>NC_134857.1:8130000-8796666 GCF_049852395.1 Peromyscus maniculatus bairdii | reverse complement strand
GGAAAACAAACCCATGTTGTTAAAAATGTAAGCTTCTATTAGATTGATTTGCCAACTTAATAGGATATCAATAAAAATGGCAGACCATCTATTGTTTAAAGCAACAAATTGATTCTATAAATAATATCAAAGTTCAGTAAAAAAGCAAGTTGGGGGACTTTGACATGTGCAAAGTTAGAAAGAGAAATCAGGCAATCATGGGGCTGGAGAGATGACTAGTGGTTAAGAACACTGACTGCTATTCCAAAGGACCCAAGTTCAATTTCCAGCACCCACATGGCAGCTGTAATTCCATGTCTGTAATTCCAGTTTCAGGGGATCTAATACCCTCATACAGACATGTATGCAGGCAGAATACTAATGTAAATACAATAAAAATAAATCAATAATTAAGAAAAAAGTAAGAGAAATCAGTGGGCAGAGTCAGATATGACCAGAATCAGGGCAGGCTCAGGTATGGACAGAATCAGTAAACAGGTTCAGATATGGCCAGAATCAATAGACAGGCTCAGGTATGGACAGAATCAGTGGACAGGTTCGGGTATGGATAGAATCAGTGGACAGGCTCAGGTATGGACAGAATCAGTGGACAGGTTCAGGTATGGATAGAATCAGTGGACAGGCTCAGTTATGGGCAGCTGATTTTTTTAAAGGCTTAAAGTCTGTTCAATAAAGAAAGGATAATATATCCAACACATATTTCTGAAACAACTGATACCCACAGACAAAAGATGAGCCTTGTTACTTCAGATTGTACAAAGTCCTTACAACTCAAATACCTAAAATGCATGAATTTGGATGGAAAAATTCCTCACCATCCAGTAAACCAAATCCACAAGTTAAATGCAATAGTGCATTAAAAATATATATCATGACAAAAGTGAATTTATTCCAGGTACTGAAGTTTAGTTCAATATTTGGAAAGCAATAAAAGCAGTTGTGGTCAGGCTGGAGAGATGGCTCAGAGGCTAAGAGCACCGACTGCTTTTCCAAAGGTCCTGAGTTCAATTCCCAGCAACCACATGGTGGCTCACAATCATCTGTAATGAGAACTGGCACCCTCTTCTATATACATAATAAATAAATAAATCTTTTAAAATGTTTTAAAAAAAGTAGTTGTGGCAATTAATTCAGGGAAGATGTTTGATGAACTCCAATGTGAAAGAGTAAGACTCTCATCAAGTCAGGAATAAAGGAGAATTAGTGCAAGAACATCACCAAAGAGGTGATAGCCAATATCTTTCTTCACATGTCAGCAATGAAAGTGCTTATCTACTTTCACCCATCCCTATTTAATATATAGCTGGAAGTCTAAACCTTGAAATAAAACAATGAGAAATAATAATATATCCCAGACAGAAAGGATGAGCATCAAACTCCCTGGTTGTAGCTGACTTGATTAGTACCACCCTCCCTTGTCAACCGCATACAAAGGTGGGGTCATCTGGGAAGAGAAACCTCAACTGAGCAAATGCACCCATTAGATTGCTTGCAGGGAAGTCCATGGGGCATTTTCCTTGATTAATGATTGAAGTGGGTGGGCCCAGCCCACTGTGAGGCAAGCAGTCCTGGTTCTACAAGAAAGCAACTAAGCAAGCCATGGAGAGCAAGCCAGTAAGTGGCACTCCTCATGGCTTCTGCTTCAGTTCTGCCTCCAGGTTCCTGCCCTGACTTCCTGCCCTGAATTCCCTCAGTGATGGACAACAAGCTATACAGTGAAATGAACCCTTTCCTTCCCAAATTGCTTTTTGTTATGGTGTTTTATCACATCAGTAGAAATCCTTAGACAGAAATTAGTACAAGATCATTACTTAGTGATGTCCAATACTTACTCACATATCTGGTACATTGATGGTGTTAAATAAATGTTAATTGGATGAAATAAAACTTCCAGTCATCATCATCATTATAGTTTTTTGAGACAGGGTTTCTCTGTGTGGACCTGGCTGTCCTGGAACTCACTCTATAGAACTCCAGGATATCTCTCTCTCTCTCTCTCTCTCTCTCTCTCTCTCTCTCTCTCTCTCTCTCTCTCTCTCTCTCTCTCTCTCTCTCTCTCTCTCTCTCTCTCTCTCTCTCTCTCTCTCTCTCTCTCTCTCTCTCTCTCAATGCTGGGATTAAAGGCATGTGCCACCACACCCAACTTATTTTAAGCACACAAGTCATCAAGTTGGCCATTTAATTTTAGCCGAAATCCCCCTTTTCCCACTAGGGGGCGTCCATAGCTAGGAATTTGTCACTTCTTAGCTAGTTACTAATTTCTCTTGTGGTGACCTGTAGTTTCTTCTGGACAACTGAAAAAAATTTCCTTTAAACTCTTTTTCTAGGCTCCTCTAAGTTTTTTTTTTTTTTAGTGTGTTAAATTGCCGGCATGTATTTTCCTAATCTTTCACAGGGAGAAAAAGCCTGGTCTTGGTACAACACATTTAAACACCAGAACCCCCCCTCCCCCCAAAAAATTACCAGTTCAGCTGCAGCAACATCCATTTTTCTCTCTTTGAATATTATTTAGAGATAGAGTTTGCAAGGCCCCTCCACTGCAAGTACAATTTTTAAGTCTTTCACTTACAAGCCACGCCACTGTCTCTATAAGAAGTATCTTAAGATTTTAACTTAGTTTTCTGTAAGTATTCCAGTTATGTCTACCCATATTTTGTAGAGGAATATAAGAAACAGACTATGAGCCACTCCTAAATAACAACTGTTCACTCAGAAAACAGTGTAAATAACAGGACATTTGCTCGTGGTCACCACTGAAACACAAACCTGTTACTTGAAGGGGAATTAAGAAACTAGGAAGATTAGATTGGAGTCCCGGGAAGAGGGGAATGAAATGCACGATGCATTCTGTTCTCAGGGCAGGGCAGCAGATACGTAGAGGATCTGCAGGGGCAGCTCGAAGACCTCGGTGGAGTTTGCTTCTCCTGGCGGTTGTCTTCACCAGGCACCCTCCCTGGAGGCAGCAGCACCACGGCAGCTTTGGCCACTGCAGACTCCCCGGCCTCTCCAGTCTGTTCTCCAGGTTCGACTCTCTCCACAGTGAGGCCAGTGGAGCCAGTGCTGTGGGACTGGAGTCCACGGTACTCAGCAGCCCCTGACTCTGTCTCCACATGCTGCTTCGCCCCGTTTTTATCCCCAGTCTTCCCACACCCTCCCAGGGCACTAACCCACTCTCCCTGTTCCATCTCCTGACGCCTGCTGATCACCACAAAGCCCAACCTTTTCTTTTCCTTTTTTTCCTTTTATTTTATTTTACAATACCATTCAGTTCTACATATCAGCCACGGATTCCCTTGTTCTCCCCTCTCCTGCCCCCCTCCCCTTCCCCCCAGCACACACCCCATTCCCACCTCCTCCAGGGCAAAGACTCCCCTGTGGACTGAGATCAACCTGGTAGACTCAGTCCAGGCAGGTCCAGTCCCTTCCTCCCAGACAGCCAAGCGACCCTGCATAAGCTCCAGGTTTCAAACAGCCAACTCATGCAATGAGCACAGGACCCGGTCCCACTGCCTGGAAGCCTCCCAAACAGATCAAGCCAATCAACTGTCTCAACTATTCAGAGGGCCTGATCCAGTTGGGGGCCCCTCAGCCTTTGGTTCATAGTTCATGTGTTTCCATTCGTTTGGCTATTTGTCCCTGTGCTTTATCCAACCTTGGTTTCAACAATTCTCGCTCATACAAACCCTCCTCTTTCTCGCTAATTAGACTCCCAGAGCTCCACAGGGGCCTAGCCGTGGATCTCTGCATCCAGATTCCTCAGTCCTTGGATGGGGTTTCTGGCACAACTATTAGGGTGTTTGGCCATCCCATCACCAGAGTAGGTCAGTTTGGGCTGTCTCTCGACCATTGCCAGCAGTCTTTTGTGGGGGTATCATTGTGGATTTCTGTGGGCCTCTCTACCACTTTGTTTTCAATCGCCTCAGCCACTCACAGCCTTTGCACTCTCTCTGCACCACCTTCCCGCCCACCACTCACACCCACCTTCCTGCCCACCACTCACACCCACCTTCCCGCCCACCACTCACACCCACCTTCCTGCCCACCACTCACACCCACCTTCCTGCCCACCACTCACACCCACCTTCCTGCCCACCACTCACACCCACCTTCCTGCCCACCACTCACACCCACCTTCCTGCCCACCACTCACACCCACCTTCCTGCCCACCACTCACACCCACCTTCCTGCCCACCACTCACACCCACCTTCCTGCCCACCACTCACACCCACCTTCCTGCCCACCACTCACACCCACCTTCCTGCCCACCACTCACACCCACCTTCCTGCCCACCACTCACACCCACCCTTTGCACACTTTCTGCACCACCCTCCTGCCCACCACTCACACCCACCCTCCCGTCCACCATTCACACCTACCCTTTGCACACTTTCTGACACAACTTGCTGTAGGTGCTCATCACCTCTCACAGGGATGTTTAATGCAGGCGTTCAACATTGCCCCTCCCTCCCCACCCACAACTCCTTGTCTCACCCTCCCCCAAACAAGTGTGGTTATGCAAATTATCTCTACTTAAACTCATCTTTATCTAGGATGAAAGTTCAAACTCCTACAGAGAGCCTTAAAAGGCCCTCTTCTCTGAGATCGTTTAATACTACCGATCTAAATTCTGGACTTCAAAACTGCCGACAATCACAAAGTTTCTAAGTTTTATGAATACTTGCATTATCCATTTTCCTTCCCTCCTTCCTTTCTTCCTTCTTTCTTCTGTTTTTCCTTCCTTCCACCCATCCTCCCTCCCACCCCACACCACCAGGGTCTCATGTATCTCAGGCTGGCCTCTAACTCTACACAGCTTATGAGAACACTGGGTTTCTGTGCCTCCTGCTTCTACCTCCTTAGTGCTAGAATAACAAATATGCACCACCACACCCAGTTTATGTGGCCTGGGGGGTTGAACCCAGGGTTCTGTGCATGCTAAGCAAGCACTCTACAAGTGAGCTATATATCCCCAGGATTCATGGTTTCTTTAAATGCCTCAGTTTTTCCTTCTAGCACGTTCATCTCCAAAACTCGTGATTTTTGTTCAAGACTCGTCTCCTAGGTTGATCTTCCTTCTTCCTGGTGACTTTTATGAACTCATATTATGGTGTCATCATAGTTTGATGCTAATAAAATGAGTTCCCCCATTTGAGCAACGACTTACTTTTGTCTTATTTGGGAATAGACCCCCCTACTCAACATTCAAAGTATCTCCACCAATAGATGAATAAAAGGACAGGATATAGGTTGGAAAAATTTATGAACTGTTTAATGAGTTGAATCTTATCCCAGAACAGACAATGTTACTGCATTTAACTCCTTTGGTAGCCATTCAGAGTTCTGTAACTGTCAATCCTTCAAATGGTATGTGACCTGGACAAACAGCTCATTATTATTTGTGTTCTGACAAATAGCTTGCCTAAGGATCAAAGGGCAGAGTTAGCCACTAGTTAACCATAGAGGCCAGGCAGTAGTGGCACACATCTTTAATCTTAGCACTTGGGAGAAGGAAGCAGAAAAATCAGGAGTTCAAAGCCACCCTGGGCTACCTGAGATTGAATCAGTCTGAAAAAGAAACAGAGCTGGGCAGTGATAGCTCATGCCTTTAATCCCAGCATAGGGAGGTGGAGACAGGAATATAAGGTGGCTAGAGACAGGATCTCCCCCATTCAGTTTGCAGTTCAATAGAGACAGGATCTTGCCCATTTGGTCTGAGACTAAGAAATCTCTAAGTGGCTGGCTGCTCTGCTTCTCTGATCTTTCAGGTTTCACCTTATCTGACTCTGGGTTCTTTTTTTTTTTTTTTTTGATTTTTCTATGTAGTTTTGTGTCTTTCCTGGAACTTCCTCTGTAGTCCAGGCTGGCCTCGAACTCACAGAGATCCACCTCTCTCTGCCTCCCAAGTGCTGGGATTAAAGGCATGTGTCACCAATGCCTGACCATCTCCAGGTTATTATTATTAAGACTAATTAGGATAGTGCTTAATCTGGCACCCAGTGTGGGGCACCATATGTAACAGTTGGATGCCAAATGAAATCCTAGATAATTATAATTATAGGTTTCCTTAGTTATGATAAAAGGTAAATTAGATATGAAACTTTTGATTCACAAAGATAGGATAGATGATAGAATATTTTCTTTAATTTTGCCAAATACAAATAGACTAGATATTGTAACTGTAATTCTTGCTTGATAACTGTTTTTATAAGTAATTTTACTATGTTAAAGCAAAAACCTTCCTTTCTGATTAGACAGAAAAGAGGAAATGCTGTGGGATGTCTTTCTGTATGCTGTGAATATGTGTTGCTCTCATTGGTTGATAAATAAAGTTGTTTGGCCAATGATGAGGCAGAATAAGTTTAGGTAGGACATTCAAACTGAAGACGGAGATGAAGAGGGAGGGAGTCAAAGCAGACACTGCGAGCTGCCCATGAAGCAAGATGTGAAAGAATCAGTTAACCATGGGCCATTAATAGATTAATAGAAATGGGTTAATTTAAGAGCTAGCTAGTAATAAGCCTGAGTCGTTGGCCAAGCATTTATAATTAATATAAGCCTCTGAGTGGTTATTTTACAGCAGCTATGGGACTGGGTGGGACAGAGAAAAGCCTCTGGTTACAGCTCATTCTTCAGTGACAGGGTCCTAAGAGAAGATAGAAGCTAAACAAGGCAAAAGCTGGGGTCTGGAGTCTTGCACAAGCTGTGCTTTATACAGAGCAAGTTTGTTAAGAAGTACAGCATCATAGCTACTATTTGTAGGAGGAAAATGGCCAAGCTCAGCAGAGAGCTAAATCAAGCAACACTGGCAAAGAGAACTCAGGATACCTCAGACACATCATAGGATCTTAGCCTTCGTACTAATATCGGATCCCCAAAAACTGCAACCTTGACTCCTTCCAGGCCCTGGCCTAGCCCCAGAAATGGTAACCTAGACTTTCCTTTCAGGCCCTGGCCCAGCACCAGACCAGACCTTGCCAAGTTCACTCCTGGACAAGGACACAGAACTAATGATCCCTCTGTCCTTTCATCCAGACCTCTAAGAAAGTCTTGGGTCAGTCTGTCTCCCCACCATATATTTCAGAGATTATGGATCAATATCTGCAAACTCGGCACACACAAAGCAAGGCTTCTGGTCCTCTGCTTGGTGTGCCCTGACATCTCTCACTCCTAAATACTTGTTACCTCACCCAAAGATTGAATATTAAGAAATACTATTCTGTATTTCAAACAAAAAATAAAAAATTTTTAAAAGATGACTGTGGATTCTGGAAGGTAATGCTTGTGGGCTTAATGCTGATTTCAGCTAATAAAGGCAATAGTGGCTGCGGGTCCTTAGTAAGAATTCAAAACCAATCCCCTTCTCTTTGGAGCACAGGGTTACTTTATTGGAAATCAGATAGGTACATACCTCTGTGGAAGTCCCTAGAATCCTCCCTACATCCAGCCTCATTGTGAAGTTTCCATACCATTTGAGTCTTTGACCCCAGCTCCAGGTGTGAGCACTGTTTAGTGTACAGGCATATTTCTCTGAATACTTCTGGATAGGAATAACATCCATAGGTTTGTATTTCTACTTTTCATATCCAGATAGTCTGAACTAGGAGATGCAAAGGTCCAGGAATATGACCCCAGTTTGCAGCAAATCAGAGCCACAACCATGGTCGAATCATGTCTGGAAACCTTCCTATCCCTGTACATGAGTAGTGCTCTTAGTGCTAACTTGACATTTCATCCTTGCAGGCAAAAATATGTTAACCAAGACAGTATAGATAAGGATGCTGAGGGAAATAGGATATTGCTCCTTTTAGACAAAAGCAGATGGAATAGGATGAATATTATATAGAGGGACTAAAGCCACACATCAGAAACACATGTAAACCAATCATGACTACTTTGCCAGAGCCCAGTGTTAGGGAAAGTGATTTCAGACATTAGTTTAGCATGATTACTCTTCCAGTTGTAAAATAACAAGCACTTTTGTGTATGAAAGACATTCTTAGGGTTAGCACTTAAAGTCTTATGGCCCAGGAAAGTCCTCACTCCCAAGCAAATGGAGGTTGGTTCCTCTAATAGAAGGAGACTGTCCTAGAAAGACTGAAAGAACATTCTCTGTGTAGACATTTTCCCCTTTCTATCCTCCCTCTGATTATTCAGGGTGCTCCCTGCTGAGGACAAACAGCCCAGTTTTTGTGCCTGTCATGGTGCAGCATGGAAACGTCTTTGTCTTCTTCCTGTTCCTGGACCTCAACTGAAAGGCTATCCTTAGCCCTAGCAAGCTTTCATCACTCAGCATGATGGAAATGCCTTTTGAAATGACTTGTGACCTCAAACACTCAACAGCTGCAGCAGAAACTCCAGGATAGAAGGGGTCATCAAGAGAAACTTGGCACCATGAGGCAGGGTCAAAGTCCCTGAAGAGGCCAGGGGAAGCCATTGGGAAAGGTATATCCTCAGTTGCAAGGGAGACCCCAGGATCCAGGACAGTGCACTGACCACCAAAGACAGCAGTATGAATGGAGTGGAGTTGGACTATGCTTAATATTAATTTTAACATGAAGTCTTGGGAACAAATAAAGGAAGAGTTGTGGCTTAAAGTGATGTATTTATGTGTTAAGTTATCAAGGGGTGGAGCGTTCTAGTTAGCTTTTTTTGTTAGTTTTATTTTTCTGTATTTTGGTTTTATTTTTATTAGTTCTTTGAGAACTTCGTATAATGTTTTTTGATCATATTCAACCCCCTCCCCCAAGTTTTCCCAGAACCACCCCCTCCCTACCCATCCAATTTTGTGTCTTTTTTGTGAAAACCCTAACAATACCAATTTATGATACTCAAATATTCTCAGGTATGTGGTCTTCCACTGGAACATTGTTGACTTACCAGGGGCTATGATCATAGAGAAATGATCCCAGAAGCTAACAATTGCCAAAAAGCTTCTCAGCTATGGGAGAGACTTCATGCCCAGCTCCTCCCAACATGCTGGAATTTAACCTGTCTTGGGCTTGTAGATGTCTTATGCATGCTGTTACAATTATTGTTTAGTCCGTATGTGCAGCTTTCGTGATGTTTCCCTATGACACTGTTTTCTCATACTCATTTACCATGTATGGCTCTTACACTATTTATGTCCTATATTCTGCTATTATATTTGATCCTTGGGAGGAGAGGTGTAGTGATTATGTTCCATTACGGCTGAGCATTCTCTAATTCTTATTCTCTGCACCTTGACCAGGTATGTGTCTCTGTATTAATTGCCATCTACTGAAAATAGAAACTTGAGAAATTCATTTACATGTGGCTATGATAAGTGACTAGGAACCTGTTTAATATTATGTCCATGTATCAAAATAACACTAATAGATTCTACCCTAGTGCCTATGACCTATCTCGCTATAGATTCTTGGACCTTGTCTCAGTTAGGGTTTCTATTGCTGTGAAGAGACACCATGACCACAGCAACTCTTCTAAAGGAAATATTTAACTGGGGCGGCAGCTTACAGTTTCAGAGGTTCAGTCCATTATCATCATGGCTGCATGCAGGCAGACATGGTGCTGGAGCTGAGAGTGCTACATCTTGCAGGCAACAAGAAGTCCAGTGACATACTGGGTGGTATCCTCAGCATAGGAAACCTCAAAGCCCACCCCCACAGTGACATACATCCTCCAACAAAGCCCACCTCCGCACCCACTCCAACAAAGCTATACATCTTAATAGTGTCACTCCTGATAAGCTCATGGGGGCCAATTTCATTCAAACTACCACAGACTCATAATGGTACCAAGTATGAATTTCGTCTTGTGGGTCAGGATTTAAAACTAGTTAGAAAGTGACTGTTTAGCCCCATGATGTTCATGACACAGTTATACCAGTGGGCATGTCTTACCACATCAGACATTGTTATAATTTATAAGGTTCACAGCAGAGTAAGACTGATAGTCCTTTTCTGTTAGCATGCATAGCACTATGAAAACTAACCTGCCGTGATGAAGGTTCCAGGTGAGTTCCAGCTTTATTTCTCTGTGTGCTATGACTCAGGTATGCAGTGCACTCAGCAATAGGGTCTTACCATCAAGGGTAACCAAGAGCATTGGCAATAGCTTGTAATGTGTGGAGGGTGGTCTGGTATCTCACTGTTTGTTTTTAACTTGATACACCCAAGAGGGAACATCAACTGAGTAATTATCTCCATCATATTGGCCTATACACGTATCTATGAGCATTTTCTTTGTTGCTAATTAATATAGGAGGGCCTAGCTTCTATAACAGGTTCTTCCCTGGGAGGTGGCCCTGGCTTATGTAGGAAAGCAAACTGAGCATGAGCCAGAGGGAGCAAGCAGTAAGTAGAGTTCTCCTGTGGTTGATGTTTTAAGTTCCTGTCAAGAGCTCATGCCTTTGCTTCCCTTGATGATGTACTGCAAAGTATGAAATCACTTTCCCCTTGGATTGGGTCATTGCCTTGTCACAGTAACAGAGAAACAAAGAAACAAACTAGAATAAGTTATTACTCCAGGCCTTGATTTCATTTGTTAGGAGTCTGGGGTGCTTAAAATATTCAATTACAAAGTAGGATAGATAGGAAGTCCTTCCTTTCTTTTAAAATATTAGGTTAGTCCCAAACCTCATACTTATTTGTATATTTCTTCCAACACTGGATTGTATGGTTTCTAAAAGTCGTAGAGGGTTTCTTCAACATTCTTTCTTTGATTCTTAGTTTAATGCTTGTACTACTATATTTTTTAATAAGTGAATGGAAGCAAAGACAAAAAGGGAAAGTTGGTGAGGATAAAAAGGAAAAGAAAAAAGTGTAAGAAAAAGAAATAGAAGAGAAAAAAGGAAGAAAAAAAAGAGAAGGAAGGAAAGTTGGTTCTAAATCACACTAATTTCCAATGATTCACAACATATACCCTGCTCTTGGTCTAGCTGTCTTGCAAGCATGCAGTCCATAAAGCTTACTGTGTAATTTTTAATCAAGTAACCTAATAAAATAATTTTTACTCAAGGAACAAAAAGAATATTTGCCTTAAAGCACCTGAGAATGTTGGAGAGCAAGAGTCTGAACATCAGACAGCTGGTGAATTTCTGAAGAGAAGTGCTGGGAACTGAGGGAATTGTGGGTGTCAGGGACAGTTTCAGCAACAGCAGAGAGAACACTGCTTCCTGTACCTTCTGATTGAATGTCCTTAGTATCTTAGACAACCAACCATGACAAAATCAGAGCCTGGAGTAATAACTGTAAGAATAGCACTTAGGAGAGCCTTCTGTCCTCCTTCTCCAAGGCAGGAGACACGTGACAGTCCTTTCCTTTTCTTTCAGGTGCTTTACTTTTCCCACAGATGATGAAAAACAGGACATCTTAGGTAAGGCCCGGACTGGGTAAGGATAGACATAAGAAAGGATGTGAATGCTGAGGTTCCCAGAAAATTCCACCAGCACTGAAAGAACTGTGATAAGATGTCACAGGCTCACATGATACACAAAAGGACTTCCTGGTGCACATCCCCAAAAGTAAAGACAAAAAAATCCTAGAATCAAGGTAATAGATATTTCCTTTCTCCTCTCTTCCCCATTCATTTCTTCCTCTTGTCTTTTCTCTTTGTTTCTTCTATTTTCCTCCCCTTTCTGCCCCTTGCCTCCTCCTCTTTCCTCATCTCTCTCTTTGTCTCTCTCACTCCCTTCCTCTTCATCTTTCTGTCTTTAATTTGTGAGCACATAAGCTGATGTTAGGAGGGAAACTACTGCACTTTTTAAGCCATTGTAAGCAGTGCCAGAACTGGATTTTACAAGGTTTGACTCATTGCATGACCCACCACTAGCCATTGAAGAATAAACTGAGAAAAGAAACTCATGAATGGCTCCCTGTATTGCACTCACTGTTCTGGAGTAGCTCTGTGTGATTTATGAACGTCAACTAGAACAAAGGTTGGGAGGAGCCACCGGGATGATAAAAATTGTGGATTTGACCCTGTAGACAAAGAGAAAGAATTGCCTCAATGAAAGTTTTCTTGAAGAAGAAAAGAAGAAGAAGAAGAAGAAGAAGAAGAAGAAGAAGAAGAAGGAGAAGGAGAAGGAGAAGGAGAAGGAGAAGGAGAAGGAGAAGGAGAAGGAGAAGGAGAAGGAGAAGGAGAAGGAGAAGGAGAAGGAGAAGGAGAAGGAGAAGGAGAAGGAGAAGGAGAAGGAGGAGAAGGAGAAGGAGAAGGAGAAGGAGAAGGAGAAGGAGAAGGAGAAGGAGAAGGAGGAGAAGGAGGAGAAGGAGGAGAAGGAGGAGAAGGAGGAGAAGGAGGAGAAGGAGGAGAAGGAGGAGAAGGAGGAGAAGGAGGAGAAGGAGGAGAAGGAGGAGAAGGAGGAGAAGGAGGAGAAGGAGGAGAAGGAGGAGAAGGAGGAGAAGGAGGAGAAGGAGGAGAAGGAGGAGAAGGAGAAGAAGAAGAAGAAGAAGAAGGAGAAGAAGAAGAAGAAGAAGAAGAAGAAGAAGAAGAAGAAGAAGAAGAAGAAGAAGAAGAAGAAGAAGAAGAAGAAGAAGAAGAAGAAGAAGAGGAGGAGAAAGGGGGGGAGATTGCTTGAGAAAGGCAATTCTGGCAGGAAGTACCAGGGAACTAGTTAGGGGGTTGTAAGCATTCAGAACTGATGGAACAACGTTCAGATATTGGCAACAGGAATGAAGCATACTGGTTAATAGACGTATGGGAAGAAAGGGAGAGATTAGGAGAGATGGAAAGCGACAGAGTACCACCATGATGTCTCTTCCACGACTCCTATGAGAGGGGGCCTAGTCTTACCAGCTGTTCCACAGCCCAGTGAACAAGGGAGCCCCCTCTTAGACACCCACAGATCTGAGCAGTGAGAAAGGAAGCCCTCACCAGCACTCCCCCATTGGCAGCACCTATGTAGCCCGTTAGCATTAATGCTGCCTTGGGCCCTGCCTTCTGTCCCCTTGTTGCATACTCTTCTGCTTGGTACTCTTAGTTAATGGGATCACTGCTTTAACACGAGCCCTCACTAGTAAATACCAGACAAGAAAACACAAGCCTCTCTTTACTCATGCAGTATTAAATGTCCAAACATAAAACCAAACAGTATTTGCATGCTCAAATATTTGCTCTGTACTTCTGGTTTGTTTTATTTGTGGTATCCTGTAGACTTCTTAGAACACGTTTTCCTCTGGATATAATTGAAGGGACCAGTGAATAATGGAAAACATAAATTTAATAAGTTAGGAAACTTTTTCAAAATTAAATAATGTCCTGATTTTGTCTTTTTCAAATCTAATCCCCATAAGAATTACATCTGGTGAGAGTTCAGTATTCATCCTCTAGGGTCTCTCTCTGAAAAATCAATGGATTAGAAAGAATGATGCCCTGAAATGAATTTGGCTTCCATAAGGAGTTCTGATGTGTGTGGTCCATGTTAGAAATGGGTCTGGAGTGCTAAAAGTGACTAAAGAGTGAACTGTGTGACTCTATAGATCATACTGCAGCTTCCACGATGAGATTCTTTGTTGGTTTTGGTTTTGGTTTTTCTTTTAAATTTCTGTTTTGCAGGGGAGGTTATAAAAGCAGGGGGACGAATGCAAGGGGATGGGGAGATAAGTAGATCAGAGTACATGATGGGAAATCTGCAAAGGACATATATAAAGGAAAACACAAACATACATGCAGGAAAACCCCAATACATATAAAATAAATAAATTAATCATTAAAAAAGAATCAATAGAAGTTAAAAGAAAAGTATTGTATGAAATATTGATATAATAAAAAGTTTGAAATGAAAATTATGAAACATAAATATATGGGTCTGGGGTCTGAAGGAAATGACCACAAATCCAAGTATTTCTGCAAGGCAAAAGTTTTTACTTCTATAGATGGGTGCAGAGCTGTGCTTAAGCAAGCAAGCAGAGCCACAGGGGCCTGTGCGTCACTCACAGTGCTCAGAGCTTGGCCTCACATTCTCATGAGGTTGGCTAATTCAAAACAGCACTGTAGACAAGCAAAGGGCAGCTTTTGAGAACAGAATGCAACCTTGAGCACACACTTTGCTGAGTGAGGGAAGGACTTTTCGCCAGATGGAGTCTTATAAATCTCTTTGAAGATGGGAGTTTTTTTTTGTTTTATTTAACCCTCTGATAGTATACATATACACACACACACACACACACACATATATATATATATATACATATATATATATATATAATATATATATATATAATATCATTTACATTCCCCACAGCCACTCTTTGAGAGAAATACAGGCTTTCTTTTTGTGCTTGGACTACAGTACTATAAAAACATGTCAGAATTTGACTGCATTTACAAAGATTTTGCTGCTTCTCTCACTGCATCGAGGTGGCACCATTAGCTTAGAAATCAGGTTCACTGATGCTTAACCTCATATCTTGTGGAAAGTACAACAAAGAAGTCTGAGAGGCTGCCAATGGCTATCCTGCTTGACTGTGGGTGGCCACTGATCCCAGCAAGTTTGGTTTCATAAAAATAACTCCATGATCAGGGATCACAAAAAATATGGTATTTGATGCTAGCTTCACGTCAAGGCCCAGTGCACAACAAGTTTTCTTGTGGCAAAGGAGGCTCTTAAATCCAGGGCAGATGGCTGGCTCAAGAACCAGATGTTAGAAGATTGAGACAATTTAGAGGGAAGCCAGGCACAAGAGGGCCATAGCAACCTTGGCTTCTCATTAATTCTGCAAGTGAAGAACCCAAGGCTGACTTCCACTCCTCACCGTAGTTCCTTCTGCTCACTGGTGACATTCCTTGGTCCACTACAAATGGAAAGGGTTTGATTCCAGAGCCTTTGGGAAATCCCTATTGATCCTTGAAGATGACACTCTAGTATCCAGTCTTTGATGAAGTCTCTCAAGATCCCCATCCCAGCATCCCTTCTGTGTAACAAAAAAAATATTGCTGTGATTATTTTCAATGTCTTGAGTTAGTCTATCAAAGAGAAGAGGGTTCATAAATCACAGGGAGAAAATGAAATTTTCGAGGCTCAGGATCTCTTGAAATTTCCAAGATTCACAAGGCACTTTCCCCATGATAAGTATTTTGAAAAATCCCCCAATAGTAGGTAACTCCACTGACACAATAAGTCAACTCAAGCTGAATTAAAAGTCCAGATTTAATGGGCAAAGCATCCTTGGGTGATCTCAGGGGAAGAGAAGAAACCATGAGGAATATCTATGGACTGAATGTTAAATACTTTAAAGGCGTGGTCTTGAGGATCTCTTGAGGAGGAACTGCTGCTTGGCGGGCTTTCTTTGAGTGGAGTCTGGAATGGGAGGAGTGGACCTGAGTTCCCAGCCAAACATCTGGGCAGGGTTTGGAATGGGCCCCAGTCTGGGCCTTCCCAACATCCCAACCTTTTGGGGTATATATGGGCGTTGGGTCAAGTCTGGCTGCTTCCTGCTGACAAGGGATGACATGGGGAGAGGAGAGTTGGGAGTTGGTGAGCTCATGCACCGCAGGAGTTGTGGGTAAAGAAGCATTCAGTTAACTGGATAGAGACCTCAGGGATCGGTTTCTTGAGGAAGTGGAGAAGGTAAGTTTCTAAGACAAAAAAATAAATTATTAACATTGGCCTTATGGAGCTAGCCATGAGAAGAGTGAAGACTGACAGAAAGAATGGAATGGAGGTGTGCCCTGGTTGTACAAAAGAAACAAGAGTGAATGAGTCAGACAAAAGAATAGATATGCCCTTGAAAGTCTGGAGAAATGTTACCAGCTTTGATGTCCCAGGAGCTTGCGCCAGGAGTACCTGAGGCATCACATCTTTTGTTTTCCTGGTGGTGGGGAGTGCCTCTATCCATCCTGTAAAAGTATCAATAAGAGTTAAAAGATAACCAAGCTTTTTATGCGTGGGCATATGGTGAAGTCAACCAACCAGTCCTCACCTGGTTGGTGTCCTGAGAACTGGTGCAGAGGCTGGCATATCTGGAGGGCCCCCTGTGGGTTGGCCTTGGCACATCTGTCAGGAGGAGTGACCCTGTCTAGAGACTGATCCACCAGGCCAGATTCCTTGATATAGTAGCAGATCTCTTTCCCAGGAATGTGAAGATATCTGTAAGACAACTAGAACAGATTTACATCACGGTGTCACAGCAAAAATCCTCTATGCAGACCTAAAAGCTAGGACTAGTAAAATACACAGAAATTTAAGAACTTCTGAAAACTGTTTGTAGTCAGTGCGCTATCAGTTTATTAAATCTCCAAAGTTACATCTGCAACCTGTTTTACCCTGTACTATGAAGCCTGTGAATGAGGCAACCCTGTCTGTATTTTTAACAGGAAACTTAACTAATGAGCAACCAATTAATGAGCAGCCAAGGTTGCCATGGCCCTCTTGTGCCTGGCTTTGTATTCCTGCCCCGTCTCTGTTTGTCTGTGGTCCCCTGTTCATCTGCCTGCTCCCCATGCTTTTTCTCTATCACTGCCCCAGTTTTTTTTTTCTCTTAGTGGCACACTTTGGCAAGGCCAGCCCAAGTGCCCACTTTGATCTGTTCCCTCTGTTCCCGACTACTCTCCCACCCCAAACTGGGTAAATAAAAGCTGGAGACACTGCTACTTCATACCCAGCACATAGCTGTTCACTCTCCTCCCCCACCAGCCTGGGAGACATAGCTTAAGCTGCAGCTGGCTGTATTAAATTCTACCTGCTCCATCCACCCTTGACAAATCCATTCTCCTTACACTGCTACATCCTCCTCTCAGTGCTCCGCTTGCTGTTCCAGCTCACTCAAACAGGCTTTCTTTCGATCTTGGGCAGCCTGTGCTGCTACTCTCTTTTTCAGTTCCTTCTCCTCCAGGCTCAGATGCCTGAGACACTGCTGTTTGCAAACTTGTCACCCCACCCACCTCAGACCTTGCTGCCCGTGAGCCAGGCACCATGAGCGGCAGTTTTAAGTTGGCCATCTGACATGGTTTCCCTCTGAGAGTCTTGTTTGTCTTCCTGTTAAAAAAAAAAAAGTTCCGTCTACTTTGTGTGTGTGGATGGAAATGTGACTACTGTATGCTTGTTTCTGATTGGTCTTGCATGCCTGAGTGTACATACATGTTCCATGTATCTCAGTAACAACTAATCCTCAAGTGTTTCAGAGCTCTAACAATAAGGTATTTTAATAAAAAAGCTTCTTGTGATAGAGACATGCCAGCTCCTGGCAGCATTCTGTACTTCCTCAAAGGAAGAAAGAAGAATGTCCACTTCTTTTAAATGTAACAAAGCCAGCCACCAAGTGGATAACTGCTATACTTTGACTGATGCCAGAACCCTGTCCAGACTGTGGACAAGCAGGACACTGGGGAATAGATTGCCCCACTTTGCCAAGATAAAGTAGGTAGGTCACTCTCCCTAAATTCCTACCCGACAGGAAAGTCTGTCAGATCCTCTGATCTTGGCAGCTGAAGACTGATACTGCCTTTGGGACTTCTGTTCCTGACGACCACAGAGAGATCTGGGACAGCTGCCTAGGTAGCTGGGAAGCTGTCTCACTCCTGCTTACTCAGAGCTGATGGCATTTGATGACTAGGGTACTGATAGCCTTACTAGGTTAACATCTCTCCCCCAACCCCCAAGGCTACACCGTGCCATGTGGTCTTGTAAAGACTGGATTCTATCCAGGCTCAGCACCAGATGATAAGTATTTTGAAAAATCCCCTAATAGTAGGTAACTCTGCCCATGCAGTAAGCCAAATCAAACCAAATTAAAAGTCCAGATTTAATGACCAAAGCATCCCTGGGTGATCTCAGGGGAAGAGGAGAGACCATGTGGAAGGTCTATAAATCAGACCTTAAAAGGGATGGTCTTGAGGAGCTCCAGGGAGGAGATGCTGCTTGGTGGGCTTTCTTTAGGCAGGGTCTGAAATGGGAGGAGTGGACCTGAGTTCCCAGCTGAACATCTGGGCAGGTTTTGGAATGGGGCCCGATCTGGGCCTTCCCAACATCCCACAGTTGCTCAGAGCTGTAAGAATTGCTAGAGACAGGAGACCTTTTGTTGGCCCAGTTGTCTGAAAGTTGTGTCAGGAGTTCGAAGGAGTTAGTTTTATAACTCATCACTCATGTTTGAATGAGCTTGTCAGTGAGGTAGCCGCCTTTGCAGCATCCATTCTCCTCCAAGCCACCGCTCACCCACATTCCTGTAAGCAGCTTCAGTCCTCTCCTTGCCTCACCAGGCTAGACTGGGAGGAAATGGTTTCTTTGGTCTGCTATCAGCAATTTCTCTGGAGTAATCCATCTGTGCGGTGATATATTGTGTACCCTAATAAACTTGCCTGAGGATCAGAGGACAGAGCCAGCCACTGGATTAGACACAGGGGTCAGAGAGCAGTGGCACATGCCTTTAATCTTATCACTGGGAGGCAGAGATTCGTCTGGATCTCTGTGAGTTCAAGGCCACACTGGGATCAGAGCCAGGCAGTGGTGGCACACAACTTAAATCGCAGCACTTAAGATCTCATGCCTTTGCTTGGGAAGCACACATACACCTTTAATCCCAGGAAGTTATGTCTGGGCAGAGAAAGGTGTATAAGGTGTGAGGAAACAGGAACTCACTCTCTTTAGGCTGAGGATTTCATAGAAGTAAGAACTAGTGACTGGCTGCTCTGCTTCTCTGATCTTTCAGCTTTCACCCTGATATCTGGCTCTGGGATTTTTATTAAAAGACCATTTAAGATTCAAACAACATATCTGGAATAGCATTTGTTCACATGTACCCTGTAAAAGTCACACAACACACACACACACACACACACACACACACACACACATACATGCACACACACAATTTTATCATAACCTGGGAAAATTTCACCCAGTTATTATTTTTCTCCCTAAGTTCCCCCAGAGCACTCTTTCTGTATCTTCGCATCCCTGTCTCAAAGGAAATGTAGCTGGCAGGTGACAAACCCTCAATAAATATTTATGAAAGACCAAAAATATATACATTTTAATTTAATATTATTTTTGAATTTTTAACTTTATTGAATAAAGTTTTGCAAATAAAAATCACATGCATTTAAAACAAAAGTTAAAAATATATCTAAACATATATAATTTTCAACATTTATGAAAGGAAGAGGTTCAATTTTATCATCTCATAATTGCTTCGAGATCTAAACTTCTGAGATATTCTATTGAAATCATTCAAAAGGGAAGAGATATATGCACATATGTACATGTATGTATGTACATATGTTGACAGATATAATGCTTTTGGCTTGTTCTTCTTAAGCTCTAATATGCATGCTGGTTGTGTTAAAGAGGGTTTTTTTTTCTGCAATTGTATAGTATTAAAGATGTGTTTTCAACAGTTTCCAGTCATAATGATGCACTTGGTGATGGGCAACACTAGGTATAGCGTAAATTCAAAAGTTGGAACTAGATCCCATCCCTAACTGAAACTATGTCATGCATTTTAAGAAAGATGGCCTTGTACCTCATGCCAGATTCTGCACTGATATTTAGTGAGATGCTGGGCATCATCTTAATGCATTAAGACACCTTAATTGTGCCTGTAATAGAGAAAAAATGATGGGACTATGTGAAATGAACACGTGAAGTCCTTCTCATGGTGTCTCAGGTATTGTAAGTACAATATTTGCAATCTATCTCATTCAGTCTATATGTTTGATTCATGATCCCTCATTTTTTTAAAAAAATAAGAATTGTAGAGAAGATATTTCTCTTTTTGTGGTGTGAAAGCAAACAGTCCCAATGCCCAAATCAAGAAACGAAAGTAGAAGAAATAAAAAATTAACTGTTGTTCATTGAAGGACCTCACATACATCCTTTCATCTCATGGGTGCCTGATCCTCATCACACTACACTGAAAACATGAAACATGTGGACCACTTCAGATGACATATGATGTAAGAATGACAAGTCAACTTGTGAACTGAAAATTAGTACAGCTGTAAATGCCAGGGGGAGAAAATAACAAACACTGTAGTTATAGGATAGCGGGCTCCTCTCCTGGCACTAAGATGTTAGCTCCCAGTAAGCTAGCTGTGGCTTGTCAATGATGGGTGTCTAATAGACAGGGGATAATTTTACATAATCATTTTATAATTTCAGTCAGTTCCAGCAAAGGGAAAAAAATGGGGATCAGAGTTTTAAAAAAAAAGAACAAAATCCGCTGAGAATCTGATAATTAGGAGTCTCATTCTCTATTAAGGAGGGAAGAAAAGGAATTAAAGAGGTTTAAAGTCCTTAGTGTGTGCCACACGCTCTGGATGGTCTGAGTCTTACACAGCCACTGGCCCCCTTTCCAGTGTCACAGCCTCATTTTAAACATAGCGAGCCCCTGACTTCTGAAACCTCTAAGAGTCAGAACATTCAAGACGGACTTAGGTCGGGCAGAATTGGAATTTAAAGACATGGCAGATATTCTTGTAGGTGGGGTCGGGGGTGAAGGGGTGTCAAAACAGCTTGACCACACAACTACCATGACAGGTTTAGAGGCCCAGACACAACTTCTGTGACAGGCTTACTGACAGGTAACACCGGATCCAGAAAAAGCCATAGGCTGACCCCACTCAGGGAGGGCCTGCATCTGAGGGAAAACACCTGACATTCCAAACATTCTCTATACCCCTAGACAAATGTCAGCCAACTAGGGTCCTCAACCCTGGAAATCCCTTCACCCCAACCTCTGCTAGGGTAAAAACCCCACCTTGCCTGGGCTCAGGGCTCTCTGCTCTCACCACTGCATCCAACAGAGTCCAAGCTCTGAGCTTGAAAATAAAGGCTCTTTGTAGGGATTCAGTCTCCATGGTGGTCTTTTGGGCATCCCCACGATCTGGGCATAACATTCTAACTCTGGTAAGTACCTCCCTGCTCCCCTTACCTTAAAAGAAACTCTGGATTTGAGTTTTCTCCTGTGAAAACTATATCATAAATAACAAGTCAGAACAAGATGAAGCACTGTGCCAAAACCAGATTCTAGATTTACTATTAAAAAATAAGTCATAGGACTGAAACTGTCTGTCATGCTGTGACCAGTCCCATGGATGAGTTCTCTTATTTCTCCTTGATCCATCCAGGGGCATATGGTGTATGCCTTGCCTTTTGCTTTATGGTATATTTGAAACAGAATGTTTTTCCTACCAGGTAGCTGAAAGCTCAGAGCCCTAGGTGTCTTGTATCCTGTCCTGGCCACTTCTTGTCTTGAAAAGTGGTTTCTTAGGTTCTATATTGGTCATTGAATAGTGAAAATTCAATTGGGCCCTGAGCCCTTGTTAAGTAAGTTAACCCAGAGGAGAAACTAAATTTGGGATCTTGAATGATTGTGAGTGTTGGTTGCTTTTCTGTTGCTGGGATACCATGACCAAGGCAACTTACAGAAGAAAGAGTTTATTTAGGCTTGTGGTTTCAAAGAGATAAGAATCTACCCATCAAGTGGCAGACACAGCTGCAGAAGCAGGAAGCTAACAGTTTATGTCCTCAATTACAATTGCAAATCAAAGAGAATGGAGGGAAGTGGAGTGGGAGCATTCATCTCAAAGCCCACCCTGGGTGACATAGTTCCTCCGAGGCTACACCACTGAAATCTCTCTAAATAGCATCACCAACTAAGAGACAAGTATTCAAGCACCTGACTGTATGGAAAAAAATTTTCATTCAAATGACCATAGCGATTTAACACTCAGACTTTAGTTACCTTAGAATTCATCCTATTACAGATATCTAAAGAAAACAAGATAGCCTATTGGTTTAATTAATATCTCATTATGCTATAAATCACTTTAATATTTTATTATATGCATTTACTAACTATATTACCTAGTATTCGTTAGTACTGAATCTAATGCATCTCCTATTTGCATACAAATTTAAAAAATCAAGAGAGGTTTATATAATTTCAATCTGTTTCCCACACTTGGAAAAGTCCAATTATTTCTTTAATTATAATTTCTTGTGTTAGGATTTTTTTTTAAAAAAAAGCTTAGTAATAAAAAGTAAAAGAATCAACAGACTTGGCAGTGTTCCATCATTATAGGCTTTTCTAGTAGAAAACTAATTCAATATATTTTTTACATTCATATTTTCCCATAAGAATAAAAGTAAGGCCGGGCGGTGGTGGCGCACGCCTTTAATCCCAGCACTCGGGAGGCTGAGGCAGGTGGATCTCTGTGAGTTCGAGGCCAGCCTGGACTACCAAGTGAGTCCCAGGAAAGGCGCAAAGCTACACAGAGAAACCCTGTCTCAAAAAAAACCAAAAAAAAAAAAAAGAAAGAAATAAAAGTAAACTAAAACCATCATTCTACAATAATTAGTCTTAATATGTATAGGCATTTTCAATATGATGTAAAGAAGATTAAATACTAAAAATCACTGCAAATTCTGTTATTTTATTTTTTAATATTCACACAATATATTTGATCATATTCTTTCACCTCCCCTAACACTTTCCATATCTTCTGTTGTCCTGGACTTAGCCATCCAATTTCATTTTCTTTCTCTCTCTTAAAAAAACCCAAAACCAAAACCAAAATACACACACACACACACACACTCACACACACCATGGAGTTTTGTGTTGGCCAGCTGCTCCTGAGCATGAGGTCTGCCCTGGAGTGTGGATGATATGCCCAGAGCCACTGTATCAAAGAAACTGATTTTCTGTATCCCAGCAGCTATCAGCTACGTAGTTAAAGGTGGGCTCTGTGTCCACTGCCCCTTTTCTGTGTGGGGATTTTGCCCTGAATTGTTTTTTAAACATAGCTTATAATAAGGCACTTTCATGAAAACTGTTCAAGAACTGTAGAAGTTAAATACTTTTGAGAAATTAGCATTTCTTTGATATTAAAGTGATTTGAAAATTTACACTTCATTTGATAAATCAGGAGGTATTTAAAACTCTTTTCAGGATTACCACAGTAATCCACACTTAATAGGATTTGTTTTGTTACTAACATACAGCTATTTTGTTAAGAAAAACTAATACACTAATTAGAAAATCCATAACTAAAGCTTTACTAGTAGGATAGATCAAGTTGAAGGTACAGTATTAATATTTATAGATAAAGTAGAGGAACTGGACTATTCAATAAAAGAAAATGAAAGTTTTTTAATAAAATGAATGAAAGGAACTTTGAAACTTCATAGAAAATATCAAATCTGTGGACTACATGGCATAGATGTATCCCAGGTAAATGGCACAGGTGAATCTACAGGATCATAGAAGGAAACGCCCCGAAATCAAAGACACACATACCCCTGCAGATAACAAGAAACACACAGAGCACCAAGTAGACTGGGAAAGAAACTCCCCATAGCATCTTACAGTTAAAACATTAAGTATACAAAACAAAAAGGGAGTATGGAATGCTAGAAAAGAAAATTCACAAGTCACACATAAAGGCAAAACCATCAGAACAGCAACTAACTTCTTAGTGAAAACTCTAGCAGCCAGAAGAACCTGGAGTAATGCACCCCAAGTTTTACAAGACCAAAGAGGACAAGATGACTTTACCCAGGAAAACTATTGAGTACAGTTGAAGTGAAAAGAAAGACTTGCCATGATATAAGCAGACTAAAAGATCTCACGTCTACCAAGCATCTCTAACAGAACCCTTCAGACTAAAGGGAGGGGGAATAAGCAGAGCCAAGAGGCTGCAGAAAGAAAACAAGCAAAGCGATAATTACTGCTGCACAGAAAAGGACCAAGAACAAGAGAAGCAACAAAATGACAGCCACAAACATCTTTCAATAACATTAAGTGTTAATGGCCTAAACCCCTCAATCAAAGGCTTAAGTCATTTGAACAGATCAAGACACAAAATCCAACTGGGGGCACACCAGCTGAGCAGGCCAGGAAAATAGGTAAGCCAACTGAAGACCTTCACCACTCCCTCCTCCCATCCAAATCCAGTCCCCACTCTCATCCCTAGCATGGCACAGAACACTAGCTGCAGCCTTCCTTTCCTGCCCCTGCCCATATTCCCCTAGGGATCCCACAGACCATCCCTTCTAACCTCTCTGCCCTGACTCATCAGCCCCCAAGTCCAGCAGGCACCCCCTGCTAACCCACAGGCCATGCCTGCCTATCAACTGGGTAGGCTGCCTGCAGATCTTCTCTTCCCTCTCTTTCCCCCAGATCCAGTCCTTTAGTGTCATCTCCAGTTCTGCACTAGAACACCTGTGGCAGCCTTTCCTATTCCTTACTCCCCCCCAGTTCCCATCCTCTGTGGATCCCACAAACCTTTTTTCTAACCTCCCTCCCCCAATTCATTGCTTTGCCCACCCACAGTTGGCTGATGGCTGGTTGATCTGCACCTCTCCTTCTGCTCCTCCAGAACCAATCCTCTCAATCTTTTTTTTTGTTGTTGTTGTTTTGTTTTGTTTTTCGAGACAGGGTTTCTCTGTGTAGCTTTGAGCCTTTCCTGGGGCTCACTTGGTAGCCCAGGCTGGCCTCGAACTCACAGAGATCCGCCTGGCTCTGCCTCCCGAGTGCTGGGATTAAAGGCGTGCGCCACCAACACCCGGCTCCCCTCAATCTTATCCAGCTCTGTAGCAGGAAACCTGCTGTGGTCTCCCTTTCCTCTTTGATCCCATCCTCAACAGATCATAAAGACCTCCCCCAAACTTCCTTCCTTAACTCATCCCAGTATCCCAGCCTCTAACACCAACAGGCATTCCTTGGGAACACACTAGTTGAGAAGGCTATGGAAACTAATAAGTTAACTGAACACCTTCACCACTCCCTCATCTCTCCAAACCCAATCCCCCAGTCTCATCCCTATCTCTGCAATGACACACATGCTACAGATGGTCTTCCCCCTTTGCCTATATCTCCAGTGGATCCCAGACTTTCCCCTCCTAATCTCCCTCTCCCTACATGTTGCTTTATGCCATCCCCCAACTCCAACAGGCATCCCCCACTAACTCACAGACTACTCCTGCCAGGGAAGCAGGTAGGCCTGCTGTAGATCTCTCCCTCCAGTCCTCCAGATTCAACCCCCAGTCTCATTCCTAGTCTACAGCAGACCCTCTGGGGTGATCTCTCTTCAAATGTTTTCCCCTATTTTAAGAAGAATAAATAAGAAGATCCTGGTTGAACACTTTACCTTTCTCTCTCCTGTGAATACCTTCAAACCTCTAGCCTATCAGCATTTCTAAGTGTCAGCTCCCAGTACCCAGAAGCACATTTTACCTGGAACCCCCAGTGGCCATAAATCAAGCCAAAGCAAAAGAAATATCAGGTCCAAAGCAAATTTCCTACCTGGAAACACACAGCCATCACACTCTCCAAAAATTCAGAGAGGAAACAGAAACCAAGGAACAAAACATGTGCCCAAAAAAGACAAATCCAAAAAACAGCACCTAGACCTAAAGTCAACCCAATCCTAGATGCCTAGACACCAGGATAAAAACACAATAACAGCCAGGACAGTATGTCGCCATTGGAGTTTAGTTATCCTACCACAGCAGGCCCTGAATATTCCAACATAGTTGGAACACATGCACACACACACACGCACACCACCACCACCAATAATAATAATAATAACAACAACAACAACAACAAAATAACAGGAATCAAAAATCATTGGCCATTGATATATCTCAATATCTATGGTATCAATTCCCCATAAAAAGACACAGACTAAAAGAATGGATTCAAATACAGAATCCATCCTTCTGTTGAATTCAAGAAAAATACTTCAACATCAAGGATAGACATTACTTCAGGGTAAAGCATTGGAAAAAGATATCCAAAGAAAACAGACCTAAGAAGTAATTTGGTGCAGCCATTTTAATATCTAACAAAATAGACTTCAAGCCAAAACTAATCAAAAGAAATGAGA
The DNA here is from genome assembly GCF_049852395.1 of Peromyscus maniculatus bairdii. Taxonomy (NCBI): domain Eukaryota; kingdom Metazoa; phylum Chordata; class Mammalia; order Rodentia; family Cricetidae; genus Peromyscus; species Peromyscus maniculatus. Next base: position 8,770,854 of record NC_134857.1, on the reverse strand, counting down.
AAGGACACAACGTACTCATCAAAGGAAAAATCCACCAAGATGACATTTCAGTTCTTAACATCTATGCCTCAAACATAAGAGCACCCAAGTTTGTAACAGAAACACTCTGAGAGCTGAAATCACATATTGGCCCACCCATATTGGTAGTGGGAGAGTTTGATACCCCACTCTCACCAATGGACAGGTCCTTCAGACTAACAAAACAGAGAAATACTGGAGCTAACAGACATTATAAATCAAATGGACCTAAAAATATTTACAGAACATTCCCCCCAAACACAAAATAGAAATATGCTTTCTTCTTTGCACCTTATGGAACTTTTTCCAAAAATGATCACATACTCAGACACAAAGCAAGTCTCAATAAATACAAGAAAACTGAAATAACTCCCTGCATTCTATCAGATCACCAAGGATTAAAGCTGGATATCAGCAACCGAAAGCTTACAAACTTGTAGAAACTGAGCAAATCTCTACTAAATGAAAAATAGGTCAAGACAGAAATAAAAAAAGAAATTAAAGACTTCTAGAATTCAATGAGAATAAATTCACCAATGATACCCAAACTCATGAAACAAACAATGCATGTGATGCTAAGAGGAAAGTTCTTGGCACTAAGTGCCTACATTAAAAAAATAACAAAATGAAAAAAAAAATTTTTTGGAGTCTTACTAGCAACTTAACAGCATACCTGAAAGCTCTAGAACAAAAAGAGGTAAGCACACCCAAGAAGAATAAATGGCAAGAAATAATCAAATTCAGGGCTGAAATCAATAAAACAAAAAGAACAATACAAAAAATCAATAAAACAAACAGTTGCTTCTTTAAAAAATCAATAAGCTAGAAAAACCCTCAATTAAACTAACTAAAAGATGAAGGGAGAATATCCAGATTAATAAACTCAGAAATGAAAGGGGGCACATAACAACAGATAAATCCAGAGGAAATCCAGAGAATCATAAAGACATATTTTGAAAACCTCTACTCTACCAATTGGAAAATCTAAAAGAAATGGATAATTTTCTCAATAGGTAGAATTTACTGAAGTTATAACAAGATCAGTTAAACAATCTAAATAGATCTAGTGAAATAAAAGTAGCCATTAAAAGTCTCCCAATCAAAGAAAGTCCAGGACCAGACGGTTTCAGTGCAGAATTCTACCAGAATTTCAAAGAAGAGTTAACACCAATACTCCTCAAATTACCCCACAAAAAGAAACAGAAGGAACATTGCCAAATTTATTTTATGAGACTATAGTTACCCTGATACCCAAACCACATAAAGACTCAACAAAGAAAGAGAATTACAGACCAATTTTCCTTATGAACACAGATGCAAAAATTCTCAATAAAATACTTGTAAATGGAATCCAAGAACACATCAAAAAGATCATCCACCATGATCAAGTAGGTGTCATCCCAGAAATGTAGAGATGGCTCAACGTATGAAAATCAGTCAATGTAGTATATTATATACATACATATATACATAAATACATACATATATTATATAATATATAATATGATAATATAAACAAGCTGAAAGAAAAATTGCCGAAAGAGCCTTTGAAAAAAACTCTTACACTGATAAACATCTTCAACAGAGTGACTGAATACAAAATTAATTTAAAAAATCAGTATCGCTCCTATATACAAATGATAAATGGGCTGAGAAAGAAATCAGGGAAACAACACTCTTCACAATAGCAACAAACAATATAAAATATCTCAAGGTAACTCTAACAAAGCAAGTGAAAGGTTTGTATGATGAGAACTCCAAGTCTTTGAAGAAAGAAACTGGAGAAGGTATCAGAAGATGGAAAGATCTCCCATGCCCACGAATCAGTTGTATTAACATAGAAAAAATGACCATCCTACCAAAAGCACTCTACAAATTCAAAACATTCCCCACCAGAATTCCAACACAATTCTTTACAGACCTTGAAAGGACAATTCTCAACTTCATATGGAAGTTAAGAAAAAAGCCATGATAGCCAAAACAATCCTGAACAATAAAAGAGCTGCTGGAGGTCTCACCATCCCCGATTTCAAGTTGTACTACAGAGCTATAGTAATAAAAACTGCATAGTATTAGCATAAGGACAGACATGTTGATCAATAGAATTGAATTGAAGACCCCCACCCCGACATAAATTCATACACCTATGGACACTTGGTTTTTAGTTTAAAAAAAAAAAAAAGCCAGAAATACACACTTGAAAAAAGAAAGCATTTTCGCCGGGCGGTGGTGGCGCACGCCTTTAATCCCAGCACTCGGGAGGCAGAGGCAGGCGGATCTTTGTGAGTTCGAGGCCAGCCTGAGCTACCAAGTGAGTTCCAGGAAAGGCGCAAAGCTACACAGAGAAACCCTGTCTCGAAAAACCAAAAAAAAAAAAAAAAAAAAAAAAAAAAAAAAAAAAAAAGAAAGCATTTTCAACACATGGTGCTGGTCTAACTGGATGTCTGCACATAGAAGAATGTAAATGGATACATATTTATAGCCCTGCACAAAACTCAAGTCTTTGTGGATTAAAGACCTCAACTTAAACCAGACACACTGACCCTGATAGAAGAGAAAGTGCAAAACAACCTTGAATACATTGACACAAATGACAACTTTGATAATGGAAGCACTAAAATCAACTAATAAATGAGACCTCATGAAATTGAAAAGCTTTTGTAAGGCAAATGACATCATGAATTGGACAAAGAAGCAGCCTATAGAATGGAAAAAGATTTTTCCCAACTCTACATCTGATAGAAGTCTAATATCCAAAATACATAAAGAACTCAAGAAATTAGATATCAAAAAACCAAATAATCCAATTATAAAATGGAGTACAGATCTAAACAGAGAATTCTCAATAGAGGAATCTCAAATGGCTGAGAAACACTTAAAGAAATGTTCAACATTTTTAGTCATCAGGGAAATACAAATCAAAACTACTTTGAGATTTCATCTTACATCTGTTAGAATGACTAAGACCAATAACACAAGTGACAGTTCATGTTGATGAGGATGTGGAGCAAGGAGAACACTCTCCCATTGCTGATGGGAGTGCCAACTTGTACAGCCACTATAGAAATCAATGCACCCATTCCTCAGAAAATTGGGAATTGATCTACTTCAAGACCCATCTGTATCACATTGGGCATATACCCAAAAAACACCCCATCCTACCACAAGGACACTCGCTCAACTTTGCTCATTGCAGCTTTACTCATAATAGCCAGAACAATCTTAATGTCCTTTAACACAAGAATGGATAAAGAACACGTGGTACATTTACACAATGGAGTATTTTTCAGCTGTTAAAAAATAACATCATGAAATTTGCGGGCAAATAGATAGAACTAGAAAAAATTATCCTAAGTGGGGTAACCCAGATCCAGAAAGACAAACGTGGTATGTATTCAATTATAAGGGATATTAACTGTTAAAGAAATGATAATCATGCTGCAATCCATAGACCCTAAAAGGTTAGGTAAAGAAGAGGACTCTGGGGGAACTCATGGATCTCCCTGGGAGGGGAAATAGAATAAATTTTGCAGGTAGACTTGGGGTGTATTTAGGCAGGAGCAGGAGGTAGAGGAGAGGATGGAGGGATATGGTATGAGGAAAGACAGCTGAAATTGGGGAGAGTTGGGGAAGTGGAAATCTAGTGCAGGGAAACTTCCTGTAATCTATGAAGGTGACCCTAGTGAAGACTCTTAGTAATGGAGGGTATGGAGTCTGAACTGGGCATCTTTTGTAGCCAGGCAAGGCTTCCAGTGGTGGGACTGGGTTGTAGTTGGTGGAGTTGCTGGCCTATGGGTTCCTGTCAAGATCCCTAAACAATCCAAGCTGATACTAGGACTGAAGGTTGCTCTCTGAAAACTGACAGCAGGGCCCCCATGTCAAGGACAACATCCACACAGCTCATTGAGCATAAAGAGGTCGAGCTGGTGTCTGCATGGTGACCTCACTCCTATGTTCTAGTCTCTTTGGCCCAAGATGATACTCTGCAGGCTAAGGAAAGAGAAACCTGGGCACCAACCCAGCCACAAAACTCCACCTAACTCTTTCCTGCCTGCAAGATGTGCTGGGGTAATGGTGACACAGACTTTGTGGAAATGGCCAACCAAAGTTTGGTTTAACTTGAGGCCTATGCCACAAGAGGGATTCCATTCTCTACCATGCCTGGATGGCCAGAAATCATCGGAAGCTGGGTGGCGAAGAGACTGAGGGTAGAACCAAACATGATGAAAAAAAAAAAAAAGATTCCTAGTGTTGTGCTGTCTTCAAGACTGGTGCCTTGTCCAGTCATCATCAGAGATGCTTCCTCTGGCAGCAGATGGGAGGGGGTGCAGAGACCCACAGCCAGACATTATGTGGAGACAGTGTCTAAACTGGAGGTTTTCATTGGGTCCCTCCCCCAGGAGATCAGGGAACAGTGTGGCAGAGGAGAAGAAAGCCTGTAGGAGTCAGAGGAAATAGAGAACACCAGGAAAACATGGCCCACTGAATCACCTAAGTAGGGCTCACATGGGCTCACAGAGACTGAAGCAACAAGCACGGGCCCTGCATGGGTCTGCTTCAGGTCCTCAGTGTATGTCATGGCTGTTGGCTTGTTTTGTGTGTGGGAGTGGAAGCCATAATGGTAGGAGTGGGTAAATCTCTGACTCTTTTGCCTGTATTTAGGACTCTTTTCCTCCTATCGAGTTGCCTTGTCCAGCCTCGATTGGAAGGCTTTTGCCTTGTCTTATTTTATCTTGTTCTGTCCTATTTGACTGTTGTCTCATAGAGGCCTGCTCTTTTCTGAAGAGGAAATGGAGAGAAAGTGGATCTCTGGGAGAGGGGAGATAGGGGGTGTAGCTGGGGGAAGTGGAGGAGGGAAACTGTGGTCAGAATGTAAAAAAAATAAATAAAAAGCCCTATGACTAAAACCAGTCTAGGCCCAGATGGATTCACAGCAAAATTATTCCAGACTTTCAAAGAGTCACAGCCAATAATTTTTATATTATTTTTTAAGAAAGAAGGAGAGCTTCCAAACTCCTTCATAAAGCCATTATTAAAATTAATATCAAAACTAGGAAAAGATACAACAACAATAATGAAGAAAGCTATGGGCCAATATCTCTGATAAATGTGGATGCAAAAATCATTAATAGAATACTTGCAAATGGAATACAGGTATAAGAAAAACCATCACCCACCATAAATTGGATTTATCCCTGAGATGCAAGGATGATTCAACATACATATTAATAAATTGTAATTAATTATGTAAATGACCTTAATGACAAAAATTACATGATTATCTGGACAGGACAGGGCTGCCCACATTCCTGTTCATTTTCAATATAGTGCTTGAAGCAGTAGAAACAGCAATAAGAAATTAAAGTGCCACAATAAGAAAATAAGTCAAATTATCTCTATTTGCACATGAAATCCTAAGCATTCCACCACAGCACTTATAAAACTCATGAGCACTTTCAGCAAAGTGGCGGGATACAAAAATAAACTCTCAAAAATAAGTATCTTTCCCATATACCAATAATAAGATGCTGAGAATGAGGCTCCCATTCACAATACCCTCAAAAGTATCTAAAAATAAATCTGACCAAGGAGGCAGAAGATCTCTGAAATGGAAACATTAAGTTTGTGAAGAAAAAGATTGAAGAAGACACTATATAATACAAAGACTTCACATGTTGGTGAATTAGTAGAATTAATATTGTGAAAATGACCATTATACCAAAAGCAATTTGGCAATCCAATCCCAATCAAAATTCCCTTGACAGTCTTCACAGAAATAGAAAAAAAAAAACCTTAAAGTTTATATGAAACCACAAAAGACCTCAGACAGCCAAAGAAAATCTGAATAAAAGAATAATGCTAAAGGGCTTATCATTCCAGATTTCAAGACACATTACAGAGTAATAGTGGTAAAATAAGGTACAGAGCAAAAAAAAGTAAATTGATGGAACAAATAAAAGACCCAAATATGAGTGCACAAAATTATATCACATGGCAGTTGGAAAAGATGCCAAAAAGACACAATGGAGGAAAGATGGTGTCTTCAACAAACGGTACTGGGAAAATTGGATGCTGACATCTAAAAGATTAAATCAGGCCCCTATCTCTATCCCTTCACAAAAATCAACAGCAAATGGAATAAAGGGGTCAATGTGAACTATGAAATTCTAGAATGTCTAGAAGAAAACACCCTACAAGAAACAGGTGTACAAAAGGACTTTCTGAATAAGGCTCTATTCACTCAAGAATCAAGACCAACAACTGACAAACTGAAGTGCTTCTATATATCCAAGGAGACAGTCTACTGCCTGGAAGCCCACAAAGTGGAAGAGACTCTTGCTAGATGTACATCTGATAGAAGGTAAATATCCATAATATATAAAGAACTTTAAAAAACTAAGAGTCAAGAAAACAAATGACTTGAAAGAAAGTGGGCTATAGATCTTAACAGAGTTCTCAAAAGAAGAAATAAAAATGGCCAAGAAATAACTCCAAAGGTATTCAACATCCTCAGCAATTAGGGAAATACAATTTAAAGTACTTTTAGATTTCATCCTACCCCAGTCAGCATAGCTGAAATCAAGAAAACAACTGACAAGAAAGCTGATTGCAAACTGGTACACCAGCTCTGGAAATCAGCGTGCAGAGTTATCAAACAGCTAAAAGTAGATCTACCATATGACCACCTGTCCCCTCCACAGTATATGCTCAAAGGACTCAACATCCTACTCTAGATACTTGCTCAGCCATATTCATTGCCACTCTATTGACAATAGCAAGAAATGGAAACAACCTAAATGTTCTTCAGTGGTTGAATGGATAATGAAAATGTGGTACATATACACTATGGGACACTATTCAGCTGTAAAGAAAAATGAAATCATAAACTTTGCAGGCCAATGGATAGAACTGGAAAATATTATACTGCGTGAAGTAATGCATACCCAGAAAGAAAAATGCCAAATGTTCTCTTGTTTGTGGATCCTTGCTCTGGATCTTTAAATTTGAGAATAAATTTGTGCCCCCCACACACACACACAAACTGTAGAAGTCAAGAAAGTAGAAAGTTAGCATGGGAGGAGGTGAGGAAGGGCTCATCTTTCCTCTCCACATTCTATTCTTTCCCTTGTTTTATATATTTTAATTTTTTTGTCAATGGATTCTGCTGGAATATCCGCTGCAGGTAAGTGCTGGAGGGCTCCTGTTGCAAATCATCCTCTGGTGTGATGGAAGGATCTATCTACTAGCACTTGGAGGGGACCCGATCAGGTGTTGGTGTGGCCTGGCGGTTCTGTTTGTGACTTTCCACAGGACAATGAGGTTCCTCTTTGGGTTCCTGAGCACTGTGTGTGCCCTGTGGCTGCTGCTGAAGCCCAACATGGCAGAGACTTATTGGGCCTTCATGAAAAACTCTCTCCTTCTCATGCCAGTGGGGATTAAGAGCCCAATATGGCCAGCCTTGACAAACATTATTGTAAGCCTAGGAACTGTAGCCATGTGGTTGGATTCTTCAGAAGGTAATGTATGGTAACTGCTTTTTCAAGTATGTTTGAAAATGTGTCACGCAGGCACCTTGGAGATTAAAGATAACCCTGAAGGTCACTGACCTCCATTTGTTAACAATACCATGCCAGCTAAGCCTTTTCATTTTAGCAATCCTCTTCAAGCTGGTGTAGTACCTACTTGTCAGGAGTAGCTCTGTGTAACATTTATGGCCTCCTAAAATTCATATATAGCCCCCTTTAAAGATACCTTTAAATTTGTGAGGTTAAAATGTAGCCATTATGATACCATTAGTTCTGCTCCTTGTGTTCTATCTCTGTTTTTCTTTGTGGTTCTTAGTAGTTCTTTTGCAGAGCTGCCAGCTTAAGTTGTGCTGGGACCAAGAAAAATGGGCCTTGGTGGTTTGTGTTCCTGGAGTTGTGTCCATGCCAGTGGACCATGGCAGTAAGACACAGATGGTGCTCACATGCTCCAGAAGAGAATTTGGTATCACTGCTGCTGTTGTTGCTATTATAGCAGTGGTGGCCACCGCTGCTGCTGTTTCTGGGATTGCTTTTTCACAGTTGGTTACTACAGCCAGCACAGTGGAGAACCTGGCAACAAAAGTAGCTACTACAGTTAATTACTCCTTCATTCTATTGGGCATGATAAATTTAATCTAGCAGTTATATACATTTCGATTGGCTTTGGTAGTTATAAAATTTATAAAACTCAAGTTCCACTTGCTTTTGGGATACCATCTAATGAGGACTCCAATTTGCTGTAAGGCTCATTAAGGAAGAAAATGGCTCAAATGCCATTAGCCTACTGGATATGGGCAGATTAGGACTTCTGTTGGTCTTTTCTGTGTCAAACGTACAGATTGCAATCCTAGCACCACTTTGAGATCTTTGGCAGCAGTTAACTCTACAGCTCACACATGGTTGAGCCTGTATGATGAGTATTCAGTGATGGGTAATTCTTGGAGGGCACTCACTGACCTAAAACAGAGAGCATGTGTGGCCTGGACAGGTGTCTTCATGACAGATAAGATGACGTGTTAACATCCCATGCAGCCTAAGACAGAAGCTCATTTTTTAGTAAAAAGGGGGGACCTGTTGGGCCCTGGCCCCCCGTTTCCAGTAGCTGTTGTCTTCCTTGCTGACCTTGACCAGATGTCCTCCCTATGCTGATTCCCTGCCAGTTTCCTTCCACCTGAATGCTCACTGGAGGTTCTTTGTTTGTGTATCCTGAATTTGGTGTAAACAGCTAGGATGTAAGAATGTAAAACATCTGTAGCAAACTTCTGCCCTCCGGGGTTCTCCCATTGTGCTGTAAGCCTGTATTTAAGGCCTCCTCTGTCCTTCAATAAACTGCATTCTACTGAGACTAATGACTGGCTGTTCTTGTCTCTGTTTTTGATCTTCAGTCCCTCGCTTGGACATAGCAGGTGTTGCTGCTACAGGTTAGTTGGACATAGAGCTATGAATGGGAAAATGGGAAATGGGGTCACAGTAACAGCAGAGAGAGGAGAAAGGATAACAAAGAGGGGGAGAAGAAGAGAGATAAATAACAGTATGGTTGTTTGAAAAAGCCACAGCAAAACATAATTTTATAAATTTACTCCCAAATGCATATAATACTTATGCGTATATACATACATATAAGTACATAAAGGATAAATGGTCAGACAGATAGATGTGGTTTACATGGAATGATGTCACATGGGGTGATGCTGCTCCCTCCAAGAGCCATAGACTGTCTAGCAAACACTCTAGCGCAAAGCATGGAAATCTCCCTTCAAGTTGTTGGTCTGTGGAATCCAAAAGACTCCCTAAAGAGCACAGGCTATTGCCACTGCCCTGGGTTGCCTCCCATAACTTGAAGGTAGGACCCTATTGCTGAAGACATCACACACATAGAAGACAAGACCTGGAGGAATTAAGCTGGAGCTGACCTAGAAGCCTCCTCACTAAGGGCTAACTCTCACAGTATCATAAATTTCTATGCAAGCTACCAAAAGAGAAATCTATCAATAGCAGCACCCACATATAATGCCTGCAAAACACAATGACTGGCCTAGCAAAATATCCCTCACGGTGCCATAGTGGCACTTTCACATTGGTGGTGACTGACAGCTGTTTAACAGGAAGTAGGGTCCTTTCAGTAGGGAGGATGCATTAATGATACTGTACATCTTACCAATTACTCAGGGCTGGAGAGGACATAGATCCTACAGGAGAAACTATTCTACCATCTTCCCCAAAACAACATACTTTCTATATACTCAGTCTTACACATACAGATTTGTGTAGCTCTCACCCTCATCAAGGTGGCTTTTATTTTTTTCTTGCAACATGTGGAAACTATTAGAGAGGTTCATAACTGGCTAAAATATGGAGAATAAGTGATCACGGGTGTCCAACCCCAGTTGATACATCTAGAACACAACCCACACACCTGAAGTTTGTGACGAATTGTCAAAGAGGGGGACAGAAAGATGGTAAGAGACAGAGGACCGGGGTTCTGGATGTGAGATCGTGTCTTCTGTACACAACAGAGAAGCAGCACCCACAAACTCACAACACATGGTCGCCTAAACAAGACCCTCATAACAGCAGTATCAGTTGACATGCCAACATGACTGGGGAGGTATTTCACAAAGCCCCACCATTAGGGGAAGAGCTAATGGAAACCAATGGCTGCCAAGAGGGAGAATCCATTTCCTACAGAGACAAACCCCTGATAGGTTATCCAAAGGTCAGCAATAAACACATGTACATATAAGGGACACTAAAGGGTATGTGCACACATCTCTCTCTCTCTCTCTCTCTCTCTCTCTCTCTCTCTCTCTCTCTCTCTCTCTCTCTCTCTCTCTCTCTGTGTGTGTGTGTGTGTGTAACTATTAAAGAAGAAGGAAGAATTTGAGAGGGAGGGGAAGAGGGGAGGAGTTGGAAGGAGAAAGGGAAGGAGTGTAAATTATGTAAATACAGTATTTGTGCATAAGATTCTAAAAACAAAACAAAAAACTCTTAATATATAAAATTTTTAAAAAAGAGCAACATTCCCAGAATCCAATAATTAATTTCATTACTGAACTACAAAAGAGAAGTTAAATGAACAAAGCTCTAACAATTAGCACAAACACTGTCTGAGAAGTGTGTTTTCATTTCTTGTTGCATGTAAACACATCATAGCCTTTTAAAAAGTAAAGTTCTGTTGATCTTTGATCTGACTGGGACAAGATGAAATCTCAAAGCTGTTTTGATTTGCATTCCCCTAATTGTTAGGGAAATGATGACATTTTAAAAGATATTTTAGCCATCTTTTTTCTTTTATTGAGAACTCACTCTTCAAGTCTTAGGCCCATTTTTGAATGAGTCATTTGTTGACTTTTTGTTTTTTTAAATTCCTTATATATATTCTTTCAGGTATCTAATTGGCAAAGGTTCTTTTCCATTCTGGGGGCTTCCTTTTAACTTAGCTGTGTAGAAGCTTTTAAGTTACCCAATACTGAATGGTCAGCCCTGAAAACATACATGTGAGTAACCTTACATGGATTAAGCAGGTTATATTTAGGTAGGTGTGTGTGTGTGTGTGTGTGTGTGTGTGTGTGTGTGTGTGTGTAACATACATATATATTCCTAAATATAACCTGTATACATATACACATAGAATAACAATTAATGAAAAAAGAGGGCAAAAAAGGATATATGGGAGGGTTTGGAGAGATACAAGAAAAGGGGAAAATGTTGTAATTATAATCTCAATAAAAAAGTTTAAAAAAAAGCAAGCAGTTCAGCAGCAAGTAAATGTTTTTCTTTTTTTGACTCCTTGAGACAACTAAGTTTAATGAATTTCTTGGTGTCTCAGAGTGGCTGTGCTGGGAGCAGACTTTCCTTCCTCTTCACTATTTCCAGGTCATTATAGGCCAAGAGGCCCCTATGACAACTTCCAGAAACAAAAGTCCCAGAAGCCCAAGACTGACTTGGTTAGTGGCCTTGACAAAGAGCTATGCTTCTATGTCACCTCTGGACTGTCATTTCCCATTAACAGAGCCCCAAGGGATCAAATCAAAAGGCTTTGAAAATCCAAATAAACTCCATCTGCCACCTCACCCTTTCCTTATGGTCTTCTGAGTGATTCAGATGCCTTCTTCCATGCATGTTAAATGAGGGATAAAGTCAGAGATAAAAGCTGAAGTTTTCCAGTTACAGAAGAATCATTTCCCTTTACTAAGATGGATGTCTCCTTTCCTTTCCTGCTCAGGCTGCATAGCATTCTGCTGGTCAATTAATTATTAATGGTTACAGGTTCCTTCTCTTGGTACAAATGTCACAAGAACTGAAGCCTGCAGTGTAAATAGAGTCAGGCACAGCTCTGGACACATTGTCAATGGTGAAAAGGCTCATAAGCATATTCTGATCTCCAACACTGTCTCACACGGACACTTCTGCTGCTTTACAGGACCTACTGTGAGGTGCCATGGTGATATCATTCCACAGCAAGGACATGAAGATATTTGCCATGTAGACTGAAAAAGTACTTTGGTACCCAAGAAAACATCAAACTGAGACATAGCTCTAGAGTATCACAATCTTGTTTCCAGCTCATGGAAGCAATTCCAGTGTAATATTTTATGAATGAATTAATACTGAATGGATTACTGAATTGTCAGGGATGAAACATGAACCATGGAAAAGTACTAGCTAGGCCAGAGAACAAGCCACAGGCCCTAAACCAGATGCCCTCAAAGATAAAGAACATTCCAAGGTCAGGTAGCATAGCAACAGAACAATGGGCCCTGACCAGTGACCTTATCACCTAGCACAACATCTTGCAGCCTCAGGACCTGTACGTCCTCCTTCACCTGCATGTCCCCACTCAACTGCACATCCTACACCCCTTCCCTCCTTCCTGCCCCCTCCCCCTCCCATGCTATATAAGCCTTGCTGAGGAGAATAAAATTTGCAGCTTGATCAGAACCCTGTCTTGCTGTCTTCCTTCGTGTCTCCCGTCCCTTTCATTCTTTCCCGCAGGTGGGTCACCCCTGTTGAGACCCCACTGGCCAGGGCACTGAATGGATTATAATATTGGATAATATTAATAATAATATAATATTGGGGGGAAAAGTCAGGTTTAATATGGTCTTACCTCACTATTACCAAAGCATGTGTAGCTTATCCAAGAACATACAAAAAAATATGTTTTGTAGCTGAGGTTTAAGCAAGTTTTATCTACCTTCAAAAAAAAAAAAATCAAAGGATATGACGGATGCACATGCCTGTAATCCCAGTAGTCAGGACACTGAGACAGTTGGGTTGAAAATTCAGTGTCAGCCTGGGCAATATAATAAGACTGGTTATGTCTTTTAAAAAAAAATGAATACAAAACCCAAAGAATGCAATTCAAAGTAATGAAGCTGCTGCAGTGAGAACTGCAGCTTTCCTTCGATGCAATCTGCATTTTCAGCTGCTGTGCCTACTGTGAGTGGAACATTTAGCTTCTCAGATTTCTGCATAAGAGATTCCAACCTATCCTCTGCCATTGAGATAGGAAATGCGCCCTTTCTTTGGGCACTCCCCAACTGTCTACCCATTTTGGAAGGCATGTGACATCTTACAGGTATCACCATTAAACACCAACTCACAGCTCCTGGTGCCATAACTTCTCAGGCCAGGTATCCAAAGGTGATCAGGGCCCTCTTTTCTCTCAAATGTCTAACTTCTCAGGCCATGTATTCTGTAGGTAATCAGGGCTCTCTATTCTCTCAGCTGTGGTTCTTACTATGAGATCTTTTCTTCTAACTTCCCTACCTTTTTTCTAACCAACTTCCTATCCCCAACTATTTTCCAAAGATGCAGGTTGCAGAAAACAAGGAAGCAGAAATAAATGAGTTTTCCGTGTGTAACCTGAGTGTGGGTTGCTTTTCCCACCCAGAGTGAAGTGTAGAGAGAGCTGGATTGTGTATGAGACAGCCGATGGAATACATATCTCTACCTCAGCCACTAGGAAAGTGTTAAACATTATTATAACACAGTCAAAACCTGCTGCAAGTATTATTCATGATGATGGTAAATTCTTGAAGTTGTTACTGTGAACATTCCTTCTGAGGTTCATTCTCCTGCAAATACTCTAAGGCTTTGGGAAATGTGTAAAATGACTCCATGACTGGCAGTTGTTGGACTCTGCCTTGCTGCTCTCGCTGCCCCTGGGCCAAAAGACTGGCAGTCAAACCTCCAGGGGACATCTTTATGTGAGCACTGACTATTTTCAACACCACACAGATACCTAAGAATCTACACACAAATGCACTCAATTGTGCTGGCTCTCCAAGGTGCAGCCTCAACCAGGGCAATTGCAAATACTGTCAGGTGTTTGTTCTGTGTTACACAGGACATTCAAAGAAGGAGAGTCACTCCAGAATGTAATTTTAGGTTCTCTGGCAGCAGGGAGAAACTGTTTCTGTGAACTGAACCTCAAACCTCCATTCAGAAGCATATTTATTGATTGTACACAAAGGTTGTGTTTGGGGCACAAGTTCCTCATACCAAAGCCCCCTTGGTCTATTCTATATGTTCTCTGAAGGAAACCATCACAGCCCTGTAACTTTAGTCTTTATTGTGTACTGTTTGCAGTACCCAATAATTCAATACCTCCAAGTATGCCTAGATAGTCAGTCATGTGACAAAAGCCATGCAATGGATGGAAAACTTCCTCAGAAAAACAACCCCATAAATCATAGAAAACAATCACTCTTCTCTACTATGATTTCTTCAAGGTCTAGGTACCTCCAACAAACACTAATACATTCTACTGTTACCCTAGATACAGTAAGAAATAACTTACATTATAATGTTTACACTAGATATAATGACTCTACTAGATTCCCACTACATTTCTCCCTTTTGTTTAAGCTTTAAGCTGTTTTAATTACATTGAAGATTATGTAGCCACACAGTGAAGACAGCCTTTTCTCTATCATGTCTCACAGTCTTTTGTTGTTGTTGTTTGTTTGTTTGTTTGTTTGTTTGTTTTTCGAGACAGGGTTTCTCTGTGTAGCTTTGTGCCTTTCCTGGATCTTGCTCTGTAGACCAGGCTGGCCTTGAACTCACAAAGGTCCACCTGACTCTACCTCCCGAGTGCTCAGATTAAAGGCTTGTGCCACCACTGCCTGACTCTAGCAGTCTATGTAAATAAGCCAGAATACATTTTAAAGCCAGTAAAATTATTACAACAAAAAACAGTATAACAATTGCCAAAATAAGAAATCATTTAAATGATGCATAGGATTAAATGAAGCTATAGTTAACTTATTTGGAAAGGTTTTCTTAATTTCTTGTTGTAAATCATAAGTCATTTGAGAAGAATTAGGGTGACCAAAAAATATATTTTAACCCTTTCCCAATCATACTTGCTTTCATTAAACCTTGAAGGTATAATACAATAAGATATAATATTCTGATCACATTTTAATTTAATTTGCTCTCTCAATGTCTCTAGCTGATCTCCCATTAGGATTACATCTTGTCTTAAATCAGCTATTTTATTAACTACCTCATCATCTATTTTATTTTGCTGATCCCAAAGTTCTTCAGAATGTTTATGCCAGTCTTTGATAAGCTCAACAGCCTGGATTTCCTTATGAAGGGCCAATCCAGCTGTCACAGTAGTAATATCAATATAATAATTCCCATTACCATGGCAACAATCAATCCAATCATCTGATGAATTCTTAAGATTCTTTCAGCAAGTTTCTGAAATAGCATCATCACAGGTGAGTCTTGTCATGGCCTCTATTCTTTCATAAGGTGTTACTGTAGGCCTTTGATTAAATTCTTCCCTCCTTTTTACTGAGAAGATTTTTAAATTTCTTTTTCTTCCCTTATTTCTACTGGGAAGAATCCTTTCTTAATTTCTGTTATTTCCCTCCCCCCACCCTGGAGTTTTTCCATTTGTATCCTTAATTCTTGCAGTTCTGCAGCCAGTGTTTGAATCTTTCTCATTTCTAAGTCTGTTTCATCTAAAGAAAGAGGAGTGTCATCTCCATTATCTTGACCCTCCTGACTTTCTTCTTTCTCTGAAACAGCATTTCTATGTTCCCATGAGAAAACATTCTCCTCTGCTGACTGACAATTTCTAGCCTGAATGTTTTCTTTTTTACTTCCCTGTTCCATGTTGAAGTGAACTTTCTGTGACACCTCACTCAGTAGCCGCTCCAGAGCATTTGAGATCAAATTACATAAAGACCAAATCTTTCCTGGTATAGGTTCCCTTCTCTGATGAGCTCTCCTTACAACACTTGCTTCCATACCACCAGTTTTAACTGGCCATAAGAAATTGCCTGAAACCAGTAACAATGCCTTTTAACTAAAAGCTCTGTGGCCTGATTTGTGATCACATTCATTCCATTTCCTCATAATCAACATGTTAGTAACTGCATATACTGCTGCTCCTGAGGTGGGGAATTTCCTATGTCCCTGCCCTATCCTGGAGTACCACCTGCCCTGAGCATACTTTACCTCCAGCCCTAGAGTGTCTGAATCCCTTTCTTCTCTGAGCCCCACATTGGGTGCCAAATGTTGGGTGTTCAAAGAAGGAGAGTCACTGCAGAATGTAAATATAAGCTCTCTAGCAGTAGACATAGGGGATTAACAGCAGAGGCAGAAGCAACGACAGTTGAGCAGTTGACAGCCAAGCAGCAAAATGGCACAGGAAGTGGTCACTTTCCAGAGGAGGAATGAGTGGAGCTGAATAGACACTGGGGTGAGCTTTAAACACGTCAAGGTTCTTGGCATCTTGCCTGGCACAGAAGGAAGAGACAACTGAACAGAGTAAGAAAGCAGCCAGACTAGGACCAAGGCATTAGTAATGGGGGCCAGGGGGTGGGGAGGATAGAGGGATGAGTATGAAGATGTGTAGAAGGCTATAAAGAACAGAGTTGCTGGAAGAGTTCTAGAGAGCATATCTGAGAGCTGCAATGCCAGTTCCTGCCAAGGAGTAAGGAATCTGGTACCAGACTCAAAGAAAAGTTGTAACACTTGTGGAGATAGTGATTCTGATACCTGAAGCCTACTGGAGAGCTGTTGTAACTCTGGGGGGCAACACCTGCTCCCATGCTGCTGTGACTCACTTCAGTCAAACACTGTGGGAAACAGCAACTGCCAAAGAGCAGCCCTGAAGAGTATCCCCTCTGCCACCTGTGATTTCGATCCAGGTCCAGCAAACCCACCCCCCACCCCCCACCCCCCAGCCAATTTGTAATTGTAAGATGAGAGCATCCTCTCTGGCCTTCACTGTTAGCCATGTGATCTGGAATTAGTAAAATTCTCTCCATGTATAACATTCAGGGTGATTCAGAACAGGTAGAAAATGGGTAAGGAATTAGGAGGGAATTGCTTCAAAGCAGTGTCTTCTGACAGGCCTGCTGTTCTCAAGAACTCACAGCCACCTGACTACCGGCATAAGATCAAGCCAGGTAGCATTCCATCATGGATAAGAGAGGGGATCATGGGAAACTATTGACCACACCTCAGGCTGAGGAACTATTGGCAGTTTATGGTACCTGTGGGAGAGAGACAGTTCAATCAGGAATGTGACCCCTGGTGAGTTTCTTAGGTTCCAGTGTATGACTCCACACTCATTCACATAAAAACAGCACTAATTGATCCCAGTGATTATAAAAGAAGAATGAGGGGAAGATATGGGTGAAAGTATTAAGGCAACTCCATGTAGTTAAAAGGGAGGTTTATTTTGGGGTAACTTACAACAAGTAAAGGAATAGATTATAGGGTCCAGGAGAGGTGAAGCACAGTCCAGCGGTGTTCTCCAGAGAGCTCTGCTCCGTCTACCATCCAACATCCAGGATTACCAGGAACCAAGAGAGCCAGCACATCCAGATCTCGGATCTTAAGGGCTCCTGTCCCAGCCCCGCCTCAGGGGCAGGCCATAGGCAGGTGTGACAGTTACCAGAAGCCTCAATGGGGGCAGTACTTCCAGGTCAAAGCTGGAACAGCTACCCATTACAGGAAGAGGGAGAAAGAAAAGGGGGAAAGTTTAAAAAGGAAATTTGAAGAGGATGCAATGGGTCTGGGAAGAATTAGAAAAGGGATTTAGGGGTGGAAATGATTTAAACTCATTGTGGAGTATGTGAAATTACCAACGAATAAATTTTAAAAGTGGGAAACAAGCCTTCAGCTATTATTTTATTACTGAAATCTTTCATTTGTATATGCAACATGCACATCACAAAATTTAAATATAAAAAGAACATTCAGTGAAAAATTAATCTAGCTACCCTTGGCCTTCAATCCAGAAATTAGCCCAAAAGAATCTTTTACATATTTAACCAAATACAATTTATAATTATTTTAACATCAAATGTATATGTTAATATGGTTTTCACATTTTCCAAATTATTGATATTTTTGAAGGATTTTCCACCTGTGAGAGTTTCTTACCGAGAATATCCATCACTTTGAAAAGCTGTATGGAATGATTTATGTACCTTAAAAATTATATGTAACTTAATATAAAAAACAAACAGATGGAGCTACTCATGGCATTTGGAGAAAAGAATAATTAGAGAAAGAGAGTTTCCTACGCAACAATCTAAGTGTCCAAGTATATTTTAAAACAAGAGGTAAATTAGTGTCGTATGAGCATGAGGCAGGCTATTAAAAAGAGACAGTGAACATATCAATTTGTGTATAATAAATAACCATCAGAGAAACTGGCTATTTAATTTTTATGTATGTGTGTGTGTATGTACTTAAATGTATATGCATGTTCACATGTGTGGGCTCGTGTGTGTGTGTGTGTGTGTGTGTGTGTGTGTGTGTGTGTGTGTGTGAATGTGTGCATGCATGTAGGTGAAATGCCTGGGGAGGCCTGAGGCTGATGCTGGGGTGTCTTCCTTGATCACTTTCCACTTTGCACATTGAATCCACACTGGACCTCACAGCTCACTGCTTCAGCTACTCTGGCTATCCTTATTGTTCCAGGGATCCCTGTCTCTCCATTCCTGGAGATGTGGTTACAGAAAGACCTCAATGCTTGTTTGTTTGTTTGTTTGTTTGTTTGTTTGTTTTAACATGGGTTCTGGGAATTTGAACTTCAGGAATCATGGTGTGCAGCAAGTACTTTTATCTGTTGGGGCATCTCCCCAGCCTCATTGAGCTATTTAGAAGAAGCTTAATCAGATCAATGTTGAATTTCTCATCTATGACTTAAGTGTAAAAGGTGAAATCACACTGGGCAGCTACATGTGTAAGAATGAGCCTACATCCTTTTCTGTCACCCAGGACAAAGCTTAACTCTAACCAGGTCAAGGACCTCAGCATAAAACATGACACCCTGAACCTGACAGAGGAGAAAGTAGGGGATATACTTGAACTTACAGGCACAGGAGAGGACTTCTGAACAGATCGCAATTTTCTGGTAGCATAGGCAGTAAGACCAATAATTGACAGATGGGACCTTACAGAACCAAAGGCATCTTTGCACAAAGGTGAGCACCATCATGTGGACAGACAGCCTGAGAGATGGAAAGCAATCTTTACCAGCTATACAGCTGACAGAGGGCTAGTATCTAGAGATTATAAAGAATTCAAAAAGGTAAATATCAAGAAAGCAAACAAACAAAACCAATTTTAAAATTTGACATGGATCTAAACAGAGAGTTGAAAGAAAGAAAGAAAGAAAGAAAGAAAGAAAGAAAGAAAGAAAGAAAGAAAGAAAGAAAGAAAGAAAGAAAGAAAGAAGAAAGGAGGGAGAGAGGGAGGGAGGGAGGGAGGGAGGGAGGAAGGAAGGAAGGAAGGAAGGAAGGAAGGAAGGAAGGAAGGAAGGAAGGAAGGAAGGAAGGGAAGGGAAGGGAAGGGAAGGGAAGGGAAGGGAAGGGAAGGGAAGGGAAGGGAAGGGAAGGGAAGGGAAGGGAAGGGAAGGGAAGGGAAGGGAAGGGAAGGGAAGGAAGGAAGGAAGGAAGGAAGGAAGGAAGGAAGGAAGGAAGGAAGGAAGGAAGGAAGGAAGGAAGGAAGGAAGGTAACTGGAAACAGTTTTTTTAATGTTCAACACCCATAGCCACTGGGGAAGTATAAATTAGAATTACTTTGAGATTTCATCTTATTCCAGTCATAATGACCAATATTAAAAAAAAAAGACAACAAATGCTGGTGTGGATGTGGGGAAAGGAGAGAATTTATTCACTGCTGGTAGGATTGCAAACTGGTGTAATCACCACAGAAATCAAGGTGGAAGTTCCTCTAAAAGATCTAGCATAGCATCTAGCTATAACATTCTTGGACATATAGTCAAAAGACACTATATCCTATGTCATGGCTGCAAGCTCACAGGTAGAGAGAAAAATACTAGGAATGAAACCTCAAATTCCACCCTAGTTGCATATCTTCTCAAAGGCCACTTTGAGCCCTATGGGAGCCCTTCTCATTGAAACCACCACATATATATATATACCATATTCTGTTGTATCCTGCTATACCCTACTATATCCTCCTCATCTATGTTTATAGTTGCTTTATTCACAATTTCCAGGAAATGGAAACTGCACAGATATCCAATAAATGAATGAATAGTAAAAATGTGGAAAATTTACACAATGGAATCTGGTTCAGCTGTTAAGAAAAAAACAAAATTATGAATTTATAGGTAAATGGATGAAGCTGGAAACAAATATTCTTAGTGAGGTAGCCCAGATTCTGAAAAACAGATGTCACATGTTTTCTTTCATTTGTTGATGTTATCTTTGAATATTTAAGCATGTATGTTTCATTTGCAGTACCCACAGAGGTCAGAAAATTAGTAAAGGGCAATGTCAGGGGCTTTGAATTGAGGGAAAATAGAAAGCTGTGCACAAAGGAGAGTGGGAGAATGGAGCATACCACTAAATGGGGTAAGGGACGGGAGAATAAAACAGAGGATGAAGTACAGGGGGGGATAACTAACACAAAAGACCTTCTGACACTCATATGAAGTCCTAATGGTGCAGAAGTTTCCTAGAATATAAACAAGTAACATATAAACAAAGTTAAAATGGACTTAGCCTGTAACAGGGCAATAATGCCCCTACTAGAAACCACAGGATACCAAGTAAAAATCCCAATGCCAAGAACTAAGTTTCCTCTATTGGATGTGTTTTCCAGTGAGGTCTGATTGACTCTTAAATTTAGAGCACATTGCCTTTGCTCTTGGATGCCCTCCAAACTTGTCAGTAAAGCCCTGTTGCTGAAGACACAACACACTTAAGTTATAGAACATGGAGAATCAAATTGGTATTGACCTGGAAGCTTCATTCTTACTATCTAGCTTTCATGGTGTCTGAAGGTGGTGTGTACCTTACTGGAGGAGAAAAGCAGACCTCCGTCTTACCCAGATACAAACCCTGGGAGCTATAATAATGACCCACCTGGCAAGATACACCCACCAATACAACAATGGATCAAATATTGTGAAAGTAATCAACTGCTTTTTGATTGAATTTAAGGCACATTCCACAAAATGCAACCCCTATTTGCCACAGATATTGGGGGCAAGAACTTTTTGCTATATTGGTCATAGGCTTTAGGGGAGAACCTACCTATTACTCTACTAAAAAGACAGTATCAAACTGACTCTTACTGATTTATCATTATACCTGTAGATTACTGCATCTCCTAACCTTCATTAGAAGCTTTTTTACAGAAGATGGTCATTAGCACAGAGAACCTCAACTGGCCAAGGAACAGAGAAGGAGAGACTACAGAATGTTCAATCATGTCACCCACCCTCCTGCTGAGACTGCGGGATCACTGTGAAAGAGGAGGCAGAACAGAGATTCTAAGTGACAGGGGCAGTGAATGATTACAACCAAAAGTGTTTTCTGGATACAACAGTGGGTTTTCACTCATGAACTCACAGCAGATGCAACAGCATGCACAAGACGTGTGCAAGCTCAAGCCAGACCAAATCCTAGCATGGAAGGCGTAGGTGTTCGTGAAGTCCCACACCTAGCTAAGGAATATGGTCACCGTGTGTTCATAATGGGCAGACTGTTGCAACGGAAAAGTGAATTATAAAGGCTCTAACTCATGAGTTGAAAGACATAAACAAAGGGAAGTTAGCAGAGCTCAGCAGTCACTCTGGGTCTTTTTTTGCCTATGGGTACAAGAATGAGTGCTATGGTTATGCGTCACCTTGACTGGGATAGGGGATGCTCCAATAGCTGGTGAAGAATTATTTCTGGGTGCATCTATTAAAGTGTCCTGTTTGAATCTGAAACTTAATGAGGAACCTAAGTTCTTATCAAATGTGAGTGGGCATCACCAAGCCACTTTGAAGACCTGAGGAGAACAGCTGGGAAAAGGGAGAAAGAATTCTTCTCTTTCTTTTTCAGGGACTTCCATATTCTCCTGCCCTTGGACAATGAAGCTTCTGGTTCACTGGATTTTGGTCACAGATACTGAGACCAGAGGCATCCCCAGTCCTGTTTTGGGGGCTTTTGGACATAGACTGAGTCTTGAACCTTCTGATCCCCTAGCTCTAAGGACTTCAGACTCAGACTGAAGTATAACACTGGTCTGCCTGCCCTCCCTTACTCCCCGACCATTCCTTCCGGCCTACCCTCCCTCCCTCCCTTCCTTTCCAACTCTTCTCTCAGTAACCCTCCATCTTCCCCCCTTTCCCTCCTTCCCTCTCTCCCCTGCCTCTCCCTCTCATCCTTCTCTTGTTTCTATTCCCCTTCCTTCTGTCATTCCTCTCCTTTCCCCCGCCTTCCTCATTCCCCCTTCAATCCCTCCTTTGGGTTACTGAAGTTTTACTTTTCTGAAGATCTTTTACAAAATAACAAAAAACTCTGAGTTTTCTCCTGACAGAGGAATACTACAGAAGAATAGATCTAAATATCTAAATTATGCTTTTCATGGAAATAAGGTGAACAATATAAGGCATATTCTAGTTTTTCTCTCATGATAATCACACACACACACACACACACACACACACACACACACACTCACAATAGTAAAGCATTAGCAGACAGGAAACTAAGACACAAAGAAAACTTCTAAAATATTAAGTAAATCTTCCAATGGGTTTTAAAAATACTATAAAGCAAGTCAAAATGCAATCTACAAAGAGAGAGAATACCTGTGATACAGGTATTCAGCAAAGATTTAAAGTTATACTACATGAAAGACCTCCACAAATCAACCAGAATGCATGATAAAATTCAAGGGGGGAATAGGCAAAAGATATGAGGAAGAACTTCCTAAACAATGCAAATATATGGCCAGTCATTAGAAAAAAGGTGATCAAGCTTCTTAACCATTAGAAAAGAAGGCTTTAAACTTGGCAAGATACAAAGCTGAAGTGGATCATGTAAAATTTCAAGTGTTGGTGGAGATGTAAAGGAATCGCAATCCGCATAGAGTCCACGAGAATGTAAATTGAGAAACTGATTTACTATGTCTAGTAAGGCTAAAATTGTGCAAATCCTGCTGCTAGGTATAAATTATACAAAAGTCCATAAGTAAATGCCCCCCCAAAATATGGCCCAATATGTTCACAGAGGAAGATACCTGGAAGATAGAATGAACAAATAGTGGTAAATTTGTAGTGAATGTAATTTGTAATGTAGTGTAAATTTGTAACGAATGCTCCTTAGTTGTGAGACTGAACAATCACTATGTACAACAGGGGTATAACCCAGACATATGGTATAGGGCAAGAGAAACCAGAGTCGAGAGAACGCTGGAACAGGCCAAAGGAGATGCAGTCGTGGTCCCTGACAGCTCTCCTTGGCAGCTGAGGAAACAGCGGGCGTGCAAAGCCCTTTGGAGTTCAGATGACATCTTCACCCTAGTACTGTCGTATGAGCTTGCTCACTCTGTCAACATTTATTTTACCAAACACTTTGAATTTCTGTAGTTTCTGTACATAGAGCTAAACAAAAACATTTTTTATCAAAATATACCTAGATTCTTACAGATTATCTGGTGTTATGTTGCCTAAGATTGCCTTAGACACCAGCTTCTTAAGCACCAGGCCACAACCCCAAATAAGGGTCACATGATTGAATATGGGATTCCTTAAATATTTAGCAACATCAGAAAGTTTCTGAATGTGCAAACCAAAAGTTAATTCAAAATCAATAGCGTAATAAATCCAAGGTGTTTCACCAACACTGCTGGTGTGAAGTTATTTATTGACTGTGTTTTCAAGGATGTATTTAATCTCCTTGGGTTAGAGTTTTCCTACTAGTACCTTCTGTAGGGCTGGATTTGTGCATAAATACTGTTTAAATTTGACTCTATCATGGAATATCTTGTTTTCTCTATCTATGGTGATTGAAAGTTTTGCTAGGTATAGTAGTCTAGGCTAGCATCTGTAGTCTCTTAGAGTCTGCAGGACATATTTGTCCAGGTCCTTTTGCCTTTTAGAGTCTCCATTGAGAAGTTGGATGCAACTCTAATAGGTCTGCCTTTATATGTTTTTTCCCCTTGCTGCTTTTATTTTTATTTATTTATTTATTTATTTATTTATTTATTTATTTATTTATTTATTTTTTGGTTTTTCGAGACAGGGTTTCTCTGTGTAGCTTTGCGCCTTTCCTGGAGCTCACTTGGTAGCCCAGGCTGGCCTCGAACTCACAGAGATCCGCCTGGCTCTGCCTCCCGAGTGCTGGGACTAAAGGCGTGCGCCACCACCGCCCAGCCCCCTTGCTGCTTTTAATATTCTTTCTTTGTTCTGTATGTTAAGTACTCTGATTATTATGTGGTGAGGGGATTTTTCTTTTCTGATCCAATCTATTTGGTGTTTTATAAGCTTCTTGTATCTTTTAGGTATCTCCTTCTTTATGTCAGGAAATTTTTCTTTTATGATTTTGTTGAAAACATTTCCTGGACATTTGATCTAGGTTTCTTCTCCTTCTTCTATTTCTATTATTCTTAAATTTTGTCTTTTCATCATAGTGTCCCAGATTTCCTGGATGTTTTGTGTCAGAAATTTTTTGGATTTAACATTTTCTTTGACCAATATATCTATTTCTTCTACCTTATTTTCAACACTCGAGATTCTATTTTACATCTCATGTATTCTGTTGGTGATACTTGCATCTATAGTTCCTGTTCACTTATTTAGATCTTCCATTCCAGAATTCCCTCAGTTTCTGTTGTCTTTTTTGTTTCTATTTCCATTTTCGGGACTTGAACAGTTTCCTTCACCTGTTTTTTTTTTTTCTTGAATTTCTTGACATTCTTTAAGAGATTTATTAATTTCCTCTAATTTTTGTCTTTTCCTTGATTTCTTTAAGGAATTTTTTTCATTTTTTTAAAGACCTCTAGCATCTTCATAAAGTTGGTTTATAGGCCATTTTCTTGTGCTTCAGCTCTGTTGGAGTACTCAGGTCTTGCTGATGTAGGCTAGCTGGGCTCTGAGGGTAACATATTGCCCTGGCTGTTGTTGTGTTCTTACACTGGCATTTGGGCATCTGGGTTTGGGATGATTATCTGTCTAGGTGCCGATTTCTGAGTTTGTCTTTGTAGGGTGTGTTCTTTGTCCCTTGGTTTGTTTCCTCTTTGGCCTTCTGATCATTGTAGCCTGGACTTCTGGTAGCTAGCCTGCCCTCTGATCTAGGAGTGAGTCTCTCCTAGACTCCAAGTTGGGGGCTGTAATTCTGGTGGCTAGCATGTCTTTTGGTGTTTTTTTAACTGGTGTGGTCAGCATCTGTTCTTCCGACTGGTGTGACCTGCACCTGAGCAGTAGAAGTCCACTGGACTTGGGGACAGGTGTCCAGCAGCGGGGAGGGGCAGTGAGTTGGGGGGGGGGTGGAATGGGTCTCTGGGAACTGAATCTGGAGAGTGGGGCAGTTCATCTGGAAGTCAGATCTCTCAACTGTTCTTCTCAAAGTTGCAATGTATTTACTTCACATACAAAGTTTCCTGCTCCTACAGAAACATAATAATTTAACTATGGAAAAAGGGGGTTTTAATATGTTCTTACTGTCATTCCTCAGCATGGAAGTATCAGTTTGGTACAATATCTTGGCATTGTGTTGCATTGGGGAACATTTAATCTTCAAATTTGTTCTTTGGTTTGTTGGTGTGTTTCATTTTAAAATTTAGTGAATTGGGGCTAGACATTAGGACAGAACTTCCTATGATTTTGAAAATATTCCTAAATGTACTTCTGTTACTCTATATTACATATTTATGCAGATATGCTCAGCACTATCAATGTTTAGTCTAGATTTAATTTTCCATGTAAGTTATTAAACATATACATTTCATTAGTATGCAAAGTTGCTTTTGTCTTTAATAATTGGTGAAACTGCAAGTATACCAAAAACTTGTTTTAAAATAAATCTAATTTATTTTAGTAAATGTTTTATTTGTATATCTAGTTTATATACCAATTATATTAGTTATTTTTCTGTTGCAGTGATAAAATACCATGACCAAAACCAACTTAAAGCAGAAATAGTTCATTTGGACTTAAGGTTCCAGCAGAAGAGTCTATAATAGCAGGGGAGGCAGGGGAGGCAGGGCAGTCATTGGCTGGAGTAGGAAGCTGGGGGATCACATCTTCAACAGCAAACACAAAGCAGAAAGTGAACTAGAAGTGTTGCAGGCTACCAGCTCTCAAAGCCCACCCAGTGAAACAGACAAGGTGTGACCTCCCAAAGGTTCCCCAACCTCCCTAAACAGGAGAACTAACTCCAGTCCAAGGATACAAATAAGTGATTCTGTTGGGGGAATCTCTCATTCAAACTACCACACCAACATACCTAGGTTGAGTAAAATGTTCTCAGGCGAAAAGGGATCATATGTAGAGAAGGCTAGGAAATCATGTCTCAGACTAAGAACAATATAAAAATCTCATTGAGCATTCAATTCATCTTTCACTTACATAACAGATTTCTACAATTTTGACTTACAAAACTACTAAATAGTTGTCTCTCAAGCATCTACTTACTACGCTAGTGGGACACACTCAAGTAGAAGCCATCTGCAACCAAATTCATGATGTTTACAAGGCATTTATAAGCTGTTTGAGGAGATGAGATTATAGACAAAGTTAGCAAATACAGTTTAAAATTGAAAACTAAACTATTTCCCTTCTTTTCTTCCTTACCTCTTCTTTGTAGATATATTTTCTAATTTTTAAAATAGTTAACATACGTCACTTTTATGTTTTCACATCTGTATACAATGTGCTTTGATCAGATTTGATGCCTTCATGTGCTCCTTCTCTGCTGGGTATCCTCCATGCAAACATGACTACTCTACTTTCATGTCTTTATTTTTAAAAAATCTATATTTCACATATGAACGAAACGTGCCATTTATCTTTCAGAGTCTCACTCACTTTACTTAATATGATGACTTCAATTTCCATACACTTCCATGGCATTTTCAGATGGTGTAACTCTGTTCTTTGTGGCTGAGTAATAACCTAGTATTTCTGCAATCATCTGCTAGACTGTCTGAATGAAGGAAAATAATTGTTTGGAGCATTCTCACTTTTTCTAAATATTAACTAATTCTTATCCTTTGGAAGCATTTATAATTTTACCTGATTTTGTTATTGTTGTTGTTGCTGTTTAATGAAAGCCATTTATTCTTCCCACCTTCTACAAGAGTTGAAAAGTTGTGTCAGCTCTCCCCCCTGCCAGCAGATCTGTCACTTTTTAAAATTCTGTATTCTTGGCTGTCATGTGAGCTCATCACCCAGATGGGTCTAATAAAAGTAATGATTTTACAGATAGTCTGGCTTTTTCTCATCTTTAGTATAGAAGTGACATTCTTTGGTAGCTCTTGTTGTTAATAAATAGGATAGAATTTACTTTGATTGAATTAAATTCTCCAAATCAATTTTGGAAGAATTTACTGTATAGAGTGCTGTGGAATAATTCTTTTGTACACCAAAAGATTTGTCACTTGAATTGGTTTAATAAAACATTGATTTGCCAGTAGCCAGGCAGGAAGTATAGGCAGGGTGGCCCAACTGAGAATGCTGGGAAGAGGAAGGGCAGAGTCAGGAGTCACCAGCCAGATGCAGAGGAAGCAAGATGAGAATGTCCTACTGAAAAAAGGTATCAAGCCATGTGGCTAAACATAAATAAGAATTATGGGTTGATTTAAGTATAGGAGCCAGTCAGCAATAAGCCTAAGCTACCAGCTGAGCATATATAAGCAATATAAGCTTCTGTGTGGCAATTTGGGGAGTGACTGCTAGGTATTTGGGAGTTGCTGGTGGGACAGAAACTTCTGCTTACAATAGAGAGTAAGTCTTTCAATCAACATAAGGTTTATCATAAAAAAAAATACTTTGAGCATATCAATAGTATTAGTATGGTAATTCTAATAAACTATTAAGTGTCTACATTGCTGCTGGAGGAAATTGTTGCCGTAATCCAGACATCCCCGAGTGATAAAGCGGCAGAGGTGGTGAAAAGGTGCAGGGATGTTGTGTTTACAGTTCACAGGTCAGAGTTGACCCTGCCCAGCGTCGGGCAGCTCCAGTAGGGGGCAGAGACTAGACTGTTTGACTGAGTTCAGATAGCCTTGCACCACCCATGTCCTGCCAATGTGCTTCGATTTACAAGAGACTTCAGAGGTTGACTAGCTTCCTCTCTCTCCCTCCGCTGGCCTCTACCTCCTAGATTCTGGAGTTACGGACATGTGTCACCACACTAGGTTCATATGCAGTGGTGGGATCGAACCCAGGGCTTCCTTTGTGAGTGCTGGGCAGGCAGCCTAGCAGCTGAACTGCATACCCTGCTCCTTTGCTCTGTTTGTAAGAAACATTACACAAAATGTAATTCAGAATGTCCAACATTCCCAAAAGTTCATCACTCTCTGAACTTCCAGACTGTATAGTCATAACCAAATTTTTGACCTTGAATATTTGTCCTGAAATTCTCATTCAAAAAAAAAAATCAGTTTGCCATCTGTCACTTCATCAGTGCTCTCATGTAGCCCTAATATTTTATGTCACATTCTTTCTTGTACATGTTTCACCACTGGGAAATATTTTTCTTCTATCAAAATCAGCAAAATGCCTTAAAATTGTAATAACCAAGAAAGCTCAGCTATCTTCTATCTTCTACTTAAGTGAATTTGAAGTCAGTAAAAGTAAGTCTGAGATTGATGTTGTTTTAAAGTGTGTGTGTGTGTGTGTGTGTGTGTGTGTGTGTGTGTGTGTGTGTGTGTAGGTCAATCGAAGTTCAAGAGTCTGTTCCCTCCCTCCAGCTCCCTCCACCATGTGAGTCCCAGGGATGGAACCCCAGGTCAGATTTAGGGGGAAGTGTCTTCACCCTCTGAGACATGTCTCTTGCCGGTGGATTTTAAGCAATTTGGTTGTCCTATAACTTAGGAGAATGTAGCCAGTGTCATGTTGTAGCTCCAAAATAGTAAGTCAGGATTGGATGTGAGAAGATGGGGACTTTAGAAGTCATGGGGGCCACCATCTGTTTTTGGAAAGCCAGCTGAGCAGTTGATAGCAGCACTGAATGTGTGAACAGAGCAGTCCCTGCCCGTTCCTTCACCCCAGCCTCTGCCTTTACTCAGCGACCGAAAGGCTTTCTGTCCTCAGACTACTACTACGAGAAAGAGGTAATCTACCAGAACCTGGCAGTGATACATTTGGTCATTTGGGGGAAGGATGGATATAGAGTCAGGCTGTCTGGCATTCGAGCAAGGCTCACTAGTTTTTAAAGTAAACTACTGAAACAGATTGCTAAGGGCCAGCTGACTCCAGCTTTTCTTCCCTTTCCTAGTTCAACACAATGTTAGAATTTGATTTGCTTCCATGTTGTTCCCTATGGTGTTTTTCTCTAATCATGTCCCAAGCTAAAGGTCAACTTGTCCTTTTGACTTATTCTTTCTTTATAATCTTATGATTTACACATCATAAATTGTTTCCATTATTTCATGGTATGTTCCATGAACTGTCTGATAGCTAACTAAATTACTTAACTGCGAAAACAATTCACTTTTATAATCACCTGCTATGTATCTCAGGCTTGAGCTTGACAATAAAAAGGTTCCCCTGCTTTTAGTCAGGGACACCTCAGCCTCCTACTCTTGAAGAGACTGCACATTTGGCCCAGCCATAAAATTTTTTTTATCTTTCAACACTTCAGCGTTTGCTCCTGGTTTTCTACACCATAGCATTTGGAGGTCCTACAGCTGAGAGACATCTCCCTGTCCCATCTCTTCTTGCTTGTTAGGGTCCTTGATCTCCACCTTGCTGCAAGGTGAGAGGCATGTCTGTGTCTTATTTGTGTCTTGTCCGTGTCTTGTCTGCATCATATACTCTGTGCCAGCAGCAAGGTTTTTTGTGGGAGGCCGGATGCAGGAATATTCCTCCTGGTTGGTCAGTGGTGGAGTAGTCTCCTGAGACCATCTGGGCACCAAGTCTAATATTCATTTGGTTTTTGGAAATTTGGACTCAGTCAAATTGTCTTAATTAGATTTCAGTCAGAGCCCCCAATTTTTTTCTTCTGATCTGCCTTAGGAGCACCCTAGTGACACAAGGGGACAATATACTTGAAAACATCAGGGAGGCCCGGCACATGGGTGTTCATCAGCAGGGTTTTAATGCTTGGGCTGCATAGCTAAGACAAAGATACCCCAGGGTACTGGGGAGCAAACCTAGAGTTTGGAGAGGCTCAGCGCAGAGATGCCAGGCAGACCAGGGGTTGTCCCAGGAGGCAACTGAAACGGTCTCCATCTGTTAAGTTTCTATTGGTCAAATTGGTCACCTCTGAAGCAAGAGGACTCAAACTGTGAAATGTCATTTGGGCTCTGTTTCTTGTCTTGTGCCTGACTTGGGTCGATTGAAGGGACAAACAACAAGGACTGATACACTGCTCCAAAGGTCATTCCAGAAACACTGGAGCTTTGGGGATATGGGATTTGATGGCAGTATGTTGCAGAATGCAATGTCCACGGTCAGGCCTGGGGCTCCATGGGCAGCTTTGCAAAGAATCTCCCAGCCCCTTCGGGAAGCCCGTGGGCAGGCCCCCTGCAGCACCCAGCTGCGGCCAGTGCAGCTGCAGCACTGGTGTGCATGTGTGGCTGGAGCTTCAGCTCAAGCACCAGGCCCTGTAACTACTTCCTATGGCAGCTACCAGGGCAGCACTCCATTGAAATTACAGCACCAGAGGAGGTAAGGAAATTTTTGTCTGTTTTAAAGGAATGAATGTTGACATTCTATGTTTGACCCTGACTGGTCTCCCTTGAATGTGTGAGCTTACTTCTGTGTGTCTTGGTTATAGCTCAGCTGTTACTGTTGCATCCAGTGATGGCCCAAGACTCAGAATTTACCTCTGCACTTTCTGACCACTGGATCTAATGCAATATGGATTCAAACATCATTTGGATATGGATAATATTCTCGTTGTTTTTTGCTACTGTCTACTTTGTTGAAAAACAGGCTCTGTGATTGGGTTATGGCTCTCCCTTTCCCAGACCCAGGCATGCCTTTGAAGTCTATGTCCAGGGTCAAGAGCTATGACAAGGAGAAAAGAGCAAATCAAAACAGCTAAAGGAATTATTGGACTGGAAGTTTATTGGGTATATTAAGAATCGGTAATATCTGTAACAAAAAGTTAAAACATGGGGTTGATAGTTAAAAGTCTGTTCACAGATCATCTTAAAGGAACCATGTAGTATTTATAAGCAATACATGGCCTGCCACTATCTTTAGGTAGTCATGTTGTTGGCAGCCATCTTTGCTAAGGTTGAAGAGGAAAGATTGTCGTATGACTTCTCCACCCCCTTGATTAAGGGCAACCATGACATATGGGATGACTGTGGAGACAACAGGACTCCAAGATACTTTGGATTGAGATAGATTTTTGTATAATAATTCCTGTCCTGTTTTGAAAACAGGGTTTATGAAAGATAGGATTTTTAAACAATACTTGTTCAATGACATATTAAAACTGCATCTCCATGTTTTCATACACAAGAGCTTACCTGGCTGGCAAACAAACTTTGTAACCTAAGAGTAACCCAGATAGCATTGGTTTTAGAGACCCTGAATTGTTTGCCCTGTTGGAGCTTGGTTTTGCCTTGTGCAGATTGTGGTTGTGCCCTGTGTCTTCACCCTTGAAAGAAACAAGGTGCTTCATTTTGATTTGCAGGAACACACAGTTGAGAGATTTTAAACTTCTTTAAAAGGAAATGTTGGCATTTTACAGAAAATTTAAATAAAAACTGAATATTTTAAGGGACATCTTTTAAAAATATTAAAGTTTATAAGGCTCTGAGACATTTAAAATTTACAAGGCATTTTATTATAGTGTCTTTATTAATATATGTTGTGGTATATTTGCACAGTGTGAAGTTGTATTGCTGTGATTGTTATAAAAAGCCTGAACAGCCAATACCTAGGCAGGGAGGATAAGTGAAACTTCAGGGTAGACAGAGAAAGAGGAGGAAGAATCTACGAGCATGAATTACAACAGAAAGACGTTAGACAGAAATAATGAGTCAGACACACAGAGTGGGAGAGAGGTAAAAGCTGCATGGTAGAACACAGATTAATAAAAATATGGATTTTAAGTTTAAGTTATAAGAGCTAATGGGACAATCCTAAACTAAGGCTGAGCTTTCTTACTTAACAACAAGTCTCCATGTCATTATTTGTGAGCTGGAGGAGAAAAATCAGTCAACAAACACATGATCCTGATAAACAAACAAACTAAATAAATAAATAAATAAATAAATAAATAAATAAATGGCTGAAAAGTTAGGGCCACAGCTATGAGTACCAAACATTAAACACCAGAGACTGATGTATTCCTACCTTATGATGCAGAATGACAATGACCTAAATACTTTGGCAAAGGTACATAATCTCTATTCAGGCTAACAGATTCTAATTTAAGAATGAGTGTCTGATCTTCTTGTTTTTGCTAACATGGTTAAGCTGTAGCTATTCTGGTAAACTGAGTCATATAAGAAACTGTTATATTATGTAATGGTTTACTGTAAAGGGATCAGGAAAGTTCCCAGTCTCTGTGGACTGTGTTTATGAGTTAAAGGTTTTATTTTGATTCTAAAAAAGCTTCAATTCAGAAAGTGTTATTTTGTTTTAAGGCCAAACTTAACAGGGATAAAGCTACTAACTTATTGTAAACTGTTAAAGATAATTAAGAGATGCAAGTTAATGGTCAGTGACCTCATAAAGGATCCAATTCTTTAATATGCTTATAACTATATTTGTAGTCATGCTAAGTATTGATGTAATTAATTATAGGAAAAAGTGTTATTTAGCCTACTGTATGTGTTTTCAAGGTATAACTTAAAGCAAGTAACTAAAAATAAACAAGGGTTTAGTTCAGATTTACTTAATAGTCCTCAAACTTGTCAGAGATCTACTGAATATGACATTTAAGATGTTTAAGCTTAATATGACAGAGACCCCAGCTCCAACAGTGACCCCCAAGGTCTCCAAGAAGAAAATGGGGCACTATGATGACTCCACCTGAGTTTTGGTAATGCTAACCACTGAGCAAGACTGCCCCAATGCCTCACCTACCTCCAGGACTCAGCCTTAACTGTGGACAAGGAGGACACTGGAAAACTGATTGCTCTGCTTTGCCTAGACAAAGGAAGGTCAGTCCCTGCCCGCCCACCTTACTACTACCATGTTCTTCCTCCACAGGAAAGCCTCTCATCTTCTGGGTCTGGCAGCTAAAAACTGATGCTGTCCTGGTACCTCTGCCCCAGTGCCACGGAGAACACAGGAGGCTGGGATGACTATCTAGGTAAATGAGTAGGCGCTGTCATTTTGATTGATACGTAGACCATCTGCATTATACTTCCTGCTGTAATTTGTCCTTCTCAGATCTCTGATGGCATTAACGACTGGGCTAACTGTAGCTTTGTCAGTTTGGCAGCAGCAGGCCACCAGCTCCTTCCCCCAAGGCTCCAGCCACCTTGTTAGTTCATCTAAAGCTACTAAGTGTCTTGTTTAGAAAAGGCAGACAAAGTTGCCTTGCTAACAAACTTCTTACTAAAGGATTAACAGGTTTCAGGTGTAACTTTACACTAGAAGAACATGTCTTGCAATGACTGTTCTCAACAATAACTACTCATGTCTTTGAGAAACGATTAGAAAGAAAAAATGTTCTTAGATATATAAAGTTCTGAAGATATGAAAACGTAAGTTCTGGTGATATAAGAAAATGATTTAAGACATATAAAAACGGGAAATGCTTTTTATGATATTGTTCTACTAAGATTTCAAAGGTTCAGAGTTTTAACATTGACCAGTGGAGTTCTGATAAGCTGGTAGAGCTCGGACTACTTACTATTCAGTCACAGGCTCTCTCCTGTCAAACAGAAGCAGGGTGGTGTAGAATATGGAAAGCATACTTAGAACCTGTGTGTATCTCGATGCTTTTGTCTCATACTAAGGTGGGGGCTCTAGTGAGGGCTCTGAGCTTTGCCTTCCCAGAAGTATTACCCGTTGGTAAAGTGGCAAATTCTACAACCTTGTCAGAGGAGACTATGGCATAGCGTACTTGGCCAGAGCCAATGGAGCTGAGAGATGACCTTCCCGTCTATAAACCAAGTATACTCAGGACATGTCAGGGGGAAATAGAAAGCTGTGGATTCCTGTAAGGGTTTCGAGTGACTAGAGGCAGGAATGGGTGAGGGTAGTGGCCTTGAGACGAGTGTAGCAGGGGTAAGTGGAGGGCAGGAACCAAATGAAATGCAATATTGGGGTATTCTAGGAAGGTGATGTGAAAAAGCTAAAGGTTAGAAAGGGGCAGAGTGGAGAGACTCTTGTGTGATAGGAGATTCTTGGGCTGGTGTGGTGAAGACAGAGAGAGGGCAACCAAAAGTGATCTTAGAAGCCTCCTGGGCACCAGGGAAGCTGATGCTAGTTCCCATAAGCAAGGCTGCCCTCTCCTAACTGTTGTATCCAGCTGTTTGGGAAGGTAGATAACAGGAACAAAGATGGGTCCTCTCATTTGCCCCGAAACTCGGAGAGCCATCCCCCAAATTTCAGCAGTATACTGAATGAAGGGTCAAGGAGAGCTGGGGCAGCAGCCTGAAGGGGTGAATCTCAGAGGTGAGAGAAAGCAGGCATGACAGGCTTAGTAGGGTCTACAAGATCAGTTAGGGGCCCTTAGCTGCTTCATAGAGGGGCCAAGCAAGGAGATCAAAGTTACTTACAGTTACTGTTTAAGCTTTCCTTTATGTGGCATACAAAATCATTCCCAGTGTGGCCCCTCCAGCCCATTTCTGTTCCCAGGTTCATACAGGGTGTCTTAGTTAGGGTTTTTTATTGCTGTGAAGAGACACCATGACCACAGCAGCTCTTACAAAGAAAACATTTAATTGAGGTGACTTGCTTAGAGTTTCAGAGGTTCAGTCTATTATCATCATAGCAGGGAGCATGGAGACATGCAGGCAGACATGGTACTAGAGGAGAAGTTGAGAGTTCTACATCTTGCAGACAACAGGAATTTGACTGACAGTCACTGAGGGAAACTTGAGTAAAGGGGCCTCAAAGCCCCCACAGAGACACACTTCCTCCAACAAACCCATTGTAAGGATTATGTCCTTAATTACATCACCAGCCTGCAATGGTGTCCTAGCCTAAAAACGCAGGGGTGTGCTCTCTCTGTGTTCTCTCTTTCTTTCTGCACTCTCTCCTTCAGTATTCTGCCCCCTCCACATGGTCTTTCTCTCTGTCTGTGTCTCTGTCTGTGTCTCTGTCTGTCTGTCTGTCTCTCTCTCTCTGTCTCTGTCTCTGTCTCTCTCTCTCTCTCTCTCTCTCTCTCTCTCTCTCTTTCTCTCCCAATAAAGCTCTAGAAAGGTAACCATAGCTCGTGACTCTTTTGTCACTGATACATCCAGCACTTTCCTCCATCGGCATGGCTTCCGTGGGCGGCAGCCAACCATGAGCGCCACCGCTTAACCAACACCCACACCCACTCCAACAAAGCCACACCTCCTAATAGTGCCGCTCCCTATGGGATTATGGGATTATGGGGCCAATTATATTCAAAATACCACATAGGTACTTTGATCTAATGCACTCTCCTACCTCTGGGCCACTGCAGTTTCTTCTTTTGACCACAACTTAAGTATCCTTCCACACCAAGGAAGCGGATTTACTTAATATGGGACCTTCGTCAGATGACCTCAGTCAATCTGCCTCCAATTCCTAAAAGAGGTGTGCGAGTGAGATTTGGTCCTTTGTGAGAGCAGAGAGAAGAAAGACTCCAAGAGTGGGCATGGCCTCTCTCTTCCAAGCATGCGGGAGGGGAGAGACTGGAGGGATGAGTGAGGCAGGCTCTGTGGAGCTCTTCCTGGCAGCATCTTGAGGGTCTAATTCCCAACACTAAAAAGTCTAAAATATTCCCAGCAACAGTGCTCATGATGTTTCCTTTGTGGCACACCCCAAGAATGGTTAACCTAGAGGACAAGGGTCAGGTTGTATCTGGGGAGACTTAGCTGTGCATGGTCGAGATCCTCACAGTTTCTGCATAACTGAAAAGCACAAGAGAAAATGAAACTATTTTATCACAAGTAAAAAATGTCAGGACACCAATAGACGGTGGTGGCACACGGCTTTAATCCCGCACTCAGGAAGCAGAGGCAGGCGAATCTCTGCCTGGTCTACAAAGTGAGTTTCAGGACAGCCAGGCCTGTTAGACAAAGAAACCCTCTCTCGAAAAGAAAAAAAAAATTCGAAATACTAAAATTTCCTTATCTACCGCAACTGCAATTTAATTGGAAGGCTGCCCATAGATTTGTTTATATAGATTGTTACATACAGAGAAAGTGGACATACAACGATGAAGGAAAACGTCCTGTCTGAGTGCTCAAAGGCTCCAGTGTCTACCGTGCCCGTCCCAGGTGGGCTCCATAGGAAGAACTCAGGAAATATTGTTGGCAAGGATGATGTGTGAACAGTAAGTAAATGAAACGGCCGTGCCCCTGAATCAGTGGCATATCAATACAGAACCCGGCTAAGAACAGTTCCGCTGTGAATTCAACTATCCCTGCCAACAATTTTAGAACATGGTTACTGAAATGAATGATAAGCGGTGCTGGTGGCGTCACTGGTTACTGCATGGAAAAGTCACGGTCATGACAGAACCCAGTATTAATTTTAGAGCTTTATTGGGGGGGGGGGAGCGGACACAAAAGAACTAGGCCTAAGGAGCCAGCGGGTGCAGAGAGAGGGAAGATGGGCGGGGGAGAGGGTGGGGTCTGAGTCACAGCTGTTTAAAGCTCAGGTGGGCTTACAAAGCCACGCCACGCCTGCGCAGATTGTGTGACCACGCTACACGTATATGATCACCAGCACACACTGATGACGTAAGACACCACACCCTTTGCTTAACTCAGCTGTACATGTGCGGCCACGCAGCTAGAGAGAGGGCAGAATTCTAAGTTATTCTCAGAGAAATCGCAGAAGAAAAACCCCTTCCGGTCTCTACATCGTCTTAGATGTCCCCAGACTCCAGGTTTGAATATGCAGAAGTGTTTATGAAAAAACATTCCCGTTACACCACAAAGACCAAACAGCACTAGAGAAGCCTCGCACCTGAGACACCTTTAAAGCAGTGTTTTGATAAGTCCAGGTGCTCCTGAGAAGCAGGCACACAGGAAGTAGATAAAGGTAAGCGCAGTGGTTAGCCACATGCAGACAGGAGAGAACTGGGTGACATTTCAGTAAAAACAACCTTGAATCCACTCCCCAGCCAAAATCCCCATTTAAACTTTCTAGCATGCCAGAGTGTTCAGCTGCATGAATTTCCTTGTACAAGCAGGCCAGTATACAGAATCTCACCAAAAAACAAGCCATGTATCCCAAACTCTAATTAAGCAATAATGACCCCCAGCTTGAAATTTACTTCAGGATTAATCAATATCAAAAAACAAAAATAAAATAAAACCAGTGTCCTGTGTAGCCTCAGTCAGTCAAGACTGCCCCAGAAGAAGGGAAAGCTGTAAGCAAAATGTGTTTACAGCTCAAATCATCCCTAAAATTATCCTTTCCACTGCTGTAAGGGAGTTGGGTTTCTATGGCACTCATTGTGGGAAAGGGCCAAATTTAATCAAGAAACAAGAAAGAAAAGATTGAAATTAAAAAATAGGGTAGGAGATTTCTTTTGCAAGGGGTGGAAGGGAGGGTGTAAATTATGCATAGAATATTTAGCCTTTGTTTCCAGCTTTTCACTAGCGGTCAGAAATATGAAGAGGAGAATATTCATTACCCACCATATGATGCACATAAATTTACCACCGTTGGCTTGAAGTTAAGTTACAGCTATTGACAGTTTTAGATCACAGGTCGAGCGAGACTCTGCTTCCTCCCGACCCTTGGCCGTGCTAACCACCAGCAGCCTTTTCCTCTTTCCCCTCAGCCCTGGGATCAGAGGCATGGCAGCCTGACTACAGGCACATAGTACACTTATTAACTATGTGGCAGGAGCCCCAGCCCCGAAACCTTTAAGAGAAGGAGCCCACTTTGTCTGGGGGATGAAGGCTCTCTGCCTCTACAGATTCTGACCATTAAGATAGCCACGTTGTATCTGCTGTTCTCAGATTTGTAGGTGGTCTCTGTATTCCCGTGGAGGGTGAAGATCATCTATCTTCCTTACAGAGATGAGGACTCTCAGAACCAAGGAATTTAACACATCCTCTTGAGTTCTCCTCTTTAATGGAGGGCTGGAACTTAAGCCCGAGCCAAGTGCCAGATTGAGAAAATTCAGAATGGAGGCACGTGTGTTTTCCTCCTAAGGCAAAGCTGTTGATGTAACCAACCGTCTTATTAAATAAGAAACACAGAAACAATGTAAAAGAGAAAGCCGAGAGGTCAGAGCTCAGAGCTAAAATCTCACCCTTCCTCCTGCTGTCCCAGCTTCGCGAAAAGAGACCTACCTCCTGTCGGTTCGTATTTTTAAAGTATGTTGTTCTGCCTTCTCATTGGTTGTAAACCCAAACACATGACTGCCTCGTCACTGTCTGAATGTACAGCCCCCTAGGTCTTAAAGGCATATGTCTCCAATGCTGGCTGTATCCCTGAACACACAGAGATCTTATGGGATTAAAGGCGTGT
Source organism: Peromyscus maniculatus bairdii (assembly GCF_049852395.1). Lineage (NCBI taxonomy): Eukaryota > Metazoa > Chordata > Mammalia > Rodentia > Cricetidae > Peromyscus > Peromyscus maniculatus. The sequence continues at coordinate 8,732,262 of NC_134857.1, read as the reverse complement.
GCCACCACCGCCACACTCTTGCTATGGCTCTAATAGCTCTGACCCTGAACACACAGATATCTATGGGATTAAAGGCGTGTGCCACCACCGCCACACTCTTGCTATGGCTCTAATAGCTCTGACCCCCAGACAACTTTATTTATTAACATACAATCAAATTAATATTTCAGTACAAATCAAAATAATATTTCAATACAATTAGATTACCACCACACAAAGCTGAGGAGATAAAGCATCAGATACCTACTTGTTTTTTCCCATTTCCATGTTCCCCAAGTGTGAATCCAGACACTGCTTCTTCCATGGAACAGAAGGGGTATGAGTGACAAGAGTTAATGACCTAAAAACCTCGCGAGGAATGAGAAACTCCAGGCAGGAAAGTTGACACACTGGTAACAGCTTCCGAGGTGTATGCTAGGATCTGGGGAGCTTTTGCTAAAGTAAGGTAAACATACCAAACTCCATTGGTATCTACCACTTGAGATGGCAGGTAAGAGGCTTGAGATGGACTCTTGGTACCCCAAGTTCCTCTTCCTGCCCTGCCAAGCCCCCAGTGCTCCCGTGCCCTGCAGGAGCACAGTCTCCACCCCTGCAGAGAGGCTACCGTGCTACTGTTCTGATTAGACACTGCTTCTGGGCAGGTCGCTTTCTCTTCTATTCCCATGTTCCTTGCTCAGTCTGAACTAACAGCAATGCCTTGGTCACCTGACTCTTGGACTGAGTACTCACTTTCAGGTGTGCCTTATTCTTAATAGGGAAAGAGGCAGGATACAAAGAGTCTCCAGGCAGCTTCTGAAGACTCGAGACATGAACTATCCATTCTACATGCTCATCATGGCCTCTCCATCTCCCAGATTCCCCTCCTGTCTCTACAGGGAACAGACCTAATGTCAGTAATCTTAGAAAATACCAGGTAAACACAATTGTGGGTAATTCACAAAGGAAAAATAGACATCTATAAATCGCTTACTCCATGAGTGAAAACCACCTCCTTTTCAATGCATAGTCTTGCTACATATTCTCCCCTCTGGGAAAGGTTGTGCTAGGAGGTTTTTATAGCTCCTTGAGAAAATAGATTATAAGATTAACTATCATGAGCCACCTTATATCAGAGCCATACTGAAACTAGAGCTGTCATTTACTATTGAATTAGAATTCAAATGATGCCACAGACCTTAACATCTATCTATCCATCTGTTCAATCAATGGATATTTATAGGATGATACCTGTGCATGAGGCAGGCGCTAACTAAGCCAGGCATGGAAGATCTAAAAACATTTAAAAGGAAAGAAAAAAAGAAACACTTGATCCTCAGAAATGTACCAACCAACAAAAGATTAAGGTTGAAGACTTCTCTGGAGTAATACAGTTCTGTCACGTGTGTAAGAGGTATCTTGTGACTCTTTTTGTATTTCAAAATCCGTGTAGGTACACACATTTGTGAGGAATGTGGAGAAGTAGAATTGTTTTAAGGTTGCACAATTTGGATTCTGAGGTGATGTGAAGCCATCAACCAGGGAAGCAGATATAGCAATGGAAGGGAAGACACCTGACAAGTCAGAATCTGAGGTGGGTGTGAAGTCAAGGAGAGGATGAACAGGTCTGCAAGCAGGAAAAGAGAACACGAGGTGGAGGGAGAGAGGATTTCCATCTAAAGGAAATTTCTTTGTACTAAGCTTAACTTAGGGTGACATGGCATGTTCAAGGAATGATGAAGCTATGTCCTTAAATGGTGTTTCTCGACAAGAGCTTTCAGCTCTTTTAAAGCTATATCAGACACATGTTTTCATCTTCCTTTGAGACTCCATCTTAACCTCAATATATAATTTCTGAAATTGATATTGTGGACTTGTCTTTGAGAACCTATAGGAATATTTTTGAATATTTAGAGATAGTACACTTTGACCTTCTAATGTGGACATTTGGGAACAGCCAAAAGTTGTTGTGCAAGGCAACTTCTAAGAAGGAAGATTAAAGAATGAGCTAATGAATTGTGTCCTGGTTTTATTGCCTTAAGTATTATTTCTTCTGACTACAAATATTTTTAAGTAATTCTCCTAAAGCAATATATTTTTCTACTCCAGGGACACATACCTTCATCTCTCAATGCAAGAGGATTTAACTGTGTTGTTGACATGTCATTTCTCATAGATACATATCTAAACCACCGACAGTGGTTTAAACTGTCATTGAAGGCTTCAGAGCTCAGGAAACCCCAGGAGTCTTGCTTTGTAAAAGCCCTCTATGGTCATCACCCCCGTGACTGGACAGGGGAAGGAATCTTAGCCTCCTTGTACAGCCCAAGCTTTTTCCTCACCCTGGCACACAGATGATACATCATTTCCTTTCAGTTATGGAAAAAAATATAGGCTTCCAGTTCTGAGTAAACAGACTGCACTCACAGATTCACTGTTAATCAGATGGCATCCGGGAAATGACAGTCTTTCTGAGGCCCTGATCAATAAGGATATATCCGTTGTTCATTTGATCACTTAGCGTAAAAGTTCAATTAGATCATCTGGGTAGTTTACTAAGAGTTTACTGAAAGGAAACTAATGTTGCTAAATTCTCACCATTTATCAACTCTAAACATGTTGAACACTATTTAATAATACTTTATTTAGTTGAGGTAAATTTGAAGATAGCACACACTTTCCCAGGAAGCCTCAAACTGTTCTCTTTATTCTCAACATCAATGGCTAATAAGTAAATGAATCTGGTCCCTTGTAATGGCAGATATTGTCAACATGAGAATATTTTCTTAGACCGGAAATAGAATTTCCTGATGTGAGTTCTAGGAACGGAACGTGGGTCTTTGGTGAGGGAAGGAAGTACCTTAACAGCCAAACCATTTCTCCATCCCAATTTACACTATTTTTGTAATGATAACATGTTGCTTTTGCAAATAATTTTGAAAACATCAAAATATTTAATGTTTTATGTGCCTGTACAATATGGTAGGAAAAATGCAAGTTAAACTGGAGAATTTTAAGTAAGTGGTTAAAAGCAAAGCAGAGAATGGGATTTATGCACCAGTCTGAAACAGCTTGAGCCACAAAACAAATAACAATGCTGTTGTATTAGAAGCTAATAACAAACACGTACAAATTCATGCTTCCATTGCTAAGTAATCCACTACATAATTAAACTGAGTTTAAGAGATTATTCTTCTCTACAGGAGACTTTAAAACCTAAATCCTGAAGACCTGGGGAGAGAGAGCATCTGCATTAGAATGCCAGGTGGTGATTGCTGGAAGCAGATCGTCTGCAAATGGTCCAATGAGCTGGAGAGAGCTTAAGGAATAAGAGAATAGTTTCACATCTGCAGTGAAATAATCAGTCTATTCACACACGTTTAGATACTTTAAAAATAAACATTGGGAAGGAAGAGCAAAAACTAATGAAATGTGTTTCCTGTCTGTGGTGTGGGGGTGGCAGGGAATTGACAGGGAGGGAAACCCTCTTTCTTGAGTACTCTGTTTACTTTTGATCAAATGCTTTGCCTACTTTAAAAATAAAAAAAAAATAAAAATAAATAAATGAGACAAAGGGGGAAAAAACTAAAATTAATCTCACAGTTAAATGAATTTGTATTTCAAATTGAACTGTAACTACCAATAAAATACTATTTAACATAGTATTCTGTAGCAAATGCCATTTATGGTGGAATTCCCCCCATAGTTATTTTTAGATTTTTAGAAGCCATAAATGGTTCATACTGGTAACATCCTGGCATCATGACATGTAGCTGCATTTGAACATTGTGGGATAAAGTACATTAGTGTTATAGCTACTATTATTGAAGAACAATTTTCCATATAAAACAAAAGCAATGAGTTTGTGAAATAAGGCACACTACCCTAAAACTCTAATAAGTTTGAATCAGAAGTATCAATCTGAACTTGTGAGTTTTGTCTGTGAAGCACACACGTGTGGATGTAAAAGAAGATGTGTTAATCCCAGCACTTGGGAGGCAGAGCCAGGCGGATCTCTGTGAGTTCGAGGCCAGCCTGGGCTACCAAGTGAGCTCCAGGAAAGGCGCAAAGCTACGCAGAGAAACCCTGTCTCAAAAAACAAACAAACAAAAACAAAAAACAAACAAACAAAAAAGATGTGTATGTGTAGATGTAGCTATATCTGTAGCAAGGGTTATTGGGTTCCTGCCCCTAGATAGTCCTCTTCCAGGGTCCAGGAAGGATCTACAACCAGCTGATAATCTAATCTTAGATGATAGAAAAATGAATCTACATGCACGATACTCTTTAATTCATACACTTTATTCTTCTGAGTCAGCTCTCTACACAGCTTCTTTTCTGCTCTCATAAATTGCCTGATACTCTCTACCTCTTTCTGCTGTTCCCGTTAAGTGCTATCTTAATTCCTTCATTTTGGTTCTGCCCCATCTTGTCCTTTCTCATCTCATTCTTGATGGATTCACAACACACCCCCACAGTTGGGCGTGTTTACGCGGACCTGAACACTTCCGCTTAGCCAGTTCCAGGTCGAAATAGCCATTTCCTGGTCAAGGTGTCTCCTGTGACCAGGATCCCGTGACTTTGCATGGTTGTGTAAGAGCGCGCAATGCAACCATGTGATCTGCACATGCGTGGAATAGTTACGTCGACCTGTGTGCGCGTGTGTGCCACCCAGCCTTTATAAGCCGGCACCATATTCCCGGCTCCTTCTTCTTCTTCTCCACACATGTGTCTCTTCCACAGGCCTGAGCACTCATCTGTCCCTTTTATCTTAATAAAACTCTTGTTAGTGGATTCTGTCGTGTTTTGTAGCATTTCCTCACAGGGTAAGAGCACCACTAAAATAACTAACAGTTCTTCCCTACCTGGCTCTTCCTCATCATCCATCTTGTCCTTCTAGTTCTCTCTTCTAGCCCTCCAATCTAGTTCCTCTCTAATCTAGTTCTCTTGCAATATAGTTCTTCCCCATCTTAGTTCATTCCCCTCCAGTTCTTACCCATCTAGTTCTTCCATTCTCTTTTTTCTTCTCCATCCTTGCTCTGAAAATAAAACTGCCTTTTATCCCTTTGGCCCTTATCTCTCCAAGCTATCTCTGCTCCTGCCATTCCTGGCAGAGTGGGGGAAGTGTGCTCAGTCCCTAGGCAACTTGGCCAGGCAACTTCCATCACAGCTAGATGTACCTGTAAGTAAGAACCCTTTAGTTCTGAGTTAATTGTCAAGGGTGGATCTAAAACTAGACATAAGAATTTGGAAAGGAGAAAGTTAAGCTTAATTAGCACATCTGCCAGGCCTTCTCAAACAGATAGTCTGGATACTTAAGTCTGTTCTTAGAATCTGTGAGGTATCTCAGATAAGATACTTTTGTCCATCCAGGGATGGTCCTGACCAGATGCTTCTAATGACAATAATCACAGAAAGGCCTGGAATTAGGGATCCTGGCTGTGTTACTGCACAAAAGTTTATCTAGATATTCCATTAGTAGAGGGGAAGTTGTGCCCAATGAATGATGGAAAAGCTACAATAGCAGGAAATGGCTAGTTAATAAAAAAAAAAAAAAAAACAATATCACCAAGACTCCTTCAGCCTCGGCTTGACCTCTGAAGGCCCTTGGCTTCCTTCAGGTATTAGCTTGTTGTCATAATCAGCTGAAGTCCTACTTCATATTATTGCAGCTTGCAGCATATCTACCATTTTTAAGATGAGTAGCAAAGAAAAAGGAAAACATCTTGAATAATAAGTAATTATCAGAGAAATTTCCTAATTTACCTTGGTCACGCTTTCAGTGTTGTGCATTGACAAAAGGGTCATTCCGTAGCCACCATTGAAGAAGCAGCAAAGCAGTTTCTCTGCCTATGAATCTTGCTTCTGCCCGTTCATCCCTCTCCACTCCTTGGCAACACTCTTCTCTTTTGGTCTTGACAGTTTTACCTCTTTATTAATGTTCCATACATGGAATCATACAGCATGTGGCCTTGCCACACCAGCTTTTCTCTTAGAAACATGAATTGAAAGTGTTCCTATTTCTCTTCATAACCTCTTAGCTCTTATCTTTTTGGTGCTGAGTAATATTCCTGTTGTCTGGGTGTACCAAGATGCTTTATGCATGTACTTGCTAGCAGGTCTATTGGCTGCCTCTGGGCTTAAGCAGTTATGAATAAAATGGCTATCATCATACACTGTAGTTGGAGTTTTCTTTGGGTTACCAATCAGCTCCCAAATAAAGACATGAGGCTTACTATTAATTATGAATGCTCAGCCTTAGCTTATGCTTGTCCCACTAGTTCGTTTACCTTAATTTAACCTGTTTCTGTTCCTCTGCATTTTGCCTTGGAGCTTTTTACCTTTCTTTCATTCTGTATACCGTACTTTCTTGCTTCCTCCTTGTCTGTCTGGTTCCTGGTGTCTCCCTGTCATATCCCTGGTTCCTCATTTTCTTTCTCCCCTGATCGCAAATTCCTCCTCCTCCTTAATCTCCTAGCCCAGAAGTCCCACCTGTACCTACTCCCTATTGACTGTTCAGCTTTTTTATTAGACCAATCAGGTGCCTTAGGCAGGCAAAGTAAAGCAGCAACACATCTTTACATAACTGAACAAATACAACACCTCCTTACATAGTTAAACAAATGCCATACATTTTTGCATAGTTAAACAAATATTTTGCAACAATACACATGCAGACTTTTGTAAGAGTGTAACCTTTCAGTTCAAGAACCGTAATGCCTGGGGTCTGTCATAAGGGCATGACAAATGCTGTTAGGAGCTATCAAGTTGGTTGAAAAGCAGCTGTGAGACTTCATCCCCATCAAAAATGAAGGAGAGTGCCGAATGCCTTGTGCTTCCTCAGTATCCAGAGTCATCAGTTCTGATTGTGGTCATCTCAGCAGTGGACAGCACTTGTTCACTCATCTGTTTCACATTTTCCTGATGACATATAGAACAACCTTTCATGTGCATATTTGTGCATGTTTGCGAGTGGGACAACTGTGGTAGCACCCCAGGCTGAAGCACATTTCTCCTCTTCTTACCACTGAGATAGAAGACTTCTTTGTGCACTTTGAAAATCAGTCCCTTATTAGATTTGTCCTTTGGAAATATTTCTTTCCAGTCTGTGGCGTTTCTTCTCATTTCTTTGACAAAGTCTTTTGCTGAACAAAGAGTTGAATATTAATGAGGTTTTGCTTATTGATTCTTTTCCTTCATGCACTGTGCCTTTGGTGTTATATCTGAAATGTCCTTGCCAAAGTCTATGTCATCTAGATTTTTTAAAAATATGCTGGAGCAGTATCTTGGCTTTGAGTTATTAATTCAACTCTGTGATCCCCTTGGGGTGTCTGAAGGGTTTAGAAATTGTCTCTAGACCCATTCTCCCTTGTAGTTAGTCAGGTTCTAGAATCATTTTTGGGAGGACTATCTTTTTCTTCATTATATGACCTCTGTTCTTTTGTCACAAGTCAGTTGAGTTTAGTTGTGCAGCTCTGTTTCTGTTCTCTGTTCTGAAAATGCTGTTCTTGAACACATCAGGCATGGAGAACCACATCCAAGGTGTCAGTCATGCTAAAACAGCAGCTGGCTCATGGCCTTCTTAGTAACCTCCTCTTAGCACTGACTGCTTTGCCTACTCAGGGTATTCTGAGCCTTTGGGATGGCTGTAAAAACAGGCTTCTAGGCTGGAAACTGCTATGTAACCTGAATGAAGACCTGAGCTAGGGTTTGGCTATACAGCTCAGCACAGGAAGAGGCATTTAGCACATGTCAGGCCCTGGACGGGATCACCAGCACGCTTTCCTCAGTCTCCCTCCTGTTGAGTCTGACAGTTATCACACCACATCAGCCATCTCTGTTTTAATGCCCCTGCTGTGACTCTGTATAATCTGGAAACATCAGCACACTCTATCATTGTACATTGCATGCTACACTGGCTTGCAAGTGCATGGTAAGTCTTTGAATGCTGGGATATAAGATTAGTTCTAATAGATTTCAGGGCTAAACCATCATCTCAGTGCTCAACAGTGTGCCTGTGAGCTCTGCATCCTAACACTCAGAAACGGGGAAGTACACAGAGGCTTCCCTCTGCTCCCTAGCTCGGTGGGACTTTCTTTCCTCCCGGTTTCTGTGTTGTCTCATCTACTCTTTCCTGATCCTCTAGATAGGACACTGTTATGAATAAGCCAGGAAATGTTCAGCACACCGCCTTCCCTGCTTAGCTCTGAAGCTCACACAGATGGGAAGTCATTTTCCAAACACTGCCAGTATAACTTCTCTGCAGTTACTAGGACTGTAGATGCTCCTGTGTGGATAACGGCTAACTTGTCCTGCTCCCTAACAACAAGTGGACCTACCTGTGGTTTCAGAGTGAGAATGAACTTGGAAGTGTTGGATACAATTTTCAAAAGTGGCTTTTCTGTTTTTATATCTGAAAAATAGAAAGCATAAAAAATAAACCTTCAAGGCAATAAAATATGTCAGTTATGTATAACCTCAAACTGGATTAGTTTTTAAATTTCTTGTTTACTGTTGTATTATGGAATCCAAAATTTGACAAAAAAAAAAAGTCAAATTATGCCAGGCTGTGGTGGTGCATATTTGTAATACCAGCACTTGGGAGGCAGAGCACTTGGATATCTGTGAATTCGAGGCCAGCCTAGCCTACAGAGCAAGCTACATGGCTACATGGAGAAACCCTGTCTTGAAAAACAAAACAAAAACAAAAAAGTCAGATTGTTGTTCTAATGTATTGCTTGAGGGTCATGCTGTTTAATATCAGAAATAATTGGGAGTTGGAACAAAAAATAAACTCAGGTTATTGAGACGATGGCCATGTATTCTAGTGAAAGTGTTAAAGGTAGGACCAATTATGACAAATTGATTTCAGGATAGAATTATTTGATTTTATTTCAGCTTTAAAAATGACTGCCCTCTGATTTGCATTGAATATTTATTGAATATTCCATGTGAAACTACATGGAAGCTAAAGGATTTGATATATTTTACTAGAAATCATCATGCATGTTTATTTAAGTAATACTAAAATTAGTCCTTCTAAATCTTATAACTGTATTGTTTTGAAGCAAGGATCTGGCTCTAACCAGGTGCAAAGCCTTTCATTCAGGCAGCCATAACCACTTATCCAAATCTCACCAAAATGCACATCATGTCAATAAACAGCGTGGTTAGTGAGGATTTACAAAGACCAGATAAAAACATGTATTTGTATGTATGATGTGTATGCAAACTGAAAATGAAATCTATAAGTCTCACTTGTCTCCAGTCTTCTAATGGCTTCTCTCTATTACAGCCTGAGCTTGCACTTATGAGGTTTATTACAAAATGACATGCCGTCAATGAGCCTTGACACCAGACTCCACTATTTGTAACATTCTAATGTGAATCTCCCATAATTTAGTACTTATTGCAGAAGAAGGTGTGAAGAAATTGCCCTCCCTCTACAGCCCATATAGAAAGCAGTTTTTCTGATATACAGATTCCCTGGTTTCTTAATAAAATGGTAAAAAAAAAATAGCATTTTTACAAATATTTTCTGTATTGGTTAGTTTTTATTGTCACCTTGACAAAAGCTGTAGTCATGTGGGAAGAGGAAACCTCAACTGAGGAATTTCCCAGATCAGCTTGACTGGTGGACATGTCTATGAGGCTTCTCTTGATTGTTGACATGAGAGGGCCCAGCACTGTGGGCAGTATCATCCCCAGAAGAGTCCACCATGTTTGGCTCCAGCTCCTGCTTGAGTTTTGGCTCTGACTTCATGGTGATGAGTGGCAACCTGGACCGTAAGTCAAATTGACCCAAGATGCTTTGGGTCACAAAGTTTATCACAGTGACATAAAAGTAACCAGGATATTTTTCTTTTTATACTTTTTATACTTCATGTTATTCTCAAAACAGAAGGGTTTTAAGTGAAATATCATGTTGTTTTCTATATAATTTTAAAATGCTAACTAAGCTGCTCCATGATGCTAATCTATCTGCAGAGGAAGTCATTTATAAACTTTACCACTTTGGCCATCAGCAAAGGATAAGTCTATTTTGTCTTCGTTACTGTTTTTCTAATACTGGATTACTGTGAGATATTAGTATTTGTCTAGATAGAGTTTATACATCAATTGGAATCACTAAGTTACAAAAATAAGGGGGAGAACATGAAGATGGGAAGGAGACATGTTAGAAGTTGGGGAGTAGGAGAGGGGAGTTGGGGTGAAAGGATCACGATATATTATACATATATGCAGTTGTCAAACATAAGCAAAAGATATTCTAATTTTAAAAATTCCTATGTTATAAAATGACTTTAAAATACTGTGAATGGTGAGTGGAACAGAGAATCCAAGTCTCAGTAGATGGATTGAACTTTCCCTAAATAGATCAGTGGGTGAACTTTGAGTGATTATTTTTGGGCAGGCAAGCTTCCTCTGGGATAAAGTTCCTCCATTTAGCCCAATTTTATTTGAATGTCTTCTTTGCTTTAAAAGATGGAAAGAAGATGGTCTGAGCTCAGGCTTTCCTCATATACTCCCAAGGAGAGAATGGATGCTATTGAGCCGATGTGGTAACCATCAGTGGCAAAGCCCTGGGAAAGAGCAGTCTTCTATACTCACAAGTGAGCCTAGTCCTGAGCAGCAGTGTCGCATTCTTTATAGCCCTCAAATCCAATTTAAAGTTTAAAAATTCCACCTCTCTTCCGCACAGCATGTTTATGGTAATCATACTGACTGCAGATGCTGCTGCACACACACCATCCCACTCTCTGCCCACAATGTTTCTTTCAAACATGTTCATTTCTCTCTTAACACTAAAACACTCACTACCCACTAACAATCTGTTTGAAACATTTTGAAGGGCCTCGGATTCCCTGGAGCTGGAGTTACCCGTGGCTGTGACAAACCCAGCATGAATAGTAAGAGCAGAACTTGGATCCTCTGTAAGAACAGCACATGCTCTGAACAGCTGAGCCATCTCCCCACAAACCCTCGATTATTTATTATTATTATTATTATTACTATTATTATTATTGTGGGTGGATATACACATAGAGGTCAGAGGACAATTTTGTGGGGTCAGTTCTAGCCTTCTGCCCTTTCGTGGGTTCTGGAAACTGAACTCATGTCCTTTGGCTTATACAGCACTTCATCCACTGAACTATTTCACCAGACTCACAACTCTTTTTTTTTCAAGACAGGGTTTCTTTGTGTATCTTTCAAGCCTTCCTGGAACTCACTCTGTGCACCAGGCAGACCTCAAACTCACAGAGATCTGCCTGCCTCTGCCTTCTAAGTGCTGGGATTAAAGGTGTGCACCACCACTGCCTGGCTCCCCCAGACTTTTTTTTTGTTTGTTTGTTTGTTTTGTTTTTTTTTCGAGACAGGGTTTCTCTGTGTAGCTTTGCGCCTTTCCTGGAACTCACTTGGTAGCCCAGGCTGGCCTTGAACTCACAGAGATCCGCCTGCCTCTGCCTCCCGAGTGCTGGGGTTAAAGGCATGCGCCACCACTGCCCGGCCTACCCCCAGACTTTTAATGGAATCATCTAATCACTGAAAATTTTAACTATACTTAGTGTATTGTGGTTTATTTATTTATGGGATTTTTGAGAGAGTCTCTCTTTCTAGCTGTGGATGTATAAGAATTCACTGTGTAGACCAGGCTGGTCTTAAACTCAGAGATCCTCCTGCTTCCTGAGTGCTGGGATTAAAGGTGTGTGCCTTGGCCAGGGTAGCATACTGTAAAAAACTCATCATCATTTGAGCTAAGACATGACAGAAAATATAGGACTTCATCTTGAAAAATAGCCTATACACAAAGGATTGAGAGGACTTAAATACACATGACTGTAGATTCCTTATGTGGAAATAGACAGTAAAAGGCATAAAACGTGATTCCTAAAACACTAGGGGCATTTAGCAGCTGATGATCTAATTACATCTAAAACTAGGAAGTGTTTAGAAGTTGAGAATCCAGCCAAAGAAACATGGGAAAGAGTTGATTGGTAGATGGCAACTCATACCAACAATAATAATAGTAAAAATGATGATGATGATGTGATGATAATAATAATAATTTCCAAAGCAAAGACATGAGCCATGAGAGAGACCCCAGGCATTGACAGAACCTGTAGCCTAGATTGGAGGCACTGAACAAGATCTGGAAAAACTGAAGAGAAGAAGATACATTTAAATGCCAATTCTCCACCTTCCCTAACTGCCATGGCCACAGCTGACCCCTTCATTATTCCCCCATGAAGCTTGTAGGCAATGGCACCTGTTGAAATGCAGTGTAATAACTGCTTCCTCTCTCCCTTCCCTCCTTACTCCACTTTATATCCCCTTGAGCTGTTAATGGGCAGACAGAATCTTCATTTTTATATTCCTTGTGCCTCAAAGGTGCTCAAAAATGTTAGTTGAATGCATTCCTGAGCTACAAACACAATCCAGCCTGGGTAACTTCACCAAGAGCCCTGGATGCACAGACCAGGTTTGTGTGGAGGTTGGTACAAGATCAGTTTCAAAGGTGATGAAGAAGTCAGACTTGAAGAGTCTTGCTTATCTAGACTGGGATTAATCTCTCTTTGCTCCACTAATGGTCTAAGTTTCTCCTGGCCAACACAGGAATTATAATGTCCAGGCTTCTGTGACCAAAAGACAACAAACTAGACTAGAGTCATAAAATCTCTGTAATCAAGCTTTATTCTTTCCAGTATAGAGACAGACAAAGGCTCTCGGACATATTTGAAGCGAATTCTATCATCTGGCTGATGATAGAAGAGCTTGTAGGACCAGGAGCTGCAGAAAAGATCCATGTAAAGAGCTGCATCAAAGGGGAGCACAGGGAAAGGAAGGATAGAGGGTCGATGGGCTGTGTTGGAGCGTGGCAAGGGTATGGGAAGGTCCACATGGCCCTGCCCTCTATGAGAGAATAAGTGCTGCTAAGAGTTGAAAGCTGCTACAGGGGAAGGCTGACCAGGTAATGAGATGGAGTGGACGAGACACACCATGGGAATAAACATAAATATGAGAGCACCATCTGGAAACAAAATGGCGACTGTGTTTTAATTCATTGAATGTGACTAGGAATGTGTTGACAGAAACAACTGGACCAGGAGTCAGAAATATGTTCCAGAGTCCCCAGGGTTCCTGGGCTGCTCTCTTCCCCTGTGACTCAAGGGCTGTGCTTTGTTCTTTATCTCCTGAGAAAGACAGAAAGACCAAATGAGGATTAAGACTATGAAAACTTTGAAAACATAAGGCATTTTGCAAATGTAGATTTCTATTTGATTCCATTTTTATTTCCCTATCCTATCCATGCCATCTTTCATACCAAAGTAAGTCAACATGTGAAAATTATAGTAGTATTAATAACTAAGTAATCACAAAATGCTTATTATTCTTAATATTAAGATAAATCTAATTTATGTTCTGCCCCCAATCACAGAGATAGAGTAAGGAAAACCTAAAAATTACAATAGAGTAAAACAGTGATCTTTTTTCTGTACTTTTCACTGTGGGACAAAAATTATATGGATTTCTAATTTAATCTTCATGGCAACTTCATAAAGTAGACTTGTATCAATGTATAACATAAGATAGACTGTTGAAGAAACTCTTCTATGGTTCATGAAGTTGATTCCATGTTATTTCATCTGAGATGATGCACCATTATTGTTTATTCTATCACTCTTGAGATCCAAAGATGTGGCCAATTAAGCATTATGTCACCAATGGCAATTTGTGCCTCAATTTGAGACACATTAAGAATGCAGGGGAAGTGCACATCGTGGCTGATGAGCTATGGTGCCAGCTGCTGAAGGGCTTTTTGCTTCTGATATTCAACAATATCACTTCACCCTTAAGACATCTTTGTTTTGGGATATTACTGTTTTTCTAAGCCTGGTAGCATACTCAAGTAGATTTGCAGGTGGCCCAGTGGGCCTTGAAGTCAAGGAAGAAAGACAGCTGTGGCTACAGCTCCCTCCCGCTCATGACCCTTCATATTAAGAAGAATCAGTGCAAGTGCAAGGCTGGAGAGATGGCTCAGCAGTTAAGACCTACCTGTGCTTCCAGAGAGTTTGGGGTTCTATTCCTAGCACCCACATGGCACTCTCCACTGTCTGTAACTCCAGCTACAGGATATCCAGCCTTCTCACATGCAGGCAAAATGCCAATGCACATAAAGTCAAAATAAATTTAAAAAGCAGAAGAAAAAGAAGGAGGAGGAAGAAGATGAATAAGAATAGGAAAAAGAAGGAGGAGGAGAAGAAGGAGGAGGAGGCAGAAGCAGAAGGAAGAAGAAGGAGAAGGAGGGGGAGGAGAAGAGGAGGAGGCAGAAGCAGAAGGAAGGAGAAGGAGGGGGAGGGGAAGAGGAGGAGGCAGAAGCAGAAGGAAAGAGGAGGAGGAGAAGGAGGAGGAGGAGGAGAAGGAGGAGGAGGAGGAGGAGGAGGAGGAGGAGGAGAGAACTTAAGACTCCATGTGGTGCTGAATATACAGGCACCGGTGGTTCTGGACCTCTAGCAAGGGCAGTGTGTTGGTTGATATTGTCACCTGGGCAGGATCTAAAATCACCTAAGAAACAAACCTCTCGGCTTGTCTATGAAGGAGTCTCTGGATTTAGTTAGTTAAGGTGGAATGACTCATCCTGGATGTGGGTGGCATCCTTGCATGGCCTGGGATCCTGACTGCAGCAATCATCTTCCTCTACTTCCTGACTCCAGGTGTGACTGACCGGCCCCTCCCGCCTCTGCCACTATGTGAGCTGCCTGCCATGGTGCACTGTTCCCTCACCCTGTGAGCCAGGATGACCCTTCCTTCCTTGTCACAGAAACTGGAAAGGTTACTAACACACATGCCCCAAGGTGATAAGGAATCATGGGTGTCAGTCAGAGGAACTTAGAAGAGACTGGATGCTGTCCCGCGTCCTTCTCTTTAAACAGTAGTAATTTTTGCATTTCAGGATTGTTTCTTCCCCATCTATTTAGAAATATAACAGATTGATATGATCACAGTTACCCTAAGTGTCAAAGAAGACCAGACGTACTTCTTCCTCTCTGTGTTCAGTGTCTCTGTCTGACTTTAGTGCTTCTCCACTGTTAGGGGTCATTGTCCCACTCTGTTCTAGGAGCTTGCCTTTTTGGTTTCACAAATGACTAAAAACAGCTGACAGTTTTCATCTTGTATCTAGCTTCTTTCACTTAATGTAATGACTCCAGTTCCATCTATGTTGCTGCATATAAGAGAATTTCAATCTTTTCTGGACTACATGGTATTCTACTATGTCTGTATAACACATTTTCTGCATCCATCTCTTGAGGGACATATTGCTGATTCATTCTTTACTGTTGTGAACAGTATTGTAGTCAACATATAAAGAGCATGCATAGCTCATTAGTATCACAGAAATGTGTCATTTAATCCATCATTTATATGTTTATGAATGCATTGGCCATCTTTGAGGTCCCTAGTGCTACTCCCAACTTACAGAGATCCTTCTGATCTCTCTAAGGCCACACAGCAGCATAGAAGAGGCTGGTGTCACCTCAGAAACTATCACCTCGCCCCATTTGCTTCACATTCTTCACTCAAGCAGGGAAAAAGATTTCAAAAGGCCAGAGCAAACCAACAAAGAGAATGGGAAGGGAGCCACACAATCATTCAGAGTTTAAACTCTCAAGAGAATATCTTTACTGTTACACGATCCACATAAGACAAAATTCCAAGATAATAGGGCTGGGACTCCCTGCCCTCTGCAGTCCCAGGACTCAGCCTGAGGCCGACACTCTCATTGAGTGCGAAATGTTTCTTGGACATGGTTGTATATGCCTGTAATCCTAGCATTCGGGTGGCAGAGTCAGTAGACATTGAGTTGAAGGCCAGGTTGGGCTATATACATAGTTGAAACCCTGTCGAGAAAGGCAAGGCAAGACAAAGAAAAGTGAAATGATGTTGAGTTTAGTGGTACATCACTATAATCTTAGTATTCAGAAAGCTGGGTTTGGACGAGCTTGTGAGGCTAAACTAAGACACATAGTAATATCCTGCCTTGAAAATCAAGAGAAGAAAAGGAAATGTTGGATTGACAGATGAATGAACAAAGAAAAAAAATAGGAAATTGGTGTTGTGCATAATTAATTAGGTAGCTCTTGTGTTCTTCATCCATAGACCACAACATCAGGCAGGTCCTTAGAAGCAGAAATTGTGGATGAGACATGTCTAGATAGTCAGGAGGTGCTGGGGACTGGTTATTTGTTATTGAAGGACTAACAAAGCACATTGATTGGACAGCTGAAAAATCTTCAGAGAGAGAGTTATTGAAAGTCTGATGGTGCAGGCCTATACCTAACTATTTGGAAGGCCAAACTAGAAAGTTCAAGGCTAGTCTGAGCTACTTAGTGAGAACCTTGTCTCAACATGAAAAGTAAAAAGAGGACTGGGAGTTTAGATCAGTGACAGAGTGCTTGCCTGGAACACACAAGGCTCTAGGTTCAGTCACAAATAGTGATAGAGGCCACACATTGTGATGAGGTATGTGTTTCTTTGATACCCTGGTAGGACAGGGAGCCCCTGGGGCCTCACAGGAGATCCAAAGCTCTTACTTGTGTCTATGGTCGTTATCTAAGATGGAAGTCCATGTTTCCAACCCTTCTTGCTCATTCCTGGTCTGATTTATGCTTTTAATACTTTAGTATTACATTTTTAACATTCTAAAGCATTTTATTTTCCTCTTTTGAATTTCACATATAGTTCTTGAGACATCGTTTTGACTGATATTTCTGAATAAATAAATAGGTGTACTTGTTTGTCAAACATTTCTGTTAGGTGGCTTTCTGAGGACGAGACCCACGTTAAGTGCTGCCATATCATAAATAGTTTATCTGAGTCGCATTATGGTTCATGATGTATTTCCATTAAACAGCATAGCATTTTATTTTCATGCATGTGTGTCTATGTGGAGAGTAGAGACTCCAGGGTATCCTTCCACCACTCTCCACCTTTTTTTTTTTTTTTTTGAGACAATGTATCTTACTGAATGTGACACTCACCTACTTGGCTGGATTGGCTAGTCAGCCAGTCCAGGCGCCTGCTGTCTCTGCCTCTAGGTTGTCTTGGGATATTTAATTGCACTGACACCCTGAAACTGTGTTAATAAAGTTAACCTTGAATCAGGGGCAGAACCAGTGACTAGCTGACAGGAATTAGTCATAGAGAATATGGAGGACCCAGGACACAGATAGAGAGGCACAGGAAGGAGTAGGGAGGGACTTTGGGATTCATGTTTGTTGTTGTTGTTGTTGTTGTTGTTGTTTGGCTGTCTTTTAATGGTGTTTTGTTTGTTTGTTTTGGATATTTGCGTTCTTCTTAGTCTGGGAAGTATGGAAAGAAGTCAGCTGGTTGCTCCTCTATCGCTTCTTTGATCTATCAGGTTTTCACCCTAATATCTGACTCCTGAGTCTTTATTGGTAATAGAACAACTTAAGAAAAAACACTCCAGTGCTGGGATGGCAGGTGATGCTGCCATATCCAGCTTGTTACATGGGTTCTGCAGATTTCAAAGCATATCTTCATTACTCATGTGCAAAGTACTTGGCCAACAACCAAGCCAACTCCCCAGCCCTCGTTTTATTTTTACAATACACCTAAGGCTGACACAAACAAGTGGCAAATGCACAAAGCATGGTAGAAGGAATACAGACTTGCTGTAGGTTCTGAGCTCTGAAATGGGTGGTGAAGGCCTGATGGAATTAGGTAGATCCAAGGACAATAGATATTCTTAGCAGAGGAACTATCAAGTTTGGTAGGCAGACAGACATCATTGTCTCCACTCTTAAGAGCCTGGCACCCAGTTGTGAGTGACAGGGGGTTTGAATCCACTTCTCATCTTCAGCCCTGAGTGTTTGCCACTGTGATGCTCCACATGTCTGACTAACTGAGTGCTAAACCATCATCTGGGACATCATGAGACATGGGGATACAGAATGGCCACAAGTTCCCTCAAATGGCTCTTCGTAAAGAAGGAAGTTCAAAGATTAATCATGATCTACAATCAGAGGCAACCACCTGGAAACAATCCAATACCTGCCTGATGCTCCAAATAATGATAATGGCCATAAAGATCCAGGCTGGAGTCATTTCTATTTCCAATGGTGGAATATTCCTAGTAGATTACATAGTCACCTCAAGACAGAACAAGAGTAATTCCATTGAAAGTATTTTATTAAGAGGGCTACAAGGTCAACTACTATTTAAAACTAAGATGACTGTGTAAAAAGCCTCTCAAATACTGTTTCTGGTTACAGGAATATGTAAAATTTTATCATAAAAAACTTATTTGGGTCTGCCTACTTCATTAACTTGTCATTATCAGTTATCAAAAACATATGATGTATGCTTGAGAACTTTGGCAAGTGAATAAATCTAGCCAATAAATTATGTTCAAGTGTTGTAAAATGCTGATAGGGCTGGGAAGATGGCCCTGTCAGTAAAGCATGTGCTGGGAAAGCATGGAACCCGAGTTCCCCTCCCGACACCTGGTAAAAAGCAGAGCATGGTAGTGTGTAGATGCAGCTCCATTGCTGGGGAAGCTAAAACAGAAGATGCCTAGAGCTGACTATCCAGCTAGTCTGGCTGAATCCTGGACGCATGCGCAAGCCTGTATTCATATATGAATGTGCACATGCCTGAATACATACACCACACACAAAAATAGTAAATCAAAATGCTTATACATATTTATTCATTATGGCTCTAGTTTATATAATGTTACATTTTGGGACAATCAGATTTTAGTTTTATCCTTATTCCTTATATATTTGAATCAAATATATGTTATCTCTTAAGTTGCAAACATTTTGTAGTCTCCCAGAAAGTCATTTGTCCTCATGGGTATAAGTCCACATTGCCTGGTGCATCAGTGGAACTATTTAAATGAGGCATATTGTTCAAATGAGGCACATGTGTGTGTGCCTAAGACATGGATTTAAAATAAGTCACACAGTCAGATGTGATATGGTACTTACCTGTTATGTTTTGCTTTCATGTTTTCCAGGACCTGACTCAACAATTTCTGGTCTTCAACAGCATTCAGCTCTATGCTATTGAGGCTTCTATCCATGTAGCTTACAACACCTTTATGTGTGTGTGTTTGCATGCATAGAGGTACACAGGCATGCAGGCGCATGTTGAGGTCCGAGGTTGACTTTGGATGTCTTCCTCAACTCCTTCCTACTTCATTTACTGAGGCAGGATCTCTCACGAGACCAGACTTCATCACTCACCTAGTATACTTAACCAGCTCTCCCAGGGAATCCCTGCCTCTGCCTCCGGATGGCTGGGATGACAGGCAGACTTCCATGCCTTCCCAGCTTTTATGTGGATGCTGTAGATCCAAACTCCAGTCCTCAGGCTTGTTTTCATGGCAAACACTTTCCCCAGCCCCTGGTCTATGACATTGTAAGAGCAGAACTGCCTTTGCCATTCACTTGTGACGACCTAGACAGTGTGTGACACTTGGAAGGTTGCCTGCCATGTTGCTGCTCCCTCCACAAAGCATCAAGAATCAAACAGGTTTTAAAATACTTAAAATGGTGTTTTACAAAGTAGCAGTTTAAAGTGGTGATCGTTTCACCTTTCCAGCATCTGCAACAGTAATCTTGCCACCTTCCTTCCCCAGTAGCCTTCCACCTGGGAGGCATCAACAAGAACAAAGGCACTGGATCC
The DNA here is from genome assembly GCF_049852395.1 of Peromyscus maniculatus bairdii. Lineage (NCBI taxonomy): Eukaryota > Metazoa > Chordata > Mammalia > Rodentia > Cricetidae > Peromyscus > Peromyscus maniculatus. Next base: position 8,712,573 of record NC_134857.1, on the reverse strand, counting down.
AACTGTAAGAAACAAGGTGAAGGCCCACCCTTCACACAGACTAGCAAATTCTGTGGGAAAAAAATAGCTTTTCTTGAAGAAATGCCATATGCAAAGTGTAAAGGCATTTCAAATGCTTTGAAATAGTTCTCAGTAGAGCCAGGTAAGTCAATCATTTTTGGAAACATGGGAAAATTGATATGGAGGCAGGCATCATGATGAAACCACACACCTTCCTTCCCTGTCTGCCAGACATTTCATTTTTCTGCTAACCATGTCAGAGGCATAGAGCAGCAGCAGAAGCCCCCGCCTGTCTGGGTGAATCTTTCCACAAGGCTGTCTTAAGGTCTGAGAGATGATGTGGGGAGAATGAGGCAGCATTCCACATCGACACAGAGCCATGAGTCAGTTACTCACACATGCATCTGTTCACTGCACACAAAAGTGAAGTGTTCTCTCCTCCTAAGTCCCAGGACACCATGATGGTCAGGGGACGTGTCTGGCCAAAACAGCTCAAAAGCAAATAGAAGCTACAAGCGTGTCATGTATGAATTTACACTGGCATATTATAATAAAGGGTAATGGAAAAAATGCATGCAAGGTGGGGTGCGTGCAAAGCAGGGTGCATGCAAAGCGGAGTGCAGAGCAGAGAACATCCACAGAAAGTACAGACTACAGAAAAAGGGGAGATTAGTGGTGGGCTTTTAAGATGAATGGGGGAGTAGGGCCAGAGAGATAGCTCAGTGGTAAGTGCTAATCACACATGCATGAAGACCATGTAATGACCAGCACACATGTGGAAAGATCAGGCTTGTGGTGCATGTGTGTAATCCAGCTCTGGAGAGAAGGCAACAGGTGGATGGCTGGGGCTCACTGGTCAGACAGACTAGCATATTTGGTGGGCTCTGGGCCATTAAGAAACTCTGTCTCACAAATAATAAACAAACAAACAAATAAACAAACAAACAAACAAACAATGGTTCTGAGGAATGACATCCAAGTTTGGCCTCTGGCTTCTATATGCACACTCACACATGAATATACACATGTACAAATAAAACAAAATTTTTTTTAAATGAACAATAAAGGGGCTGGAAAGATGGCTCAGAGGTTAAAAGCACTGCTGCTCTTCCATAGGACCTCGATTCAATTCCCAGCACCTACGTGGTGACTCACAACCATCTGTAACTCCACTTCCAGGGGATCTCATGCCCTCTTCTGGCCTCCATGGACACTGCAAGCATGTGACGAACAGACACATATGCAGGTAGTGCACCCATACATGTAAAATAAAAATAAAATGAAGCTCAAAACATTTTTGGAAAACAATAAAAGGTCAACAGGAGTTTCAAGATGGGCAAAATCCTAGGAAAGAATCCTAGTCCTAGGCAGAGGGAAGGGGATACGCAAACACATTGAAGGGGGCCCGTGTGTTTGGAGAACTTACGTGCAGATTGGAATTTAGGATTCCACTAGAAATATGCTAAAAGGTCAGTGTTCTAGGTTACTTGTTGTTTGGGAGTAATTTGCTGTTTGGTTAATCTTTTGTATTATAATGTGGCTAGCAGAAAAAGATTTAATTTTATATAACCAGACACAGACCTTACTTAGCTTCTGGAATCAGGCACATTCAGGGTGATGTGGCCTGTCCTGAATAAAGGCTCAGATCTGAGCCCTTGTCTTGTTTCCTTTTCCTCTTCCCTTATGCACTAAATTGGACTTTGGAAGCATTACAAAGTATCTGCACTGTCTGTCTCCTTCGCTCTGAGACACCTGTGGCTATCAGATAAATGAATTAAGGCTGGAGACTCTGAAACACTAGCATCCTTGTCCCATCTAACTTTAGTCTTCATAACCAGCTGTAGCTGGTGGTGCCATATGGCATATTGTGGTCACATTCTGGAATGATGTCATCCACCCCCACTTCTCTAATCCTCTTTACAGAGTGATAGAGAAATGGAGTTAGGCACAAAAGATTTGTAATTTAATGCTTTTGAACACAGCATTTCAGCTCATAGCCCTTGGCTACACTGAGAGATAAAAGATGAGAAAGCCACTTATAAAGTTATATGGCCTGTTAAAATTATATAATGATAAAAGGCCATTCTGTCGGGTTTCACATTTAAGATTGAAGAGACACACCACTAATTAAAATTGTACACAAGTAATAACAGAAAAGATGGGTGGGGCTGGAGGAACACCCAAAGTTGCACACACACACACACACACACACACACACACACACACACACACGTCAGATGTATTCTAGTAGGAAATGGAAAACTGTAGGAAACTCAGAGAAGAAAGGGAAGGATTGATGTGAGACTTCAAAGCTAACTAGAATTCAAAGTACTAAGAAAAGTGGGGAAGCCATTGCACATGAGCATCTGACCAAAGCACAGAGCTGGACAGCTCGATGATGTCACTAAGGTGGGCAAGCCTGCACGGGTAAGGAGGAGAAGGCAGCAGGTGGAGGACCCAGCAGCTCAGGGCAGGGTCCAGGGGGCCCGGCAGCACAGCTCATAGCACTGCTATGTGCAGTAGTTTGCATTAGCAGCTGTCAGCAACCAGTTAAAACTTGGGGTTTCTCAGAGGAAAATGGTGCCTGCTGCACTCTGTAAATACAGTCTGTAGTGAGTTGATACACTGAACACTCTTCCCGTTGTTTAATGCCCAGTCTGAGGCTAGAACCCATCCTGGCACAGAATGGATCTCAATTTCTGATGAAAAGCAAGACATTGCAGGAAGTCCTGCTTTGAAGCAGCAGAGGGCGCTCTCCCCTCTCTATAGCAGGGCTGCAGGTTTCAAGGATGGGAGAGAAGCTGTCTGTTACAGAGTCGGAAATGTGCTGTACTTCACAGGGACGTAGAATGAGCTTCATTCAAAAATCTGCATTGAATAGTTCACACCCAGTTCCAGAAATTCATCCCAATGAAGTGACTTGAGAGGAGTAACGGGAGAAACATATGTTCAAAGATCAATATCACACTGTAACTTACAAAATGAAAAGCAACTGAAATGGTCCTGAGTGAAAGGATGGGAGGAAATGCATAGAATACAATTCAGACATCAAAATAATAGTCAGAGAAAGTGCTCCCTGGCTACTGTGGAAACTCTATTAGAAATTATATGCAGACTATAAACTTCCTCTATAAAACATGTATCCAAATATCAAATTGAAATTTTTGAGCAACAATGCATACCTTTTTTTGAGCAACAATGCATACCTTTGCTTAAGCATAGTGGGTTTATTAATGCTTCCACTTGTTTTACTATTGCAATCGCTTAAAGATGACAGGGTGCCTACCAGAGACTTCCACAGGAAGTACTGGGGCTACTTGTGCATTCAGTGATCCTGAAGTGGAGAAAGGTTAGAGCAGGCAAAGGCTCCCCGAAGTGCCACGCAGTGTTCTGGCATTGAGAAGGCTTGCCCCAGGTAGTTTCCTGACCCTGGATCTCTCCCGAATTAATGTTGGATCTGATGGTACATCTCCTGCCTTCCTGGAAGATGGTATAAAAAGTAGCTTTATTAAAGGGGTGCTGATGCTGGGGTTTCAGAGCTTATATTAAACACACTGAATTGTAGTGATGAAGTTAGTTATTGGGGTAACTATCATTGTGATTGCCCCCAGTAGAGGCCAAGTAGTTTTGCAGTGGAATGGAAGAGGTGTCACTTAGATATTCACATCAGCAATGTGGCTTAGAGGGAATCCAGCCCACAGAGAGTGTTTCCAGGAGGCACATGGCATAATCTTTGAAACACTGGTGAAGCATTTCTACAAGACCCAGTCTGCCTCAGAAAAGTGATGCAAGGTTGAATGTGCACTATGTACTGCCATGTTCTGGGACTCCATTGTTAAGGGTGCTATGTGCTTTATGCCAGTTTTTTCTCAACTCCGTGGCATCGCTAGACACCTGTTTTATTCACTTTGCACAGGAAGAAACTGAGACCTAGAGAGACTGAGTATCATATCTGAATCCCAGTAAAGAAAGTGCCAACTCAGAATGAAACTCAGTCATCCAACTCATGCTCTGGAGTTGGGGCCTGGCATAGAGTGGCTCCTGGTGAGCGTTCTCTCTGTGAGAGGCAGAGAAACAAAAAGATTAAGTGGCTCCAAGGTCTTGAGGAAACTATCTGTTTTAAAAATGAAAAGGGGTGTGTGTGTGTGTGTGTGTGTGTGTGTGTGTGTGTGTGTCCATGCACATTCAGAGGCCAAAGGTCTACATCAGGTGTCTCCTTCACACTATCTTATTTTTGGATCAGAGTCTGTCACTGAGCATGGAGCTCATGGGCTACACTAGACAGGCTGGCCAGTGAGGACTTCTTCACTTCCACTGGTCTCTGTCTCCCCAGTATTGAGGTTACAGATGCACGCTGCCTGCCATACCTAGATTTTTATGTAAATATTGGAGACTGAAACACATGTCTTCATGCTTGCTCAGTGTCTTAGCTAGGGTTTCTATTGCTGTAAAGAGACACCATGATCACAGTAACTCTTATAAAGGAAGACATTTAACTGGGGTATCTCACTTACAGTTTAGAGGTTCAGTCCATTATCATCATGGTGGGACATGGTGGCATGCAGGCAGACATGGTGCTGGAGCAGGAGCTGAAAGTCCTACATCTTGTGCAGGTAATAGGAAGTGGTCTGACTATCTTACCAGGTGAAGCTTGAGCAAAAGAGACCTCAAAGCCTGCCCCCTCAGTGACACACTTCCTCCAATAAGGCCACACCCCCTAAAAGAACCACTCCTTTTGGGGGCCATTTTCTTTCAAACCACCACACTCAGCAAGCAGTTTATCTACTGAGCCATCTCCTCAACCATAAGATTTTTTGAAAGGCATTTGGGCATCAGCTTAAAAGTATGTCTTCTACATTTTGTATGCTGAGTCCCCTATCCCCCTGTGCCTTAAAGTGTCACCAGCCATTATAAAGCAAGAAGTTAAGACTCATCACTAATATGGATCTTAATCCAGTGAGACTCATTTCCTTATAAAAAGAGAACATGTGGATGCGGACATGGAAGTAAATCCACCTGAAGACACCCGCAGATCAAGAGAGAAACAGCTCAGAACTCTGGTGACCTGCTGTTAGACTTCAACATGAGAGCTGAGTTTCTGGCTAAGCCTCCTGGTCTGTGGGACTTTGCTATGGAAGCTCCAGCAGGCGGATACAACAGCTATTTCCATGCATGCCTGTCGTGGTTTTAATTCCACAAAGAAAATTGCAATTGCAACTATGGATATTTTACTATAGAAATTGTGACCTGGAAAGGAAGGGCAAAAGTGCTTATGAGGCCCCAAACATTGAAGTTAGTTTTATAAAATGAAAAGCTGGCATGGGGTCAAAGACTAGAATTCATTCTATTAATAAATCAACCTTTCTCCCTTCAGAGGCAAAACTGGATGTAATATGGCTTCAGTCAAGTCACAGACTGCCAGAAAACGCTTTCTGATGTATCTTACCTCCTCTTGTTACATAGATGAATAAATAGAGGCTCAACAGAGAAAAGTGATACCCCGTGTACTAAGGTACATCCGCTGCTGTCTCTGCTTAGGAGGCCTGAAAGCAGCCGGTGATTGGCACCCTCGGGAGCAGTGGTTTTCATCCTGTAGCTGGAAACAGCACTCAGAATGCTCTAAATGTTTTTCTTAGAAACACTACAGTTGAAATGACATCCTTGCATCACAATAAAAAATCCTTTGTCCACTCCCAGTTCTTACATAAAACACACAGTTTATAAAAATTTTCACAGCTCGCTGTGGACTCCATCATTTTCTACAGCGAAGGCTTCTTTTCCCAAGTCTCTATTATGACCAGCAGGTGGCAGCATTTCAACCACCAGTTGTGCAAGGGAACTATGGAAATGCCAGCAGCTTCTAGTGTTCTTAACAAAAGTCTTCAGATCAACATCTGTGGCACTACCTGGGAACTTGCTTTTTAAAAAAAAAAAAAAAGTATAGTCTTGGATCTTGGGCTGAGAAAATGTTTCAGTCAGTAAAGTGGTTGTTGTGCTAAAATGAGGAACTGAATTTGATGCACAGTACCAAAGTTCTTTTTGTTGTTGTTTTGTTTGTTTTTTTATTTATTAAAAATGGATTCTTTTCTTATACCTCATATATCCTAATTATAGTTTCCCCTCCCTCTACTCCTCCCAGTTCCTCCCCACCTCCCAGACCCTCTGGATCTACTCCATTTCTGTCTCTCATTAGAAAAGAACAGGCTTCTAAAAAATAACAACCAAACATGACAAAATAAAATAAAATAAGAAGACTTTGTTCTCCTGGTGTCCCCTATCTCCTCTGGTTCTTACTCTCTTCCCACCTCCTGTTCTATGGGATTCCCTGAGCTCTGAGGGGAGGGATTTGATGGGTATCTCCCATTTAGACTCTCTCTCCTCACATTGTCTGGCTGGGGGTCTCTGCATCTGTTCCCATCTGCTGCAGGAGGAAGCTTCTCTGATAATATCTGGACAAGGCACTGATCTACGAGTATAGCAAAATATCATTAGAATTCATTTTATTGATACTTTTTAAATACCAGTAGTGTTTGTTTTTTACCCTAAATGTCTGGGCTATCTAGTCTCTGGTTCTTAGTTACTCAAGCAGAGCCAGGTATGTGTTCCTTCTCGTGGAGTGGACCTAAAGTCCTACAAGTTCTGTGCCACCATTTCCCTAGCATATTTTACAAGCAGGACAGATTGTAGATCAGATGTTTTGTGGCTGGGTTGGCATCCATATTTCTCTTTCAGTAGCCTGCTGAGTACCTTCCCACACCAAAGAGACTAGAACATAGGGGTGAAGACTCCGTATAGGCACCAGCTCGACTTCTCCATGTTCAATGAGTTGTGTGGGTAATGTTCTTGGCAATGGGGCCCCATTGTTGGTTTGTGGCTAGCCATTTCAGGTTCCTGCCATTTAGACTTCCCTGAAAGGCTGTACTGTGACCTAGAACTGTGAACCACAGAGACCCTTCCTCTCCTGCATTGCTTTCTTCAAGGCATTTTATCATAGCAGCAGGAAACACGAAATTAAGACAGCCAGAAGCTAGTGCCATCACCAAATTCCACTTATTTTTCTCTCTGTGCCCACGTAGCATCACCAGATTTGTGATTTGTCAAACAAAATATACAGGATGCTCAGAAGAGAGGCAGGGGCAAAACGGGGAATAGTCTCCAGCGATAATTCTTGCCTGCCCCTAAAGAAAACCAAAAAACAACCTAAAAGGCACAAAATTTCAGTGCAGATATATCCTGTGCAGAATATGTGACACTGTGGAAAATTCTTTGATGTTTACTGAGATTTGCTTTGCTTACGAAGCCCACACTTTACCAGGAACATACTATTTTGCATCCATCTGTTTGCAAATAGCACATCAAGGAGACTGAAAAGGTCTTTCCCAGAGGGATTTAAGAATAAAGCTGAGCATGTTCCTCACTCCATAAGCTGCATTTTCACAGCATCCCCAGGCAATCTATATGTGTGTCTCCATGAGGGGACAGAGAGCTGGAGTCCCCACAATTCAGAATGGCTTCTGGCCATCAGAGGACACCACAGTGAGAGGCCCCTCCACACAGAAGCCTCTATGATCTGTCAGGAAATCACTGTGAGGCCAAACATTAGAGTATTTGGGGGACAGGGGAGTCCTCCTTGAGATTCTGACATAAATTGCTACAAAATTCAATAACATATTTACAAAACTATAATATCTGATTGGGTTGATGAAGGTAGAGTTTAGTAAAGGTGAGCTATTGTTCACTTAGTCAAGTACACAAAATGCCTTTCATATATGTGCTGGCTAGTTTTCTGTCAACTTGACACACACTAGAGTCATTTTTGAAGAGAAAACCTCAATTGAATAAGTGCCCCTTCCATACTGGCCTGTGGGCAACCCTGTGATACCTTTTCTTGATTGGTGATTGATATGGGCAGGCCAGGCTCAATGGGAGGTGCCATCCCTGGGCAGCTTGGTCCTGCCTGTTATAAGGAAGCAGGTTGAGCAGGCCATGAAGGAGCAAGCCAGTGAGCAGAGATTCTTTCCTCCACAAGCTGTCTTCTAGACATGCTGCCTTCTCACAGCAATGAAAACCCTAAGACAATGCAAACATCAGACTTAAATCTTTTATTCAAACCACTGGCCTGAGAGAACTGAGAAACAGTGTTGCCTCTTTACAAGTGAGAATACTTTTTCATAAAAACATTAAATAATAGATATACTGAGAGAAAATAGATTTACAAATGATACACAAACTTGTTCACTCTGTGTTCATACAATGCCTGGCTGAGGGGAAAGGCCTTCTTCCATCAGGACAGATGTTATCGGTCTAAGTGGAGCAGTACAGCATCCAATTACACAAAACTCCAAACGTTCTGTTGGCAGAACTGACTTTGAAGCTAGCGGCTAAAGCAAAGATGCTGTCTCCAAGCTGTGCCTCTTCCTGTGCCTCCAAAAACCATTACAGCTCAAAAAGATACACGAATCAGGTCATTTGGCAAATGTACTAATATTCTCTGTATGCCAAACTTTCAAAAAATGGACTTATATATATTTTTTGAGTAGGGAGGGGACAAGTAAATATAGGCAAATGGACCTAATGGGGATGAAAAACACAGATCCATCAAGGTCAGAGCCCTACAGTATAAGTGGTGAGTAAGGATGCATGTGGGGTGGGGTATAGGCAGTCAGAAAGGCAACTTTGAGACCTTAGCCAAAGGCCTTCTTCAGTCTTGGATTTTCTTTATTCTGCATCCATCCACAATTAAAGTAATATATTTCATCTGTCTGGTTTTAATAACTCAAGTCTGTGTCAATAAATCATTATCAGCATTATTTTTTTTTCTCTAGCATTAATTTGTACATGGCTCGGAAAAAAAAAGCATTCCATTGACTTATGTGTAGCACTGGAGGGGATCAAGATTTCTACATCACAAATAATATTAGACTGATATACATATCTTTTATTTATACTTGCCCAAGAAGCTTGTGCTATGAAAAGTTTTTTTTAGTTTTAGGTGCCCATTTGGAAATGAATCCCTGAGTGAAAGTTTTCAGAAATCATGATAAACAGCATACCTGTTAGATTCCGAAGATGAAATGTATTTTACAGTTTTTATAAAATCCACCAAGTTATAAAAACATGTACTTAGTTGAAGCACTTGAATAAGAACAACCCAGGACCCAGAAAGCAGAGTGAGCAAGGTGCAGGCTTCCAGAGGAGGTGGCGGCACTGCTTTGTGCTAAGTCATGGAGGTGTTTTGCAGATATTTTATGCTGTGTCATTCAGGGCTTTCAACAGCAGGGGAGTCTTCGATGTCTTCGCCATTGTAAGGAAGAATTTGAGACTCTGCAAAGAACCTTAGAGAGCTGAGGTTACACCACATGCCCTGGTTCTCCTTCCTCCGCCAGGAATAAATAGCATACCACTTCTCCACTCTGGGCTGAGCCCTGGGCTAGAGACTAAACATTGTGCTCTTCCATCATTACAAACCTACACCAAAAAAACTGTGTGGTGATTTATCTCCATTTTAACAGAGAGAAACAAAGCCCAAGATCAACCAGCTGAAGAGCGGTGGGGGGTCTCTAACCAGACAGACATACCTTATCCAATTGTGAAGGGTCTCTAGCCCAGACCTTCCTTATCCAATGGTGGGTGGTCTCTAACCCAGACCTACCTTATCCAATGGTAGGGGGTCTCTAACCCAGATCTATCTTATCCAGTAGTGGGAGGTCTTTAACTCAGATCTATCTTATCCAAGGATGGGAGGTCTCTAACCCAGACCTACCTTATTCAATGGTGGGGGGCTCTCTAACCCGGATCTATCTTATCCAATGGTGGGAGGTCTCTAAAGCAGACTTATCTATGCAAAGCCCATGACTTCACATTCTTTAAGCCACATGCTTCCCTGCTATGATGGCTGCCTTCAGGGTCCAGCTATGCCTGGATAGCTGGTAAAGAATTATCTATCAATATACCTACTTTATATCAACTATTTAAAAACTGACAGACTTAAGAGTAAATGAGAAGGATGCTACAAACAACCAACGTTATGTCTGAACATGGGGTAGAATATAACTCAGCATAAAGCCAGAGGGCCAGGCCCCATCTCCTGGTGAATGTGAATAGCGCTCATATTTATGTCAGTTCTGGTTAATCTTCATTGCACTTGACAAGAGACAATTTCCAACAGCCTTTCTGACTATGGCTATGGCTTTTCATTCAGAAATATCTCAAGGAGGTATGCATCTCCACTCTGTCTCTACAACAGGCATCTAGGAAGTAGACAACACCCCTGACTTTCTTGCCTCCTTGGCCTGATGAGGACTGAGCTCTGAAAGTGTGAGATAGGCAAGGCACTGGGGATCAGAGTCGACACAGCCATCCCCATTCTGTGCTCCTTCTCTGTGGCTATAGTCCTGCTGGCAAAGCCTCGTCACATCACATTTACCAAATAGGGCTATTCCCATGCCATGCCACGCCGCTTCTGCCAGACCGTGATACTGCCAACTCTTTCTTATTGGAGACATTCCTGTGTCTCTAGGAACAGATCTGAGCAAGCTATCAATAATTAAAGTAGTTGGAAAGTGTGATTTTTTTCAAAAAGTAATTTAAGGGATTCTTTTGTGTAGTGAATGCAGGTTACACACAGAGACTGCTTTTGAAATGTCAAGTTGCCTCTCCCCTTGGCTTCTTAAGTCATCACAGCCTTATTGGACTCAAACCAGCAAGGAGATCTTCATAGGTTAAGGATATTTCCAGTGGTTTCCAGTAGCTGAGACCTGGTTTTAGTGGGACTTTTGACAAATGCATTTTTGCCTGCTTCTGACTCTCTCTCTCTTTTTTTTTTCTTTTGAAAGATATAGAAGCTCTGTGAAAGGGAGTGTGGGTAGACACCATGATGATGGTCTCTTTGCCTATGTACAGTACCCTGGAGTGTTGGTGGATACCATGATGATGTTCTCAATGTTCTCTCTCTTTGTCCATGTACAGTATCCTGGAGTGTTGGTGGACACCATGATGATGCTCTCTTTGTCCATGTACAGTATCCTGGAGTGTTGGTGGACACCATGATGATGCTCTCTTTGTCCATGTACAGTATCCTGGAGTGTTGGTGGACACCATGATGATGCTCTCTTTGTCCATGTACAACACCCTGGAGTGTTGGTGGACACCATGACGATGCTCTCTTTTCTCTACATGCAGCACTCTGGATGTCTTCTAAAGATGCTTATTGGTACTCAGTGTAGTTAATATACCAAGAACTGTGGTTTATTACATTAAAGACCCAACAGGGACTTTGGGGGAGTTTAAGTGGGGAGAGAGATAGGCTGATAGAACAGAAGATTGAGAAAAGGGACAGCAGACACTAAGAATATTTGAAAAAGACACAGAAGCCTGCTTATAACATAATAGGTACACACACACACACACACACACACACACACACACACACACACACACACACACATCTAGTTGTTGTTACTCTACAGAGATGATGATGCTCTTCCAAGAAGCAATAAGTTATGAAATAAAAAGGTGGATGTAGGCTATCTCCCCTCTAGTTGTTGTTTAGGAAGTTCAGAGGACTCCTAAAACAATACAGCCTATTGCCATTGTTCTTGTTTGCTCCCCAAAACTTGAAGATAATGTCCTAAACATACCACATACATTGGTCACAGTACATGGGGACATCAATTTGCTACTAACCAGAAAGCTTCCTCCATGCTGGCTAGCTTTCAGGATACTGGAAGGTGCTATGTGGGCTGCTTTGGGGAAGTCATACATAGTCTTATCCTTCTATGAACTCTGTGGGCTACAATAATAACCAGCCTGACAAGACATGCCAATGGGTGCAATAGTGGCTGGAATGTTGCAGGGTAACCAACTGCTCTGTGATAGAATTTAAGACCTGCACAGTAGGAAAGGCAGTCCTTGCACTGTCAATCTAGCCAGGAACCCAAGGTTTGGGTGTTCATAGGCCCCAGGGGTGAACCTACTACTACTATTCTGCTAAATGGACACTGTACTAGACTTCCATGTAAGTTCATATCTCTTTACCTGTAGATTAATGCAGCTCTCAGATCTCATCAAAGAAGTTTCTTTGAACAGTGGACAGTGGTTAATCAGAAATACACAACTGGTCAAAGTGAAGGGAATAATTGTCAGTGGAATTCTGAGTCACAATTGGGACATCTGTGTTGTCACACACGTACAACACTTCCCAAGCATAGGGAAGAGAAAACAGAAAGATTGTAGGAGCCAGAGATCAAGGGGGACTGGAGCAAACAGTGTCTTCTGTACATGACAGGGCTGTTTCTGAGCTCACAGCACCTGTGGGACATGCAAAGACCTGTACAACAGGAAGCCATTCCGTCATGGAATGGGAAGGGGCTCAAGGGACCCCACCACTGAGAAGCTGGTGACAGGTAATGGCTCCTGGGGGAGGGAGAATCAGCTTTCTTTAAGAATGTGGCCACTGATATGTTGACCATGCTCCAGGGGATGGTCCCACACACCCATGAGTATATGTGCAACACAAGTTTGATTTTGTGTGTTATTCTTTTAAGAGGGAGCGGAGAGGAGGGGCTGTGGATCTGGGAGGAGTTAAAGGACATGGTGAGAGCTTGAATATAATCAAAATATATTCTATGAAATTCTTAAAGAATTCATAAAAATATATATATTTTAAAAGAAACCTCTTCCACATAAAATCAGATCATTTGAGGAAACTTCAAAGAAATTCAGAGCCAAAGTTTCTAGTTGGAAGGGACATGTAACCTTTAATAAAACTCTTTGATTTGACAGTTCATTAGACTTCAGAATTGTTAATATAATAAATTCTTTTAATCTCTGTCAAACTCAGCTCATTTTCTCTTTCTCTAATATAACCCCGAGAAGTCACCAGGAAAGAGGATACAAGAACAGTTCTAAAGGTTGACACATGTGGGAAAGCATATTATCTCAACAGCATATGCATGGAAAAACTTGGTCAGTGATCTGTTTCCTGTTGTTAATGTAATAACCAAGTTCCTAGGAACCAAACAGATGGCCACATCTCTGAATGCCTCTCTGGCTGGCCTAGGCACAGCACCAATACGGCACCAGGCACAAGGGGTATGAAGGACAGGGTATCTGTGGCACATCTGGAACATCCATCTTTCTGTAAGATTTGAGGGGGGGGGATTCAAGTGACTTCCAAGAATCATCTTTTTTTCACGAGGAGAAAGGACAGAGATGTGGAGAAAGAACATTCTACTATCATATAAGCTTTGGTTGTGTGTGTAGTGTGTGTGTTTCATATAGAAGAGGTGAGTTTGAGTTGCCCTACACAGAAGATAATGCTCCTCCCCAAAGCCATCATTATGAATTAAAAAGCCCAGTGTTGGGCTTAGGATACTTCCCTCCTGGTTGTTGGTCATGGTCTTTGGACATGACAGAGATGTAGTCCACTCTCTGTTTGCTTTAGTTAGTGTCCAGTCTGGTTCTTCTGCTATAACAAAATACCACAGGCTAGGTGTCTTAGTTTAACCTTTTGTTGTGATAAAATACCCTGACAAAGCTACTTAAGAGAGAAGGGATTTATTTGACTCATGTTGGAGGTTACAGTCCATCCCTGTAGGAGTGAACACAGTAGGAGCATGGAGCAGCTCGGCACATTACAGCTACAATCAAAAGCAGAAAGCCATGAATCAATGCATGCCTGCTAGTGTTCAGCTTGCTTCATACAATCCAGGACACCCTGCCCAGAAAATAGTGCCACTCACAGTGAGTAGATCTTCCCATGTCCATTAACATAATATAGAAAACCCCCCTTAGCCAGGCCCATGGGCTAACCTGATATACACAATTCTTCATTTAGACTTCCTTCCTAGATGAGTTTAGATTTTACCAGACTGGCAATTAACACTAACAATCACATGGGATAACTTAGTTCTCATAATTCTGCCTCAGAAGTCCACAGTCAAGGCATCAGCACCTGCCTTCTCCTACTCAGGGACACTAGGATATACTTCAGCTTAAGCTGAAAGCAAATCCATCAGCCATAGCATAAAATGTGAGAAATGTGTTTGTTACTAGATGGTTGAAAAGAACAACAGATTATGGTATGAGCTAGAACAAGACAACCTCAGCCAGGACCACGGTGTGTCAGGTGAGAAATTCTCCCCTACGCTTCACATTTGTTGTCAAGAAATATATTCCCAATGGAACCATTGGTTCAAAGTACTCAGAAGTGTCACGGTTGGGTTCTATGGTGCTTCAGGCTCGTTCTCACTCTGCTGCATGCACAGACAGACCATGATGTAAACTGAGTTGCTGAAACACACCAAATCACTACCCCTTGCAGACTTATGGAAACTACTGAGCTGAGACATTCCTTGCCGTTTCAGAGAAACTGCCTGAAAGGTTACAACAATTAACACCAGGGCCCTTCCAGGACCTCCCGTTTTATTCTATTCCAGAAAGTCTTAATCCAAAGAGCTTCAGATCAGTATGGGTTGGGTTAAAGCTTGGGCTCTGTGTTGATTAATGGGAAGCTAGCTACCCAAGGGATAGACTGTAAGATATCTTTGCCATGGTCTGCATGGAAGACCTTTCATCTGCCTCTGAAGGCCACTGGGGAAAGGAAAACAGAAGTTTATCATTCTGATGCATGGTCAAGACAGGCCACCCATCCTCACACCTGTCCGCACTCATAAAGATGCTGTAGGCCAACATCAGCCCAGGCAGGTTCAGTTCCTTTTTTTTTTTTTTTTTTTGGTTTTTCGAGACAGGGTTTCTCTGTGTAGCTTTGCACCTTTCCTGGAACTCACTTGGTAGCCCAGGCTGGCCTCAAACTCACAAAGATCCACCTGCCTCTGCCTCCCGAGTGCTGGGATTAAAGGTGTGTGCCACCACCACCCGGCCAGTTCCTCATTTTTTAAGATGGAGTTTTAAGAAAAAGGGAAATGGTCATAGCGGTTGCATTAAAGGCAATTTTAGGAGGTATTTCATACCTGCTAGCAAAGAACTTATATTTACCAGACAGATACTGTGTGCATAAAAGTAATTAGCAAAAGGCCATCAGGCACGGCTCTGTGATTATGAGGACCCTGAGCTTGATTAACACCTGGCCACTGCCATCTGAGAAGCAAATGACTTTGCAGCAAAGGATTCCTTCCACCTTGTCACTGTTCGCTGGCCTTTTCATTACATTGTCATTCGGGGCTGTCAGTGATGGGAGTTCTCAGATGGTTCGTCACTGACTGCAAAACTGGCCCAAGAATACATGCAGAGCAGAAAACAATGGCCTTTGACTTATACAACCTGAACAGGAACCTAGAATCATAAATTAAGAGTTTTTGCTGGAAAAAAAAACCACTAAAAGCAAGTGAATAAGAAAAACAAATTCAGATTAAATTCTTTTTTTTTAATATTTTTTTTATTTATTCTATTTACAGTGTTCTGTCTGGATTGCCTGCACACCAGAAGATGGCGCCAGATCTTATTACACATGGTTGTGAGCCACCATGTGGTTGCTGGGAATTGAACTCAGGACCTCTAGAAGAGCAGCCAGTGCTCTTAACCACCGAGCCACCTCTCCAGCCCCTCAGATTAAATTCTAAATTAAGTTCCTCTAAGGCTTTAAAAGTTCAGCTAACTGTGTTTTTTATTTGTTTGTCTTTGTGTTCGCTATGCTGGCTTCTCTTTAATTTCAGATGCCAGTACCCTTTCCCTCACTTGCCAGGATTTAACCCCTGTACCTAGACCAGGAAAGAAGCTCACATTACCTCAGACTTCCACAAGGTGTCAGCCTTGGGCCAAAAAGATAAACCTCTCTCTCCCTGGGAGCCGGTTTTCATTTTTTAAAGTGGCGGTTTAAAGCTTCCATCTTGGTTTCCTGTGTGTTTGAATATATAGCAATGCGGTCTTCCTAGGTGTTAATTGCCTGGTAGCTGGGCCTCAGACAAGGAGCCTTTCGGTCATGTGCACCTTGTACTGGACGACTTAAGAGGACAGTACCTAGCATGGGGATGGGTATCTCCAGCTCTAATCTCTTTCTCTTACGCTGTAAGGGTGAGAAACCCCATCCTTGTTTGCTGAGACTGTCTGGTTTTAGCACTGAAAGTCCAGAAATCATGTCAATTCTTTAATCACAGACCAATTCAGATGGTGACAGGATCTGGCAGGGGGACCTCTGCGCCCCCGTGAGGAGGTGTCTTGAGAAGGGAAGCCCCACCTTGGATGTGGGTAGCACTGCTCAGTGACATGGGTCCCAGACTGAATGAAGAGGACAAAGCTAGCTGAGCGGCAGCATCTGCCCCTGCTTTCTGACCACAGATGCAATATGACCTGGTGTGCCCCTGCCAACATGCCTTCCCCACCATGATGGGCTGTATCCTCAAACTATGAGCCAAAATAAACAAACCCTCCATTCCACTCCTTACATTGCTTTTGTCAAGTATTTATCTTATCATAGAGAGAAAAGAGTAACTCACGTAGGAAACCACCATAAGTTCACATTCTAAACGTGTAATCTTGACTAAGTCTTCTAAACTCTCAGTGCCCGAGAAGGGAACTGTGGTAGCAAGAATGTGATTGGCCCCCAGAATCCCAGGATCCCAGAATCTCATAGGGAGTGGCACTATTAGGAGGTGTGGCTTTGCTGGAGTGAGAATGGCCTTGTTGGAGGAAGTGTGTCACTGTGGGGGTGAGCTTTGAGGTTTCCTATACTTAGGATACTGCCCAGTATCTCAGTTGATTTCCTGTTGCCTACAAGCATACTCAACTATTTCTTCAGTATCATGCCTCCTGCAGGCTGCCATGCCCCCCTGCTGTGAGGGATTGAACCTCAACTATAAGTGAGCCACCACAATTAAATGTTTCTGTTGTAAGAGCTGCCATGGTCATGGTATCTCTTTAGAACAATAGTAAGACAGGAATGTAAGAAGAGCAGTCATGCCGGGCGGTGGTGGCACATGCCTTTAATCCCAGCACTTGGGAGGCAGAGGCAGGCGGATCTCTGTGAGTTTGAGGCCAGCCCGGTCTACAAAACAAGTTCCAGGAAAGGTACAAAGCTACACAGAGAAACCCTGTTTCGAAAAAACCAAAAGAAGAAGAAGAAGAAGAAGAAGAAGAAGAAGAAGAAGAAGAAGAAGAAGAAGAAGAAGAAGAAGAAGAAGAAGAAGAAGAAGAAAGAAGAGGAGGAGGAGCAGTCATTAAACAAGGCACATGTGCAGTGCTTAGCACTGGGAAATTACATTCTGACTGATAACATCCTTTGACCTCTAAGCATTCAGTACCCCATAACATCCATTGCTTCCAGAACTGGAAGCTTGCCTCCTTCTTGCCAATCTTTTCCATGAGAAAGAGAACCCACACCTCTGAGCCTGAGACCCAATCCTGGCAAGACTCCCAAATTCTATCTACCCTTGCTTTTCCCATATTGCTTGTTTCTACACCATCAGCGCTCTAACTTGGCGGGGAGCTTCTGGGAATAGTTCTTAAGCATCAGCAACCTTTCTGACAGATTGCACTCCATAAGCCCCAGTGGCTGTGAGAACACTTCTTTCAAAGAGACACAGCCGCTGATCAGGGCCCAGTCAGGAAAGCCTAAGCCTTAGGTGTGTGTGTGTGTGTGTGTGTGTGTGTGTGTGTGTGTGTGTGTGTGTGTGTGTGTAGTTGAAAATATACAATTAGGTTCAATTCCCTAGTATAGCATGAATCTAGCCTTGAGTGTAATTTTGTTGATTTGGCCAATAATCCTTTTCAATCCAACTGTATCTAATATCCTCTGGAATTAACAGTCATCTTCCAAACAAGCGTTTAATGCCTGTCATGTTCGACTACACTTTGACGTGTATATCTTCATCTTTGTAAATAATTGCATTCTGCTACTTTATAAAAGCAAGGCACAGGATTCAATTCGGCTTTATCTTGTGGTTGTCTTTCTTCGCAACGAGAAAAGGAAAGCATGATTAGCAATACTGTCTGTCATAGTTTATCCATTTCACGTATGTTTGTGTTTATATTCAATCATACTAAAATACATGTATATATTTCCTCACTTTGGAAATCCTGTCAATGCTTTCTGGCTATACATTGTCTACAACTCAAAAACTCTCAACCAAGTCTTTATAATTGAAAATAGTGTGCGTAATCTCTATCCACTAAGAAACACTTAGGGTTTATGTTTCCTTTGCACTATACATCATTTCTCATCTAACTTTTAGACTCCGCCATTTAAAGTAGAATCAATATCTGGAGAGTAGAATTTTTGCCCTTGTCCTCCTAATTTAAAATGTCACTCTTAACAGCTTTATAAATGATGGCAAATTTTTCAGTACACCTCTCTATGAAGTTCAAGTCCAACTTCTCCTACAATTTGGCTGAACTGTCATGTCAAAGTGGTCAGCATCATTCTCCCCATCCTAGTCTAATACCCAATCCCTCCTGGGAGAGGGACACAAGGTGGCTCCCCGAAAGCATTGTGTCATCTACTCTCACTCCCTGTGGCATACCGGCTCATTCCAAGCATTGTATCATCTATTGTCACCCATACTGGCTGACCATAGAGTTCCAGTCCGAGAAAGCACAGACTCCATTGAAAGGAGTGTCTGGTAGTTAAGCTGCTTTTGCATCTGGCTTTTTGATCCACATGCTGTGACTACACTGAAAGTCTCAGACACTCAAAATATCACAACAGATGATCACTCTACTAACTTCCAAGCTTCAAGTTTGTGACTGAATGCTTTAAATCACTTGGAACGGAACTATATAATCCATATGGTGGTGAAGCCCAGTAGTCTTGATTTTGAGTGAGTGATGGAGATTCATGGTGAGGATGGAGATGAGGAGCTTGAGGGTGGACAGACAGCAATCTCCAAGGTATTTCCTTCCACATATTCCAACTGTCAGTGCTACTGGCAATTGGCAATAATCTGTCCAGAACACCAGAGGCAATAGAAAGTACACAATGAGGATGTAGTCTTACTCATAATTCATCAATCAACCAGGTATAGATCCATTGGCTATTTTAAAGGTGAGTATATGGTCACACCATGGCCTGAACCTGAAATCTTTCTCATGGCTCCTGTTTTCAGTACTTGGTCTACAGTTCATGACATTACTTCAAAGGCTATGGAGCTTTTGGGAGGTGGGGTCTAACTGGTAAAAATAGGCTGCTGAGGGAGGGTCTTTGAAGGTCACACCCAATCTAGTCCAGGGCTTCTAGCTCTCTGTCCTCTCTCTTCTCTGTCTGCTACCATGTGAAGCAGATGGCACCTCATGTTCCCTCTACCACAAACTCCACCATGCCTTCCTCACTGTGATAGACAAATCCCTGGAAACACTGAGCTAAAATAAATCTTTCTTCCTTTAGATTGTTTCTGCTGGATGTTTTGTCATAGCAACAAGAAAAGAAACAAATACAGCATTGTGTCGATGCACATTGTTCTTCTTGTGAGTGTCTGTTCTTAAAGTACTCCTAGAAGTGAAGGTTCATGGTGCAGGAAATCTTAGACCCTGAGGGTGTCAGAGATAAGGACACGGTAATCATCTGGTCTACCTCTTTCATTTCACAGACTAGAGAACAGTGAAAATTGTGGAGTGCAGTTTTATCTAGATAGGCCTTAACCTCTTCCGAAGTGTTTCATAAATATGATATTCATTATCATAAAGAAGAAGAGTAGTAAATTACAGGTTTCATATGTGATCATCCTCATTAAAAAATACTCATTGTTCTTTAGCTCTGAATTATTGGACCAGTTCCAATTAACTAAAGTAATAGTTAAGTTTTAGTTTAACCCAAAAAGAGCAACGAGAGCCAAGCTACAAGAGTGTACACACACACACACACACACACACACACACACACACACACACACACACACAGTACATGGAAAGCTTCATCCCATCTACCATGGTATTTTATTCTATTATGAATTATGCCTGTTGTATTAGTTATTGTTTCACTGCTCCAGTAAAGCACTCTGACAAAAACAGCTAACAGGACAAAGAGGTTGTAACTCAGGTTTACACTTCCAGAGTGGTACAGACCATCAGGGTGGTGAAGAGAAGGCAACACACGGGGAAGGTATGGTAGCAGGAGGAGAAGGCTTGATGGGCACGTTGGGTTCACACTCAGTAAGCAGAAAGCAAGTGGACCAGGCTATGGAGAACTGCCCCTAGTTACTCACTTCTTCCAGTAAAGTCTCCACTTCCTGAAGATTCTATCCCTAACGAAATTCAATCCCTAACAAAACAACTGGGTGGAGGAGAGCATCACAAGGGTTCAAATACCTGAGCCTGTGGAGGACATTTCACATGCAAACTTTGAGCCTTGGTTACTTCTGTGACCTCTATCAGAACACTGTTTGAAGTGTCTCTCATTAGCATCTTAAAACTCAATAGAAGCATCCATCTCTAGAGGACATGGAAATTTCCTGAGAGTCAGAAAACACTGTGCGATTTCAGACTGGTTCATTAATATCATTATTTCATCATTAAGGAGAGAGACTCGGGCAATTTAAGATGTTTGTATATAAAAATACTTTCTTAACTGTCCCCTTGACACTGACTGTGGAGGCACTGATTCATGGGTTCAGAATTACCATCAACATCTAAAGGCACTTCGACCTCCTGAAATTGCTCCTCTCAAGTGCTGGCACCCTGCCTGGGATTTCTCTCCTGAACTATAATAATTCTGTTCCATAATCCAGAAATTTAGTTACTTCTATGTCTTCATCAGTCTGAAGCATCCATGTCTAATATAAGTATTTACTAGGAAAATATGTTGAGATCCTGAGGAATGATGCAAGGATCAGCAGTACCAGGGGATTGGAGTTAGTCACCACCACAGAGAAACAGCCACATGTTGGATAAGGTACAACATGGAGCAAGGGCATGGTGGTAAGCTAGACCTACAGACAGCCTTAACCAGTTTTGTACATGAACTATTCTGAGTCAAAAGAGCATCTCTAAGGACAGTATCAGAGTTGTTAGCTTTCCAAGAAAATATAAACATTGGAAACAGATAGCCTTACTTCTATCTAGAGTCCTTAAGGTTGTTGATGGAAGGGTGAGACCTCTCAAGAATAGCTAAAAGCTTGATTCCACGGAGCCCACATCTGAAACATAGAAATTCTTCATCTTGGGTCCCTTTATTCATTCTTTCATTCATTAGTCCACATTTACTGAGCATCTAGGCTCTAAGCCAACAGCTTTAATTCAAAGGCAGAGCTGTACTCCTTCTCCATCAGTCAGGGTAGTCAACAGTGAGCGACACTGCTGTGCTTTGGTCTAGCTCCCTAGCAAATGATTTTCTTGAGAGTGTAGTTGGGGGGGGGGGACGGGTCTCATGTAGTCTAAACTGGCCTTAAACTCAATATATAACCAAGGACGATCTTGAACTTCTGATCCTCTTGTCTCTGCCTCCAGAGTGATGATATTATAGATATGCACTACCATAGCTGATTTATGAGTTCTTGAAGATTAAACCCATAGCCTCATATCTGCTAGGAAAGACTGAGCTATAGCCCAGCCCCCTTGGTCCTTCCTGTACTTAGTGAAGAGATATTAAAATATCTGCTCATTTCCTCAGAGATTAATAACTTATATTTCACATGATTCCTTCAATAATATCTAGCCTTAACTAAAATGACCAACCCTATACATAGGACATAAAGGTGTCCTACATTTTTTGACATTCTATTTCACATCTTACAGGAATTTAACTCCACCACCAACACACACAGCTATTCCCTCATGGTTGTCTTGTGAGACACCCTTTTAAAGGCATTCCCACCTTCCTGAATCATGCAGGTACTGTCATGAAGAGCTATGGTCTACCCAACACTTACCAAACACCAGAACATCAGATGGGTTCTGTGGCATCAGGAATACAGTCAGCTCTGAGCCAAATTCCAACTTCTCTATGTAAATAAGGTGCAAGATCAAGGAAAATATTATTTTTTATTGAGTTTTTACTATATGCTGCTGTGGAATAATGCTTTTGTACACTGGTTTAATAAAACACTGATTGGCCAGTAACAAGGCAGGAAGTATAGGCGGGATAAGCAGACAAGGAGAATTCTGGGAAGAGAAAGGCTGAATCAGGAGTTGCCAGCCAGACACAAATTTTGTAAGTTGCTATGGGACCTTGGTGCTGGGAGAGCACAGGAAAACTTCTGACTACATGCAGGTACTGTGTGCTAAGTATTTAACAGATACTATTCACCCTCCTCAAAATGCAGGAGAGACTGCTATCACCTCCATGTTAATTCTAAAGCAATTGAAGCCGAAGATGCTCACCCAAGGCCACAGCTGTAACTGGTGACCCTGAACTATAGCTGAAGCAGGTTGATGGCAAAATCCTGGTTGAGAGGCCACAGAGAGACCAGAACTGTGTAGCATGGCTGAACTTACTTCTTCACATTTCATTTGAAGAGAGAATTCTCCTTAGACTTCAGTGAACATCAAGTGTCTTGGGAACTGCACATTGGCCACACAATTTTATCCTTATATTATTTTTAATTTTTTTTTTTTGAGAAAGGCTTTCATTCTATAGCCAAGACTGACTTGGAACTTGAAGCAATCCCCTGTATCAGCCTCCTCGGTGCTGGGATTACAGGCATGGACAACCAACCATGCCTGGTTCTGCTCTTTTCGTTGAACCTGAACTTTTTGGAGAATCTGCTTCCAAGCCCTGCTGTGTCTGCTGAGTTGGGGTGCACTCGCCATGTTTATCTCTGCTATGGACATAGAGGAGTGAGGAGTTCTGAGAACCAGCAGAACTACAGAACACAGGTGCTCTCAAGTTTCCCCGTCTTTGGCTTAAGGAGGTTAGCCCACTGCTTCATCCAGGAATGGCGAGTCACACCTGAAGAGCGGTTTGTTCTGCATCACAGACTTAGGACGCCTTGCTTGCTAATTAGAAAGCGGTTCATAATGCCTTTCATGCAGACTCGTAAAGAGGCTCCTGTTCCCTGAAGCCTGCACTAAAATGGAGCACAGAGCCAATCATCTATAACCCCTAGAAACAAGCCTTGCAGACACATGGAAGTGTGTCTGGCTGAGGCTGGATAGCAGACAGCCACAGGCCCCATGGTGATTGATGGTTACAATATGAAGTTTCCTGTCTGTCATCAGAAAACAGTGTTTGTGATGATGGCAGACTCCTCCCTCAGTTTTCACTTTCTTCTTCAGGAGACTGCTCATTTATATCCACTGAAAGTGCTCCTTACAGGATGGATGGACCATCACACATTTAAAGAGGGACCAAAGAGGCAATTGCAAGAATTCCGGGGAAAAACACTGACAGCTGAATCATCCCCAGTAATAGCCCAAATTTATATCCCTCGGTGTCACAAACTGAATTATCTCTATAAAAATTAGTTTAGAAAAACAACTTTTCACTTACAGCTGCGTGGTGAAAAGACACACCATATCCACGCGGTCAGGATTTTATTTCCAATCTAATGTGCCAATGGCAGTTTCCAATAAGAAAAGCAATTTGCTGGTCTAGCCAATTACAGTTTGTCCTTGGCTGAAGATGACAGGAAGTCTGAGCCTCTGGTTCACTGAAAACATCAGAGAGATCTCCCTAATACTCTCGGTGAAGTTAAGCATTAAGGAGGTGATTAAAATTCAGCTTAACTTTGCTCCCGAATCAAAGGAAAGACACTGCTGTCTGGGAGCAGGAGGGGATTTTCCCAACTGTCCAAAGGAGCAAAGGCATGCATTTAAAGTCCACGCTGTGTGGAAAACACCAAACCTGAGTGCCTCCCGCCATGACCTTACCAAGGTGGCTCTCTTCCACATGTGTAGAGGCTCCCAGTGGGGCCCATGCTACTGTACACAATTTCTTAAAGCGTGTAGCCTTTGCTTCATTTGATACTTCAGTCACCCAAAGGTGACTCTGTGGCTGTGACTGAGAGGTCTAGAGGGGTGGCTGTCACTGGTTTCCTATGTCAAGATCGGAAGATTATTTTCCTTTTTTTTTTTTTTTTTTTTGCTTAGACTGCTATATTAGGATATGTCAGAGAGCTGATTTCTGAAGATGCTGTGTCAGGATCAGGTAGGAAGGCAGGTTGGGAATATTTGCTGTGTTAATAAGCTTTTAAAGATAAATAAACCAATGACACCTGAGTAATTACCCACTTTTGATGTTGAAATAACGTGATTATACCAATGCAATACTGAATTACTAGCGTGAGGAAATGGGAAATTTGAATTGGTAATGAAAGGCATTTACTATATGCTAGCCTTAAATGGATGAATATAAAACTAAGCATAAATTGTCTCCTGTCACTCAAGCATTAAATAGAAGTCACAGGGAAAGATGAGCTTTGGCCCTCCGTGTGTTAATTCAACAAACCTTCATTGATTGTCCACTCTGTGTCAGGTTCTGCTGTGCCAAAAGCACCGAGTAAAACTTCCTTCCGCTTCAAAACACTTAGAGAAGAGCATGTCGCCCCTCCCTGCCACTGTGCTTTCCTTCTGCTGAAGTCACACTCTCTATGAGCACCTAGCCGCACTCTATGCTAACGCCCACAGGAATGTGCTCTCTTCCATCCCTCACCAGGGTAATTCCTGTTCATCACTCAGACTTGAGCTCTGCACCTTGGCACATTGCACTTTCTCAACAACAGTTAATGAACTGATGGATGAATGGTTATGTGAACAAGATGGCAAGACAGGAAAAGTAGTTCTGTAAGGTCACATAAAAACTGAGACCGTAGTAGACCATCAAGACCAGATTCACAAACCCATGGAGTAGCTGGTGTTTGAAATTCATTTGGCTGCAGTGCTGTGGGTGGAAGTCGTGACTTTGCTAGGCAAGTGCACTACCCCTGAGCTGAATCTACACACCAGTGCCCTGGTTTCCTTCCTGCTGCTTTAACAAAATACTTTGGGGGGAAAAAATCTTACGGGAGAGTGGATTTATTTGGCTTACAGTTCAACGCAGGAACTCCAAGCAGCTAGTGACACCCACAATTAAGAGCGGAGAAAGAGATGAATGGTACATATTTGTTTGCTTGTTTGTGCTCAGCTCAGCGACTCTATTCTCACGTGGTGTGGGTCTGTGCATGTGGTACCATCCACAGCCCGCAGAGGGCTGGGTCTTCTAACAATTAACATAAATAAGACAACCTCCACAAATAGGCCCACAGGCCAAACCAATTTAGAGAATTCTTCATGAGCTGTTCTTTGCGGGTGATTCTGGGTTGAGTCAAGGTGACAATTAAAGCTTATCATTGTAGGTATAAAATTTTTAAAATGGTACTTGACAAATAGCAAGCTCAGACTGGCTGAAAACTTGAGTGTATTGATGATAGTGCGATATGGAAGATGTTAAATTGTCTGTTGAAAGTCTTAAACAGCATGATTCGATGTGCTGATGTTTGTTCCCAGGTGGTAAAAAGGTATTAAAGCTCTATAGGAATCATAGCAGATGAAACTCAGAAGTGAACTAAGAAAATTAAAAAGTAACTCCTGTTCAAGGAACGGCAGGGAGGGACGGTGGCCGAGACAGAGAGGTCGCAGCAGCTCCACCAAGCGCACGTTCCACCCCACACAAGAGGGCGCACACTGGCGAAGCCTCTGCCAGGGCCCCAGCAGGCCGCTGCTGTTTACCTGGACAGGAATGCAGTACGCCCTGAAATTTCTTCCTCACATTGCTCTCTTTCCAGCCAAAGCTTCAGGAGTTTCTTTGGTTTGGCAGAGTTCATCATGCCAACATCATACTTGTAAGGGAGGCTGAAAAAAAAAAAATGCGTTTCTAGTCTGTGCTACCCAGGAAGAAACCAAACTCTTTAGCTTTGTGTTGCCTTGAGAATGTCTGTCTTTAAGGAGATAAAAGATGTGGCATCTCTGTCTTCTCCTTGGCTGCCTTAATCCTTGGGTAAAGCCGTATTCAGTTCCACATGCAGACATGATAATTGCTAGTTGGAGCTTGTCTACCTCTTTGCACATTTTAAGAAGCTGCAGTGGCTTAAGTCTGAGAGTTCACAAGCTTCTACTCCAGCCTCCTTCTCACATGCATCCGAAACCTTTATAGCAAGATGACCCTTTATAGCAAGCTAGCCCCTCCCCGCAAAGCAATAAAATCTGCTTCCTCTTTATTCAGAGAATGGCTTGGTGATTTGGTCCTGACTCCTTTATGCTAGCAAGTTGTATCAGTTACTTTTCTGTTGCTGTGACAAAATGTCCTAACTGAGGCAACTTATAGCACAAAGAATGTATTTTGGCTTACAGCTCCAGAGAAATAAGAGTGCAGCATGGTTGGCAGGTGTGGCAGCAAGTAACAGTCATAGTTGCAGGAGCAGGAAAGTGAGAGGTGACATCTTCAACCCTAAGCACTAAGCAAAGAGAGCGAAATAAAAGAGGAGCAAGGCTATGAACTCTCAAATCCATGCCCAGTGTCCCTCCTCCAGCAAGTATGAACCACCTCTCCAAACAGCATCGCCAACTGAGGACTAAATGTTCAAATATCTGAGCCCATGGGGGACATTCATCACGAAAACCCCCACATAAGCAAAAGTTTAATTAGAGTTCTGCCCAATATGTGTTCCCCACGCCCTAGACTCAATCTCATTTCTCTTGTGTCTGTGATGAAAGACCCCAAATCTCAAGTAACATTTGGAAATGGAGGATCCATTGCATGGGAAATTCCAAACAGCAGTCTACCATGCCCTTGCTGAAGCTGGAACAAAGGCATTGGCGTTGTCCAGACTCTTGATGGTCAAGGGAACCTGAGCCAAACACTGAACACAAGCCTTCCAGGAGAGAGGAAAGCAGCCAATTTTGAGCTGCAGTTCAGTTACGGTAAAGCATTTGACACCAGGGCTATCTAAGAAAAGGAAGGAAAACAGTCTAGGAGTGGCAGTACTGTAGAGAAAAAATATTACCTAAAAAAATCACCAATATCGGGCCAAGCATGGTTCCAGCACTTGGGAAACAGAGGCAGGTGGAATTCTGTGACTTCCAGGCCAGCATAGTGAGTTCCAGGCCAGCCACAGTTACATAGTAAGACCCTGTCCCCCAAATCAAACAACTTCCCAAGCATTATTATGAACAGACTAGTGGGTGTGAATTGTTTCTAGCCGCAAGTGACACTTTTCCTGGGGGAACCATCAGCATGAGGACCTCAAAGACCATTGATCTCATTCCCAACTCTCTCAATATCACAAGAGACAGAAGGGTACAAAAAGTTTAGGGATTACCCATATACAAGAAATGACTCCCCATGTTACATGTTAGAACTTGGATGGGATGTTTCCCTGCCAATCTTGTCAGCTAGGCAGAAGGTGGCTCTGGCAGGTCTCTGCAGGCATTTTTGAAGATTGTGTGAACTCTGGCCCCATGTCTCAAATCCTCTTTCTAGTTTCATGACACACTCGTGCATGAACATGTACACACACACACACACACACACACACACACACACAGAGAGAGAGAGAGAGAGAGAGAGAGAGAGAGAGAGAGAGAGAGAGAGAGAGAGGCTTTTGTTAAAGCATTGGCTTCCACTTCACCCCATCTCTGCTGCTTAAAATGTAAATAGCTTCTAAGATAACTCATCATTTAATATTTCTTTAATTCTGTTTTTATTTATAAAGAACACCCTCTCAGTGCTAAGGTAATGGGGAGAGCAAAGGGAAGAGATAAAACTGATAAGATAGGACCTCTGAGACAGGGCTGAGTGGACAAAACTGTATTCAGATCCCAGCTTTGACGTTATGTTAGTTCATGAACTGGAGCAGATTGTTTAATTCATCTGGGGCTTAGTGGATTTGCTTCTAAAATGGAGACAGCCATGCTTTCCTATTAGGGATGTTGTTTGTGCAATGGTTATCTTCCCCTTAACTTGATGGGATTTGGAATCACAATGAAAACACACCTCTGAGGTATGTCTGTAAGGGTGAATCAGGGAAGTGTTCATTCAGCTGGGGAAGGAAGATCTACCTTGACTGTGGAGGCCCCACCCCTAGTCTGGAATTCTTCAACTGAATAAAAAGAGAAAGAGCATGCTGAACATCACTGTTCATCTCTCTCTTCTTCATGACTGTGGATACAATGTGACCAGCCGCTTCACATTCTTGGCTTCATGCCTTCGCCCACTCTGATGGATTTGAATCCTGAAATTGTGAAGCAAAGTAAGCCTGTCCTCTATCATGTGGCCTTGATCAGATATTTTACCACAACAGTGAGGAAGTAACTCAAACAGACTGCTTCTCCAAATCTCCAGTCCCAGAGGGAGGGAAGGCCCTTCTGCGGGCATACCCACTTTGGTGTCTGTTCAGTAATTTCAGTGATTATTTATATATTGATTCAGGACAAAAGTAATAGCTTAGAAATCAAAATCTGCAGAATTCTTGAGATAAATCACCAGACTGTCCAAAAGTTGGAGGTCATAGCAAGTAGCCTTGCCTCTGTCCCCAAATATGTCTTCTCTCTGACAACAAAACAAAACAAGAACAGAGCCTAACGTGTCTGCGAGGTTGTGCAGGGCTTCCCAGAGAACTTGCTGACATCGATGCCCCTTCTTCCTTCCTTCCTCTGTCAAGCTGTGTTTAAGACGGGAGAGCAGACATGTGTGCACGACACAACTTGAAAACAGGGAGTGAAATGTGTGAAACAAAATCACACAAACGGAATCCAAGGCTATAAAGGAGCCACGGGGTGGGGGTGGGCTGCTAAGCTCAGATGCAGGTCTGGTGAGTTTCCAGTGTCTTCTGGGACTTCATCAGGGACAATACCCAGAGGGAAGCCCAGACTCGACCGCAGATAGTTAACAGCAGAAATGTCAGTTTCAAGATGGACGATAGTCCCCTGTTAACTGAGAGGGCACAGTTTCACATCTGCAAGGGCTTGTCCCTGGACTAGACAACTGCCCATGGTCATTCTCCCTCGGTAAATCAAAGCCATCAATTACCACCTCCTGCTGCAGCTGCTTCAGATGCTGTAGGATAGACAGGGCTGAACAGTAAAATCACTGGCTGGGGATGGCTCCTTCTGGAGCTGTGTGCTGTCAGTGATGCTTATCAGACAAGCTAAACAGCCACTGTGGGACTCCTACCCCACGCTGGGCTTGGACTCCAACTGAGTGCTGTCCAAGGCTTGCCATGCATGGCTTGCTACACACATCTGAGCTCAGAAACTGTGCACAGCCTTCACAGAACAATGGCAACTGGAGCCTCCTTTCTCCTGTCACTGATCTGAAAGAACTGAAGTTTCAGTCTTACTGACGCCCACCAGTCCTTCAGGTTTAATGATTCTGTGTCTGACCAAACTGAGTACAAGTCCCTCCATAGCCAAAAGGAACTCAGGGAGAGCTAGCATCTCAGAGATAACTATGCAATGGGAGTTGTAAAAAATTATTTTTACAACAGATATTTGAGTGATTGATACATATTGATGATTTCTAAAAACAATCTGTTCAGGCCAGTGAGATGGCCCCTTTGGAAAAGCACTTGTCAGCACCAAGGCTGACAACTTCAATTCGATCCCTGAAATTCACATGGTAGAAGGAGAGGACCAATTTCCCACAAGATGCTGTCTGATTTCCATATGTGTACAGCGGCATGCTCATGCACACATGTGTACAAATGATAATAAGAATAACAATTTTTAAAAGAAATAATTTGTTCAGCCAACTATATGGGTTAATTTGAGCTAAGCACTGTTTTATATCCCAATACATTTGATCTATACTATACCCAATAGTATTTGATAGTTGTGACTACCAATTGAACTTGAAAGAATAATGGTGTTTTATGAGAAAACAATGCATGTTTACAAAAAGTAGATTAAAAAAATACTTGGGTACAAAATGATAAGCACACATTTCCCACAGCCACCGCTCTTGTCCTATGGGGAGTAATCTGTTCAGTCGTCCAACATGTTTCTCTCTGAATGCAGTGTGCATGCGTGTGTCTATGTTGTAGTAAGCCATCCTTGAGCCCCTGTGTTCATATCCTTTTGTATATGTGCATGCCACTCTAATAGGTGGCTCTAGTAGACAAATTGTTGAAACAACAAGAATGTATAACTGAAATGTAAATAGTAAGCCTTGACCTGACCCTATGAGTGGTTTACTAACTTACACTTTGACCAATACTGCAGGAAAACTCAATTCCTTACAACCACATCAACATTGATTATTGTCACTAAGTTTCTCAGATTCATCTCTTTTTAAAATTAGTTACATGAGAGTTTCATACAATATATTTTTATCATATTCATCCCCCAAACCCAACTCTTCCCAGATCCACACCCCTTACCTACCCACCTAGGTGTGTGTGTGTATGTGTGTGTGTGTGTGTGTGTGTGTGTGTGTGTGTGTGTGTGTGTTATTAATCTTCCAAGACCAGTCTGTGCTGCCCAAATATTCTTGGATGTGTGGTCTTCTGTTGGAACGTGGTTGATGTATCAGCATTACACTCAGAGAAAACTGTCTCCTCCTCTCCCAAACACGAACAAGTACTAATAGCTTGTCATCTAATAGTGGAATTATATGCCCAATTCCCATTTCCATGTCAGTATTTGGTTGTCTGGGATTGCAGTTTTTCTGCATGCTGTCCTGTGAGAGTTCATATGTACAGCTGCCCTGTTGTATCCAGAACACTTTCCTTACAGTCATCCAAAAACCATGGATCTTATACTGTTTCTACCTCCTTGCCAGAGTGACCCTTGAGCTTTAGGGTATGGTGTGGTATACAATGTTACCTTTAGAGCTAAGCATTCTACAGTTTCTTATTCTCTACACCTTGGACAGTTGTGAGTCTTTGTGTTAATCACCATCTATTACAAGTAGAAACTTCTCAGATGACTAACAGATGCACTGTCCTATGGATATAAAAATAAGTGATTAGGAGTTGTTTAATATCTTGTCCATTTAGCAGCATATAATAGTGACAGGTTCTCTTATAGGACCTATAACATATCTGGCCTAGGTTCTTAGCCTGATAATGGCATTACATGGGTTTCATCTTGTGGAACAGGACTTAAATCCAATCAGAGAATAGTTGCTTACCACCATGCTTATGCCACTATGGCACCGGTGGGCATGTCTTGTCAAGCTTGTCATTATTGTAGCTTACAAGGTTCATAGCTGGGTCTGATTGATAATTACTTCTTGAGGAAATTTTGTTGTCTTAAATAACATATCTCCAAGTGCTAATGGAGTTGATTACTCTTTAAATAATAGATTGTTTTTATAGATGGTCTTTCAATTGTTAATTTATACCATTTAATTAGCTCTTGTATTAAGCTGAGTTCTTGCTGGTGGACATGTCAGAGGAGCAGCAGGAGTCAATTGAAGTTCAGGTGTCAGCCCACCAGGAGGAAAATCCCTGATGGGTGAATCTTGGATAGGCAAGGCCCTGAGACCAGAGATTCCAGAATGTTGCCTTTACATGTTTGACACTGCCATTTTTCTTTGGTATCTGGTATGGTGTGAATGGCTGTGGGGAGATCCCCACTGCCTGTAATGTAGTATGTTTATCTCATGGAAATGTTCCATTCCATTGGGCATTTTTATCTGTTGACTATTATGAAGATGATTTCTTCCTAAGCTGTACACTCTAGTTGATAATAATAATGTTAGTTTAGATAAAGTTTTGATGATAAAAAAATAAAACAAGGAAGTCACACAGCTAGAACATGTGTTTCTACTGAGGAACCATATACACTGTGGCTTAGGTTATGATTAAAAAAAAAAAAACAGTTGAGTCCCAGTAGCTCAGCTAGTTTAAATTCTTCTAATCTTAATGTTGGGAGGTATGT
The DNA here is from genome assembly GCF_049852395.1 of Peromyscus maniculatus bairdii. Classification (NCBI taxonomy): domain Eukaryota; kingdom Metazoa; phylum Chordata; class Mammalia; order Rodentia; family Cricetidae; genus Peromyscus; species Peromyscus maniculatus. Next base: position 8,680,833 of record NC_134857.1, on the reverse strand, counting down.
TCAAAAGTTTCAGAGTGCATCATAGCTGAAATAAAGCTTTGAAAATAACTTAAAGTTAGACTAAGATGATTTTGTCAAATAGCTGTAAGGTGAAAAACCCAAGACAACAATCTAAAGTTTTAGAAAGGCACATAGTTGAATAAAGAACTTGTTAAGGTCAGGGAACAAGAAGAAGGCAGCCCAGTTATAATTAGCTGATGTACCTTTCTTGCTAGGATTGGATGATGACCAAAGGTAATGATTAATTCCTTGTACCATTCCTGCCCTCAATCTCCTGATGAAACTATTGATAAGTAGGTATGCACCCTAGAGATTTAAAGTAGAGCTGACTGATTATTTTTTCCTATATAAAAGTTTAGATTTGTGGTTTCTTTAAGATTCCTTATAAGTTTACCTTTCAAGATAAGTAATAAAGTGATGGGTCCTTTCTTTGTAACTGCAAAACACAGTCTGCTGGCAAAAGAATATCTTGCTTGCTTACACACTATTAATCTATAACAATTTCCCTGGATATGAATGTATATAGGTTCTTGGGATAATTTGTTTTTCACATGTAATACATAAAATGTTTAATCATGTAAGGGAAATGGAAAACATGCTGTTTTTTGCTTATATTCATTGTAATCATTCACTTGAAAAACAAAATGTAAACACATTGTAATTTTTATATTGCCTGAAAGATTTTGCTGGGGTATATAAGCTGCCAGAGAAAGAATAAAGATAGAGTTAAAAGGAGTTAGAAGGAAAACATCAAGAATGAGAGAGTTGGAAAGAAAACATCGAGAATGACAAAGAAGAAATTAGAAGGAAATCATTAAGAATGACAGAGTTAGAAGGAAAACATCAAGAATGAGAGATGGAAATCACCAGAAAAATAAATAATTGAGAATGCAAAAGAAGAATAAAGAAAAGGTCTGAAGGAAACCATTAAGAGAGTGTGTAAGTGTCTTTTTCCTTAACCACTTCAGATTTACAAAGTCATAGTACATGCCAACTCTGTGGATTCCCTTTGAGCCCTGTGCGGCTGGAGACTGCCCCACCCCCAACCCAGGCAGCAAAAAGTTCTAAAGGACAACAATTTATATTTTCATATTTGTTTGTAGAAGGTCTTTATGTTAAAGAACTGTGGGTTTTAATCCTCTGCTTACTTTTTCCAGTTAATTCCCTCTTTAGCTTGTTTTCCTCTGCCTTGTTCTGTCTTGCATGTTGCATGCTTCCAGTAATGTCTGCTCATCCTTAGATGTTTGTTCTTTACAGACAGTGGGACAATTTAAATGTTGAATAGTAATTCTAAGTATAGATATGAAACTTATTGGGTGGTGAACTTCACTGGGAGTTCTGGTAGAAAGAGGATTTTCCCTCCGGGAACTCCAAAAGCTGGTCTAGTTTGCCTGGGGAGTGTTAGAAGCTTCTCACTGGGATCCTAGAAACCCATCCAGAGGAGTTGGCTTGGGATTCTACTTTTAAACATTCTTTATTCTGCCCCATTTCCCTGTATTTGCTCCAGAGCTCTATCCTATTCCATCCTGCGGAGTCAAGAGGCTCTCAGGTGAAATCCCCACACACAAGAATAAATCCACCACCCTGTTAGCGTGGGAAGGGAATTCACCTGGCTCATAGCCTAGGGGTCTCACAGTCCCTTAGAGTCTGTCAGCTGTGTCTCTAGGACACTCCGCGGTGATTCCTGGGCGTTACCGTATTTCAAGGTGAGCATCATGTTTGTCATGGGCTGCCCATTCTCCTGTTTTGGCCGTTCTCCCAGTCATCTGATTTCCAACTTGCAGAGGCCTACACTCCCTGTTCCCTCTTCTGTTTTGTCTTCATATATTTACATTTTTAATCTCTTCTACTTATTTATTTTAAATTTAGTTATTTATTTTATATTTCAACCGCAGTTTCCTCTCTCTCCTCTCCACCCTGTCCCCTCCTCAATCCACTCCTCCATTTCTAATCAGAAAAGGGCAGGCCTCCCGTGGATATCAACAAAACATGGCATATCAAGTTGCACTTAGGATTTTTTTTTAAAAAAAAAAAACCTTTTAGTATTTTCAGTGGAATAAGGGGATGAAAAATAAACCTGTGTGAATAGTCAGTCCTCTGTGAATCTCCCCATGACTTATTTCAAGTTCCTGAGACTGTCAGTCAAGTAGAGGTCACTGGATAGTCTCTGTCACTCTGTCATGTCAAATGAAATGCACACTTCCTTAAAGAATCATTATCAATTCAGAGAAATGTGGGGGCCAATAGATGTGATGGTTGGGTTCACTGTCAACTTACCACAATTAGAGTAACCTCCGCAAGGAGCCTCAACTCAGGAATTGTCCTGATTGCCGTAACTGAGGTGGCAGGACCCTCCTCCACCCTGCCAAATGTGGGTAGCATCTTCTAGTGGTAATATGGATGAAAATGGGCACAGCAGAAGGAAGACTGTTTACCTGTTACTCACATGGTCATTCCTTTTGACACGCTGCTGCTGCTGCTGCTGCTGCTGCTGCTCTGCTGCTGCTGCTGCTGCTGGTGGTGGTGGTGGTGGTGCTGTTGCTGCTGTTGCTGCTGCTGCTGCTGCTGCTCTGCTGCTGCTGCTGCTGCTGGTGGTGGAGGTGGTGGTGGTGGTGGTGGAGGTGGTGGTGGTGGTGATGGTGGTGGTGGTGGTGGTGATGGTGGTGGTTCCTTCCCTAACATTAGAAGCACCCCCAGGCTTTCATTATTGTCTGAGGAGCAGCTGCTCTTTAGGAGTCTCCAGGCTTTCAACACCGATGGGACTGCTGAGACAGCCAGCCACAAGACCAAGGACTACAGCTGTTGTTACTGTTTCTTGCAGTGTAAGCATAATACTATACATAGACGTGTGTGAGTGTATGTGAATGTGTGCGTGTGGGTACATATAATTTTCATACTTTTCTGTTCCTCTAGAGAACCTTAACCATTACAATGGGAAAAGCTCTGAACAGAGAATTGGAAAACGGAATTCAGTCCTGATTTTGCTACTAATTAAATAATTTGTTTTTGAGGAGGTCACTCTGCCTTCTGGAGTCTCAGGCTCTTGTGGTAGTTGTTGTTGTTTTTAATTCTTTGGGGGGCCCATCACCCAACTCCAAATAAATCCATGGAGGTTTATTCTTACTTATGAATGCCCAGCCTTACCTTGGCTTGTTTTTAGTCAGCTTTTGTAACTTAAATTATCCAGTTTCTCTTTAACCACCTTTTTGCCTCTGGGCTTTTACCTTTCTCTATTCTATATTCCTTTCTTTCCTTCCTACTCCATGGCTGGCTGGGTGGCTGTCCCCTTGTGTCCTCTCCTTCTCCTTTTCTCCCTCCTCACTCTCTTCCCTAGAGTTCTCCTCCTATTTACTCTCTCTGCCTGCCAGCTCTGCTTATTCTTTCTCCTGTCTTTCTATTGGCCATTCAGCTCTTTATTAGACCAATCAGGTGTTTTAGACAGGCAAAGTAACACAGCTTCACAGAGTTAAACAAATGCAACATAAAAGCATGTAACACATATTTACATCATTAAAAAATGTTCCACAGCATAAACAAATGTAATACATCTTAAAATAATATTCCACTATACTTTATCAGTAAGGAAGTACTGAGCTATGTTACTTTACAAGGTGATGGTTCTCTGAAAGAAAGATGTGGAGATTAGTATTGTGGTACAGTGGACAAGGGGCATTTCTAAAGGACAGATATATCTCAGACAATGCTGTTGAAAATCCTACATCAGAAAGGCAAACTAGTTTGGTAGACTTAGAAATTTGGGGTCAGAGAGCCCATGTTCAAATTCTCAGGTAGTATCTAATGCCCATTGTGTAATCTTTTCTGATGGCCTTATTTTCCTCACCTGTAGGTGTCATTTAACATGCTTATTTTATAAGTTTTGATAAGGCATTGTTAATCACCATTTGGAATTCTCCCATCAGATAATTGTGGTCAGCTTTCCAACCCCATCTTGCTTTTTGAAGTATAGGATTCTCTCTCCACAGTGGAATGCACCGAAATTCAACATACCTCAAGGTGGAGATGTGGCTACAAGGTATGCTTGAATTGTTAAATGTCTGTGCTTCTGGAAAGGGGGAGGCAGTCTTGCATATCAGTGAGACTGCAGCTGAAGACAAGCTGCCTTGAGATATGCTGCAAGGATCAATATCTGGTTTGGATGCCCAGCCATGGCCAGCATTCAACCCCATATACAAACACACCTAGCTTTGAAATCTGACAGTGTATGTATGGAGTATGAAGGCCCAACGGACTCAATTCTTCCAACCTGGTTATCAGAGATTTTGATCCCTTAAAGGGAGGGAGAAATTCAAAGGCCAGGTCCCAGCCAAGTGGGCCGATATTATGGCTACAGCAGGAACATGGCAGCACATCAAAAAACTACTGGGACAGCTGGTCAGCTGGATGGCGGGCTCATGTGCCTGGTTAGAGTAGACTGTGGAACAACATGCTTGCCTATGTCCAAGGTTCCTACCAGACTCCTTTCACTGTGGCCCTGCAGGTAAGATTAAAGCCAATCTCCCTCCTGATACTGACCTCCTTGTCCTCCAGTGACCCAAAAGCTGTGCAGAACTATGCATCCCTGCTGAGATGTCAGCAGAGCTGGGCTTGAGGAGGCCATCAGCAGGCACAGGCATGTTTGTTGCTCAAACAGCATAGATGATGTCCACTGAATTTTACCAGAGAGCAATGGGGGAGTGGTTATGGTAAGGAGTGTAAGACTCATAAGAGTTGCACACAGTGCTGAGAAGAAGGAACGTGTCAGATAAGACTCTTCCATAGTTATCCTTTGGTCATTTTCTCCTCCAAAGGAAGGAGACAATTGGATGGGTGTGACAGATAACAAAGCGTGAATGTATGAGGTTAAGGGATTTCCCTGGGGGAGTGAGTGTGGCAGTGTGCTCACAGGGACTGGGTCAAATGCCGCCATTCTCCCAGGTGATGCAGACGCTGGGCTCACTGCCTCCGGGAATAGAGTAGAACCGCTTTTGAGAGAGAAACATTTCTTCTGAGTTTGCTGATCAAGTTCATTAACATTCCCAAAGTTCATTTAAAAACACAATTTCAAAGAGCTTCTTCTCTTTCAATTACTCAAGCTGACAGGCTCATTTTTGGTGTGTCATTTCTTTTGGATTAAGCCAGTCAAATTGCATTAAATTCTAAGTGCAGCCTCAGTGACGTCACTGAACAAGACTCGCATACTGGTTTGTATACCTGAGAAGCTATTTTCTGGGAGACATGCACACTCAGAATCTATTTAACATCTTTAATTCCTCTTCTTCATCCTGGTTTTCTTTCTGTTGTGATTTTTCTCATCTTTCCTTGGCCCTCCTGGTTGCCTTTCCTAAGAACTTGACCTCCCCTGGCTTGACAACTGAGCACTCCACACTGAACAGCATGCTAGCGTTCTGAGACTGCTGGATCTCATGCGAAATCAAATAAGAGAATGCCAGCCTTAAAAATACTTTGTAACAGATGCTAAGAGGCCATCAAATTCTAGACACCAAAGTTTTAGGAGCACTAGTCAGTTAGTACTGTAGAGGCCTAGCCACCTTGGCAACGAGTTCAGAGATCAATGTTTTAATTATGTTTCCCGTATGCAAGATGAGGATAAAAGTAATGCCAACTGTCTTAGTTAGGGTTTCTATTGCTGTGAAGAGACACCATGACCACAGCAACTCTTACAAAGGAATACATTTAATTGGGGCTGGCTTACAGTTCAGAGGTTTAGTCCATTATCATCATGGCAGGAAGCATGACAGCAGGCAGGCAGACATAGTGCTGGAGAAGGAGCTCAGAGTTCTACATCTTGATCTGAAGGCAGCAGGAAGAGAGACACTGGGCCTGGCTTGAGCATTTGAAGCCATAAAGCCTACCCACAATGACACACTTCCTCCAACAAGGTCATACTTCCTAATCCCTGTCAAGTAGTGCCACTCCCTAATGATCATGTATTGAAATATATGAGCTTATGGTAGGGGCCATTCCTATTCAAACCACCACACCGATCTAGCCAAAGTAGGAGGGAGGCATCCGTGAGATAATGGATGGCTCTGAAGGGTGATCCGCAGCACCCAATACTTAGGAAGGTCACCTTCCCAGTGAAGTCCTAAGACTGCCCTGTTGACACTACTCCATTGTGACACTGTTCTCTCAATGCACTCACTCCATTTTTGTGATCATGAAAGTTTTTCTACTGTGTTCAGAAACCTCAGTGGGACATTGCCTGATCCAGCCTGGAGTGCAAAACTGAAACAAAATGATTCCTCTGGGGCTGGAGAGCTGGCCCAGCTGTTAAGGGCACCTGTTCCTCTCCCACAGAACTGGAGCTCAGTTCTCAGCACCCATAACAGGCAGTTCACAACCACCTGCAACTTCAGCACCAGGGGACCCGACATCCACCTCTAGCCTCCTCAGGTACCATGTTCACACAGACAGACACACATACATAAAAACAAAATAAAAAATGATCTTTAAAAAATTTTCTGTGCTGCACTAACCTTTTTCACGGTGCAGTAAGAATAATTTTCTACCAGCTTTCTATTGCTCTGTACTTTAGACATTTTTATGGAAGGAAATTTTGATTTAGGGTCTGAGGAGATGGTTCAATGTGTAAAGTACTTGCCACCCAAGCAGGAGGACCTGAGTTCAAATCCTCAGCCCCCATGTAAAAGCCCTGTGTAGCAGCATACATTTGTAATAGTGGTATTGGGAGGAGTTAAAAAAAAATGGATCCCTGGGGGTGGCTGGCCAGTGAGTCTAGCTAAATCAGAATATGAGTACACACACACACACACACACACACACACACACACACACACACCTTACAAAAAATGTTTAAACCTTGACTGAGGTAGGAAGGGAAGAAAAAGAAATGAGGCCCAAGCAATATGCACAATTAAACTTAGAGGGTACATGTCTTTAGAGGCCAAGGAGGAAATTCAAGAATGCAAGCTCTCTTCACTCACAGGATTCCTGAATGGTCAATGCTCAGTGAAAGCTCCAGCTTGGTGGGCTCACATGCAGATGCAGCTGCCCAGCTGCCTGGCTGCCCAGGTTCAGCCTGGGAACTCCAGAGAAAGATCAAGTTCCTAGGTCCCAATTAGTTTCCAGCTGAAAGAATTCCACTTTTGCCAACAACTTTCTTTCTCCTGCAGCTGTTTAAGACTTCCGGGATGTGTGTCACAGCAGGTCAGTGCTAATTGGAGCAGGTGCTGGCTTCTTTGGATACTGAAGTGGTGTAGAAGGTGTGTGTTGCCCACTGTCCCCTCCTGGTCTCACCCCAGAAATCTCACTCATGACCATCAGTTCTTACCTTCTCTTTCTCTCTAAGATGGCTTACAAAAATTTTCTCATTAATTGTGTTATACGGTGTTGTAAAACACTTGGGGAGAAAGTTCATATTAAAGCTTGCCCCAAACACGAAGAATATAAAGCATTGTTGTTGGCAGAGAAGGTGCAATTACATTGGCAATGAATTCAGCAAGACAGCGTGGGCTCTCAGTGGTCCAGGGAGACAGTATCAGCTTAAGCTTTATGCAATTTTAATTAAACAAATATATAGGTTCAAGGAATTTATAGCAGATACTAGACATACAGGCTCCCAACTGAACTCTGCTGAGTTTTATTCTTGACACACCGAAAGAGAAATCCTTCACAGATGGCCTCTATGTTTTACATCATATGAGAAAAATAAATCAAATACAGTCCTGGGACATAGCTGACTATTCATATATTTATGTGATTAATTTACTTATATAGTCAAGAAAGGTTCAAATATAAACCTGTTTCTAAATACCTTGAAGCATCCAGAACTTAAGTTTAATTTAAAGTCATAATGAGCACAGTTCAGTAATGCATTTTATAATTGGGCTGGTTGTTGGCACCATTATGGCTAGACTGGGTCAGTAAGTGGGCATGAGCTACATTATAAGCAAGAAAACTAAACCCTAACCAAGTTTATGTGTTACCTGAGATCTTCAAATGGACTCATTTTAATAATCAGGTGTTATGAAGACAGCCTCATCTGCATGATACTAAAAACCCAGCTTTGCTGATTGTGAGGATGCTGCTGTGTGCAATTAATCTTTCAAAACTGGAGGAAACAGCCACATGTCTGCTTCCAAAGTTTATAAGGAAATCATCCTGTTTACTGTCTAAACCGTTCACTTGGCAATTTGTACCACAAAGATAACTTCACTGGAGCAGCAATGCCTTGGCTCAGGGAAAGGTGAGTGACACACCAGTGCAGTGGAAGATGCCTAGGTGACTAGTGCCTTAGATTTCAGGGACATAACAGTCGAGTAAAACACAGTGGCCCTCTGTGTGAAACACCAGAGGATATGCTGGAAGCAGACGGCATTCTAAATGATGTCATGTAACAGTGAATGGCACAGTTGTGTAGGGCATGCCTACCTGTGTGAGAACAGTCTAAGACTAAGAGCTGAAAGACTCAACCTGGGCAACTCACCCAGGATCTCTGGACTTCTGAGTCCTCAGTCACTGACTGCAACCAATAATAGTTCTTCACAGGTGGTTACATCTCTGAGATAGTGCGTATTAAGCAGTCCAGCTGACTCTGAAGTTCAAGGACATGAGCCTCTAAGGCAGTGGTTCTCAACCTGTGGGTCACAACCCCTTTGGGGGTTGCATATCAGATATTCTGTGTATCAGATATTTATGTTATGATTCACAACAGTAGCAAAATTACAATTATGAAGTAGTAACAAAATGATTTTATGTTTAGGGGTCACCACAACATGAGGAACTGTATTAAAAGGTCACAGCATTAGAAAGGTTGAGAACCACTGCCCTAATTGAAATTCAAGGGCCATTGGAAATATCATTCAGTAGTTATTGACCTAATTTTGAGGCAAATCTTTAACATTATTAGCAGTATCCCAGGAAATTTTGATTCATACTAAATAAATGACTATGTAAAATCATTTTCCTTATAAGATATAAAAAAAATTCAAGTATAAAATGGTCACATTATTATATTCACTAACTTCAACTTTATGATCTATTTTTACAAGTTTAAATACAAACAATGGGATGACATAAAATTAATTGCTAGTATAAGTTCCTTTTGGATTATCACTGTAGTGGACTTGGTGTGTGTGTTTGTGTGTGTGTGTGTGTGTGTGTGTGTGTGTGTGTGTGTGTGTAAAACTGCCCCTGGTACAATATTTGCTCTCAGAAATATTTTAATTACTTTGTAAATTCTTTGCAGTTCAATGTCACTTTCTGTTAGAAAATTAATTTTTGGTTAAAGATTTAAGTTCAAATGTTGGAGTCTCTTCTGAGATTCAAATTCATTAGATAACTTTGTGCTAAAGTCATACACCATTGTTTACACAAAATTGAGGTTAGGTTTCTAAGAAAAAATTAATAGAGGCATATGAGAGAAGCCAGATACTGGCTGGTCATTCACTTTTTTTTTTTTTTTTTTTTTTTTTTGAGGTAAGTTCTCACTGGCTGGCCATGTAGAAAAGGCTGATCTCTCACTTGTAGGAATCCCTCTGCCTCTGTTTCCTGAGGGCTGGAGTTACAGGAAGTTATCACCATTCTGGGGTGGCTGCTATAAAAAAGGATCTTAGTCTTTGTGCACCTGCTGACACAAATGCCAAACCATGAGAGATGCGGGCACTTCATACACTGATGTGGGGCCTAGTGACGGGAACTCCCTTTGACTTAGGACAGAGTTAGTTGTTTTAGAAGTGAAAGGACTCTTAAGGTTATCCTGAGTGTTTGTATGATTTCTCCTCAATTGCTTATATGGAAATTTCAGGCTCAATCTATGCAATAAAACTGGAATTCTGTTGTAATTACTATATTGAAATGCAAATTTAGTGCCATAAATCACAATGAAAAAACACAAATGTGGGCTCTGAATGAAGCTGTTTCTTCAATCCATTCATAAATCAATCCAATTCATCATCAGATCCTGAATCATATCACCAGCTTCCAGTGTGGCTTTATTATTGAAAATAAACTTCCATAAAGCACGGACAGCATGAACAAATTTTAAAACAACTTTGGCACCATGGCTACATCACTGTAATTGCCCTTCCTGCCAGACTGGCCTATCTATGTGGCCACCCCCTCATTCATTACACCTACCACCTGTCCAGAAGGCGCCTGTGAGTGCATCCGAAGCAATTCAAAACAATAAAGCCAGCTGTATGTCTAGACACATCAGTTGACACACTACACTATGTGATAGTGCAGGACAGTTTCCCTCCTCAGGGTCTTACTCTGAGTCCTGAGATTTATTAAATATGTGCTGACCACAGGCTGCAGGGCTCATGGAGCAGGGAGAGAAAGTGTTTTGGCAACAAGTTTCTTGGTATCCTCAGACTTCGTAAAATTCCACTAAGAAGCATTATCAAGAACATTGGAACAATTACCTTGAGAAAATAAAAGGATGTAACAGCCTCTGAATTCAAAAGGCTTTAAAGTGCATGGGGATAGGATAGCCAGACAATCTGGACACATATCCAGTGCCTGGACATAGCTAAAAATCCCAATCTCATAGTTTTACAGCCCTTCATTGCTGTTAGGTAATTGCTAGCTCACAACAGGCTGGTGTGAACCCTGCTTAGCATATCTCACCAGAGATGAAAGTCAGCACTGTGGCTAGCCTGCTGCTTGAGCTCTTGGCCATTACTCATTTTGCTGTGGTACACCAAGACCACCACGTCACATAGGGATATGAAATCTTACCAAAACACTGAGCTCTCTGCAGGGAAAGGAGCTGAATATATATACAAAACAAAAAATAAATCTAAGGAGGTGGGTTCAAACCAAGTCATAGGTTACTAGGACTATAAACCTGAGCTATGATCTTGAAGCATCCTCATCTATAAAATAGGATCATCATGTGCTACTGAGAAAAAAATAACACAATAAGTAGAAGTGGCTGATATGGTGCCCAGCCTCTGGACCACCTGAGAGCTTCTCCTGCGGTTTGAAATCATACATTCTCTGGTCAGAGATATGTGGGCAAAGCATTGGATATTTACAACAATCTAGGTGATTCAAAGAATGTTCTGGAACACAAAAGCCCTTTGCAGATGCCACATTTTATTGCTTTTCTTTAGTTTTCTCTCAGGTGCTGGAGATGGCCCCCTGGCCTGGTGCATGCTGGGTAACTAACTACTCCCCCACTGAGCTGCGGCCCCAGCCTCTTTTCATTTCAAATCTTCCAATGCCTGTTGTAGCTAAGAAAACCAGGATCATTTAGAAATGATACTATCAAATGCTTCTTTGCATTGCTATCTAAAGCTAGATTTTAAGTCATCAGTTTAGCCATTTTACTACTAAAAAGTCCTCATAGTTAATAATATTTATATCTATGTGTATAAGGAAAGTTTGCCAACTAGTGACCCAAATCACCTTGTTCAAGTTCATTTCCCATTCCATTGTTAACTGAATGTTGCTGTGGGACAGTCTGTATGTCAAATTGCTCTGATTGGTCAATAAATAAAACACTGATTGGCCAGTGGCCAGGCAGGAAGTAGGTGGGACAAGAAGAGAGAATTCTGGGAAGCGGAAGGCTGAAGCGGAGAGACACTGCAGCCGCCGCCATGACCAGCAGCATGTGAAGACGCCGGTAAGCCACCAGCCACGTGGCAAGGTATAGATTTATGGAAATGGTTAATTTAAGATAAAAGAACAGTTAGCAAGAAGCCTGCCACGGCCATACAGTTTGTAAGCAATATAAGTCTCTGTGTTTACTTGGTTGGGTCTGAGCGGCTGTGGGACTGGCAGGTGACAAAGATTTGTCCTGACTGTGGGCAAGGCCAGAAAACTCTAGCTACAGAATGTTCCTGGATGAATTATCCAGCCTTGCTGGGTCTCAGCTGCCCCATCTGAGGAGCATGACACCAACTACCAACTGTGTCTGTTGTTTATGAGGACTAACAAAAATTCAACTTGTCCATCATGTTTAAACCATTTCAGCAGCCTCGAAAGATGACCTGGCAATTAAGAGCACTTGCTGCTCTTCCAGGAGACCCAAGTTCAGTTCTTAGTACTCATATCAGGCAGGTTTATAACAGCCTTTAACTCCAGCTCCTGGGAATCTGATGCCCCCTACTGGCTGCTACAGGCCACAAGCGGCAGACACACATAGGCACATACATACACATCAATAAGCATAAAATAAACATAAAAAAACAATTTCAGGTACTCAATAAACATTCAGCCCTTCTCCATTTATCATTATAACTAGTCTTCTAACATATTAAATAGTCATTCTGCTAAGGAAAGTTGTGCAAAAGAACTTTGATATGGTCACATAACTGAAAGTATCAAATAAATTGTAAAAAAAATATTGTGCTGTACAAAGACAGCAAATAGAATGTCATAGGAGAGAAACAGAATGTGTGTACTAGTTATCCATTCAGTCTCCCTGTGAATGTTTTTACCAGGAAGCCTCGGTGCGGTTCTGAGCCCACTAACTCAGGATAAGAAGGCAGTTAGGAACAAGTTAGATTGGCATAGCAGTCATATTGCTTACAGATAGCAATAAGGCCTGGAATTATTTCTCTAATAAAATACATAATGAGATATTGATTGTAAGACTAAAGCATCAGCTACAATTTAAACAGTTGCAAGCAATTGTATCAGCTCACAGTGTTATCTAAATATTAGCAAACATAGAAATGCTTGAAGAGCATTCCAGTACCTAATGTGAAACATTTCAGTTAGGGCAGTCAAAGTGAACTTTGCTACTTTGCTACTGTGTTAAAGCAAATTTAATCTGGATCTAAAGTATACGTGTTTGAGAAAAATAAGATAACCAAGTTGATAGTAGGATATATTTTTTATTTTCATAAAGTTAGTATCTTTATTTAAAAATGAAAACACTATCACTGTATAACTTTGTATATGGTATATTATAGGAGATATCTGATGGGGCTGCTGTGAATAGTGTTGCTCTGATTGGTTGATAAATAAAATACTGATTGGCCAGTAGCCAGGCAGGAAGTATAGGCGGGACAAGCAGACAAGGAGAATTCTGGGAAGAGGAAGGCTGAGTCAGGAGTCACCAGCCAGACACAGAGGAAGCAAGATGACAAGGCAGAACTGAGAAAAGGTACCAAGCCACTTGGCTAGACATAGATAAGAATTATAGGTTAATTTAAATGTAGGAGTTACTCAATAATAAGCCTCAGTAAATGGTCGAGCAGTTATAATTAATATAGGCCTCTGTGTGTTTACTTGGGGGATGTATATTAGGAGAGATTTGTCCCAACCACCAGCCAGCTAGGATACAGGAAAACTTCCAATTACAGATATCATATCTATGTGACACTATGTGTTATGTAGAATACATTTCAGTGTGCTTGAACATGCATACATTATATTTCAGTATATAATGTAGAATTTATACAGAGTTTAGCATATCTCATATGTATGTTCACATACCAAACAACTTTAATAGAAGGTAAAAAAGAATAAGCATTTTATTTATTCATTTTAGATATACTTCTTAAAATAAAAGGTTTTTTGAAATTATTAATGGAAGAAAATTAAAAATGATTAGAGAATATGAATCCAAAGTTTAAAAAAATACACAAGTGGTAAATCAATCAATGAAGAGTATAAGTGATTGATGATAAGCAAATAAAAAGCACTCTTTCTCCTGGTTGTATTAAGCCAGTTGACATCTGTGCACTTCCTTACACACTAGCAAGAGCTTCTCCTAAATGCTGCTACTGGTGGGGGTGGACAGACCACAGTCAGTGTGGATACTGTGCTTTCTGGGACCAGGGTGTCACTGTTCAGAGCATCTCCTAAACTAGCGGTAATATGGGAAGAATTTGAAAATGATTTGCTAATAAAAGAACCAGGGTCTGAGATCACACATCTAGACACGATCTGGTAGTCGGACCCAAGGTGTTTCCACAGCTGTGGCTTCTGACCAGATGCAGTCACTCTGCTGCAGGCTGTCATTCTCCATTGGAGCCAATGAAAACACACAATGACTGAAGAGTGGTAAAGGGAATGTGCATCCTTAGTCCACAGCCTGTCCCAAGCCAGTGGTAAAGGCACTTCAGTGGTATTTGATGATAGCATAGGCAACATCTTTCCAAGACATCTTACTTTAATGTCTGGTTGAAGTCATAATGGCCATAAAAATGGACTGTTATTCCGATTTTGCAACCACTTATCACCATGCCTGCACTCCAGCAGCTCAGACTCTGTATATCAGCCCAGTTAACTCTTTCTTTCATATGTTGCCTTGGTCATGGTGCCCTACAACAGCAACAAAAAAGAAACCAGTGTTTGTATGCATATATGTATTTGTATATGGGTTTATATGTATGTGTATCTGTGTGTATGAATGTGTGTATACATGTGAATGTCTGTGGGTGTGGGTGTGTTTGCATGTATGTGAACATGTATGTATATAGATGTTTGTGTATACATATTTATGTATGCATATGAATGTATGCATATGTATACATATATGTGTGTATTGTTATATACATTTATGTATGTAAGTAAGTATATATGAATATGTGTATGGAGGTGTATGAATGTGTGTAGTTGTTTGGAGTTAGTAGCAGGCACTAATGCGCAGGAGACTGAAGGGCCCAGCATTCCTTTAGGATCTGTCAGAGGTTCATACATGTCAACTCCTAGCAGCCTCATTATTCTGTAAGTTTAGTTATCTATACTTAGCAGAAGATAATTATAGATCAAATAGGATGATTTATTTTCACAGACATAGTAGCTCACCCAGCTACTCAGTAACCTACCCTTGTTTGGTCTTTCTGTGGCTCTAAGTTTCTGTGTGGGTTGTAACACTGCCTCTCTCTAAGGGACGGTCTGCAAAATCAAATCCTTGGACAGGCCCTCAACATGTGACCAGAGATGGCAGCCTGAGGAAGTCTATTGATGCACCTGATTCATCCGTGCAGCTGGTGGATGGAGGCTCAGCCGGCAGTCAGTGCCAAAGGGCCCGTCACAAGCCGCAGAGTGCTGGGATGAAAAGAACCTGGCCCAGTGAAACAGCACACAGCCCAGTGGATACAGATGAAGTTCCATGTTGGCTGCCATGGTGCTCTGAAGACATCGTTCCAAGCTCTGTCCATACTATATCCAGACACATCTCTCCACTCATACCAGGAACTCCTCAAATAGAGTTCTGTGTTTAAATAACCACACTCTACCGTTACAGGTTTTTAAATAGATACATTATGGAGGATGGATGGATAAATAGTAAATGAACTTTGATGGAATTGTGTGATTAAATCATAAGAGCCCAGATTAGAGAGAGCAGGCAAGATAGCTTGATCATGGATCCCAAGAGAGTCCAAATGAGAGCTTGGAAGAGTCTTCTGTGAAGAGAATCACCCCAGGCATTGTGTGATTAAATCATAAGAGCCCAGATTAGAGGGAGCAGGCAAGACAGCTTGATCATGGATCCCAACAGAGTCCAAATGAGAGCTCAGAAGAGTCTTCTGAGCCTGAAGGGTGAGTCCTCAGGATTCACGGACACCAGAGCAGTAGAACAGAAAGGATATCAAGGTGTGGAGACAGCAAGGCCAACACCATGTGAGAAATGCCACCAAGGAAAACCCAATGCTGATGACCATAGACCAACTGGAAAAGCATGTCTAGAGAAGTGAGAGTGACTATGAAGTGTACAGGAGCCTGCACATGGTCCTGTACTGTGGAAGAAGACAGTCTGGAGAGTAGGGTAGTATCAGGACAGCTCACTTCAAGCAAATACCTTTTTCTTCAGTAATATTCTAGATCAGAACTAAGGTTGGAGAAGGCTTACTCCAGTGCTTTACTAGCAGCATGGGTAAACCTATAAGAATGGGAAGTTACTGAGGTTGTTCATAGCAGATTACATTGGGGAGATTGTAATGTGGAGCCACTTAACCTTCAAGGTATTTCTAACCACCGACTCTGTCTGCTCTAGGCTTCGGGAGACTCCATTTTAAGGAAGTATACCATAATATTCTGGGGGGAAAGACTGCTAAATAATAAAAGGCTCGGAGGAGAGAGACCAAGAGTGAGAACAAGAGGGAGAACATCTAAGGGACACCCGGAGTCTCGTGTTTTCCTTTTGCTCTTAGTCAGATTCAACGTAGATTCATAGATTAGGCAATGCAATCTTCGGGAGGCCTCCTGCTCCTTCATTGAAGTGGGAAGTCACCTGTCATCATGTGCCTCTTTTTCTGACGGTCCAAGATCTAAAATACATGTGGCAATCTTGCATTCACTGAAATATGAACTCATTTTCTAATGATCACACTCATTACCCCCGTGCTTCTATGAAATAGTATGTCATGCTAATTAATTAGCTGATCCCCCTTGACAAAAGTCAACCACTGCTTCTAACTACGGAGTTTAAATCATCTAGGAACCACAGAGAGTCAGTAGCAGACCCAAAGAAGGAACTCAAAGCTTTGACAGTCCTGAGTGGATGATAAGGGTAAAAATAATGCTTTCTGAATGCCCCTCTTTTAGATGGTAAAGCTGGGTAGAGTTGCCAGCACCATCTAACCCAGATGCTCACTGATTCCTTCATGAGTTAGTGAGCAAAAAAGGGCTCAGGTTCCATCCTCTTCCCCTACAGCCAGATACCTTCCCAATTGATATATTTATTGTATTGAATGGCCGTTATCACAGATGGAAAGTAAATAAATAAAAACATGTATGTGTATATACTGAAAGGTCTAAAGTATAACTAGATGTGATAAAACATGATGCAGAAGCTCTAGGCTTTGTACTGTTAAAGGATGATGACCAAGGGCTGGTTTAACTGCTGCAACACACTGAGAATTACTAACAATGAGAAGACCTTTCAATACACGGAATTTTACATTCTTAAAACTCAGTAGCCACTATTCAGTGCAACTAATTTTGATTTTTAGTGTAGGCCAAAAAACTGTAGGAGCTGTTACTAAATCCCCATGTAGCGTAGGTGGGTGTATGGCTCAAAGGATGCTAGAGATCCAGAGAATGGAGTTGTCACAAATGCCAGGGACCAAACTGGAATCCAGTGAGCAGAGCCCAAGCTCCAGCTTTCTTTGCTTTATCGCCTGAGAATAGGTGAGCAACACATAGCTGATACAGGAGGACTTCTGAGGTCGGAGGAGGAAGACGTTGCTTGTTGGTAGCAATTAGTGAAGTTAATTCTGGAGGTCCCTAGGTAGTATGCATGGCCCTGGGAGTCACTCTGGGGAGGGAGTATCTGTGTTTCTGAGGCGTTGTTGCGAGAACAGATTGGAACGTGTTTATTTTGCACCAGCTCATGGGAGGTTGAGGCCTCCAACTTCTTCTGGTACTCTAAGTTCAGAGAGATAGTTCTATTAAACACCTTTGAGTTTCTTAAGACAGCAGTGGAAGCAGCCAAGCCAGCTGCCAGTGACCTGGGTGTGAGTCCAGGCATCTGCTCTGCAGCCAGCAAACTGTGGTGTGAGTCCGGGCATCTCTCTGAGGGGAGCCAGCTGTGCCTGCCTCTTCCCTCTGCTGCTGCTGAGGAAAGCGGTTTCACTGCGTTCTGCCTCGGGTTACACAAAGGTCTTCACCCCATGATAAAGAATTCAAGGTATCTTAAAATAAATATGAATGATCCAAAGACGATGACATGAACCCCAACCCATGTTTTAAAACAGCCTGTGAAGACCAAGCCCACTCAGAGAAGTCATGCTGTAGCCCATCTTCCTCCAAATATGCAAAGCTCGCAACTAAGAATAAGACTTACTTATCAGTATTTTCCATCTGACTGCATAATTATGCGAGTTGATTAGAAAGTCTCTTTTTAGCTCATTTCTATCTCCAGGGTAGATGTAGAATTAGGTGGCTGTAATTTCAGAGGTTGGAGGAAGCCTGAGACTTTGAATTGGTGTTCATAAAATGAGAAGTATGTGCGAGTGTGTCCAAAATATGTCTAGTTGATGTGTGTAGTGTTAGTGTAAATTTTTTTTCACTTGTTTCTGGTTTTCTGCTACAAATCTGGAGGTGTCTAACATATTTTTATTCAATCTGAATTTTCCCTTCTTTCCTTCCCTTCTCCGTGCTTATATTAGTGTATTTTCACATGAGTAAATTCTAACAGGCAATAACAATATCAACTTCCTAATATTCACTTTTATTCTTTACACAATAACTGACTAGAACATTGGAAAATGATTCCTGAATCATACATTATGATCAATTCAATATAGAGACCTAAATCCTCAAGAAATGCAAATGTGCTATCTAGAAACGTATTTTGACTTGTAACTGGAAGATGAAACACAGTCCGAGAAAGCATTAACAATCCTAAGAATGTGGGGAATTCGACCCTATTTTATTTTCGCTTGTGTCTTGTAGATTAAAATATAGTTTTAACTTGAAATAAACAAGTGCACCATCTTTTTTATTTCTCCTTCCCACTTCTTCAAAGATAAAAGAAAAACAAAATTATCTTCCGATTGCAGCTGCTTCCAAAGCCAGCAAAAGGTGGCATGCACAAGTAAGGTCTCCACAAAGAGCGCCTTGAAGCCCACAGAATACTCCTCATTGGCCAGGCTGGGGCAGTGGTTCCAAGTAAAGGGAACAGCAAATGTCCAGGTCCATAGTTCCTGAGCATGGTCTCTGCATCCATCCTGTCAGGGGGATGTTTGAAATGTGATCCCTAGTAAGGCAGGTCCCCAGCAACAAAATGACTTAACATGTACATAGAAGGGCTCCCCTAAACAAACAAAAGGTGTTTAACAGCAGTGAAGGAGAGAAGAGAATTCACCTGGTGACGTGAGGCGAGGCAGGGAAGGGCTTGTGGAGAACCTGATGTTTTGTTTGAGCTGGGTCGTCAAGTTGACAAACATGAGAGAGGAATCTATGCAGAAGGATTGAGATAAGCTAAGTGCACAGATGTCTGAGCGCACCAAAGACTGGAGTGATGTTTAAAAAGAAAACAGCAGATCTGGGAAGTTGGAACACAAGGTAACAGTCAGGATTGGTGGAAAGTCAGGCTAGAGTAGTTGATGCGGAAGCTGAGCATCCCAAGTCAGAGTTTGAAGTTTAACTTGAGAGCTGCGGTAGCATCATCAGAAGTGGGGAGGTTCCGTTTCATTTCAGATATGTTGTTGGAGTATTATACAGATCCAGAAGGGATGTGTGTCTTGAGAAGTTTCACAAAGTGAACACGCCCACGTAGGTCAGTACACACAATGGTCACTGGTGGCTTTGCAAGGACTGCTGCTCATGGACCTGTCCTGCCATCCACACCCACAGCAAGCTAATCTATTGACTGCTGATGCTATGTGGAATGAGAGGAAGCGGGGTCTTGAGAGCAACTGAGACGCTCCAAGAGTGGCCTTTACCTCAGGAGTTAGGCTGCTTAAAGCTCACGGTCTTGCAAAACTTTTGAGTCAGTGTCTTCAGGCTCTTGTCTCGAAAATTTTAAAGATGAAATTTGTAAGCCACAGAACAATGAGTTTTAGAAGACACTTTATTATAAGGAGCTGGTAAGGGGGGCGGGTAGGAAGCATAGCCTTTGTACAGCGGGAGCCAGTGCCTGGAAATGGGGTACCATCAAGCTGCTAGTCTGGTGGCTTTGCATTGCACTAAAGGAAGAAACTGGATAGCTGGGAAGCGGCCAGGCCAGTTGGATCATCCTCCAGGTGCCCATGTGCCTCCTTTCAGTTTCTATTACATCCTCACATACAGCTTCCAGGCAAGGATAAGAGAACAGGAAATCAGGAGTCAGAGCTCTCTTCAGACAGAACTGCCAACAGGATGAAGGGCATTTCCAGAACTGTTACTTTGAGGGTCCCTGCCCTAGAACCACTGGACTGGTTTCCACCTCCTGTTCCCAACACTAGTGATTTCTTTTGTCTGCTTTTCAGTCAGAGGAATAGAGTGATGTGATGCGTCTGCTCTTGTTTGGCTTCTCAATGTCATGTTTGTAGGTTTCATCCACACTGAGGTAGAGCTGAGTTGATTCACTCTCATCATAGTTTGCCACCCTATTGTATGGCTATGCACACTTTATCAATTTCATCTTGAGATAGGCAAGGGAATTATTTCTGAATTTGAGCTATTCACAAAGAATCACACAGCATGGGGCTATAGACATTGCTTGCCATGTTTTAGGCTGAGTGTCTCACTCTGGACTCCAATCTGGTAATCTGATCTCTCTCTCTGTCCGTCCGTCCCCCGCCGCCCTCCCCCCCCCCCCCCCCCCCCCGCCGTCTCCAAGTCGGTCTGTCTCTGTTTGTTTCTCTTTCCCTCTTGACACTCTGATACTTTCTATGTTAAGCCCTTCATCTGAGTCAACCAGTGCACACTACACTCTTGAACCTCAGAACTGTGAACTGAATCTGTTTAAGAAGCTGCCCAACCTGAAGTATTTTGTGAAGTAAAGAAAACTGGATGAGTAAAGATGAGCAGGCGTGCAGTGTCCAGATGAGCTATGAGCAAATAATGCTGAGGCCATTGCATACACACATTTTGCTAACATATGAACTGCTTGGTCTCTATTGGCCAGGCATGCATGTGCTAAATCAGAGTACTTGATATTGGGCGTTAGCACACAGATGGTCCTTCACTCGTGACAGGATTACATCCCATAAACTCTGGAGAAGTTGGAAATATCAGAGGTTAAAAATGTGTTTCCTACACCTCTCCTGCTAAACATCACAACTGAGTAGCCCTGTACACTACAGACACTGTGGTGGAGAGAGTTTTGGTGATTTATCTTTTTATCTTCTCATGGTCAACTGCCTAGCATGAAAGACAATTTTGTATGAGTCCAGAAAAGATCATTTAGCGGGGGACCCAAAACAGCTTGACCACACAGCTGCCATGACAGGCTTAGAGGCCCAGACACAGCTTCTGGCAGCCAACACCTGGACTCAGGAAAGCCATAAGCTGACCCTACCCAGGGAGGACTGCATCTAAGAGGAAACACCTGACATTCCAAACATCCCCTATACCCCTAGACAAATGGCAGCCAATCAGGGTCCTGAACCCTGGAAATCCCCTCACCCCAACCTCTGCTATGATAAAACCCCATCCTGCCTGGGCTGGGGCTCTCTGCTCTCACTGCTGCATCAGAGTCTAAACTCTGAGCTTGAAAATAAAGGCTCTTTGCTTTTACATACAGGATTCGGTCTCCGTGGTGGACTTTTGGGGTCCTCACCATCTGGGGATAACAATCAAAATTCAAAAGATGATTTATATTGAATATGTATTGCTTTATCACCACCAAAATAAAAAAATAAAATAAAATAAAAAGCTAAGTGGCCTTTCCATGACTGTCTGATTTAGCGTTTTCCTATGATGCACCACAGTTCATGATCTCTCCAGCAATCTCTGATGTTCTGATTCTCCCACATCCTTACCATCTCTCTTGTCATATTTCCCCCATAATCTTAGTGGATGGGAGCCTTCTGCCGTGTATCTTGAAGAGGATGGCCCTGGAGAGAGCCCATAGTTAGGTTTTCAGGGGAACCATGGAAATAATCCCAGGATGACTTAGGCCAGGTGCAGGTCCAGAGTGGGGCCAAGAAGGGCAAAGTCTTCTCAACCTCCCCCTGTCTGTTGCTTGCCAATACCCAGTGAATTAAGGGATGTAAAATGCCACTAGAAACTGTGATGAAGTATTCCTCATTTCCTCATGCCTATTCGCACCTCTCCTTTCAATGATAAGATCATTTCCATTTATATAGGCTCCTTAATCCTAAAGCCCTTTGCAAATGAAGCCAAGAAGATGTAGCCCTGTGGTGTCATTCAGCAGAAGAGAGAAAATAAAAAATCCCAGGTGTGTTTGCCCAACCCCAACCCCCAACCCCGCTGCCCACCCCACCCCCATTCTGGAGCAAACCTGAGAAGTTTGTCTGTTCCTGAGCTCCATAAAAGCCAGCCTCCTTTGGGTCCCTGGCACTGGATGACAACATGACAGAGCTGTGAGGACACCTGCACCTGCTCCAATCTGGAGCCCCCTTCAATGGGACAGCCAGGTGAGGACAAGGGGCTACCAGATGGGTGGGCATCCAGCCAAGGCACCAGCAGACAAGAGAGGCACTTGGGTTTCTTCTGACTGGCTTGATTAATGATGATCGCTTGCTGTAGGAACAAGAAGGTTTCTGTTTGTGCATTTTAACCTTTAATCCCAGGTGTTTAAGACAGTCTTCAGAAAGTTGACAAGCCTTACAATTTAATGGATCATTTCTGAGAGGCAGAGTTCACGGGGTATCAGGAAACTAGTACCCCTGGTTGGTGACAGACTGCAGCTCCTGGGACTCCATTTGACACGCCTTTCCCCCAAACCCGACTTGCGGGGCACAGTGCTCTTACCACACACCAGCAGACCGTGGTTCTCCGGAGACACTTTACTGGAGCACCTGAACATCACACAGGCACAGTTCCTGTAGAAGGTTGAAATTGGGACTATGAAGAAATTGGCAGAGGAGCTCTCTGTCACTGGGTCTTCTTAGAGAAACAAATGTTGCTCTCTCTGTCGCCAAGTAAATGTACATCCCTAGCATTGCCCCACCCCCCTCATTACCATCCTTTTAAAATTGTATTTCCGGGTGCACTAATTCTGTGCAGCCTCCTTTCTGGTCCCTAACTGACTGGGACTCTGAATTAGTACCCTTAATATCCTAAGCAAAACGATCTTTTCCTCAAACCCAGCCCTTATCCTTGGGGTAGCCTTTTCTATCTCTGCTAATGGCAGGACTAACGTCGCCAGTGGCTGATCCAGACTGACCCTTGATCTTTATTTCACGCCTATGCTCCCTTCCACTCACCATGCTCTGTCAGAGTCTCATCAGTTCTAACGCCCAAAAACCTGTATGTAACACTCCTGCTTCTCCCCCTGGCTCCGTCCTCTTCCTAGATCCTTCCTAGACTCCAGGCTGAACCGGATGCTCCATACTTGATGCTCCATTCAAGTATTCTGTACACACACACACACACACACACACACACACACACACATACACACACACACTTATTTAGCATAAGTTTATATCTGTGTACCTTTTTTATTTGTATATGTATATATGGCATCATATGTATAGGTATGAAATACATATACGTATATATATACATATATATATATATATATATCAAGCACTTATCTTAAAATATTCAGATTTTAAATAGCCAATATTCTCCAGTGTCTGAAAAATGAAATGCAAACACTCTCAATGGCATTCAAGCCCTTCAGGACAGACAGACTGACCTATCTTTCTCACATCTTTCCATTCCTCCTCTACTTTTGCTGTCCAGCTTAGTGGATTTTAAGCTGCAATTTAGATCCACATGTTTCAGGGAAGTTCTTTGGAGACTATCTCAGGTAATAAGGAGGCAGGAAGGGATTCCACACGGTAGCCCTCTGACTATAAGGTCATTTACTGTGCGTTTCTATCCATTTGACCCATACTTAATGCACAAAATACACATTATATTTTATTATTTATTTGTTTGCTTATTTGTTTTTAAACCCCAGATTTCACTATGTAGTCTAGACAGGCCTCAATACTGTGATTCTCCTGCCTCAGAGTTCTGAATTATGGGATTATAAGTGTGCATCATCATACCTGGCTACATTTTAGTATTACGTACATAATTTCCACTTAAAAATACAGGGAGTTTAAGCCCACTGCTTAAACAAAGAAAACAAAACAGAAGAGCCAAACTTGTCTGAGCTTTGAACATGGAATGCCAGGACCCTCGTGGTCTTCCATGGCCTGAGCTGCCTTTTCATGCCAGGCAAGCATTTCTGTCTCCCTTGCCTAGCACCATTTCCAAACCCATCTTCAGTGAGCTCCCACACAAACACGCTTTCAGCTTCGGTTTCCCTCTCTCAGCTCTCATGTCCCCCTCTGAAGAAGAGCAGGATACCTGCCTGCGCTAGCAAGCCTCTGGCTGACAGGCTTCTCCTGCTCTTCACCTTCTCCAGGTGTCTGAGAGGCAGGCAGGCAGCAGACACCCCAACAGAGCAACCAAGAAAGGCTCATCTCAGACACCCCACTTCCCACTCAGCTGCTCTGCCTCTTTAGAGAAAAATTCTTGGGTTTCAACCAAGGAACAAATACTATCCTGGAAAGACTTACTTGTGTGCCCACTGAGGGGACAGAGTTCAATTCAAATGACCTGATTTCCGTCCCTTGGCACACTTCAGATTCCTGTACCCATTTCTGGAACAGGGTCCAGCCCTTGAAAGTGAGTTGTTTTTTTTTTTTTTTCATTAACTCTCCCATGCTCAAATTCTGCCCACAACACATGTGCATTTATTTAACCATCTTTCCCATCTACATTAGATCTTCCAGAAATCAGTTCAACTGCTAGTTCACTCAAACTCCTTCCTTTCTCTAGGGATTTTAAAATGTCATGTTAGAGAAGAAAACTCTCCTTCTGGCGGCGAGACTAAAATCTCTGGCCTGCGTTAGGCAGGGTCAATCACTTGGTCAAGGGACTGTTCCAGGAAAGCAGGTCCACTTGAATCGTGCTTATGAGCTAGCTGGAAGAATTAGTCCTCTAATGAGACGCTCTACTTCTCTTCCCGGAACCCCCAGCCCGAGTACAGCCGCTTAGCAAGCCGCAGGGCAGCTCTGTAAGTCTTCCCACTTTCCTGAATCACTAAGAAAAGCGGAGCGTCTCTTCTCTTCTATCTCTTCTCTAAGCATGTTTTCCTTAACACTCGGGCTTCCTCAACATTCTGGCCTCCCGTACTTTTTCCCTGCCATATGGCTGCTTGTCTGCCATGTGTCTGACTCTGTGCCAGCATCAATGGCTTAGTTATTTTTGTTTCTCTCTACCATTCTCCTTCTCCAGGCAGCTGTTGAGATTTACAGCTTGCCTGCTCTGGTTTTTTTTTTTTTCTTTTAACCTCTAACAATATAGTGTTTGAGTTCATCCTAAGCACTCCAAGAGGAGACCCTGATTTCCCCTGTATCACAAGTTCTTCCAGTTTGTAGAACTCATTTCTTTGGAATAAATTCAAAGATAGCAGACATTGTTTTGGATTGGAGAAGATATATGAGATCCAAGTAGGCCAAGAATTAAAAGTGTCCAAGATAAAAAAGGATTAGGCAATGTCATACCTTGATTTTGAAGTGTCCCAAGCATGTTTACCCTTACAATACATGTTGTTATTCTCTGGTTGTTATTGCTGCCTTTTGAGGATGTGACAACTTCAGGAGATGGGATCTGGGTGACAAAAGTAGGTGACTAGAAATGGGCTATTGCAGCTTCAGCCTCTGGTTCCAGCCTTGTTTGGTGTCTCCTGGCTCACCGTGACAGTCTAAGAGGAAATAAATTCAATTTGAAGAGTGGTACAGAATTGAAGCTAGAGCTAGTAAAAAGCTCAAATCCAGCGGTGGAGAAGACAATGCAACAAACAGGAAAAGGGAGGTCTGGGCCAGTGGAGACACAGGCAGCCGGCTCTGGTCTTTCTGGTGGCTCTTCTCAGATACGAAAGGCCAGAATCTTTACCTATGGTCTGATCTACAGTCTGGTGTGGAGGGAAGCCCTGTGATTCCCAAGCTGCTGAAATGAACAGTCCCTCACTGACAGACAGCTCATGATGTCATAGACCTGACATCCTTCTGAATATTGAGCTCAGACTTCAGGACCCTTGACATAACCATGCCATCAAGAAAGCAAACACAGCATCAACACACAACCTGACATTTGTCCCTGCTCCCAAATCAATGTGACAGCTTTTACTATGAGATCAATGGAAGTCAAGCCCGGAAAGAAATGGTCCTCGTTCAGTAGGCATGCACTGATCAATTAAGAGACCTATTACAGAGCAGTCAGTTCAGAGAAGGGTAGTTGAATGTGTCTGTATGTGTAATGTATGTGCTCAAATGAAAGAGAAAAAAATGCCAATAAAATAACCAGCCATTTGGTTACCATGGCTACTCAAAAATACACTCACATGCACTTGCTCTATGACGTCTAATGGCCCGTGGTATTAAAAACAATTGAGGAGAGCAAAGATTGATTTTCATCGTGACTCGTAGGAAAGATAATGAGAACAACAAAGCCTGGGGAACGTGAGTGCTGAGTGTGTATGTGTGCACTTCTCCCACGTGGGGAGAAATACAAACAGACTCAGAAATGAATCACCATCCCTGGAACCACACAGCTGCAGCCTTGGGTCCTAACTCCATTTCTGTAGAACCGAAGTAGTTCAGCCATGCACAGAAATTAAAGCATCAGGAGTGGGGAGGGGGCGATGGACAAAATACGAGCTGAAACCTGAAACGTCAGTGGGCTCCATTGTCACCTGCTTTATGTGCCTATGAGGCAGGACAACCCGGGTAATGAGAGGTCACAGCAGCTAAACCTGGAGCACTGATGAGTGTAACTAGTGAGAATCAGTGATCTCCGTAAAGTACGATAGTGATGAAAATAGCCCCTTGGGAATGGCTGATGTCTGTACGGCAGGAATGAGGAAAAGGAAAGTTTCTCTATCCCCCTAAACATGCAGTGTTTCAACAAATAATGCCTTTTTAAATCGACTGAGAAATTTCTCCTGCAAATGCATGCTCCTGATGTTTCTCCCTCCTAGACTCCAATCTTCTAACTTTCTCCTGGGTGAGTAAATCATCCAGTGTTGTCTGTCTGTGCCCCTCTGAGAAGTGTCTCTAGGTGTGGCAGCATCAAGTATGGCCACATGAAAAGCTAAGACCAAGCCCGGAGGAAGCAGGCTTCTAGGGAGAAAAGAGCGCACAGGGAGGGTCAGGCACTAGCTGGGGCCCTCAAACCTTGCACCATAGTGAAACCAAAGTCAAGGAGAGCCAGCTCCCCGCTTCTATAATGAAGCTATCTTGTGCATGTGCTTGCGTGTGTGTCCTGTCTCTGCCTCTCGAGCGCTGAGATTATCACAGGCATGCATCACCATGCCTAACTTGTGTGGTGCCGAGGACTGAACTGGGTTTCATGCAGGCCAGTGAGGATTTGATGAAGTAAGGAGGCCCATCCCTGTGTGGCAGTCCCCTTGTCATCTGAAGCAGGGGCTCGCTGGCCTGAGAAGCACTGCTTAAGGAGCCACCCGTCTCTGCTTCCCCAACACCGTGTCTACAAGAAGGCACTGTCGTGTTTGGCTTTTTCACCTGGGTTCTGGGCCTTGAACTCAGGTCCTTGGGATTACAAGACAAGGACTTTACCAACAAAGCCATTTCCCAGAGCTTAGTTTGTCTCTGAGTTTAGTTTGGTTGGTTTTCTTTGTTGTTGTTGTTTGGGGAGTTTGGAAGCATATATATATATATATATATATATATATATATATATATATATATATATATATAAAAATGATCAAGGGAACTCTCTTCTGAATGGCTTTACCCCTTGGAAATGATTCTCCCTATGCCACTTCACAGTTTCGAGTGTCCATGCAACATATTCTATGAGACATTCTGATTCCTCAGAACTCAAGATATTTTCTTAAGCTGTCTAAGAAAATTACCATTGATTCCTCTTGGTGTGTTCTCCACGTGTTCAGAAAGCTCGGCATAAATAACTGGGAATGCTGTCCAAAGTGAACAAAACAGCGTAAAACCTTGTCACACAGGGTTGGGCGTTGCTCATTTGATAGACTCCTCACTGGCATACATGAAACCCAGTTCAGTCCCCAGCACCACACAAGTTAGTCATGGTGATGCATGCCTGTAATCTCAGCACTTGAGAGGTGGAGGCAAAAGAATCATGAGTGTCCTCCTTGGTCACCTAGATAGGGAGTTGTAAGATAGCCTGGGCTACATGAGACCCTGTTGTTTTGTTTCGTTTTTCTGAAGGTGCCTATGGAAAAACCTGCTTGGAATCATATTTGATCATATACAGTAGGAGCTCAACAAAGAACCGGGACGTTAAGAAATGTACATGACACCGGGCAGTGGTGGTACACGCCCCAGCACTCAGAAGGCAGAGGCAGGTGGTTCGAGGCCAGCCTGGGCTATTGAGTTTCAGGAAAGGCGCCAAAGACACACAGAGAAATCCTGTCTGTGAAGAAAGAAAGAAAGAAAGAAAGAAAGAAAGAAAGAAAGAAAGAGAGAGAGAGAGAGAGAGAGAGAGAGAGAGAGAGAAAGAAAGAAAGAAAGGAAGGAAGGAAGGAAGGAAGGAAGGAAGGAAGGAAGGAAGGAAGGAAGGAAGGAAGGAAGGAAGGAAGGAATTCAAATGACAATGGTATATATTAACAGGCCCACAGAGTAGAGAACAGGAGAGGAGAGCGCATCTTCTCATCCAGGTCCCATAGCCTAATTATGCAGACAGGGAAAATCTGGGGACATGAGGAGAGAGATAGAAGCCATTCATCCTGGACCCAGTGGGAATCTCTCACCAATAAAGAAGCAAAATGTCCAGTGCAATTACCACCTGCTCAAAGTCTTTCTTCCTTCTGATCATAGGTCTCCAACTTTTCTCCTCAGAAACCCCATTTACAGGGAATGTGCTAACCCTATTGTGTGCCCTGGTGCCCTCTGGCTTACCTCATCAGATTCTAATTCTGTCTAAGGCATCTCCAGAGCTACCTTGCTTATTTCACTTACCAAGTAAGAAAGCAAAGGGGGTGGTCCTTACAGTCTTTTGAGCTGTGACTTGAAAGCCACTGAAAGGGTCTATATGGTCAATGCTAAGATGATTGATATTTCCACCTAAAGGAACTTGCACACTACTTTCGTCTGGGTGTTTCTCTTTCTCTTAACCCTTGTGCTTAATCTCATATTAAAATATTTTTAATAAAGCCACAAACCTTTGTTTGGCCCGAGTGAAGGTCCCCCAAATTCTGGCGGCAGGGGGTGGCAGCATGGAGCTGTGTCTCTGCCCTTCACTGCTGACATTCCAGAGGAAGGAAACTGCTAATCTCACTTTTGATGGTTTGTATCTCACAAGGGTGTGAAAACACATCCAATTTATATCTCTCCAGGCAACCAGAGTCCTGGAGCCTTGGTCTGAATGATATTTTCACAACATTATTTCACATAAAGAGAATTATCACCGACTGATTTTGTCTTCAAATGATTATTAGTAAGTTGTATGCAGAATTTGAGTTTGAAGGAGAAACAGGGCAGGGACAAGCTTCAGAATTCCACGTGTGGAAACTGGGGTAGAACTGGAGGGAATGGGGACGGCCAGGTGGCTGGTAAAGGTTGGAAACTCCTTGGTGGAAAATTCCAGTGTTGCTTTCCCAAGTGAACTCTACTTCCTACCATATCCAATTGGGACTCATTGTAGAATTCTATTATAAACTAAATGCACCGCCAGACGCCCCACTTATGGGGTCATGCTGCATCCTTGCTTGAAACCCAGTGTCTCCTCCATGCCCTAACTATAATAAAAACATCTCCGTGAGTGGCTCTGTAACCTCCTCTCCCCAGTCTGATCCCTACAAACCTGTGCTCATGGCCGCTCCCTGTTCCTCACAAGACTCCCCTGAATGTTCATGTCTATGAGCCTCCAATGAACTTCCATTCAATGGAATCCTCTGTACAATATGGTTTCCCTCCCTCCCCCATAACAGTTTCTCTGTTCTCAAAATCCCCCCCATAACACAAATCCTGTAAAAATGTCCTTACCTCAACTCAAAATTAATCTCTTCCCTTTTATTTAATAGCACTATGAACTTGTTTTTAATTCCCCTTCTCATCCATTCATTCTTTATTGCTGTCTACTGCACTGTGCTTGCCCAGTGTTCCTGTGTTAAAATCCTAACTTCAGTAGGAAGGACCTTCAAGATGACCATTAATGTTAAATGAGGCTGTAAGGGTGGGTCTAATCTAGTGGACTACTGCCTTGAAAGATAAGGAAAAACACAATTGTAGCTCTCTGCACAAAACACGGACAAAAGGGGAAACACCGTGGCAGCTGCAGGCCTTCGAGAGAGTCCTCTTGGGTATCTGCAGAAAGGTAAGTTTCTGTCGTTTAAACCACTAAGACAACAGTGTCTCATGATAGTTGCCTACGCAGACTACTACATTTATCAATCTTTTATTAAGAACTTTCCACATATCAGGGCTCTCAACCATGCTTCTGAGCATCCATTATCTCCTCTGCCCAAAAGGAAGCCCTGTGAGGACCAGCCAGTGCATAGCCAGACATATGCCTTCTGAGGCCTGTAGGTTCCCTCTGCTGCAAAATAAAAACCATGCTTTGCTTAAGCTGTGCATTATTAGACCCGGGAAAAGCAGGGGACTGGCTGTGTGAGAGACCGCTTCCTCACCTTCTACACATCTCCGCTCCTCTTCTGAGCAGTCTGGCTGGATGCATTTATCTCCTGGCCAAGAAGCACAGTTCACGATAAGGGCATGCTCATGGCACAGCAGGACTCCTCCTCTGCCTTCACCCTCCAGGTAAGAAAGAGAAATGCTGTACTGGACGATTCTCCTCCCAGGCTCCCCCTGCTTTGCCGCATTCTAACAATCCCAGTCCTGTGTGTGCACATTTGGAAACGACCAGCGAGATGTGTCAGGGTTCATCTCTCCCTCCCCTCTTTGGCTTTTCACAATTGACTGCAAAAGACTGCCCAAGTTCAACACAATTGATTTTTTCCATTTAAATAATCTAAGCTCCATAAGCCTCTCTACACCCAAACAAAAGCCACTTAAGGCACAGCAAGATAATTAATACAGAAAATAGTCTCCACGGGGCACTCTACCTGCCCTTCCACAGTTTCCATCCTGAAGAACTCTCTAGAATGTGTGTCTACAGTTATGGAAAGC
This sequence comes from Peromyscus maniculatus bairdii, assembly GCF_049852395.1. Taxonomy (NCBI): domain Eukaryota; kingdom Metazoa; phylum Chordata; class Mammalia; order Rodentia; family Cricetidae; genus Peromyscus; species Peromyscus maniculatus. Next base: position 8,650,147 of record NC_134857.1, on the reverse strand, counting down.
TTTACCACCAAACATGAGTTTTGTTTTAACAGGCCTTTCCTTTCACATATTTTGCAAATTGATCAATTTAACCGGCCAAATGCTAATTAAAAATGCATTAGGAAACAGTTTGCCTTCCATGAATTTGAGAAGGTTCTTCCTGATGTTTTGGGAGCCCACTGAGTTATAAAATCAATGTATGAAGTTTATTTCTTTACCATAGCTCTACACAGTATACAAACCCACTGGTGTGGTGGACACTAGGCAGCCAGGGGAAAAGGGATAGAAGTTATTCTTGAAAGGCCAAATGCCACCGTTAGCATCCCTAGCAGATTTAGGATTCACAGCTGGACACAAGCATGGTAATACATTATTATTATTATTTATTATTTATTATTATTATTATTTATTATTATTATTTATTATTATTATTAGAAGGACAAAAAGAAACCAGGAGCAGAGGAGATGGATCAGTTGATTAAGTGCTTGCCTGGTAAGCATGGAGCTTGGAGTTTAGATCCCCAGAACACATGTAAAAAGTGACAGGTAGTGGTTAATTCTGTAATCCCACTGATGACATGATGGGAGACAGAGACAGGAAGTTTCCAGGCCAGCTAGCCTGGCCTTCACACACACACACACACACACACACACACACACACACACACACACACACAGCATGCATGGGTGGAGAAAGAGGCAAAACAGTGAGCCCAATGTCCCATCATAATCTCACAAACATTTCTCATCCACAACCTTCTTTTGGGTGAGAACCCTTCTCCCTCCTGAGAGCCAGTACCAGCCATATCAGCACAAGGCTGGAGACTTTACTCAGAAGCTCATGGCCGGCCCTCTGGAGATCCGTGCACAATCTGAATTATGCATGCAGAGTCTCCAGACAATCCTTGCAGAAAGCCATGAGTTCACAGCCACCAGGAGCAGGAACCCCTATACTGAGCTCTGATTACTAGCTTACTGTCTTTCTGTGGATGATGGGAACTTCCTTCCCCAGCTGAAGTTCCTGCATTTGCTGTGTCCATAGGCAATTCTTTCAACTCTAACCGCTTAGTGACCCCTGTCCTTTCCAACCACTTTCTCTAAAAACTCTTTCAGGCACTTAAGTCTGTATCTGCAATTGTGTGACAGTGTTGCATCTCCCATTACACCATGAAAGGAGAAAGTATCTGCTTTCGCTACTGCTTTGCCAGACCCGGGACGATCCTGAACCGTTTATATAGTATTTGCTGAGAGGCTGGAGAATACTAGAATAATGAATTAATCTGCACCCCAGACTCTATTTCCCAGTGTGCTTCTTCCTTCCTAAATTGGCTGAAAGTCTTAGTGTTCTGAAATGTTGAATTCTCCAAGCTGCCATCTATTTGGACACTATTTATTGGCCCCTGGCTTGTTCAGCAAAGGCTTGTTCATTCTGGATGCCCTTTGGGACTAAATTGGGTCTCACACTCTGCAGGGAGCTCCCATTTCCAGTGGCTCCTTCTTGAGCACGTGCTGGAAAGTGAACAGATCTTCATACGATATTAAAATTCAACCAGGTCCTGCTGCCCAACACCTCACCACAAGAAGCGCCTCTGTAGCTCAGCCTTTGCACACTAAGTTGGGATAACTGAGAGGAAGTTTAGTATATGATCCGCTTCCCAGGTTAAGCACCAAGCTTCCAAAGATCCTCGATCCAGCCTTCTCCAGGACAACCAGCGTAGCGCTGTCTGCTCGGCAGATTCCAGTCAGCTCTATGGCTCACTCCAGCGTGGAGAATACGCTTAGGCGGCTGCAGCTCCATTTTCATGGGACCTGAAAAAACTGTGCAAATGGGAAGTAATAAAAGTCAAACCCAGTCCGAGTTTTCGTACCTCATCCCCACTGTAGAAGTGGGATCCCTACTGGACACGCTGCCTTAATAGAGGGCTCCCCACTTTTTACAGCTGTGTTCTGACGGAGTCAAATGCTCCAAGTCCATTGTCTTTTCAGAAGCCTGCAGGGTGAGTGACAGTGATCGTCTGTTTCTTTCCCATCAATTCCCAGCTGCGGTTCAGCTTCTGGACAAGGCCCACACACACCCTTCATCAGCCACTAGCCTGACTGCGGGGTGAATTTTCGGATAGCAAGGGGAAGATCAAAACAGATTAAACTGTCTGGATCCCAGAAGCTCAGGCAGCAAGCGTATTTTACAACTCAATCAACAAATACCTACAGGCAGCATTTTGTCCTGTATCATTATTTATGATAAGGAAGCCAGGGGCAAAATACATGAAGTTTGTGAACCAGAAAAGGTTCTGTTTAATATCCCAGAAAGAAGCAACATCATGCCAGTTATGAAAATGATATTGTTCCCTTCCAGCTTCTGCCTCCAGCCACACTGTGAGAGTCAGAACAGTGCATCTCCTCTGGGATGGCATGAACATAACTGAGTCTCTGCTGGATGGACCATAACTCTATGTATAAGTGTTAATGTCGAGGGTCATCAAACCTCCAGATAGAGGTCACCAAGGTGAAAGAAATTAAACAGATGCAGGAGGAAAAGCACTCCATGTTTTCTCTCTATCTGAAATTCAAAAACCAAGCCCAAACCAATGGACAGAGGCCTGGAGACAGGAGACAGATCTCTAAGGAAGAAAGAGTCAAACCGAGGCTCCTATGCCTGGTGCCCAGCCTGGGGAGCAAGGCTTGTGTGGACTTTCTCAGTTATTGGGATTTGGTGTAGAAAAGGCTCAGCTACAGCCTTCCCGGATTGCTATGCAGTGTTAGACAGCAGAGCATGACTGAGCAGACATCTCTAGACAACCTAGACATCTGAAGGCTTTCTAACATGTGCAAAACAAGGAGCCAGGGGAGGCGGCAACTACCCAGGGAGTGTGACACCCACCCACCTCTGTCCCAAAGAGCTCTTGGTGCTTTGAGAAAAAAAAAAAAGACTTAGCTGAAGCAACCAGGTGACAAGAAGGAAGAGGAGGAGGGAAGAGAGGAGGAAGGAGCACCAAGGAGAATGGATGCTACCATGCTTGCATGGAAATGTCACAGGAAACCCCACTAAGTTATACCATTAAGATGTTGAATAATTATGCTTCCAAGGAGTCACAGATAAAAGAGATTTGTCACAAAGCATCTCAATATACATCCTTTGTATTCGTTTTCTGATAGTTCAGGTCAAAACACAGCAGACTGAGTAGCTTAAATAACAGAAAGTTGCATTTCCGCCGTCGGGGACTGAAGCCATGATGGGACTGGACAGGTTCGGTTTCTCCCAGGCCCTCTCTGGGGCTTGCAGCCAGCCAGCTGCCTCCTCTGCATCTTCACAAGGGTGCCTCCGGGGCTGTCTTACCCTCCTTTTCTTTGTAAGTGGCACTAGGTGTATTGGATCAAGTCTGACCTACGTGACCTCATCGCACCATAATTTTCTCACTGAAGACCGTGTCTCAAAACAGGAGACTGCCAAATGCCAAGAGCTAGAACCTCAGAACAGGAGTTTGGGAGGAGCAGGAGGGACAGAAATCAGCCCAGGCATCTCTCTTTCTTGAACTAACATATCATCCAAACATCTCCACATCTCCAACACTTTTCTCCTCTAAATCTTACTGTAACCAGGGATCTTTACTGAACACGGTTCCAACCTTGTCATTTTCCTGCTTAAAAACCTTATTACCTATTGTCTATAGGTCATCAAATAAATTACATACTCCAGCTGGACACTTGAGCCTTTTTTATTTCAGGTTTATCTATAGCTCATGGGTCTCAGGCTGTCAGCTCTCTGCTCTCTTCTCTGTTGGCAACACATGCTCTCATGTTTGACAGCCATGGGCCCTTGGCTGATAGCTTCCTTCTGCTTGGAATCCACTGTCCACACCCACTCCTACCCCAAAAGTAGCTACCCAGCCAACCCACCCTCTGCCCTCCAGCACCATCTTCATGAGTTCTACTCTGCTTGTTCCAAGTTGTGTTGTGTCTTCCAGGATTCTTGAATCTCTCTTCTTCTGGTAAATGTCCTTGTATCCTGATAGAAACCAGCCTCTTCTTCCTTCAGACTCTAACCAATACTGTGATACTCTACTATATGATAGAGAAAGAAATAAACCTTCCTTGGGGCAGGACTTCCATTAGTCTGCCATAACCTATTACTACATAGTTATTTAAACGACAGAAAATTCTGCTAGTTTTTTGTGTTCTTGTATATGTATATGTGTGTATATATGCGTGCGTGCGTGCGTGCGTGCGTGCGTGCGTGCGTGTGTGTGTGTGTGTGTGTGTGTGTGTGTGAAGAACACTTTGGGTACCATTCTTTGGGAACCCCCACTCTGATTTTAAAAACAGGGTATCTCTGTGGGACCTGAGCTTGCCAGTTATGCTAGGCTGGCTGACTCCTGAGGTCCAGGAATCCTCCTGACTCTTCTTCCCAGCTCTGAAGTTATAAGCACACCATCATGCCTGTCTTTTTGTACAGCTTCTAGACATTGAACTCAGGCCCTTGTTTTGTGTAACAAACACTTTACTGACTGATTCACCTTCTATGGCTCTGCCGTGACTTAGAGACTGGAAGACTGAAATTGAGCTGTCTTGGGGCTACCCTCCATCTGCAGGCTCTAGAGCATGGCTATTTCCTTCTTCTTCCCCCTTCTGCTGGCTGTGGCTGTTTCCTGATTTTTAGTCACAAAACTGTAGTTTTCAATTCAGTGGTCACACTGCCTCTTCCTCTTCTCCGTTGAGTTTCCTTCTGCCTTCCTCCCATAAAGACATGTTGCTGGATCTAGAGCCTGTCTAGATAAGCTAGAATTATTTCCTTATCTCAATTTCATAATTACAAGACTTTTCCTGAGAAGATAATATCATGTTTAAGGAACAAGCACAGAAACATATCTTTGGGGTCTGGTAGATACACCATTCAACCTACTGCTGGGTATAATCTAGTCTATCTTCAGATCCACGCAGTGTCTGATGCTGCCTCACATAGGGTCCTTCTTTATATGACATGACAACACCTCGCCATGTAGAATCCATCTTCACACCTTCCCAGTGTCTGACAATGTTGCCTGCATCTGGAGTCCATCTTTAGCTCTCCCCAGTGCCTAACAAAGCTGTCTCCATGTGGAGTCTGTCTTTACTTCTTCCAGTGCTTGACAGTACTTCAGACATAGATGCTCAACCAATACTTAGGGGATGGGTGAGTAACTAGGAAGACCATCCGTGAGTTCTAGCTTAGTCTCCACAGCTTGGTCCCTGAGTGAGCACACTGCTCACCTCAGCAGTCAGTCCACTGATGGCTCTGCTGTGTCTGAGAAAAGCTTCTCACCATAACTTATGCTAACAGAAAGGAAAATACTTAATACATTCTGGTATAAATCTCCAGGCTGGATAAATTACTTATTGATAACTTCTGTATCCTTTTAAATTCTTTATTTAGATACTTTTCATTTTTTAATCAAAGAGAATTTTTGTGTCAGTTTCAATTAAGGCTTTTCTCTCTGTTTCATTATATCCTAAATACATCAATGCCAGCAACAATGGAATATCTGATGGCATTATTCTTATACAAAACAAAATAAAAGTGGTCCATTGTTTTCTTTTAATTCTTCCCATTTACAAACATTTGTTGAAAAGCATCAGATATGTGTGTTCCTAGTAGTGAGTAGGGAGCCTTAATTATTTAAAATATGGCATAATTTTCAATGAAATCATGTGTCTTACGGGCAAATACTGCAAACAGCACATAACTCAACTTCTAGAAAAGTTTTTCAAATTAACTCAACTTTTAATTTTACAGTTATATTTTTGCCATATTGCCAAGACTTTTAGTATGGTTTAAAATAATACCTCACATGTGGACAGCATTTTATACACTTCAGCTACTCTGCTGTGGTTATTGTGTCACTGACCTGCTGGAAAACTCTAGGACTCACATGTGGCTTACCTACCTAAGATTCACACTCTGGAAAATTGATCCTCAGTGTGGTGTGGAGGAGATAGAGTCTTTAGGAAGTGTAGTCTCTGGCACCATTCCCTGAAAGGATGCAGGCTGCTGTTACACAGAGCCTTAGTTCTGATATAAAAGAGCAGGTTGTTAGAAACCTAAACCAGCTCATAGTCCCAGCTCTTCTGAATCCTGCCATATCCCTCCCCATTTTCCCTCCATACCATGATACCACCAGAGAACCCACTTCAGATGCTGAATGCCATGCTGCTTAGGAGACAAACTTGTCTCTTTTCTTTCTCCTTTAACTCAGTTTCAAGTCTTCTGTTTCAGCAACACAGTCCACACAAGAGGAAAGTGAAGCTTGACCTATTCGGCTCTCTAACCCCTGAAGAACTCCTTCTGAATGTACTCCGTTGGTGATCAATAAAACTCTGCTCAATGAGAAGAAATAAAGAAATATTCACCAGGAACTATAAAGATAAAGACCTTTTAATTTCCTTTTTCTACAAAGCTTGTTAAAATCTACAGTCTCTCTGTTTGTTCTAAGATAATAAGGCTTGATCTTTTTAAAAAGGCAATGGAAAAGCTATATCTTTGGACTCACTGAATAATGATGAGAGTTAGAAAATACCCAGGCTGTTCTCCAGTGTCAGACTTGGTTTGCTCTCAAATGGGGTCAAGTGACTTTACCAAGGTCATGAAGCCAGGACTGGAATCCAAGTGCTTCATTCTAAGTGCTGCAAGTACTTGAGCAGAGTTGGAATCCAGGGTTGGAGACTCTGTATAGATATCAGTACTGAGTGTACATCACAGCAGCCAGGCAGCCTGACTTCACAGCTCACAGGCATCAGGGGTGATGGGGAGGCTCCATGCGCTGCTGGAGTATTCTCTGCTTGCTGCCAGAACTCCTTTTTAGCATCTCCCCTGCTCCATTTTCTCTCCAACCACATTGGTCATGTTTACACCATAGGAATTAGCAAACACTATAAATGGAACCTCATGCAAGGAGGTGGGGTTAGTTGAATGTTTAGCACATGCCAGAGTGCCAGTGTTAAAGGGATGTATCCATGGTTGATCCCCCAGATACATTAAAGAGAAATGGAATAAAATTGGTTTTCTTTCTGTAAGATGTACCAGGAAAAGGAAATAATTATAATAAATATAGTTACTCTATCCTTGCAGGATGTCAGGCTGGGAACTTGGCATGTTTCACTCTTACCTAAAATACTTCTGCTAACCCTTTAGATGCCCTTATGATCCTCATTTTATCAACAAGCAAACTGAAGCTCAAAGTTGCTATGTCATTGTGAGCCTTTGCTGGTCCTTTGTTGGTGGAGCCAGAATGAAGTACCAGCCCTTCCTCCAACATTTGCTCTGTATCACGCTACTTCTGGAAATAGATCTGCTTATCGATGGATGCTATGGAGGACTTTGTTTGTTTTGCTTGCAATCACAGACCTATGCCCTATCTTAGTTACTTTTCCTGTTGCCATGACAAAATATCCTGACAACAACAAAGAGGAAAGGTTTTATTTGGCTCACAATTCCAGAGCACAATCCATCATGGTGAAGAAGTCACGCTGGCAGCAGCCTGAGGAGACTGTTTAACTGGTGACATCAAATGTGTAGTCAGGAGGCAGAGGGCAAGGAATAAATGTGCTTAGCTGGCTTCCACCTTTTGATTGTAGGATGTAAGCCCATGGTGTAGTGTGGTCCACGTTGAGAGTGGGTTGTTCCACTTCAGTCAACGTTATCAAGACAATCCCTCATAGGCATGCCCAGAAGCTAACCAAATATAAATAATTCCTCACAGTCTACCTGGAGGCTGGCATCCTAGGTGATTCCAGAGCCTGTGGAATAATGACTAACACTAACAGCTATAGCCTGGATGCCAGGAACCTGAGCCAGAGCCTTATGCACACCAGGCAAATGTCCTAACATCAACAACTGAGCAAGTTATATTCTTTGAAATATCTAGAGTTCTGGGTGCTGAGTATCCTCTAGGCCCTGAGGTTCTGCTGGGCACACACAAGCATAGCTCCTGCTGAGGAGGTTTCATGATCATCTGGCCTTGCACTGAGAACTGAATGGGCATTCAAAATGGTGGAAGGATTCCTTTTCAGTCACAGTGCTTGGAAGCAGGGAAGAAGGAGCCCACAGTCTGTCCTGCTCATCTGAGGTCTCTCTTCCCAAGCTTCCCCAAGCTTTCCTGTGAACTTACAGCAACAAACCAGGGTGGCATTTGGGGAAAGTGACCAAGTTGACACCGTGATCACCTCTATCAAATTGTCATCTTTTTTTTTTCCATATCACAAATGGATCTGATAGAACCATAGAAGTGATAGACGAAAGTTTCCAGAGTTCAGTAAGTAACATTGCTGGACAGAGCCTCCAGGACCAACTCATTTTCATGACTGAAACTTTCCAAGTGCCTGCATGGTTGTTATTATTACATCGTTGTTTTGTACTTGGCATCACCACCATAATGCAATTCATTTCTTTTACTCATGTAGACAGGAAGTTTTCATTATCAGACTATGAATGGGAATGACTTCAAAACACAAGTTCCTCAATGAGTCTAAGAACTAAGTGCCTTCCCCTGGCACTCGGCCGCTCACACGGGTGAGCCAAAAGCTTTAGTGGTAAGCCTCACTGTCTCTACATGTGGGGCTCCTATGTCTTCTCTGCAGCTTCTGAAATGATGCTGTCTGAACCAGGCCCTACAACACAGCTCTAGAAGCTGAACTCTGGGCCCAATCAATGAGTTCCAGAAATATTTTCCTCCTCATCTTTGAACTGCAATTGTGTCTTCAGATTTTTTCCCTAATGTTCTGAAACATGTGGATATCTGCTCATAACTCCTGGGTTCTTATATGGCCCTCTATCCTTGGGGTATGCCATAGTTATAATTCCTAAGTATCTAACTTAGCTTTGTCGTCCATCTTTTGTGGGCATAAGATGATGTTCACATCATAGGCTGCCATGGTGGCCAAGGAGCTTCCCTTACAGTGCTACCTCTTGAATGAAAACTATGCTCTGACCACACAATCAGAGGAGGAGAGCAAATTGAACACTGCCATTGAACTCTTTCTGCTTCCTGGTTATAGACCCAATGTGACCAGTTTCCTCGAGTTCCTATGGACATGGCTCGCTGACCATGATGCACTGCGCTCTCAAACTGTGAGCCACCCTCCTCCCCTTTGGCTCAAAAGGAACAAGTATAGTCCCCATGTCTACCCTCCAGAGAAGAATTAGAAGAAGTGTAAGCCATATTTGAGAGACAAGGAGGGGTATTAGATTTGAGTATTCTCCCAAACTGGGACCTGTGCCCCTCAGAGGCATAAACTCCAAGGACAGCTGGCACCTGATATCCAGGCAGCATCTGCAACTCTGTATTTGATTCTAAGGAGGAGGCAGTGTCTTGGGGGGAGGGGGTGTCAGTTAACCCAAGAAATCCTAGGTTTGCCTGAGCACAAGGACAGGAGGTAGGCCCAAGAAGGGGGGTAATCTCAGGCATCATCTAGAAGAAAAGAACAGTTTGGCTCATTTCCTAACTTCAAGAAACACAAAATTCCATCAGCCTAAAGAAACATTAGGAGTTGATGGTGCAGAAATAAGGAGCTTATGTGCGATGCATTTGCAACTTATGGCAAGCAGCTATTAGAATGGGATGCTCTCCGATGGATGATACCAGGCTGGGCTCCATTGCTGCCAGCCAAACACAGCTCCAGAAAATTGACAATTGTGAGCAAATGAGAAACGATTAGTGTTACCTCTGCTGTTCTACTCTTCCCAATGGGAAGGTGACAGCCACCCATTACGAGATACTATTAGAAAAAAAAGCAGACATGTGTCTGTGTTGTCTTTTAAAGATGTTGTTTTGTCTGTGCGCTTTTCCCTGAATAGTGTTAAATTATTTATTCACTCATTTATTCAGCAGCATTAATTGAGCATTGCTCATTGCCAGTACCAGGCAAAGTTCTCAGCCCAACAGTTCAAAGACAAATAAGACCTTTGTCTTTGAAAAGCTTATATTCTAGGAGGAAGAAGAGAATAAACAATTAGCAATGAATGTGGAAGCCAGAGAGCAAAGATGGGTTTTGCTCTATAAGACTTTGCTTTCAGTAGGAGAGAACAAGTGTCACAGAGGTTAGGTTCCTGGGGAAGCCCCTAGTTATGGCAACCCTGACAACAGAGAGCCAGATAAAATGTTGGTTTGCCAGAGCATGGTTATGCAGGTGATGGGAAGACATGTTGTAGAAAACCTCATAGCTCAGAGACAAGAGGCCTGCAGCAGGGGAGAGGCAATCCCATGCAAGTCAGACTGTAGAGATGGAGCCCTGCCAGCATGGCTTTAGTTCATCTATGAGGGCAGTGTGTGGAGTGTCCGCAATCCGAGCATGGGCTGCTGTCTTGGGAGATAGTCAGCTTTTCTTCCTGTTCTGGTGGAGGGCAGAAGAGAGATGGATGCGTACTATTTTTAACCACTTTCCATATCAGTGCTTCTGTTCTCATAGATGTCAGAGCTTCAAAAGACCTTCAAGATAATTCAGTTCAGTCTCCTTATTTCATAGATGAGAAAACAGCTTTGCAAAGGTTAAGGTTAAATGACTTCAGTGTGCATAAATAGCAAAACCCCAAGAATTCACTTTTGAGCTTTTCAAATTCTTATATGCGAGAAAGTCAGGAAGCAGTCTAACCTCCCCATTCATCACCTCTCAGCACACAGACTTCTCTCATTCTCTCTCCACTGTGGAGTCATCACCTCACCTTTTTCTGCATTCCTGGGTTGTGCTCTTCACCCTCCTAGACCCCTGTGCTATATGAAGAGCATTGAAATAAATCTTTACTCAAAAATACAAGTCTGTCAGTTCACTGGGGACAGTGTGGCTACACATATTTCTGTTCTTAATAACAAGGTTTCTCTTTTCCTATAAACAATAATGAGTAATTGCATAGAATTTAACCATTTTTCATAATTTTGAGAGAAACAGCCTGCAAAAGATTTCTGCACCACTCCAAGCTTGCATAGACCTCCTTGGTCCTTTGGGCTCCCAAACTTATTCAAGTTCATAGCATTGTTTAAAAAAAAAAAAAAAAAGCAAATCTCTTTCTGTTTAAATGTTTCTTTATTTAAAGAGGAGGGAGGGGATGAAAGGGGAGGGGGAGAGAGAATGCCGCAGTCCATGCTGGAGTTCATAGGGTCCGTCAGTTTTCTTCTTCCATTTTATTTGAGGCAATGTCTCTCTTGTGTCTGCTGCTGAGCTATATGTGTGACTTTCTAGGTGGTCCTCCTGTCTCTGCTTCCCACCGTGGGATTCCAGGCACCATGCCTGACTTTAAAAAGAACATGGTTCTAGCTGGAGAGATGGTTCAGTGGTTAAGGACACCTACTGCTTTTGCAGAGGCTGCAGGTTAGTTTCCCAGCATGCATATGGTGGCTCCCAGCCACCTGTAACTCCGGCGGGGGGGGGGGGGGGGGGGGGGGGATCTGGTGACCTCTTCTGGCCTCCATGGGCACCAGTTATACTCACAATGGACTTAAATACATTCAAAACACTCATACACATAAAGTAAAAATAAATCCTTTTTAATTAAAAAAAACAAAATAATCTTTTTGTTTTTTTTTTAATTTACCAATCCTTATAATGTCTGGTGCCACCATCATCTTTTACAAGCAAGATGAATTATTTTCTTATATTTTTTGGTAAACTGTATTTTAAGGTATGATTCAGACAATGGAAAAATTCAGACAGGCTGGCTTCCTTTGACAAATCTCATATCAGAATCATATTCAATAACAGTCTGGAAGAAACCTTTCTGGAATTATGTAAAAGTGTCCTCGTTTCACTCAAGAAAAAAAAAATGGTCAGAACTGGAGCATGTGTGCTATTCCTGAGAGAGTCTCTGTGGGTTTGACTATCAAACCCCGCAGCCCCCCTTTACCATGTGATCTCAGGTTGAATAGTCTCCAGGTTTCTGTGAACAGCTTGGATTATTTCTTCATGTTCTTTAACACAAGGGATCAAAGACTGTCTGTAGAAACAACAGATGAAGAGATAAAGGATGCTTGCCAGGCTTGGGGTCTCCTAACAGCGATGTCCCTCAGAAGTCCAGAGCCACGGCTGGATCCTCTGGGGCTGTGTTTCTGCAAAGCATGTCTCTAGGGAACACAGTGTTGCCACGAGCATCTCAGCCATGATGACATCAAGAGCAAGAACCAAAGTAGGGGTAAATACATGGATGTTGCTTTCAGGCAAGCCCAGATGAGCAGATGTCACCCTCAGGATGAGTGTTCTCTTGGGACTAAAGATCTCCGCCCCAGAAAGCTCTTTGTGAAGGATGCTGGGGGTGCTGTGGATTAATTCATAACATGGAGTTCTTTGTGTTTTCTATAGGCCTCCACATCAGGAAATTATGTTGGTGAGGCCATTATCTTGAAAATGCAACTTCCAAAATTCTCAGTGAGAAACTTATCTTGTTCCCCCAGACCATATGAAAGCTTAAATTTAAATCTTACCCAGAGCCCAGACTTCTACTAACTCAGCAACACACTCAGGTCACTTACATCAGAACTTAAGATAACACAAATGTGTGGGCATACAAAATATGTAATGGAATAAACGGTGCTAATTAACATGGGCAATAAAATACTGAGTACTTTGCACGTTTGTGGGAAGTGAGTGTGGGAATATGGGAAGTAGAGAAAAGAGGCTAAGGAATTAGGAAGCGATGATACAAACTGGAAATGAATTTGAACACCATATAAGAAGTTTGAAATCAGTTTCACACACACACACACACACACACACACACACACACACACACACACACACACTTTGTATCCTCTCTGTATCTTAGGGCATCCGTGGTCATTACCAACCTCTTGGTTTACATTGGTCTCCCTACTACATGGCCAACAACATAAATGTAGAGCCTATATTCAAGATCTTCATTTCTCCAGGGTTTGAAATGAGAGGATATTATTATTGTTGTTCTAGAAATGTTAAACAATATTTTATTAAGATCAAAGGTGAATGAAATATCTGAACATCTGGGAGGAGGAGGTGACTCAGTGTAGAGTCCTTGCCAAGTACGCATGAGGCCCCATATTCCACCCCCAGTACCATTACAGGAAAAAATCTGTTTGAATATCTTCTTGAGTTTAAGTGCTTCTACTGGGTTAAAGTGCCCCATAGTGTTACATAACAGAAAGCCTCAAAGATAAAGTTCCTTGACCTCAGACTTTCTCTGTAACCATGTGGAATTACTTCTGTTGTACAGGATGGACATCCAGAGTCCTCACCATGAACACCAAGTGTTCATTGTCTCTTATATCTACATCATATTGCAATTGGAGCTGATTGGTTCCACTGTGCTGTTCATGCTCCCTGCCTCCTGGAGGACCGCTAAAAAGTAGAGGCATACAGTGGATCCCAGTGTACTTAACCCATATAATAGCCTAAATACAGTGGTCCTCCATGAGCTGGCACAGGACATTCTTCTACCCAATAACCACAGACCATAGAGATGCTCCTCATAGTGAATGTTTAACTCCCAACTCAGACAAAACAGAACTACCCAACCAAGTTCAACACCATATTTTCCACATTTGCAATTTTTGGCTCTTAACAACAAGTGAATAATAAAAAAAAAAATAGCATAATAGTAGCCACAGCCACGTTGGGGCTTTTGTTATGTACTAAGAGCTTTCCTGGCTGCTGCTGAGTAAAACTATCATTTCTAGTTTCCAGACTGGATGAATGAGTCTCACAAAGAATCAAAGTGTATGCACAGACCATGCTAGAAAACAATGACGCCAAGTGTTGATCACTGTGTCTGCCACTTCCAAGAGCTTCCTGTCTTCATTAGGGACGGTCTTTAGGGATCTGTTTGGATAACTTACAACAAATGGCTGTACGGACAGTTTGCATCATGAGACAAACCCAGGAAGGATGCAGGAAGATTCACTGGTCCTTAGCAGTGATGGTCTCATTGTGGCCATGGAGCAGAGGCTGGTTTGGGGTGGTATTATTATTATGTTCCATGAGGCATTTGGCTCAAATGAGTTTAAAGGTAAACAAGAGAGAAATGAGGCATGTGGAAAAAGCAGGTGCTCCCTTTGGTGCTGCCTGTAATGACAAAAGGCCACAATCCCATCAAAGGAATAACAAACAAACCTGCCAGTGAATGAAAGATAAACCTGAAGGAGCAGGTGCCACCTGTGATCTGCGCCAACACATTTCCCCAAAGACAGAGACTAGGATCAGGACTGCAGAAATGGAGCTCTCTCTCTCTCTCTCTCTCTCTCTCTCTCTCTCTCTCTCTCTCTCTCTGTGTGTGTGTGTGTGTGTGTGTGTGTGTGTGTGTGTGTGTGTGTAGCAAGGAGTCTTTCCTCTGTGTGTTAATAGATTTCGTGGTTGACAGTACATATGAAGATCTGTCATCTCTGGAAACCACACCCACTGATGATTTGAAGGTAGTCATCAGCCTCTTTGAAATCGAGAAACCCAACCACAGGTCACATCCCTTTCATTTGTCCAAAATGTGGCAACTTCCCAGTATTCCTTCAGTTTTATCAACTAGAATGCTCTGATGATTTTGTTTGTTTTTGTTCTGTTTGGTTTGGTTTTTCAAGACAGGGTTTCTTTGTGTCGCCCTGGTTGTCCTGAAACTAGCTCTGTAGCCCAGGCTGGCCTCCAACTCACCGAGATCCACCTGCCTCTGATTAAAGGTATGTACCATCACTGCCTGGCTCAAATGCACTGTTTCTCAGTCACAGGTTTTTTTTTTTCCTAAACAACTGAGCAAAAAATGTAACTTTTGAAAGGAAATTAAGAGCTTAGGGTGGAGGTCCAGAAACTTAGGGTTCTGAGTCTGGGCCCTTGGGTGTTCGTCAGTTTTTACCATTTCACTCAAAATTTCTCTCTTTTCTAAAGCAGGTTTCTGCAAAGCACAGCAGTCACCTGAATCATTAAATACATTAAGAGATAATAAAATTGTAATAAAGAGTACTTTTCCATCACAGACTACTACATAACAGCGAGGGACTGTTATTTATTTCTGCTATGGGCAGATATTAATCATGTTTAGATTAGAAATGGCTTTCATTCACTGAAGTGTTTTAAAGGCTATTCTGAATCATTTATGAGGCTTTCAACTGACATTTGCACATTATCAGAACAAGAGGCAAAGGGTAAGATTAAAGTATTAAAAAGCATCTACTTCATAGGCACTGTGTTTGACAAATTCTTCTCACATCCACTATCCAAAAAGTAGTGATTTCTAGTTATAAATATTATTACCAAATAGTAGTATTTTATTGAAATTTTTAAAATTAACATTTTCATTCAAGCAGTTAAACATTTTTAGCAACTTCCTCTTTGTTAAAGGACAACTGACAAGCATGTCCAGCCTTGTGGCCCAGGGGCTATGTGCATCCCAGGCCCCCAATATGGTCCAACAACCAACCAACCAAATCACAAACTTGCTGGAAACATTATGAGGTGTTTTGTGCTTTTGCTTTTGTCGGGTTTTTTGTTTGTTTGTTTGCTTGCTTGCTTGTTTTATTTTGTTTTTGTTTTGACTGGGTGCTTTTTTTTTTTTTTAACTAATTCAGTTGTACAGTTGTAAAATGACAATGCCTGATGATAGTTAGGACCTGTTATTTGAAGGACATCAAGACAGTGGTAACCAGCCAGTTCTACCCAATTCGTCTCTCCTATTCTAACTTTTCCTTCTCAGGAAGCTGTGACTTTCTGTTAGATGCCAGGCTCCAGGCATGGCCTTCTCCACATTGGAAGATCTCAAAGAGAGCCTGGCAATGTAATTCTTTCATGGGAGCTGCAAAGACCTCATCAGTCATTGGACCAGGGTGACAATATGTTCCAGTCCTGCACTAATGCATTTGGAAACTCTTCCTGGAGCTCCTTAGAGAAAAGGGCAATGAAATCAAGTGAATTCTATAGATATGAAGGCGGCCAAGCCTGACACACACTACCTACATCAGTATACTTTGTCCCTATTCCAACATTCCCTTGGCACTGGGAAAATCTCAGCCCAGGAGTTGGCTGATGCCACTCAGTGCCATAGTCAAACCAAGAAATTACAAATAAAGGTAGTCATCTATCTGTTCAGTCTGTAGGTGCAGTGCATTTTGCCTTTAATATATTCATCCACATCACCTGTAGTAGATTCCATTCTGACAACTACTTTTTATTTTAATCACCGAAGGGGACTAAATGCCGAAGTATAATGAGGGCAGCATGTGAAATCTCTAACATTAACATTGTGAATCTCTTCAGAGTGTTCTCTAAGAAAGAAAATGCTGAGACACAACCACAGACCACAAATAAATCAAAGGCAGACAAAAAAAGTCAGTTCCTATAGAACCTCAATATCTCAGGCTCATGGAGCAGTTTGAGCAAACAGTCTAAGTATACAGAGAGAAACACCCTGAGAGAATTACCTAGATGTCGGATCTATGTGATAAACTAGAAAATAAGAAGTACTGCATGCCTCTGCTGTGCTGTCAACGATGAGACTGCCCATGCTATCAACAAGAGGATGACCAGCAAGAGTCTGTCTCCTACTAATGGCAGGCTATTGATGTGTGCACAGCAAGCTCACATCTAACTTCGGGTTGACACTAGGAACATGAGGTGAGTTTTCAAGATGGACTCTTATTGTATCCATAGCTGAGGATCAATTGACTTGTCCTATTTACTTGGTAATAGCAATGCCCTGAGTCATCTGAGGGCCCAAAGCGAACAGTTCATAAGTGCTGCGCACTTCTTCTGGCTAAGAAAATCAAGTCCCCATTTCTAACTCATGCTTTATTTTTCATTCTCAGACTCCCTCAGAAGAAAACTGGCCCCTGCAGAGATGCCTGACTCGTGTTTTATTCTTCAGTCCTTGGTCTGCATTGGCTTAGAGAAGTAAACACACGAGAAGAGATGCTTCAGTGTCTTTTCCCAGAAGGACATATCCAATGCTTGGCAGACCCAAACTGGGGTCCTGGACAGTACAGCTATTAGTGAATCAGCCTAAGCAGGTGTCTCTCTCATCTACCTGAGGGGTCTCTGTAATGACTGAATATGGACTAACCAGATGGAAAGTTGTTTTCATATGTGGTACACCATGGACAACCTTTTGTCCTGAAGTGTAAGAGTTAGCACAGCGGGCAGCATGCTGACTAAAGTATTTGTCACCATGACATGTCAGGTGAAGCACAAATGATCAGTAACATTACAGGGCTTTGTAGGACAGAGAGTCTGGGGCTGTTATTGTGAAAGTTATATTATATGCATTTTACTGTGAAAGTTATATTACATATTATATTATGAAAGTTATAGTATATTATATTGTGAAAGTTATATATTATAAAATATATTTTTACTGTGAAAGTATGTTTTATACCATGGGCTTGAACTCAAGATGCTCTAATTCAGCAGAGCTAAGGTGCCATAAAGGAGGAAATGCCAGATGTATAATGCACAACTCTTAACGGGTACTAAACATACCTTCAGACAGCATTCCTTCCTTGCAAAATTCGACATATTTGTGGTGTACAATGTGATATCTTAGTGCATATATATGTATAATGACCAGAGCTGGATAACTGGGCTATGTATCACCTCAAACATGTCTCATTTCTCTTCATTGAGGACATTCTAGTCCTTCTGATAGCTATTTTGAAATACAATGAATATTTTTAACAGTTATGCTCCTGTGTGCTGGAACACTAGAAGCTGTTCCTTCTGTCCCCTGACCTACACCCTTGAACTACCCTCTTTCCATCACTCTCTTCCTACTCTTCAGGCCTCTACTGATCCAGTTCTCCTCTCTGTTTCTGAGGTTAATATTTTAACCTCACATATGATTGAGAGTACGAAGCCGTTCCATGCCGGAGGTATTCCACTTAATACAATGTCCTCTAGTTCCACCCACATTGTCACAAAGGACAGGATTTCATTACTTTGGAGCCCATTAATAGCCCCCGCCCAGTGTGTGTGTGTGTGTGTGTGTGTGTGTGTGTGTGTGTGTGTGTGTGTGAGAGAGAGAGAGAGAGAGAGAGAGAGAGAGAGAGAGAGAGAGAGAGAGAGAGAGAGAATGAGAGAGATTTTCTTTCATATGATCAGCAGTGCAATGTTTGTGTCTGTATCTGCCTGACAAGATATTAGTCATCATTTCTCTCCCCCTTTTTCCTTCTTACCCAGTCCCATGTCCCTTTGGTTAAACATTACTTTCTCAGTTTTGATCTAACACTGCTCCAAGTTCAGCCTTCCCAGTGAGGCAGTGTTTGGCTTTGATGATATAACACTACTAATTCAGTCTAATTTCAGAATTTTTAGCCACAGGCATTTTTTTTTTCAAACAAAATCTTAATGATGTAAAAGAGATCAATCTTCTGCCTCCACTCCCCCCACGACCTGGTAAACAGCCGGAACACAGTGCATTTGGCTGATGTGGCAAAGACCCCCGAGTCCACTGGGTGTGGGATGGGGACATGACGGGCAGCACAGCAGTGGGTGGGGCCCCAGCAGTGGGTGGGGCCACAACTAGGGTTTCAGGATAAGGAGCAGAGGAGCTAAGCATTCTGCTGAGAGAAGGGTGTCCTTCCATCATGCCCCAGACTCCATCAGTGCCCTCAGTGGATGAGACCAGGGCTCTCTCTGCTCCTCCTCATCCTGGCAGTCCTGTGTGTGAGGTAAATGAGTCACTCCTTGCAGGGGCTCCCACACAGCACTGTCCTGCTGCACTGTAGTGTAGGAAAGTTTCAGCATGAGACGTTGGTTATATATTCAAGGTCAAAGACCACCTTGAAGACTCCAGCAGCCTCAGACTTTTGGAATCCATAGCAAAGCCAACCAGGATTCTGAGGCTGAGAGATTTTCCCCAGGCTCTGCTGGGATGCAAAGCTGTATCTGCTCACAGACTACCTGGGTCTGTGAGGCATAGACTTAGGGACCCAATTTTTAACAAATGCATTGCTCTGAGTCCCATGTGTGCCAAGCTGGGGCAGTCAGGGAGAGCAAGCACTCTCAGCATCCTGCAAAGAACACAGAACCACTTTTACTACAAACAAAAAGTTGGGGTAAAATGTCAGCACACATTTTCTGTTGAGAGCTAGAGAGTAAATACTTTGTAGGTTTTATGAAACATAAGATCTCTGTTTTGACAACTCAGCTTTACCACTGACCAGAGCTATAACACAAGAGCAGCCACAGACAATATGTAAATGAATGGACATTGCTGTATTCCAATAAAACTTTATTGCTAAGAACTATATTTTGCTCTATCCTGGACATCAACACAGGTTAATTCTGAACTTCAAGGTCTTTGCAATAAGAGTGAAATATACATTTTTCAACCTTTCTATAATTCTCAAAAGATACAAGTCATTAAGGATGCAAGAATGGGAAAGTCATATACAGGACAGAGAAAAATTGGTTTCACTGGACCAAAGCCTTCGGCTACCAAAGAGTAGTTAGATACTGAACACCATGATCTGAACCCAGTGACAGACATCCTGGAAAGCCACACCAGGGAAGTCACATCCAAACCCATGGTCGATGGAGACACTTTAGATTGGAAAGAGAGAGCTCTTTACAGGATGAATGTCTTTGACACTGAAGTTTTCCTACCAACCCAACAGAGACCGATAAGACTTCTTCTGTCTGCAGTAGGCATGGAGCCTTCCTTATCTCCCTCATGGAAGACCTTGCTGTCCATAGTCTTTGTCTGGCCTTCAGCTGTCAGCTCCTTCGGGGTCTGCCTCTACTCAGACATTTGTGTCACCCAAGGTCAAGTGCTTCCCACACCTAGAAACTAGGACATGGTGCAGAGGCCACCATGGCCTATTGCAAGACAGTCTGAACTAAAGTTCAAGAGCAGAGAGTTGTGGGACCTATGCCATGGTTTAGTTAATTTGTTGTTACTCTTATTTTCTACTTGTTTATGTATTGTGCAGGTATGTGTTTATGTATAGTGTATATGTCTATGTGTTTGTGCACACATGTGCATTTGCACTTACTATGTCACAGTGCATATGTGGAGATCAGATGACAACTTGTGGGAGTCAGCTCACCTTTTCTACTCTGTGGGTTCTATGGTTTGAAGCCAGGTCTTCAGGCTTTGCAGCAAGTGAACCTTCCCCCGGCTCTATTTCTTCTATATCCAAGTCTGGCATGGAAGTCACCACGTGGCCAAAGGTGACCTTCAACTGATGATCTTCCTACCTCTACCTCCAGAATGCTGGAGCTACAAGCATGCATTACCACAGTTACCACCACACCTAGTGTCTGTGGTGCTAGGATTAAACCCAGGGCTTAGAGCATTCTAGGTAAGCATTCAGTCAATTGAGTTACACTCCTAGCCCCTTGGAGCACAGTTTAACTACTTCTCTTTCCAAGGATGGCCGTTCCCTCATGGATGAATAAATAGATAGATGGATGGATGGATGAATGGATGGAAGGATGGATGGGTGGATGAATAGATGGATGGATGGTTAGAGGCATTTAAAGAAAGCAAGTAAAAAGAAAGCAGAAATAAGAGCAAAAGTACTGGAGACAAAAGAATGTGAGAGAAGTGTCATAAACATATCAATATTCTCCTCAAACATCCAGAGTATGGATTAAATAAACAAAACTGTTGCTTTCCTGGGTCTTTAGAATCTAAGGATAAAATGAGCATCCTGGGTGAGAAGTTGTGCTTGGATCTGTCTTTAGAAAGAAACCCCTAGGTTCCCAATTGTTTAACAGACTTAGACTAGAACCTCCCACTGAACAATCAGCTAGAGGCAGCACTGGCAGATGCTTGCTTTGCTCTAATGTGTATCTACATCACGCCACTACAATAGACATTATTTTCTATAACAAGACAGTCTCTTCGAAAGCTTTATCTGTGACCCGTGTACTTGTATTACCCTGCATTAACACTTGCATGGTATTTCCATGGTTACAGAGGCCCCACACTCACCCAAACAGAGCAAGAGGTAACATATGGAGAACAGGAAGATACTGACCATGGGAAATCAGCTAAGACCACCTAGAGTCTGTGGGTGAGACAACCTCTGGTGAGCATGCAACCTTGACAAAATTTCTCCCTCCCCCAGTGTCTGCTTCTCATCTGTAAAATGAAAGTCAACCAAATGACCCTCAATTTTGGTGCTTCTAAGATTTTTGAAACAGAAGACAGGCAATGAGCAGAAGAGGGGCAATACCTACACAGCCATTCTCGGGTGAGGGCTTGAAAAGCAAGCACTGTTTTCTACTGGTGGAGCCAGTCTAAGTGCCCATGTGCTCTGCTGAGAGAAGCCCCACATAAGACATGCGTGGAAGGATGAATGACAGAGAGGATCTCAATTCCCCATCCCGATTACCTCTGTGTGTGCCCTTCCTGCAGAAAGAACATGGAAAACACAACAGCCGTTCAGCAAGGCTTGCCTGGGCTCTTGTCATGGTATAGTTCTGTTGGACACACACACAGCACAGGTTCCTTATTCTGCTGGGGAAAAAATGTTGACAGTTGGATTACATATATCAACACACCTGATTTTTTTTTCCAAGACAGAAACAGTTTTGTGAAACAGTTTTGGCTATCCTGGAACTCACTCTGTAGACCAGGCTGGCCTTGAGCTCACAGAAGAATCAGCCTGCCTCTGCCTCCTGAAGCTGAGATTAAAGGCGTGTGCCACCACGCCCAGCTAACACACCTGATTTTAAAGACAGAAATACCACCTTGAAATGTAGATGGGCCCTCATGCACAGAGAACCAGGACTTGTTCAATACAGTGGCAGAGAAAATTTTTACTCAAGAAAACGTGTTGATGCAGGCATCATAAGCATTCTCAACTCTTCTACAAGCATCTGCATCTTTGACCTTCTCAGTAGAAGTAATGGGTCTAGAAGGCAAGTAACAAAGCTGGGGAGATTTCCAAGATTGTGTCCGTGGAGCACATAAACCATGAAAGTGTCTTCTCTTCCTCCCTTGTGCTTCAGCTGATTGGCAGGGAAATTCTCAGTGATCACTCCTAGCATCAAGTGATAGGATCTTTCCAAGTACTGGCCTCTAATATTATGCTTCTAAATGTTTTTTCCTATCTAAAGTGTGACTTAACCTTGAGAGTGTTGGTGAGTCATTTGGAGATTATGCTGC
This sequence comes from Peromyscus maniculatus bairdii, assembly GCF_049852395.1. NCBI lineage: Eukaryota > Metazoa > Chordata > Mammalia > Rodentia > Cricetidae > Peromyscus > Peromyscus maniculatus. The sequence goes on along the minus strand of NC_134857.1, from coordinate 8,628,090 downwards.
TACATCCACATTCAGCACCTGTGACAACCCAGTCCGATCCCCTTTCTGTGAGGATTCAAAATGAGCTTACTACGGTCCATGCAGTCCCATCATTTACTGTGAAAAGGGAGCAGAGGTGGGTGGGTACATACCTTGTTAGTGAAGATTATTAAGACTTTTAAAAATTAGACTTAGGTGGTGTCAGGAGAGGCGGCCAAAATGTTAGTTATTTAGCTGCGTTGTGTTCTTACCCTGCAAGGAAGTGTCACGAAACACGACAGAATCTGCTTATAGAGTTTATTAGAGTTAAAGGGACAGAGAGTGCTCAGGCCTGTGGGAGAGACACGTGCGTGGAGAAGAGGAAGAGAGGAGAAGAGAGAGAGAACCGGGAATATGGCGCTCCGCTTTAAAAACCGGCTGGGGGCGTGGCCAGGTCACGTCACTACTCCACGCGTGTGCGTAGATCACATGGTCACGTTGCGCGCTTACGTGGCCATTTAACGTCACGGATCCTGGTCACGCGAGACGCCTTGACCCGGAAATGGCTATCTTGACTTGGAATTGGCTAGGCAGAAGTGTCCACCTGGTATATGCAACTGTGGGGGCGTGTTGTGAACCCTTCATTCCTGACTCTTTCCTTTTAAAAAAAGTGGTTAAGAGCACTGGCTGCTCTCCCAGGGGACTGGGGTTCGATCTCCAGCACCCGCTCCTAACCATATGCAACACCAGCTAGAGGGGCTTTGATTCCCTCTTCTGGTGTCTGGGCACCAGACCTATCTGCAGGCAGAAATGCATACACATGAAGTAAAATAAAATCATAGTTTTCAAAAATATTCAACTTGGAGAAGTTCAGCACCAATAATTTAGCACATTCTCCCTTCCAGCTGGAGCAGCACAGAGAAGTTTGTATGCCTTACACAAGACCACAGCTTAGAAAACTACTCCGTGAGCTAAAGTGTACATGTCACATATTCCAAATTAGTGTCCTCTTTATACACTCAGCTGTGTCATCATGACAAAGTAAGCCAAGGAAATATTCATGCATACTTCATGTAGTTGGGCCACACCTAAATCTGTATGTATAATCTCATTGTGTCCATAGTGTGTTTCTTTCCCTCTAAACTTGAAGCTGGAGTTAACAAAGCAGAGGTCAGAAGATGTACACACACTCTCAAAAGAGAGCCTGGAAAAGTCTGGACTTGGACTCATGAAAGATATGCTTTTAAGAGGATAGGTAGCTCAACTTAACTTTGGGTTTATGACTCAAAAACTATGAGACTCAGCTCCCTGTGGAGCCACTAAAATGAAGATTCTGCTACTTGTGACTCAGCCATCAGGCCTACAGGAGCCTCCGTGGGCCATTTGAGGAGGGTTGGCGGCATCAAAGTGAGGAAGGTCCAGGCTTGGGTCTAACAGCCGCCAGCTCCTGTCGATGTGAGACCTCCTGTGATGGATGACCTACCCTGCCAACTTAAGAGGACAGAGAACCACTTTAGATACAAATCTCTGGGCATGTATGTCTATGAGGGAGTGTGAGTGGGAATATGTACCCTAAATATGAACAGAAAGAACCATCTCATGGAATGGAGCCTCAGATTGAATAAAAAGGAGAAAATGAGCGGAGCATCAGCATTCCTCCTTCTCTCTCTCTCTCTCTCTCTCTCTCTCTCTCTCTCTCTCTCTCTCTCTCTCTCTCTCTCTCTCTCGTATGTCCAGACTGTGGAAGTAAGCCATCTGTCTCACACTCCTGCCTCCATGCCTCCCCACCATGATGCACTGTACCCTCAAACTGTGAGCCAGGATAAGCCCCTCCTCCCTCTTTTTTTACTTCTGAGTTCTTTTTTTAATCCTTCTCTTGTATATTATATCCTGACTACAGTTTCCCCTCCCTCAGTCTCTCCCCCAACCTCCCCTCCCCCCTAGATCCACCCCACTTCAGCCTCCCCTCAGAAAAGCAGGCCTCCCAGGGACATCAACCAAATACAGCATAGCAAGCTACAATAAAACAAGACACATACCATCACATCAAGGCTGGACAAGACAACCCAGTAGGTGGAAAGGGGTCCTAAGAGCAGGTAAGAGAATCAGAGACACCTCTACCCTCACTGTTAGGAGTCCCACAAGAACACCAAGTTACTTAGTCATAACATATATGCAGACAACTAGGTCAGACCCCTACAGGCTCCCTGATCTCTGTCAGCCCCCGTGAGTCCTGGTCAGTTGATTCTGTGGACTCTGTGGTGTGGTTGACCTCTCTGGTTCCTCTGATCCTTCCTCCCCCTCCTCTGCAGAACTCCCTAAGCTCCACCAAACATTTGGCTCTGGGACTCTGCACCTGCTCCCATTAGTTGCTGGATGAAGTCTCCCTGGTCTCTCTGATTGACAATTCTGCTAGGCTCTGGTCCCAGAACACTCTGCAGGCAGGACAAACTGTAAAAAGAAGGTTTTGCAGATGAGTTGGTGTCCCGATTCCTCTGATTCACAAGGGCCCGTTCCACTGCCCCAACTCCTGTGGACTTCAGCTGCCCAGGTACAGGCCAAGCAAGCCGGAAAAACAGAGAGGTGAACTCAGGCGGAGTCTCCTTGCTGGAGCAGAGACCATACAGGCTGCTGGAAGGCAGATAGGCAGTCCACCGGCGCCCCTCCTCCACTGGCTCAGTGCCCCCCTCCCCATGCCCCTCCTCCACTGGCTCAGTGCCCCCCTCCCCACACCCCTCCTCCACTTGCTCAGTGCCCCCCTCCTCACGCCCCTCCTCCATTGGCTCAGTGCCCCCCTCCCCACGCCCCTCCTCCACTGGCTCAGTGCCCCATCCCCACACCCCTCCTCCACTGGCTCAGTGCCCCCCTCCCCATGCCCCTCCTCCACTGGCTCAGTGCCCCATCCCCACACCCCTCCTCCACTGGCTCAGTGCCCCCCTCCCCATACCCCTCCTCCACTGGCTCAGTGCCCCCATCCCCACGCCCCTCCTCCACTGGCTCAGTGCCCCCATCCCCATGCCCCTCCTCCACTGGCTCAGTGCCCCCCTCCCCACGTCCCTCCTCCACTCGCTCAGTGTCCCCCTCCCCACGCCCCTCCTCCACTGGCTCAGTGCCCCCCTCCCCACGCCCCTCCTCCACTGGCTCAATGCCCCCCTCCCCACGCCCCTCCTCCACTGGCTCAGTGCCCCCCTCCCCACGCCCCTCCAGGTCCTTCCCTCTCTAAGGCGGTCTTGTCAGACACTGTCACAGCAACAGGAAAAGAAAGATTACCAAAACACCTGGCCTGCCAGGCCCCTGCTTTAGTCCTCCTGTCTGTGGGTGGGAGATGTATTCCAGGAACTCCACAGGCTGCGAGCTCTTTGGGGAATGTTCTTGTTTCCCTGACACCTTCCCCAAGGACGTACAAGAGTCTCAGGTGAACGTAAGTGTGGAGTCCAGTGTGAGGAAAAGACATGTCCTCTGCTGTCTGTGTCTCCAGAGGCTCCCGGGGAGGCATCCTGCTAACACCGTGAAGATCCTTGCTCCAACATGTCAAGAAATGTTATCATTTTCAATTGCTACATAACCAACAAATGTGCCCACACAGAATCCTACAGCCCTCAGTATCCAGTCTCTTGTTGGGTGTGTGCTCAGGTGTGTATGGATACAGTGCGTATGTGTGCAGGTGGCAAACCTCAAGTATAATTCCTTGGGAGCCTTCCACCTTGCTTTTTGAGGAAGGGCCTCTTCCCAGGCTGGAGGTCACTGATTAGGCTAGACTGACTAGCCAGTGAGCCCCAAGGATCCCCCGATCTCTATCTCCCAGTACTGGATTACAAGTGTACACTATGTCCCTGGATTGATTTTTAGCATGTGTTCTGGCCTGCAAACTGGGGTCCTAGTGATTTGATGGGGAGCATTTTAGCCCCTGAGCCGTAGCTCCGCCCCTTGTCTCCATTTGCTCACTTCCTTTTGCATTTCCCAGGCCAGTCCAGCCTGCTTTGGCAGGAGTTGGAAGTCTGTTCTCAACACTTTTCCTATCTTCTTCAAAAATATTTCTTAACTCGAAGTACAGCATAGCATTGCTAAGCAAAGACAGCCATCCACCAAGTAAACCTAAATATTAATCCCTTTAAAATTGCAGCATCTTTTTATTCTCTTGCTTTTGTTTATTAATCCCTTATACAATGTATTGGAAACCATTTCCAGAGTTGGGGAGATGTGAAGAAAGTCCTCTAGCCAGAAGTGGCAGAGGACTGGGGTCCACCTCATCCAAGCCGTTACAGATACTGGAGACAAGCACTTGGAGACTCAGAAACGCATCAGTTTCCACTTCTAGATCACCTAGACCCAGCTCTATGTCCTCAGTAGCATCAGAAGGTCTGAAGCAAGAACTTTGCTTTGTGTTACTTTTTCAAGAAATTTGAAACACAGCACCTGGAAAATTTTTAGGTCTTATTCATCCATAAAACTGGTATTTCATTTTTATGAATAAGGACAAGAGCTATTGTGGAGGCTCACAAAGGTTCCTAGTGAGAGCTGAGCTTGCTTTACCCAGCAGAGCTGCATTAGAGGATTACTTGACCACATGCGTGCGTCATTACCAGGTGATTGGAAGGGTCTGCACTTGGCTGTGCTGGGGGAGGGCTTTGGCTCCACCCTTGGCATTCCTTTAAAAAGCCCTTCAAAAGAGACAGAAGGGGCCACCGCTGGATAGAGATCCAGGCCCTATGGAGGCTATCCTGTATTTCTGTCTTTCCTCTTGTCTAGGCATCTCTTTCTAAATATTTCTCACTTCTCCCTCCTCAAGAGTTCCTGGGCCATAAATGTGGGAGCATGTTCCCCACAAGCTCTCCAAAAGTGGTGGAGGCATTTTTATCTCCTAAAAATTGTATCTTCAACCTCCTCATGGTTGCCAACACCATCAGCATTTGTCTATCATCCCCTTTGTATCTATAAGAATATATGAGCTTTGTGTCTAATGACTCATTTAGTTTGGACACTAACTCCTCAGTGGGAATAAATGTCAATCATATCTCATAAATGGGGAAACTGAAGGTGTATGGGAGCTTGCCTCCAGTCCTAAAGTCAGGACAGAGCAGAAGCATCATTTAGATCCAGGGGAGCCGGATTCCCAAGCTCAGACTTTCACTATGATCAATCAGATACCTCACGACAGTCCCAGTGTCTGAGACTGATGAATTGTATCTGCTAGACGTGAGGATCTAGCTACAGATTAAAATATCCATAACTCATTTGATAATAACTGAGCACCAGAGAGAATCAGAAGACATTGAGAATACATGACACTTTTAAACAGATAATGAAATCGTGACACTAATAATTTGTTCTAAGAGTAAGAAAAAGAAAGGGATGTGTGCTTTTAAAGCTCCCCACTTGGAGTGGGGCTCTCCCCAGCTGTCAGGAATCAGAGAAGTCCCGCTGCTGCCTGTGTTTGCTAATACCCCAGCCAGCCTGCTTGGGAACATGTTGACAGCATTGAAGACAGAACTAAAAATGAGCTGCAGAGAGGAACGCTCTTTAAGAGCACATGCCACTAGACAAACATTCTTTTATGCTGTTTTGATTGTTTCTGAAAGAAAGGTATTGGTGGGTAGAGGGAACGATCTCAGAGACCAGCAGCTTCAGGCAGAATCAGATGGTTCAAATCCTCCACAGGCATCAGGTGCTACACTCCAGAGGCAGAGATGGAGCATTTGCAGGTGATGCCAAGTACAGACTCTTCCTGGTCAGTCTTAGCACGAGATGATAGATCTCGAGGATTAAAAAGATATGCTAGGGTACCGCTGCCTTGAAAGTTCTGGTGCTGGCATTGTGTTCTTCACTGTCAAATGGGTGGGGACAATATGAAAAGCTCATCGTTGTCATTAATTCAACAGAGGACTCACCCCTGGAAGTAAAGATGAAAAGCCTGTGAAGTTACTGGCAGGAGAAATTACTCTCCTCCCCCTTCCCTGTCCTCCTAGCCTTTCTCCTTCTCCTCCTTCTCCTCCTGCTCCATTCCAGTCTCCTTACAACAGGGACTCACTATGTACTCCAGGGTGGCCACAAACTCAACATCCTCCTGCCCCGCGTGCCGGGATGACTGGTGTATACCACTATACCCAGCTGAATGACTTCTGCTTTATCCACCACTAGAACTGTAAGATTCTCTTTAGAATATGATTCCCAACCTGTGTGGTATACCAAGAAATGCAGAGTTAAAAATTGCCTTTAAGCTGGTTAAATACCAGGCTTTTTACTAACTTCTCATAAATCTTTTATTTATATACACACGTTCATTCATGCCTCCATTTAATCATCCAATACATATTTAAAGAGTACACAGCACGTGACAGGGACCGTCCAGCTAAGAGAATATAAGCAGGAACAAGAGCTGCACCTTTGCTCTGAGCCTTCAAGAAGTTCCTATTCTAATTCTATCTAGTGTGATTAATGAGTCTTTAGCGGGGAATGTACACGGTACAGCAGAAGCCAGCAAAGAATATAGCGCTGCTTGGGAAGGTCAGGAAAGGCTCCACATAGGAGAGAGGCTTTGGCTGAGAGTCAGAGAAAGGAAAGCGCTGTTCTAGAAGGGAGTGAGCTCAGAAAGAACATTGAACACAAAGGTCTGCAAGCCCATCGCCCCTTCGGGTCAGAAAGATGGAATTTCTTAATCAAGAGAGAGAATAATCAGCAAATTGTGATGCACTTAAAATATTTGTAAACTTTCCAAGGAACTGGCCAATACTAGTTTAGGAATGGTTAGAACAGTGGGAAGTACGACATTCACTCGTCACATAACTGTCCTCTATTGATTGGTCCCCATGGCCCCAGCAGGGACACCCCATCTGCACCGTCTGAAGAAGGTGTCCAACAGAAGCACCCACAGCTTCAGCACGGGTGGAATCCCGAGCAGAGAAGGCCAAAGGCTGCCAAGCCTGCTGCCCACTTGTGGCCTGGCCAGCCTCCTCGCAGGGACAGCTGTCCCCGCGGGCTTTCTCTGGGCCACCTTCCCACCCACCGGGCCTGCAGCACTGGCCTTTGCAGCTGCACTGGCGCATTGCTGAGTCACAGCATCTGACCTCTCCCCGCACATGCCCTTGTCCTGCGTCTTCACATGCTGCAAGCTCTCTCTCCCCTGCCGTAAGCAGGAGCTCACTTGAGCCTTTTCTCCATCTTGTGTCAACTTCAGCTCCAGGACACAGCTTTCCTGGGTCTGTTTTTAATCTCTTTTCCCAGTCACCAATGTCACTTTGAACTAGGAGTCTCTTCTATCAGAGGAAGAGAACACAGCTTATACAACGTTGTTTTTGATTTACTTGGATAACTTAATGAACAGCTCTGAGCTCTGCTGTATGGCTGATGATGAGACCATCTCCTCCAGGCTATAGCTACTCGTGTCCCTTGCCTACTGTCCTAGTTTGCTGTCTATTGCTGTGACAAAACAACACGACCAAGAACAACTTAGAAAAGAAGGGCTTATACATCCTAACCATGGTCCATCAATGAACAAAGTCAAGACATGAACCTGGAGGCAGGAACTGAAGCAGAGGCCATGGAGGAGCACTGCTTACTGGCTTGCTCCCATGGCTTGCTCAGTCTCCCCTTCTACACAATCCAGGAGCACCTGCTCAGGAATGACACCACCCATTGTGGACTGTGCCCTTGCACATTAATCTTTAATCAAGAAAATGCTCCACAGACTTGCCTATAGGCCAATATGATGAAGGCATTTTCTCAACCGAGGTTCTTTCTTCCAGATGACCCCACCTTGCGTCAAGTTGACTAAGAACTAACTAGCATACCTACTATCTATTTTCAAGGACTATTCACAGATTACATTTTCTATCCAGAAATATGCCTAGACCTGTGGGTCTTCTTGGTGAGATTTCCAGATGGGTCAATGTTGTGCCACAAGGATCATTTAAAAGGCATCTTCAAGATGAAGACAAACAATGTCTACAGGAACCAAGATTCCCCTCCTGAACTAAATGGCATTAGGGTTTTTTCATAGGGCTGTATCTCACCAAGCCAGAAACAAAACGCTAACTGGCATTCGTTGTCTTCAAAGCATTCAAACAGTTGCATACCACAGTGAGGAAGGGGCTGCTCTGAATGAAGAAATGGAAGCTGGCAGAAGTGAAGAACAGTGCTCTTCACATTAGCTCTTCATGAGCTAATGGTCTAACACTGATTCCTACATCAGCCAGTATTGTGTAAGCGAACTTCTGGAAAATGGTTTTGTGAGTTTCTTTCTGCTGCGGTTACAGTTGTTCAGTTTCTCATTTGCTTCCTATGCATGTGCCCTGCCTATTTATAATTCTCAATAATTGAGCCAATACCTCAGCAACAACAGCAAGCTGTTAGTGTCGCAGGGCCTAAGTCACTGTTCAAACAGGGAACACATTAGAGAATAGTCCCTGGAGATAAAAGCTAGCCTGTGCCGAAGAGTGGTGTCGGTAGGATGGGGTGCTCCCTGCGATCAGGGTAACTGAGGCTCGAGTCATTGATGTACCAGCAAGGAGAGTGCAGTGTTTTTGTGAGTCTTTCTCACTCCTCTTTACTCCATTCTTGTGTCTGTCCTTCAGACAGCTGACAGTCCTTTTCCAAAGAACTGGTAAGTCTTCCCTTTATCATGTTGGGCTTTCAGCACATTAGCTCTAATGCCCTAAATAACTGTGAGTAAGAAAAAGGAATTAAGGGGATGGGATTCAGGTCTGTGGGATTTAAAAAGCACATCATATGCCTTTCATTGTTTTGCTCTTTGTTGTGAGGTATATGTATTGGGGTGCACATACCCACACATTCAATCACAGAGGCCAGAGGAAGACATCAGCTGGTCTTCTCTATCATTCTCTCTTATTCCCTTGACACAGCATCTCTCACTGAGCCCTGAGGCCTGCCATTTCTGCTAGACTTGCCAGCCAGCCAGCCCCTGTGCATCTCCTATCTTCAATAACCCACTGCACTGGAGCGAGGGGCCCATGTGCAGCCATACCCAACTTGTTTACTTACATGTATACTGGAGATTCGAACTCAGGTCCTCATGGTTGCACAACAAGCACTCTTGTCCACTGAGCCATGTTCCCAGCTCTAACTTACATTATTTATTTAAAATTAAAGAAACAAGTTAGCCCCTAGTACTTACTTACGTATAGGTATGGTTAATTATTGTAAACTTCGTCAAGCTTATCCTACACAATGATGAGAAGGGCTTAGGGAGCTGGTAAAGGACTTAGTACCAAATTCTGCAGAGTACCCAGTAGTGGACTCAGTCTCGGCCTGTTTAGATTGTCCCCCCCCCCAATAAAAAGCAGTGGTAACAAGGAGTGTAAGGTGCCTAAGAGATCAGCAAAGAGAATATGATGGGACTCTCAATTGGACATCAGCTGAGAGGGCTCTGTCACAGAGCCAACCTTTGGTCAGTAATTCACCACTTAGCAAATGAAGAACTGGCAGGTATCAATGGAATTCCTGGGTTATGTGAAGGGAAGGCAAGCTGATGCGACTTTCCAGCCCCGCGCGTGTCTATTTGAGGCCAAGCGAATTCCATGACCTCATATCAAGAAGGGCAACAATGTGAAATTTCCTTGGAATTACTCCATAAATCTCTAACAGAGCCAGTCTGGTTTGTTCAGGTGACAAAATATGTGTCTTCATCTGTGAAGACAAAGATCCCACATAGTTTTCAAAAGGAGCTAAAGAGGCAGCTAGCAACCAGATTTTTGAAAGTATGGTCAGTTGTCTCCATCATTTGCTTTTCCATACCCATCCATATTCACACCCTGGAAGGATTGCTAAAATGTTGATTAGGCCCAGAGCACAAATTGCTTTCATTCTGTCCTACATGGTGCTAAGCAGATGCAAATAATGTTTTTGATAATATTTAGGTTTATTGAGTTAAATATATCAAATGACCTATGTGTATGATTTTGAATACATCAAAATGAGCAGGAGCAACTGTGAGTTTCCTTCTGTAATGCTGCTTTGCATTTTATCACATTCTTTCAGATATCCTTTTATGGGGTTCTCACAATGCTCCTTAACAAGTGGACATGGCATATTAGTGTCACCACATTTCCAGATGATAAGATTGAGTGTACATGACTTTTCCAATGTGACTTCAAAATTACAGTGTCCAAAGTTCCCAAGTGGCAGGTGTGATACTGAAATCCATGCTTCACAGCCACAAAGCCGGTGCCTTTGCCTCTGAGCTAGGCTAGTAAGTATTAGCCAGAGCTGTTTATTAGGCTATTCCCTGGAACTGCTGGCTTGCATTTCTCCATAGCTGCCCAGCATTTTTAGTAAATGGGATTTCATAGGTGGTAGCTTAGGTGGTAGCTGACCCATCTGTCAGTCAGCATGTGTTTACTGAGCAACTTGCTAATTGTTCTGATATAGAACACTACAAAAATAAAAAGACATATTCAATCCAACTTTGACCTCCCAGTAAAAGAGATACAAACAAGTGTAATAGTGTGTGGTACATGGTTAAATGTCCTTAAGACAAGAGAAGACCAGTGTCACTTAGACAGGGTAAGGATACTCTAACTTATACTGTATAACAACATTCTAACTTAGACTATTCTAATTTATAATAAGTAAAAGTACTCTAATTTATCCTGGGTATAGACTTTCTAAGTTAGACTGGGTAAAGCTGGACACAATTTCCCAAGAATTTGGTGCCAAGATGAGCTTTGGAGGTGGGGTGTGTGGCATTCATGACCATGGGTTACATTTAACATATACAAATCCACTGAGTCACTGACAATATATCACAGTTTTCTTTTTTTTTTTTTTAATTGTGTAAGTTGACCAGAATTAGGAATCTGTAATCACTGTAAGGAAATTGTGAGCAATGTGAGCTATTCATCATTCCCCTTGGAGAAGCACCTGGGACAGATGTTTGGAGGAGGAGGAGGTCAAACCATCAACAATTGGGTAACTAATAGCCAGACAAACAGAGAGGATGGCAGAATCACGTTTCCAGGAGAACAAGAAACCAGATGCACACCTGGCCTGTAAGCGGTGGCAGATGGCAGAAAGAAGAACAGGGGAGAGGAAGTGGAGAAAACCACTTAATGCAGCTGTGGAATCGTGCTTCCTTCCTGAGCTCCTATGGATCCCCTTAGGAGACGTTTCTCCCTAGACAGTCTCAAGCCTTGTAATTCAGAGCCTACTGGTGCAATCTCCACAAGCCAAGCTTCCTGAGAATCAGCAAGCCAGGAAGGCACCCCAGCAGATCTGTATGAAGTGCCACATACAAGTGAACACTCCTTCTGGGTCACTTCCACAGCTTCTGCAGCATCTTTTCTAGCCAGACCTTTGCCCCATGCTGTGAGGACACAATGACAAGAACAAATACTGGAGTGGACACAGGCGACTAGGGTTCATGAAGCAGAACCAAGTAAAACCCATTAGCAGCTCCATTTGGTGTGCGTGTGTGTGGGGTGTAAAGCAAGAGGGAATTCATGCATACACAAAGAGACAGGTGTTATTGTCGTCAGCAGTGGGCCTCTCAGCAAGAAGTCACCACCATGTCTGTCACTAGGGAGAGCAACCGAGGTCGTGAATCTGTTTGTGTCTTCATACATGATTCAGTTAACATATACTGCACATGTTCTCTTTGCCAGGCACAGTTCTGAATACCAGGCATACACAGGAAAAAAGAAGCCCAATTCAATGCTTGAGCAGTGATGCCAGAGAAATTCTAGGGCATCTGGGAGGGTGAACGTGTATAGATAATGAGAATTCCCCAATGAAGAGAAGAGTGTGTGTGGGCATGGAAAGCAAAGAGGGGACCACAAGGAGCATAGAGGTACAGAGTGCCGTCAAGTCTGAGGGGAGGCCTGCACAGCCACGTTCACTGTAGCTACTTAGGATAAACAAGAGATGGAAACAATAGTGAGTGCCCATCAACTTGTAAATGGACAAGAAGGACATGGCACCTGCATGCAGGAAAATAGTATTTAACCATGCAAAGTGAACTTTGGTCACTTACAGCAACATGGATGGAACTAGAGCCCATCTGTTAAGTGAAATAAGCCAGACACAGAGACAAATCAATCCTGATGTCACTCATTTATGTAATGTGAAAAAAAAAACTGTTCTTAGAAGAGTTAAACGGACATGGGTAGACAAAGAGGGGGGAAAAAAGCTGCTGGGTCTCTGAGATGGAGGCTTGTTCCCAGACAACGTTGTAAGGAGAAGGCAGGAAGGAATGGGAATGGGCATCTCAACTGGACCAAGAAGAGCAGCAGGAAGACCCAGGGTCCCCGTAAAATACCCAAACCAACTTCCAGTTAGCATGCTCCTAGCCTTAGGGCTCCTCCCATCCCAAAGGGATAAAGCTATCACTTTCTGCCTCTCCATGGCTTGATCTTCTGTCTTTCCTCAGCATTTAATTCTTTGTCTGTGCCAGGGACGGAGTTTGTCAACGCCCCCCCCCCCCAAATGAGCAACAGCACCCCTATTACAGTTACTGGGGGCTTTCACCCAGGATTTGAGATACTCTCTACTCAAGGTCATACACTGAACTGAAAATCAAAGAGAAAGACTTGGAAGTGGCATTCTGAGGGCCATATCTGATCAAAGGAACACTTCAACCACAATTAGTAGAGAGAGACATCCAGCCAGCCCCACCCCACCAGGAGTAGGAAGAGTAGGGCCTGGGATCTGAGGGAGTGGGATGTTTTGACATTTTATGGCTGGATAGAGAGTTCTCACTTGAGAACCAGGGCAGAGGTTCAGCTGTCACTCCTAAGCCAAGAGACTGGGCAAACCAGACCTCAAGGAACCAATCCCCAAAGAACTGGTAATCAATTGTTTCAGAGAGAGGGCAGATTCCTAACTCACACGCCTGGGAGAAATCCCTGGAGAAGGTGTCCTCTCTGCTCATTAGCTTCCTGACCCCACACCTGGCTCCTGGGCTGTGAATGGCTAAGTGTAGGAACCTAGGGGTAGGCAGTCTGGGTAACAAACCCTTGCTCAGCTTTCTCTGTTTCTTGGGCAATTCTAGCATGCAAGCAAACTTGAAGTCCTCTTGATACCGAGCTTGCTCTGAGTTCCAGGTGGGATTGCCTGAAATCCAAATGGAGGCAGCAATGAGTGAGCTTTAGGAGAGAAAGTTTGTCTCTGTGTGGGAAAACCTCACTGGTGCTGCCCTTGCCGAGGGGCTTTAGCTATTTTTCTGTAAACCATATAGCTATTGCTGGGGTGGCAGAAACAGAGTCTCCCTTAGCTAGACTATGGGGGGGAGTGACAGTCTGACATCACAGATGCCACCTCCACCTATATGCACCTCCTCCACCCCCATCTACCCCCACTCCACCCCCCACAAATGTCCCTACTATGTGTGCAAAGCTCTCTGCTGGTCTTGCAAAAGACACTTGGCTCAGGACTCCCCACGTTGATGTGACTGGGGGGAAATGAAATGGCCCGGCAGGAGCGCTGGCTGTGGGCATATGGGTTGGGGTGGGTCATAGAAGGCTGGACTACATAGGCACAGTCCCTGGGTTCCATCCTCAGGACTGCAACCGTTGGTCAGTGGAGAAAGCAGAGGACCATTGTCTCAGTCGTAGCCTTCCAGGTGACAGTAACAACCAAAGGCAGAGTTAGATCAACTTGTTGTGGGGGAGATGAGGTCTCCCACTGGGTCTTAATGGCAGCATCTCCAAGTCTGTTTTCCTGTATTCCTTCCTCTTGCTGTGGTTTCTGCTTCTGCCCCGTGGTGCCCTGAACACCCACTTGTGTTTCCATTTCCTAGTCTCTGTGACATAAACAGACGCATGGAAAAGAGCACTCCGTAGTCTCCATATACGTCCATCACTCTGTAGTCTCCATATGCATCCATCATGTTTCTCGCAAATTACAAATTCAGAGGGAAAAAAGGCCAATGGGGATTTTTACTCCAGAGATTTTTTTTTTTGAATGGTGGATTTTACACAGACAAAATAAGATTAGGAATTCATTAAAGTCACAGGGCACTAAAGGGTCATACAAAGCAAAAGTTTTCAGAGCAGGCTCCTGCTTTCTTCATAGTCCCTGATGAGTTAGGGGAGGATGCAGGGACCCAGGCCCATCAGTAAAATCTCCAGAGGACTCTCTGGAGAGGGAGATAAAATCCTGGAAGATGTTCCAATCCATCTCCTTTTGTCTACAGAAGCGTTCTTCCTCGGCAAAGGCTCTCTCCCCGTCACTGTGCCTTACTAGTGGGACCTCCAGTTCACAGGCTTTAAGAAAACAACCGGACTTTGTCCACACACAGGCCTGGCTGAAAGGAAAACTAGAGGATAAAACAAAACAAACAAAAAAAAAATCCTCTACGTTTAAACTAAAGTTGTCTAAGTATTTCATGTTTAAGATATTTGATGTTGAATTTTGATAAACAACCTTCATGAAATGTAAATCATTTTCTTGTGGCACTTAAGTTTTTATTAGACGTTAACTTTCATCAAAGTCCTTTTAAACCTTCTGTTAAAGTCATGTAGTTTTCCCTGCTGAATTTGTTGAAGGCTGCGCTGCTACACTGATAGAAGTTACATTTCACAAATAAAGCCTTCTTGGGACCACGGATTATCACTCAGGGCACTGCTGTGGTCTCTTTCCTCACATTTAACTTATGGTCTTTAAAGACCTTCTTCAATGAGGCTGGCTCACAGCATTCTCTCCTCTGTGCTGGCCCTCACAGGTTTTCAGTAGCACTCAATCATGGTGGGTACTCAAGTTATCCTGACTTGCTAAAGCCACAAAGAGTGAGTTCTTACAGTCTTATGCTCTAGATGACAAATAGCTTTATTCCAATCTTTTCCTAATGGTTTAGATAAAATTCTACCTGCACATCTGCTTCTAGGGATTATCTCATCTGAGTATCTTATTACTGGCTTCTGTGATGACTGGTTTATAAAGTTCTTGTTTTCTTTTGAGGTCAGCTTTAGTAACTTATTGGAAAATCCTGCTTTATCTACATTTTCAAATGATTCTTTCCTTTTTCTATTTTCTTGTGCATATACTGTGTGTATTTGTGTGTATGCAGGAACATGCGTGTGTGCCCGTGTGTGCATGTGCGTGCGTGCGTGCGTGCGTGCGTGCGTGCATGCATGCGTGCGTGAGCGTGCGTGCGTGCGTGCGTGCGTGTGTGTGTGTGTGTGTGTGTGTGTGTGTGTGTATGTCTGCTAGGAGGCCTGAAATTAACATTGGGAATCATCCTCTGTTGTTCTACATTATTCATCGAGGCAGGGTCTCTCAATCAAAGCCAGAGCTCACTGGATGGTTCATCTAGTTAGACAGCTTTTCCGGACACCCCATGTCTACCATCTTGGACCTGGAATTGGAGGTAGGCTTCCAGGCCAGCCCAGCATTTGCATAGTTTTTGGGATCTGAATGTCAATCCTCATGACTGAATGCCAAATGCTTTGACTACTGAGCTCTCTGCCAGTCCCCAAACTTTATTGACCCCCCAATGATCTGAATTGCCTGTGTTTACAATTACATCTTCTTTCTGTCATGTATTTTTGTTCACTGTGTTTCCTTTAATATTATTGAAGAATATATAATGATCCATGAAATTTAACTTTTAAATTAACTTCTTATTCTATTTTCCATTTCCTGTTTTACTAGTCACTGGTGGTTTTTAGTTGCTTTTCTATTATCTAGTTTCTTCTTTATTTTTATATTGGAAGGTTCTTTTTATTTTCTCTTTATTTATACATAAATATATCTTAATATTGTGGGAGGTATTGTGCACATGAGTGTAGTTCCTACAGGAACCAAAAGAGAGTGTCAGATCTTGTATAGCTGGAGTTACAGATGTAGTGAGCTGCCTGATGTGGGTGTTGGGATCAGAACTCAGGTCCCTGCAAAAGCAGTATGTACTCTTAACCACTGAACTTTTTCTGTAGTTCTTCATCTTGCATTTTTAATATTAAAGACATTGCATGAATTACACTAAAAACAAAGTATCCCATGCACATGTTCTGCATGGGAAGCTGTCACATGAAGCGTTTCCCATGTAGTCTTCTATAGAGAAGTCACCATTTCATTTAACTGCCCTTCATACAACTGCAACCAGCTGTGTAGTTTATCTGTTAAATGGTTTTATTTCTAAGTGACGGTCTTGGTCATCTCTGCATTGTTTATTTCTTCCTTTAATGTATTTGAAAATATGAAGTCTATAAAACCAAAACTAAAAAAAAGGAAAAGCAGCCATGGTGGTTCTCACCTATAATTCCAACTCTCAGGAGGCTAAGGCTGGAGTATCACGGTAAGTTTCAGATCAGTTGAAACTAAGACTATATCTCAAAAAGGAAACAAAAAAATAAAGTTCTTCCATGTTGGTCAAGTAATTACTTATCATCATGATTGTTGTTACAATTGCTTAGTAGTTGTCATTTGCCACTCAAAAGACACGTTTTATAGATACTTACTGTTGCGAGACATTCTTCACCTATGATTTCACTTGAATTTTGCCCGTTCAGGTTGGTTGAATTTTTAGGCATTACTCCTATGAAATAATGTCACTTATTACAATTTTTTGAAAGTTCTTAAGTCCTCACAATTTTTGCTTTATGTACTTCCAGCTGATGGTTTTTATTGTTGAAAGTAAATATAGGATCACGGTTGTCATAGCTGCTTCAGATGGGTCTGCAATATTTCTTTTTATTTTGTTTTTAAGTTTAACTCTGTCAGCTGCCACTAATACTTTAGCCTCTGTTTAACTTGTGTTTATTTGGTATCCACTTCCCACTGTATTTTCTATCACTTTTACTTTTATGTAAATGACACTGCATAGCTTTGACTAGTTTAGGCCAATTTCACACTCAAAATTTTTTACAAGAAATAAATTGAAAGTAACCAATATATTTTGTACTAAATTCACTTTAAAGTAAAAATACTTCTGCTTTCTCACTTATATAAATATGTATTGCATGCACATTGCTTTTCTTTTCCAGGCTTTGCTAGTTTGATTCTGGCACCATGTCTGTGCATGTTCTCTTATGTCCATTTGGCATTTCCTGTACTAGTCTAGTCCATCAGTGCTCAGTTTCCCTTTTTCCAAGTTTATTGGATTTTTATTTAAAATTCAAGTGTTTCCACTTTTTATATTTGATTAAAATTATTATTCAGTATTCATATATGCATATATGATATGTTTAGATTCAATCCATCCCCATTCCTACTCTTCAATTCCTCTCCTATCCCCCAAATGTTAGCCTCCCAACTTTATTTTCCTTCCCTTCTCCTCTCTCTAATTTAATACATGCTGAGTCCATTTAGTCCTGCCCAGAAGTGCATGAGTATGGGACTGCCTCCTGGAGCACAGGTAGCCTCTCAGGGCTCTCCTCCTCTCCCAGTAGCCGTCAGCAACCAAGAGCCCCTCAGCTAGGGGTGGGACTTCATGGGTCCCTCCCCCACCCATGCAGGGAAGAACTTTGACTGGCTTGGTCATGTGCACATCTTGAGCATGAATCCCTAGGATTTGTGAGCTTAGGTGTGCAACTGCTCTGTCATGCCCCACAAATACTATTTTGCAACAGAAACCCACTCCTGGCTCTTACAACCTTTCCATCCTCTTCCTGATGACCCTCACCTTGGGATACAGACATCTTGCTTAGAGCTGAAACTCACTATTTTGGACATTCCTTCCTGGGCATTTCCCACCAGGACATGCCCCCTGCCCAGCCAGGGCACTGAATTTCTCCCTGTATCAGTTACCTTTCTTGTTGCTCTGACACAATGCCTGACAAAGGCCACCTGAGGGAAAAACAGCTGATTGTGGCTCACAGTTCCAGGGTGCATCCCATCTCAGTGGGGAAGACATGGTGCAGGAGTACGAGGCAGCTGTTCATGTTGCATCAAAGAGTGATAAGTACTCAGCACAATTTCTGTTTCTCATTCAGTCAGAACAAAACGCTTGGAATGATGCCAACAACATTTAAATGGATCTTCCCATTTCAATAAACCTAATCTAGAGAATTCCTCACAGACATGGCCAGAGATTTGAAGCCATGGTGACTATAACTTCCATCAATCATGACTGACCATCACATCCCAACAGGACCATCTAAGTCCTCCCTGCGATTTAGGTCCTGGGTGGAGTTCACTGGTGGGTTGCATACCTTTCCCTAGCCTGGCTATTTTTTTTGGTTTTTTCTTTCTTAACATATCTAGAATCCTCTGTTCCAGGTTTCATCAGAACCACTTCTCCAGCAAGATCATCCTGATTCTAGAGGCCTCTGTGTCTTGCTGGCTGGCTCCTCCCTGTGCAAGGTCTGTGAATGCATGTGTGAGTATGGAAAGCTCCCCATGGCTTCTTTTCATCTATCTGCATTGATTCATTTTAATAAGTATCTATTTAATGCACATGATGGTCTTTCAGTGAACTGCTATTTTAAGTCGATGACTGGGAAATCTTTGCATCCTGCTTGCTACAAGTTTTGATACTTTTTCTGCTCAGGGAAAGGAATCTTTGGTAATGTAAAAAAGTAAATCATCATCTTCTTTAACTGTATCTGCTCTGCCCCAATAGCTTCTATTTTTACCTACTAGGGGTTTTGTATTAAATCCTCAAGTATTATCATTTTCTTCCTCTTTATATTTTTACTCTGTGACTCAAAATATATCATACACTTGATCTTAGATCTTGACAGTGACTAGCCTCTTTGATAACTAATAACAAAAACCCCAAATATCTAACTTGGAAAATTGCAACCAAAGCTTGAAATTTCTTTAGTGGTACACACACACACACACACACACACTCACTCACTCACTCACTCACTCACAATTTGTATTCTCTATTTGCTGGCCATGTAGTCATCTTGGATAACCTTTTTCTTTCTAGCTTCTAAGTCAATATAGATGGACTATGATTTTTCTCTGTTGTCTGGTTGGCCATCATGTGCTCTTTTAGAAGGATCCAGCAATAGCATTCTGAGAGGGTGGTAGTTTCTACTCCTAGGACATTAAGTAGACAGAGTGTCAGCCCACTTCAAGACACCTGGGGTAGGGTGCTGTCCTATGCTTAGGTTAAAAAGGAGCCAACTCACATCATTCTTGCTTGATTTCAGTAAAAACCAAGCAAATTCTAGTAAGACATTTCTTTGAGACATCAGAGACCCCACAGGCCAAGTGAGTCTCCCAGCAGTATTCTGTTTTCTTACGCTAGCTGTGTGACTTCCAGCAGTCAATTTCTGGGCATTTCTTTCTTTTTTGAGATCTTTTCCACTGGACATTCACCTGAACTTGAAGCTACTCCATCAGCCAGCCAGCCATTGATTGGTTCAAGGAAAGGCTCAAAGTGAGATGCCTTCAATGAACATACTGTATCACAGTCTACTCTTCATCAGTATGGCATTGCATGGGCACATCTGGCTGCTTTCCCTCGGGGGTTTGTGACCTGGTTAAATCATGCTGCCAGCCCTGGTTCTGCCAAACACTGTGTAAGAACCCCTGGGGACATCAGTTTTGACACATGTCTCAGTATTTTCAGGTTATTCTTGGTTTCCCTGATTATCTTTCATAGTTTGTGATATTTCACCCTCATTTAAAGTGATGTGCTTTTCTAACTACTCAGTGATCCAGGTTGAAAACATAATTTTGGAATTAGTATAATTTTGAAGGATAAATTAGGAGTGGTATTTAAAACACACACACACACACACACACACACACACACACACACACACACACACACACACTGTACACATACAATCTGAGCTACTTCATGGGCAGAAAATGAAATGTAGACTTAAGCAAAGTGTGTTGCCAAACACTTGTAATCCAAGTACTTAGGTCCTAAGTCTGAGGAGGTAGTAGCTGAAAGATCAGAAGTTTAAGGTCAACCTCAGGTATATATGGAGTCCAGCTTAGGCTAGATGGGAATCTTTCTCAACAAAACAAAATGAAGCCAGATGGTGGTAGCACATGCCTTTAATCCCAGCACTTGGAAGACAGAGGCAGATGGATCTCTGTGAGACCAGCCTGGTCTACAAGTTAAGCTCCAGGACAGCTAGGGCTGTTACACAGAGAAACTCTGTCTCAAAAAATAAACAATAAATAAATACAACAACAAAAAAAGGGAATGAAAAGTTAAAGAACAGCTCATAAATTCACATGTAAACTAGCATACGATTTAGTAAAATACCGACAGAAAGCTGATTTGATTTGAGTAAGGTGAAAGTGAAAGCAGGATACGGAGGTCTGGGACCAGGTCAGGTCTATTAAAGGGTGAAAATCAATATAGAACACTTACAAATACAAAATGAACTTGTGCCCCTTCGTTCCCCAGGGAGAGCTGGAGACCCAGCTGCAAGCCATGCTTCTCTGCCACTCACTGCCTGCTCTGACAAGCCCAAGGGAGCAAACTCAACCCTTCCTCCCTGGTTCTTAACAGGTCACATATCTTCAGAGAAGACCATTAGGCTGAACTACTCCATTCAATTAGCTATTGGACCAAACTCTCACAACATTTCCTTCTTTTTGTCTAAAATAAAAAGGAGGGTTCTAATCCTAACATAATAAAAAAAAACTATATACAATAAGAACAATTATCAAGTAAGAAATGTATCTTAGATGTCCAGACCATAGGCAATAGGCAATTTTTATAGGGATTACTCCAATAGTTGTACTTTTCTGAAGAATCTATGTTTTGTACCCAATATGTCCTTAGCTAAGATTTGGGATGATTGTAACTGTAACTATCTAGTCTTCAATCCCACCTGAGAAGGAAAATAATATTACCTGAGTAAGCAGGAAGTACAAGCAAGTGACTTCCAAAAAGTCAAGAAATAACAGAAACAGCTGCCTGCCTGGACCCAAGGTTTCTTTGTGATATTGGGGCATCCAGCTTTGCCTTATAGGCCTGGATATCTGACAGACGTTTTTCAGAAGCAGGAGATTTTGAGGGATAGTCCTACCCTGTCTTGGCAAAGTTGGGCAGTTGCTTTTCTCGGTGTCCTGCTGGTCCAGATTGGATAGCATACTTACTGTCAGCAGTCAAGACAAGGGCAGTTTCTTGCCTAATAGAACAGTTATTTCAAAAGGAAAACAAACTCCATATGGAGTGTTTTCAGTGCCAATTATCTTCTTGGGAGTGGACCAATACTGCCAGGAGCAGACATGTCTCAAGTCAAAAGAATTCTAAGTTATTAAAACATTTTAAATGTCATTTTCTATAGGTCTTTGAAGTATTTGAAGATGACCTATCTATTTGGGAACATAACTCTGCATGCCTACAAGACCTAACTAACATGACTATAAGTTTGACAAACATGGGTAACTATTAACCTATAATTCTTATTAATCTATGTAGATTAAGGACTAAAGCTTCACATTATAAAAATAAACAAGCTGTAGAGGTAATACCTTATGCAAAAATAGAAACAGATGTACAGTATAAGGACAACAACCTTGAAATTGTGACAGTATACAAAAATATCTTAACCATTGGTAGAAATGTATAATGCAATATGATTTAAAAAACTTAATTTGCATCAATATACAAAAATATCCTAAACAGAAGTATATATATATATATGTATATATATACATATATATACAAAAATAATTTTGAATTTGTATCAATATACAAAAATATCTTATACATAAATAAATATATATAGTATAATAAAAATAACTTTGAATTTGTATCAATATAAAAGAACCCATACCAATGTAAATTATCTAAAACTGATAGTTGCTTTTTTAGTTTACAAGTAGATTTAATAATCTAAACAAGATCCCTGAGTCTAATCTCCATTGTTCTGCTCCCGACCCTATAACAACTTATTACCAACCCCCTACAGATGACAATTATCCATAACCCTGAGAAAAACCCAAAACCATCTGCTCTACCTATTGAGAAAGTGGAAGTCATGTTCTTAGAATTACTTCCTGTTGTCTGGGCGGGGGGGGGGGGGGGGCATGCAACAGTGTCTCTATGGGACCCTATAAGGACTGAAACAATGCTTAAGTCTTAGTAGAACTAGCTGCAACATTTGTAGCCAGTCTCTGAGTAATGGGTAAAGCTTATCTGAAGTTCTGGTTCGAGTAGTGCAAGAGGGTGGACCATCTCAGCTGGCCACTCTAGAATTGTCTTGAGTAGTTTATAGTCCAAAACCAATCTTTGGGTGATGTTTAACAGCTTAGTGGCTTTACAGGGATCCAGATAGAATTGTTGTTGTGAGTCCCAATCGACACAGAGGAAACAGGATAAGAATGCCATACTGAGAAAAGGTACCAAGATACCTGGTAAACATAAATAATAATTGTAGGTTAATTAAAGTGTAAAAGCAAGTTATTAATAAGCCTGAGCTATCAGCCAAGCATTTGTAATTAATATAAGCCTCTGAGTGATTATTTGGAAGGGACTGTGGGATGGGGCAGGACAGAGAAAAGCCTCCATTTATAGAAGGTTTCCTTGCATAACATCCCAAATCACACAGCACTGGAAAGGCAATGCACCTCTGCAATACAAGAGCAGGGTGAGTCTCCTTTGACTCACCAAGAAGCCATTTGAGCCTTTCTTTTTCACAACATTCCTAGTTCACACTTTCTGTTCATTTTGACTAATGCCACAGAAGTTCTCTGATGACAGAGGAAGTGCCAGATTCCATATGACTTCCTGTCTTAAAGATGTTTTGTTTCCTGAACTTTTCTTTGAAAGTCTGGATTTAAGAAACAGAATAGATGGCTCAGGGGATAAACTATCAAGAGGATCTAGGTTGGATTTCCAGCACCCACATGGCAGCTCACACCCATCTATAGTTCTATTTTGAGGGAGTCTGATGACCTCCTCTGACCTCCACAAGCACAAGAAAAATGTGCTACACAGACATGCATACAGTCAAAGCACCTACACACACAAAATAGTTTTTAAATTAAAGATTCAGTTTTAATGATGTCAAAAAGCCAACTTAAACACTTGTTACAGAGCTTTACAGAACACAAAATTTCAAAATGTTTGTTCCCAAAGTCTGTAAATAAGTTGAATTTTCAGGACAACACACAATGGTTTTATGCATGTTTGTCTCACATCAGACGTTGGAACACCCAGGGTCTCAAAGGACATATTGGAAAGATTCTACTGGAAAGCTAGTTTCGTCGTTTCTTCCTTCTCTCTCCCATAATAGTAACAAAGTTTTTTTCATGTCATCAGCTAAAAGGAAAAGGCCAAGATTAGCCACTGTCCTTCTTTGTCTCCTTGTCATCCTCCCTTGTTACATGACACCTGCTTCTTAAAGGACAGTAAGGGAACCTGGGTGAGAGAGAGGAAGAAGCATTGTCCTTGTCCGCTCCAGTGACCCTGACACAGTCCAACCGCACAACGGAAGTGAGGCTGAGATGGTCCAGCCTTCCATGGTACAACTTAACAGTGTAAGATGCTCATCACTGCAACCCAGCCATCCCATTGTGGGATTCTGTTCTAAATAAACACAACAGAGATGTGCACAGACTTCTGAACAAAGCCTTGAGTGAAGCATTGTGCTAATGGAAAGCAGAAAGGCCTGTTCACCAGAGGGGTCCAGGGGTCATATAAACAAATGGGGTTGTTCCCTTGACAGAGCATGAGTCAAAAAGATTTAAGGATTTCAAAACAGAAGACAATTTTAAGGGAAAAATGAATTCATGAAATGTACAAACAAGAGGGTGCTAACTTTTTAAAATCACAGCAGAAGTTCTTTCTGGCTTGTGGCTTAAAATCATTTCCTATATATTCTAGTATTTTTCTGCAACAGGTACTCATCACTTTAGTAGTAGGCTATGTGGGGTTTGTTGTTACTTTCTTCCTCTCCCTTTTAATTTTTTGTATTTTATTGATTTGTTTCACTTTCATATTATTAAAAAAACTTCTGTACACATATGTGTGAATCCACTTATGTGTGCACATGTGTATGGGGGAGTGGGGGTGCTCATGTGGAGGATAGTGGATAATACTGAGTGTTGGTCCTTGCTTCCTACTTTGTTTGAGGCAGGGTCTTTCTTGTTCACATTGCATATGTCAAGCCAACTGGCCTGAGAATTTCTGGAGAGTCTCTGTCCCTGTCTGCCTCCCATCTCACTGTGGCACTGAAATCACATGTGTCCTCACATGCTCTGGCTTGAATGGGTTTTGCAATTCAAACCCAGGTCCTCAAGCTTGTAATGCAGGAGCGTCACCCCTAAGCCCTCTCTCCAAGCCTGTTCATTCGCCTCTTAAGGCAGAACGGCCTGGAACGGGATTTGTTTCAGCACTTCCACACACGGTATACTTTGCCCTCATTTGCAGGGTGGGGAGCTCCCAGGCTCTGCTACCCTCCTTGGTTGTCAATGTGGAGACAGCCATGCCAATATCCACTCCGTGGTCATCTTCATTCATGAGTTATGAAATGAGAAAATGGTTAAGATTTTTCCAGACTTCTAGAATGTGGCAAACTCGCAAAGATATGACAAAATTATCCAAATTCTACTCTTTTGATAAGCTGGACTTTTTACATCACATTTGTACTTTGTTAAAAAGCATTTTGTCCCATAGCTCTTCTTCCCTCTAAAATCAGCAACATGAAGTGAGCTAGGAAAATACTCACATGATGTGACATCGACATGCTGATGCTGGCCTCCTAACTGCAGAACTGTTTGTGTTTTGTTTTGTTCAGAAAACAAATGTCTTTTAATTAACATACTGGATTAAAAGCAGCAGGTTTCCCACCAACACCATGTAACAGCAGCCGGGAACACCCTGTTTGTGTAGTCTGTGTTTCTCAGGTTGGCATGAAAATCATAGCCAGGCCCCAGGAAGTAGGAGAATCCAAATAAAATAAAACTCCAACTACCGTCAATGCTCTCCTTTATGTTTTATTTTAAAACTGATTTATGTCCAATATTCTGACAGGCTTCAGGAGGATGGAAATGCAGCCCCAATCACCTGCCTGCCAAACACAATGGCTCAGCCAGAGAATGATGGCCTCTGAGAGTGTTAAAATAGCTCATGTGACTGCTGCCTCATGGTACCCAAACCAGGGCCCTGGGCATTGGTGTGTTGGTAGGAAGGAGAGTGAGAAATGCAGATAAATTAATGTGTGTATACTGGGTTAGAAAAATTCTCCCATTTCCACCACAGGTATGCTAAATTGTACTGCAAGGAATATGAAGGGGTGAGCAACAGCCGTGGAGTGCAGGGGGTACCTGCACAACTTCCCTTCCAATTGTTATAAAGAGGGACAGGAAAACAGCTAGTGACTGGAAGATGACCCAAAGCACAGCCTTTCTGAAGCAGTCTGTGTTTCCAGACCAGAGATCCTGGTAGGATCCCTCAACAAAGACTATCCAGTGTTGAGTCTGCAGTGTGAAGAGTTAGAGCCAGCCTGACTCGTGTATTGTCTTACTCCATTTAAAGACATAAAAGTGCTACAAAGGATTATAAAAACTATGTTTGCCAAGGGAAAAGAGAACCTATGTTGGTGATCTTGATTTTATACCTTTTAATGTTTTTAAAGAGTTTTTGCATTTTAACTTTATTGTGTGCCCATGTGTGTGAGTGTGCGCATGCGTATGTGTGTGTGTGTATATGAGAGAGGGGGGAGGTGTGGGGTGGATATGTTATGGATGTGTGTGTGTGTGTGTGTGTGTGTGTGTGTGTGTGTGTGTGTGTGTATGAGAGAGAGAGAGAGAGAGAGAGAGAGAGAGAGAGAGAGAGAGAGAGAGAGAGAGAGAGAGAATTGGCTACTTCATGAAGCATTGGGGGTTTGCTTAGCAGGTGGAGAGGGAGAGAGAGAGAGAGAGAGAGAGAGAGAGAGAGAGAGAGAGAGAGAGAGAGAGAGAGAGAGGTGGATATGTTATGGATGTGTGTGTGTGTGGATTCCTAAGCAGGCCAGAAAGGACATCTCATCCCCTGGCATCTCAGGCTATTGGAAACCACCTGACAAGGGTTCTGAGAAGTGAACCTGGGTTCTCTGCAAGAGCACTATGCTTACTTAAATGCTGAGCCATCTCTCCAGCCCCCATTTTGCATATTTTAAGTTAAACTAGTTTCAACTGACATTTGAAAGTATGAATATCATGCATATCTTGTGGGTTTCATGAGCAGTATGGATGTCCACAGAAGGCTTAAATCAGAGTATCATGTCTCCTCAGGCATCTATTGCTTATGGTGAACATCCAAACATTCTTCTAGCTTTTCAGAATACACAGTAGACTCTCCTCACCCACAGCCACCCTACCTTGCAACAACACACCACAAGTTCTAACTCCTTTCCAAGTTCAAGTCAGTACCCAAACTTCCTGCCCACCCTCTCTCCCCAGCCTCTCACAAAACTCAGGCCACCCCCACTCTCAGCTTTGTGAAACCAACCATTTCAGTTCAACCTTTCAGAATAGGCTTCTTGCTAGATGACAGTAGTCAAAACTGTAGCACCAGACTTATTCTAACATCAGAAATTCCACTTGGGAGACCATGTAGCACCTGCTCTCTCCACATAGCTTATTTCACTTTATACAGT
Source organism: Peromyscus maniculatus bairdii (assembly GCF_049852395.1). NCBI lineage: Eukaryota > Metazoa > Chordata > Mammalia > Rodentia > Cricetidae > Peromyscus > Peromyscus maniculatus. The sequence continues at coordinate 8,601,676 of NC_134857.1, read as the reverse complement.
GATTTCTGGTTCAATGCATATTGATGCAGAGAACAGAATGTCTGGTTTGATGGCAGAATGGTATTGTGAATATGTGCCTCATATTTTTACCCACTTATCAGCTTTTTGTGACTAGTGCTGTCATAAACAAGTGAGTTCAGATGTGTATGATGGTTTCATTTTATTTGGTTGGGGGGCGTGTATCCAGATGTCCACTTTAGTTTCCATAAAGGTTTTGCTTTTTTGCAGAAACTGCAGACTCATCCCCCATCTCTATGCTCCCTATCCATGCATGCACAGTTCCTTCCATTGCTAGCACCCTATTCCAGAGCCTGAATTGAAAACCACTATTGTCCGGTGCCTGCATTTCACGTCAGACCCACAGTGGTGGTGTACACTACATGAGCTTAGGCAGATGTATAGCAACATGTATTTGCATTTACAGTACCACACAAAGGATTGTCATTGACCCTAAAGATATTCTATCCCTCATGCAGTCAGCCTTCCCATGAGTCAGCTTCAGGCTAACAATGACTACACACGGTCTCCCAAACTCTATCATTTAGTTTTCTCTAACAGGTGTCTCTTCCATACTGATATGCATCTAAGTTCCCCCAGGTCTTTTTGTAGAATGCTGTACTTTTCTTATTAGCACTCAATGTTCTGTACTGCCTGGTTTAGCAGAGTCTAAACCATTCACCTGCTAAAAATTTGGACCAGTTTTGAGGTAGGTGATAAAAAAAATAAAAAATAAAATAAAAAAAGCTGTGGTAAGCTCTGTATAGCTTTCTGCAGGAACATACCTTTTCAACCCTTTTGGGTAAACTCCAAGAAGCCACAGTGGATGGATCAAATGTGTCCCAGGCCATTTATTCTACTGTAACTGAATTCTGTAGAGTAGGTGGGTGACTTATAAGAACAGAGATAAATTGCACACCATTCCAGGGGGTATGGAAGTTCAAGGATAGAGGCCCACCTGTGCCTGCTGGAAGAGACTTCTTGCTAGATGGCAGGTTTTTTAATTAGAAAACTATTCCCACTGCAACTTGCCCACTACCATGACAGCACAGTCCGTGGATGGGAGCAGAGCACCCAGGACTCTGAGCTCTCAGGATCTCATCTAAATGGTCCACCTCCTCACTGTTGCGCTGAAAACCAGACTTGTCCATGTTCGCTGAGGGGCGTTCAGAGTCAGCAGTATACTGATTGCTGAGTTTTAAATTAAATTATATGATGCCAGACCATCAAATCAATGTGCACCCTTACAGACCACCAAATCACCCTCCCGTGTGCTGGACCATGCTCACCCTCACCACGGGGAACAAAGCGTCCATGTTGCTACCTGCCTTGGGTACCCTTCAGTACCTGTTCCCCCGACTCACTCTTTCTGACTGAAACCCAGGGGCAGCCAGGTGTTTTAGTCTGCATTTTCTTGCTACTGTGGTATGGGACAGCTTCTCATCTGATTGTTTTACCCTTGTGTCTTTTCACTGGACAGTTCAGTGTTGGACTTGGCGTGTGTTTTTAACTGGGCTGTTTCCTGCTTGCTGAGCATTAAAAGTTCATTGTCTAGTTCAGGCATAGTCCTGCATGAGAGGTATCTTCTGCAAACATTTTCACTCAGCCTGTGGCTTCTCTTTTATTTTTCTATTTATAAATTCTTTTCAAGAATTTTCCTTCTGATGGTCATATGTCTGGGTTTGACAAAGTAGAAGTTTTACCTGGTAAAGTGTTGGAAGCTAGTTTCATTTAATGCAAAGAACACTGGGTCATAAATTGGAAGATGGACATTCAGCCTGCCTAATCTTGAAGAGCTACTTAACTTCTCTCTTCAGTTTCCACCAAGTGAGAAAGAGCTGTTGATATTTGCCCCTCTGGACCGATGCCTCAGTCAGTAACGCACTTGCCGAACAAACAGGAGGACAATTCCCAGAAGTAATCCTAAAAAGAAAAAAAAGGCAAGGCAGTGTATGCATGTAATCCCAGCACTGGGGAGGACCTCAGGGCTCTTTAGCCAGCTAGCCTCACCTGCTTCATGAGTTCCAGACCAGTGAGAGACTCTGTCTCAAAAGATAATGCAGATGGTGCCTGGGGAACAACATCCCAGGTTGTCTTCTCTCCTTGTCTTCATCCAAGCATGCACACACACACATAGGGGAGGGGGAGGAGGGAGCAAGATCTGCTTTGCCTCTCATTGATTTTATTCTGAAGATTAAAACCAGTGTAGGAGAGCAGGGCATGATGGCTCGTACCTAAAATCCTCATACTCCCGAGGCTACAGCAGGAGGATTGCCATGGGTTTGAGGTCAGATTGGGCTACATAGTGAGACTCTCTTTAAATAAAATAGGTGAATTTAGTCTATGCATGTAAACTTTTAAGGAATTATTACTTCATTAGTTAGCTTCCCCCACCGTTTTCACTTCCAGGACTGCACATTTCAGTCTACACTAGAGAACTACTTTCTTATGCACCTAAAGGAGAAGGACGCTCACTGCAGAGTGAGTCAGCCTCTGAATTCACAGGAGAACAGGAAGGAAGCTGCTTCTAAACTCTCAGTTATTCCTAGAAAAATAGAGCAGAGCAAATGTTCATGCTGCACTATTCAGAGTGTGAATTATACACCCCACAATATCATTATTGCTCAGATCTGTGGCCAATAGCTACAACTTCAAGTTATGTATCTATCAAATTTTCATTTTAATAGTGATGACTCATAATGAATGGATGTCCTCTTACTTCCATTCATTAAACTATACACTTGCCGCCTGCGCATGTCAGCTGCCAATTCCAAGCTCACATCCCCCTGAACCACTCTATAGTTCCCCCCATTTTGTATTTGTTAACACACATCACACACACACACACACACACACACACACACACACACACACACACACACACACACACTTTGGAGAACAAGTTTTCTCCTGCACACTGGGGGAGCAGAGCAGATGCTGTGGAAGTGCTACCCTACCACGTTGCAGAGGCTCTGAGCATTCTTACATTCTGATCTACCCCTGCCACGCCTGCCTTCTGCTGGTCCACACTTCCTCCTCTGGACAGGGAAGCTATGCTGGCAGAGACCAAATGCCTTCTTCACATCAGCTCTTTTCCAAATGGCAGAAAAAGCTTTCAGCATCCATGGCACAGGTTTCTCTGTTTTGGAAGGAGTGGACTTGAAAGATGCCTTGTGTCTGGATCTTCAACATGGGGTAGAATGGAAGAAACAGGTCCAGAAAACAAATCAGAAACAGAGGGGAGCTACTCTGTGGGACCCCAGAGGGAGATGCTCTCACCCGCCCTGTTTTCTGGGTGTGCCTCCATTCCTACTTGGTCCCTTGTGCTGCCCTTTCTTCCTACTTAGCCATCCATCTCTGCTCCTGTCTGGTTACAGCCAAAGTTTATTTGAGTTTTCTTTGTTTTCTTTCTCCCTGATGGGCCCCATGCCACATCCCTGCCAACTTGCAGGGGCCACTCTTGCCCTTTCATTTCAACACTGAATGCTCAAACAGGATAATAGTTTCAAAATCAACCCTGTTTACTCCAAACCCTGTGTCCTCTTCCAACACAGTGCCACCTGGAGACCTTCCTCCCTCTTCACCTTCCTCTTAGATCTCTTTCCCTTCCCTCCTCTTCCCTCCCCTTCCCTCCTGTCCCCTCCTCTTCCCTTCCTTCCCCTTCCATTCTTTTCTCTTCCCTCCCTTCCCCTTCTTTTCCCTTCTTCCTTCCTTCACTCAACCATGCTCCTCCTTCCTCATTATAAAATCCATCTTACCTTGACCTCACACTTAAGGGGCTGACTGCTCACCGCCTCTCAGAGAGATCCAGACAACTCACATCTATACTAAAGCATCCCTAGCATCTCTGCCCACTCCAACTTTCTACTGCATGGCAGACCACTGCAGAGCATCTGTTGAGTTATCACAGGAGGGCCGGAAGTACGGATGAGAGCACCTTTGTCTAGGGTCCTGCCCTCCTCCCTCCCCTCTTCAAATTTCCTTTTCTCTTCTTTCCCTCTGTCCCTTCTCTCTAAACTGTAGACATGTTGCTTACTATGGTGCTTAGCTTCTCATCTAGGAAAAGTCTGCAGTATATAATTTATGACATTACTGTTGCATCATTTAAAAAGAGAACATCACAAATATTCTTTTATTGAAAAAATTCTATTACAAATGGTGGGTGACGTGCTTACCTATTAAATAAAAGTTTCCATAAAATCCTGAAGAGTTCCCTCCTAACAATTTTGGAATACTTGTGCCCTCTGGTTGGAGTGTGAAGAAGAGTGCCTGGGAAGAAGTCGTGTCCACAAAGACTGAGGAACAGATCAGAGCTTCAGTGATGTGGACACATTAGAAGGTTGCAACTTCCAACTTAATTATGCTTTATCTTGGCCTAGCTACCACCCCAAAAGCTAAGAATGTCATCAGATAGCATCCTAGGCAACAGGACAGATTCCCCCATCTTGCTGTAACTGCCTTTTTGATGTCCCCACCAATGTATTTTTAAAACCCCTTGACTAATAACTGGCTTTGTTCTAACTCCAAGAAACTGCTTCCACATGGAATGTGGAACCTGGGTCATCTAGCTCCATACTTCCTGGGCTCCGTCCATTCAAGTTTGGCTTCAGAATAATCTCTTATTCTGTTGGAGATGAGAGCTGTGCTTTGCATCAACAGTGTGAATTGTCCAATTACCACGAGACTGAGGGGCCGATGACAACAGTCTTCAGTTCTTCGCTCTTTAGAACTGTGAATAGTTAACTATTCTTGTAAGAAATGCTTTGTCTTAGATGACCAGGTGATGAGCGAAAGTTCTTTAAAAAAAAATGTTTCTTTCTATCTGAAGAACTGAAAACAAAAGAGAAAAATCTTCTTTCTGTTGTAGCAATCCAATGGACCCAGGATTGTCTTTCAAAATTCAAATTGCACATGCAGACCCAGGGTGAGCTCCAAGGAAATCATGTAAGGACACTCACTTAGAAAGAAATATGATTATGGTTTGTGATAAAAGGAAGGTCTTTTTTTCCTACCAAATCACGTTTTATTCCCAAGAAGAAACTATAACCAGTCAAATAACAACTAAAATTCAAATACAATCAGGACATATTCAAACCAGCAGCCAGGAGCTTGGGAAAGAAAGAAAAAGAGATGAAAGCAAAATCTTCAGACAGATATAAGAGCAATTCTGATGTTCAGTTATTGCATAGAATAGGATATGGGTCTGCTCAGTGCAGTACTTCCCAATAGCACCAAAAATGAAAATGGCCACAATTAGACTGTGGTGAATTCCAGCCATTCCCCTTGCAGTGGTATTCCAGAGGGTCACTGGTAGTGGGCTTACATTGTTGGTTACACACTGCTTGCTTTCTATTCCACAGACCAACACAGAACATCCCCATCCATATTGCATCTGCTGTTCTCTAAGCCCCTCCCTTGGAGCCGACCACTCAGTTTCCATAGTAACTACTATATAACTATGGTTCTGAGGTAGCAAGGGAGGAAAAAGAAAAACAGAAGAAAAAGACTAAACCTGGGTAGTTGGAGCATAAAACATTCTCTACCAAGAACTTTTATTTGTGCATCCCTATCTGCAAGAGTACTTTTCAGAGTGATGTTTGCATCCACATAGTAGCTTCATCTCTGGTCAGTGCTTCCATGGATGTGATTGTGCAAACAAACGGCATCAAAACAGTGCGTCCATTCCGAGCCCCTCTGCCCACCCTTCATTCTTTCCATGTCGATAGTAAGGCAGGGAAAAGGATGACCTCAAACGGGAGCAGAGAGCTTTGCAGCTGGCATGCCCGAATGAGTTAATCTGGCTACTGATGCGTGCTATCCACTTGATACATCTTTTGAGACTTCAGGTAAGTACTTACCATAAGGCAACATCAGTCACCCATGGCAACTTTCCATGTTTGAAAGGATGGTCTCACCTAGCTCTGGAAATAACTTCTTTTTCTAACTTGAGAGAGCAAGAGTCCCTTGCTGGGAGTAAAAGGATCTCTTGGGGATTCCACAGCTGTTTACTACCAAGTTCACACTCCTTATTTACAGGCAGAGTTCTTTCTTCGGAGGAAGTTAGAGAATTTGGAAATCTGACCCCACAGGCAGGGTGGTGGCGGAGTGAGGCTCGCTCCCTTTTCAGTCTGAAAATTCGAAAGCAGTGGGGAAGAAATGCTGGACCTATCACAGCGATGCTAACAGACAGCCTATTACAGTATTTAATAAAAACAGAAGCAGCATGCCTGTCATAGGCTAATAAATCCTCCCTCCTGCACGATTTTAAAAACAGTCTGAACCGGCTTCCACAGAGCTTCAGAGAACTAATCTTAAGCATGGCTGTCTAGCGTGCCCGTCACTCCTATTGTCCTTCCAAACTCTTGCAGACATTTTGAGCGAGGACTATCAAAGCCATGAGTTAGCGAGGGTGTGACATCAATGGTCCACAAAGGCTGCCAGCACGAAGGGGAAAGATGAGTACCGGTGGCTGTGTGGAGGACTATACGGGATCGCTGTCGTTAAAAACTGAGCGTGGCTTTTGAAGAAGATGTGACAACTACCAGAGGTAGGATTTGCATGTAAAACAAAGGAATCTGTTGCTGTTTGGTGTTTTTTGTTGTTTGATCGGCTCTGGGGTGCTGTGTGGGTCAGAGATTGCAGCCAGGTGCGACGGAGAGGCTGGGTCAGCTTGGGGCTCCACGTAGACCAAAACACAAAACACCGCGGCCAGTGTGAGGTTTTATGGCTGGAACGCCTCGCGACACACTGGCTCCCGGCTCGCTCGCAGCCTGCTGAGTGTGCACTCCACGTTGCTTTCCGTGGAGTGGAAGGCTTAGAGGTCATGGGGAAAACAGTTCGTTTCTCACCAGTGGTGCCACATAGGCTTGGGAGGGGGCAATTGAAAGAAGACTTTGGTGGTGGGAGGCGGAGAGATCCAAGAAAAATAGGGGAGGAAGCGGTGCTGAACTTGAAACCTGTTAGGTAAATATGTTATTCCTGTAGTCAGTGTGCTTTGGTGGTCAGAGGGTAATTCGGAAGGCACTGAGGGGTTTCCCCCCATAATCTACAAGAGAAAACTGGTTACCTCCGTCCATCTTGCATATTGAAAAGCTGATCCACACCATTCTGTTCCTATTAATGGCTCTGCTAAAAACGGACCCGGAGTTTGAGACTAAAGAGGGGGCTTTCTCTGTGTTCCTGTCTTGCCTTTGAACAACTGCCGGACTGCAGATGGAAATGGGGATTTATTAGAGGTGAAGGGCTTGACCTTTTATTTTGTTAACGAACAGTATAAAAGCATAATTCTCCTTGAAGACGAGAGGGGCAGTTGGGTACCACGGTCGGGGAGGAGGGGGTAACGAGTAGACCTGGCTAGGAGCTACAGCTCCTTGCGCTTCAGATGGGATCTGTGAAGCTGGACTAGAGAAGGAGGACTTCAGGAACCGCCCGCTGAGATTTCAGAGGCAAGAGTACAACGATCCCAAACCAATGTTTCCGCAATTTGATCCTTGGTGCCAGTTCAGTTCGGTCATTGCATGTGACCCTCAGTGTGAAGAGGCAGGGGACAAAGCCAGTGCATCTGTCCCTCTGTGCTGGTGCGCCCTTTCCCCGTGGACTTCACAAACTCCACGCTGTAAAAATAATGCTTCCTATCTTGAAAAAAAAAAAAAAAAACATACAAAAACTCTGTGTTGCAATGCATGGATTAGCTATAATGAACAGCAGAGCCTCAAATGTTCACATTTACAAAGAATGTAACATTCTCCACTGGTCTATAACATCTAAGTAATGCATTATAAATTAAAAATAAGTGTTAAGGACAATTACAGCATGTTAGTTTTCAGCTAGATATAAATGCTGGATTAAGGTTAAGGGGGATTCCTGTGTTTTGAGCTCCTGTGTACACACTGCCGTTTACACATAAACTCGAGACCATTTTCCCATGGTCCAGACACCTCTCAACTTAAAGTTGTGTGTCTGGTTTTCATAGCAGAACGACAGACATTACTGAGCCAGCTACCCAGTCCTGGCTGCTCTTTAAGTGACCTGGGGCACATGGTTACGAATAACTGGATTTCCTAAGACAGAGTTTGTGCTTCTTTGCGGCTAGTGGAGAGCTTGACCTTGACCTTGTGAAGTCCTCATCTCTAGCCAGGTCTCCAGTGAAGAATCTATGCCTAGAAAAAGACAGAGTTCAGGCTTCACAAACACAAATTATGTCACAGAAGTTAGCAAGTACGTGGTACTGTTTTCCTTGATTTTAAAAAGACTTTTCCTGCCTGTAGTCTAACCAATTTTACCTGAATCTGATTGTGTCAAGTATTTCTTTGAGGGGTAGTTTATGCCGTGAAAATAACCATGGAGGGACAATTGTATTGCAGTCATGCTCCAACACTTCGTGATAAACTGGAGTGATTCCACACTGCTCACAGATCTGTAGAGAAAGCCCTTACACTGAACCTGGCTGGTGTGTGTCAGTCTGGACTGTACCCCACGAGAATGAAAACCAGGGGGAAACAGGATGACTTGGGTTTTCTTTTAGTCAGCTATGAGGAAAGTCGAGCTGAGTAACTTGGTCAGTCTACTTTGTGTGAAGAATTAGCTCCATGGCCCATGTCTGTTGAGGTACCAGCCAGAGGCTCCCTCATCATCTTCCCCTTCCAGCTTCTGCTCCATCTAGTCATGAAAAGCAAAGCCTCCTCCAGCTACACAGGAAGTGTGGCAGGCATCCTCCCTGATATAAAAAATAAACAAGGCATCTGTCAGTCTTACTATCTCAGTCCTCCAGGCAGCAAACCACCATCTCAGTCACCGGGGTACCAAGGCTCCACAGTGATCCTTCTTTTCTGTCTCCCTGGTCTACACCTGGTCAATACATGCAGCCGCCACTCTACTTGGATCTACTAGATGGGACATTTCTCATACTGACACCACCTTCTCTTCCAAAATCTCTCTTCTCTTGGAATTAATAATAATAATAATAATAAAATCTTCCCCCTCCAAATCTCTGCTATACGATCAAGTAGAAAAGTAAACCAGAACAATATATATGCAGCATAGCCTTGATTACAAGAACATATGTGCAATTGTGCAATATAGTTCAACTTACAAAATAGATATGCAATATAAGCCTAATTTTAGGAATACATGTGTGTATTGAAAAATAGAAAAAAATGTACATCAGCAGCAGCTTTCTCAGTATGGTGTGCATATTTTTGTGCTTGCTAAGATGTTTTGTGGGAAGTGTTATCCTAATAGTCACAAGACACATATCATAAAGCCTACTCATATCTCCTTTTCTATCCATGTTACCATTTCACCTCTTAGCTTACTTCACAACACCAACTCTGTCTTCATCTAAAATTCCAAAGTCATTTGTTTGTGCAAGCAAGGTAGTGCAGGTGAAGTTTCTCTTCTAAGGCTCCTTGGGGTTTGTCTGTTGTTTTTTAAATACACCTTAAGGAGCTCAGCATTATCCTCTCTCCAATACTGACTCTCTTGTCTTCACAGAGGATTCCTAGAGAGGAAGTGTGTGTGTGTGTGTGTGTGTGTGTGTGTGTGTGTGTGTGTGTGTGTAAAATTTCTATTTATTTTTAAGGTTTTAAAATTACTTTTAATTACATGTATACGTCTGTATGTGGACATGTGACATTAGTTCAGGGGCCCACAGAGACCAGAGGCATGAGTCTCCCCAGCAGCTGGAGAGACAGACAGTGAAGTGAATTCTGGGAAAGCAGTCGGACAGCTCCTCCCTAAAAGCATCAAGTACCCAGCCACTGACCTGTCACTCAGGCCCTTTTCGTTGTTTTTTAAATGGAAATCAGTTTCAAATTCTTTTCCTCATTCTCTGCTTAATCTTAAAATGTTGGAGTGTTCCATGGATCAAGTGTAAATCTCTTTCTTCTTTATCTCTGTTTAGGCTCCAAATACGTCAAATCCTGTCTGGAGTCCTTTAAGACTATCCATGTCCACATAACTCACAAATTCTCTAATATCATATCTAACTTCTACAAACCAGTTCCTTAAACATGGTATAGCCATCTCACTCCTGCTATGCTCTTAATAATCAAACGTCTGGATTTCCACCTGACCCTCCTTTCCAGTGTCACTGGAGACTCCATTGTTGCACTTTGTCAGGAGAAAGCTCTGGAAGTCTTGGAATCCTCCCTTCCCCTCACAGGCCATAGTGCCTATACCCGCTGCCCGTACCTTCAGTATAGACCTAATACTCTCACTGTTCATTGCATTGTCTTTCACCAACCACCAAAATGAGTAGATGTTTTTCACAATTGATCTATTCCTCTGCTTCCTTCTGCTCCCATTCAGTTCTGTCTCCCAAATCAGTGTCGTATCAAAATGGAAATGAAACAGTATCTCTTGTTCAAAAGACTCCCTTCTGTGTGTACCCGTCTGCCTGCAGGTTACAGTCAAAATCTTACAGGGGCAGAAAGCCTGGCTCTTCCCTCCCCATTCCCAATCCACTGTAGCCAGGCTGGCTGCAGGCTGAGTCCTCAAACTCACCCACATCCAGATCTTATAGCCTTCGCCTCTGCCATACCTTTCCCCTAGAAAATCCTTCTTGCTTCTGAGTCTCTCTGTTTCAGGTCTCTGTGAAAAGCCTTCTCATGGAGCAGGCACTCAATAGGCAGTGGCCACATTCCCGAGCAAGTCGCCCAGTGTAGGAATTGAATGTTTTTCTCATCAAAATCCATTGTAGCGTCAGATACCAAGCATTCATTATTTTCAAACTTGGGGCCTAAACTCTGAGCCTGAACATCCTGTTGCTTTTCATAGAGAGATACCAAATACCTTGGACAAGTCAAGGAGATTTACTAAGAGGATTTTTCCCCTTCTCTCTGCATAGGAGGGGGGAATACGCCACTGATTCTAATCTGTGTCAAAGGAAACATAAATTCAATTTGGCTGAATTTGATCTTATCCATAAGTTCAAAGGAACACTACGCATAGCCTACAAATGACTATGGGTGTAAAATACCCCATCTTTCCTCTGCCTTTCTGTGTTGATCCTGGAAGGAATAGCAAAGACACATTAGAAGGTTCTAGTCAAGTCTAGGACACTAGGAATCAATCAATCGTATCCAACAACTGTGCTATTAAGTCACATTCTTCCCTAATCCATAAGGTCTGTTTAATAGTGGTGTTCTCCTAGGTATAAAGTACACTTTCTCAAGTAACTATATTGCAATAAATGACCTTATTGCCCAAAGTATATAGAAGAAATTCTGTCCACTATTTCTACAATGTTTCAGAGGCTAAGGAGGTGGTGTGCCAGAGACACAGCATCCAAGAACAGAAACCTCGATCTGAATCTTAGTTTTGTTTTCCTACATAGTGCTGTTACCTTGGATAAAGTTGTAACTCTTAACGAGCCTCAGTTTCCTCCTTGGTATTTGGTGACAAAAATGCTACATCTGGATTGAAGATTAAAGACGATTGTGTATGACCCCTCTCCACCAGAATGCCTGGAGCAGAGAACCTTCAGAACGTTTCCGTTATTATTGCATGAGTTCCCCACCATGCCCCAGCCATAGACATGGCACTTCCCATTGAACAGATGAGGAAATTAAGATATGGAAAACCTCAGCAAACTGAGGTCAAAGGCTTGAAAGCTGTCCCATCTACTCTCCTTTCAGCCATGTGGCCCCCCTTAAATAAAAGTTCAGGTTAACCCCTTTAACGCAATGAGTGACTCAAGGCTGCCATGATCAGAGACTTTTTATGGACCAGGATTTTCCTTCTATGAACAACATGGGCAGGATTTCTTTACTAGGCCACAAATACACTCCAGTTTCCAGGAGGCAATCTAAACGGGAGCAGATGCGCACACTCAATGAGATGAAGCAGTGGAAAACAGCTTTGCCGTTGTGAACACCTAACTGTGAATCCCAGCTCTGCCTGTTGTCTGCTGTCCAGCTTGCTGAGCCTCTGTCTCCCCAGCAGAAATGCAGACAGACAGCATACGTGCGGAATTCATGGGGTCGTGAGGATTATGTGTCAAGAATGTGCCTGGTAAAGATAAAACATGTAGTACATATTAACTATTGTGATCTGATATGAAATCACAAACATTAATTATACATATAAAATATACAGAGAGATTTTGTTTAAAAAATATCCTTTATGTCCATTTAATCCCAGCACCCAGGAAGCAGAGGTATGTAGAACTGTCTGTAAATTGAAAGCCACCCCATTCTGCCTATTAGGTTCTAGGCCAACCAGAGCTACAAAGTGAGACTCTGTATCAAAGCAAAACAAAACAAAACAAAACAAAAAACAAGAACAACAAAACTTTTATGAGTTTCTCACTTTGTTATGATTTTGGTCACATTTTTTATGTTGCAGCTCGAACTCAGGGCTTTGTGCACACTAGGTAACTACCCTCTCCCGTCTCTCATGCAGCTACATTCGCAGAAGTGTTTCTTCTTCGCTATTGCTTGCCTCCACATCTGTTCAGTAGGCAGCATGAGAGTTATTAGCATCAGGTACTACACAGGAGTTCACGGCTGTGAAGCGTCAGACAGGACCAGAGACAGATTCTGCTGAAATGTGTGACATTTGTTCATTTCTTATTAGGCCCCAAAGAAAGAAGCAGCCATGAAGAAAAAACAGGGCAAGAGTCTGTCTCTCTGAGATGCCAAACTCAATTATATAAATTTAGGTACCTGAGACAGAACTTCAGCCACGCACCCTGGGCTCTGGCTTCTGTGCTTCTGGTGTCTTCGCTCTGTCTGTGGCAGCAGTGCCTGGCTCCCTAAGAAAATGTCCTCATGAAAACATAATGGATGACACAACATGCTGTCACATGGCATGATGTCATCCATCGCACCATGTGAGGTCAGGGTACAACACACATGCAGTTGGCAGGTGGCCTCACCAGTTCTGCCAGGTTTAGCAAGGGTGTTTTATTTAAACCATTGAGAAACTCTACAATGCTGAGCTCCAGCAGAGAGAGGTAAACACTCCCCTTTCCTAGTCAGCATGACCACTGTCCCATATCGTGACATCAAATTCTGAGACTCTGAAGCTTCATTTAAAGCTAATGCTTTGGGGATGTTTCCTTTAGTGTTGCTCAAACCCACCTTTGTAACAACAACCAGTTCCAACTGTATAATCCCAAAGTATGGATACACCATTGTTGTAAAAAATTCATGGACTCTTATGGGCTGATTTTTAAAAGCCCTTTACAAGGTGGTCTTTTTCATTCCTAGAATATCCTTTATGTATTTCCAACCTGGCCCTATGACACCATGCTGTGGGCTTTGGTTCCAGAATCCCCTTCCTTCCCCAGCCAGTCAGCAGGACCTGGCAGCATTCTGGGCAGCACTTACATGTTTCTTGAATGAATCCATGATTATTAGTCTACACTTGATGTCTCTGTGTCTGGTTGGACTTAAGGACAGATGAATCCCACACTTCAGCAATAGATTCCTGAGTGACATATTTATATGAATGAGCCTGGACCTGCAACCTCGTATCCGCTTGTCTTCTTGTCTCCTCTATTTACATTCCCAGACCATGGCAAATGCATCTCCCAGGCTGGCTCTTCTCCCTTCCTCCCTGCTGTTGGTCCGCGGTTGCTGGCTACCCTTATCTTTGTAAAGCATGTGGTGGGATCTTGCCTTTAAAGCTGACTTCAAGGCTGACAGTTCACACAGCAAACACCTTAGCCCCTTCCTCATCAAAGCCAGGGCAACAGTGGAGCTTGGATGAGAATTTCAGTGGAGGAGGAGGAGAGGGAGCACATCAGTATAGAAGATGGTTGTAATGCCAGGCAGGTAGACTATGGTTTAGATTGGCTAGCATGTATACAAAATAGGGAGATGTCAGATGAACCCATATGCAGATTTCCTGACACCTTGAGTGGGAAGCAAAACCTTAAAAGGTTTTGGACCTGGCAGCTCGTTTTCAGTTTGTATCCTCTTTGGTAAAATGGGGTGAGAGGATTAGCTAAGCTCGTAGTAAAATGTGTAACTAAAAAGTTAAAGTATACTTTTTTTCTCTTTATCTTTGTGTGTGTGTTCACGTCTGTAACTGCAGAGACACACATGCAACCACATACTTGAGGAGACTGAGGAGTGCCTTGGGTGTTGGTCCTTGCCTTCCATCTCCCTGGAGACAAGGTGTCTTGTTGTTTACTGCTGCCTGAGCCAGACTTGCTGGCCTGGCGGTTTCTGGAGATTCTCCTGTCTCTGTCTCTTGGGTCACAGTGGGGTGTGCTGTTACAAACACATCTGAATTCAGATCCTCACGCTTGAATGGCAAATACCCACTGAGCCATCACTGTGCAATGCCTAAAGTGTAATTTTTAATCCAGTAATTAAGCTCTAAATTCATTGAGAGCTGGAACACTGTTTTTATAAACTCCCAGGTGAAGAGAATTGCATTAAGAATATATATATATACATGTATACATACACACACACACACATATATATATATATATATATATATATATATATTACTTTAAGATGTCTTTAAAAATAGCATGATCAATATACTCATTCCTCTTCACCTTCTTCCCCGAGGTAAAGCTATAGAGAAAATAGATAAATGTTCTATCTGTATTTACCAGGCCACGAATGCAGCCAGGGATTTGGGATTCTACAAACCACATAAATCTTAATTCCACAGAATCCCCATTTCATGCTGTGGAGTAAACAGTGCTCTTCTGAAGGAGGGGGAAAGGGAAGTTTGCAATGTCTGATGGTGCCTGTTTGTTCCTCGATGACAAGACTCTCAGGCTTCTCAGTGATTGGGAATCATTTGCAAAATCCATCCATGCCAGCTTCTTTTTTATTGTGTATGTTAGTGTGTCTGTGTGGCTAGGGGTCCAGAAGCATCAGGTCCCCTGGAGCTGGCGGTCCCAATGATTGTGAGCTGCCTGATGTGTGTGCTGGGGACCAAGCCTGGGTGCTCTGTGTGTGCTTTTAACTGTTGAGCATCTCTCCGCTCCCTAAATATGATCCTTTCAGAAAGAGGGCTGGATTTGAAACATTTTCAAAATGAACCCTTCCACTCTGTGTGTCTGGGAATTTCAATGAGTTTGGAGATGTAGATCAGAACGTTTCCTTCCTCCTTTCATTCAGTTTTTCCCTGAAAAGCTGGGAAAGGCCAAGTGCCTGCCAAACTCTTACACTGGAAGTGTCTTTCATAGTAAAACTCCTAGGAAGTTAAAAGTAGCAATTCAAGTGCAAATGTGGACTCTTGCTTTGCATCCTGTGAGGGACTCACTCTGGACAAGCCACAGAAGGTAGTTCAGAGGAGAGTGATTACTTAAGAGGTCGTACTTGAGTATTCTGAGCTGGCGTCCAATAGGCACCTAAAAACTTCCCATGAAGAACCGTCAGAATCGGGGCTGGGGAGGCAGCTCTGCTGAGAAAGTGGGGCCCACACAAGCATGAGGACCTACATAAAAACAAGCTGGATAGAGTTGTGTGTGTTTGCTGTTCCAGCCCCAGGGAGATGGAGAAAGGCAGAGACTACCTGACCAGACAGCCAGGCCTACTCAGTGAGTTCCAGGTAAAAATGACAACTTGTCTCAAAAACCAAGGTTTTGAGGAATGCCACCAGAGGTTGTCTGGCCTCCACGCACAGATGCACCACCTCCCACACCCACTCCCACCCTCCCCTCAGAATGTGTCAGAACCAAATCAGTCAGACTTCCTGAGGGACTGCGCTTCTGGCCTTTGCATGATTTTAATCTCCTGATACATTCCAAATGAAGCAATCAGAAGAAGAAAAAGAACTGTAATCTGAAAGGGAAAATTTTGAGGCAAAATTCTAAAAGGATTAGTGTATTTCCTCCCTCCCTGTGAGAATGACTGATGATCGGTTTAACTTTGCTTCCCAGTGATTTATTTGATCCTGTGTGCTGCTGGGGAACAGTCTGTGAGGCCGTGTTTAGACAACTCAAGGTAACTATTTGCTTTTAAGATGTAAAAATAGAGCAGAAGAGGAGCCACTTCTCTGCTGGAATGAATCAAAAGAGCTGTTGAGAGAAAGTGCATCGCAAGGAGAGAGAGCTGAGGTAACTCATTACTAAGACTGAGGAAATATCTTGAAGTTAGAACAAATAACTCTACCCCGGTGTACAGCAAACTCTCCAGAGGAAGTCCATCATAACCCACTTCTCTGTCCCTAGCTCTGCTTCTCCAGTGAGCGGATTTAGACTCTGCGGAGCTGAAACTGACGAGGTCTGATATGAGGAAAGAGATGTGCTCTGATTTGTCCACTCGTTGAGAAGCTGTCTTGTGTGTAATTTTGATTTCAGACACACGATGCTGTTGAGTGTGGCTACTAAAAGGAGAATTTCCTGTCAGACTGTGAATGTGCCCAGGTGCCCACACTATTTTTTAATCTGTTCTCCATCCTGTTAAGCTTCAGTTTATAGGCCTCATTCATTTCACTTCTTCAACATCTCTTGTCCATCTCCACTACGGACTAGACAATGGACAATCCCTGGGACTGCTAGGAAGACAATTTCCCCTACCATGCTGGCATTTATAGCCATGGAGCAGGCACAAGCAAACACACATGGGGAAGCACTCAGAGGGCACGCGATTACATGTGGAGAAACAATCAGAGGGATTCTAATTGGAGACGTTAATATAGTTAAGATGTCAGAGAAAGCCTCTCTGAAAACAAAGATGCTAGATAATAGAAACGTGTAAAAGTGAAAAGAAAGAATAAGGGAGAAAGTGGGAGGGGTTGGGGAGACATTCACCAATAGGTCTCTGTCTCTGACTCTCTCTGTGCGTGTGTGCGTGTGTGCGTGTGTGTGTGTGTGTGTGTGTGTGTGTGTGTGTGTGTGTGTGTGTGTGTGTGTGTGTGTAGAACAGAAGCAGCAGACTGAGACAGAGAAGACAGATATAACAGAGATGGGAAAACAGAGTTTCTTGTATGTATGAAGCTTCTGTTACAGTAAAAAATTCATTCATTCATTCTCTCCACCACTGACTTCCTTTTCTTCTGTTCGTTTATTTAAAGGCAATAAACGAACAGAAGAAAAGGAAGTCAGTGGTGGAGAGAAAGCAGAGACTGAGCCTTGGCAGAGGGCTCTGTGGTTCAAAGGCAGGGACCAAGCTTGTGAGTGAAGGGAGGGAGAATACAGGATAGCCAGGCCAGAAAGAACCTCACAGGTTCCATTATTCTAATTGTGATGGGAAGCCACGCAAGGTACTGAGCAGGGACCTGATGTTTGTGATGGGCAAGGGAATGCCCACTGCTGTGGGGTCCAAATGAGAAGACTATGGGTGCCAGCTGAAGGGCCGAGCTTCAGTCTGGGTGCGAGGCGGCAGAGGGGCCAGAACTGGGGTGAGGCCTTCACACCACAGAGCTGGCAATGAACTAAATGTGGAGTGGGAGGGCATGAGAAAAGCAGGAGGAGGTTAATGATGACAGACCTCAGGCTTGAGAGGGTTCAAGGTTATGGAACACAAGAGCAGGACTAACTTCCTTTCATAGAAAAGATGTGAAATTGTAATCTCCACCCACTCTCTCTACTGTGCTCTCTCCCTCCTGATTTTCATTCTCTCTTCACCCACCACTGACTCCCAAACCATCTCCAGATGTGACCTGGTTACAGCGGCCATCTTTAGACCTCAAAACACAGCTGGCTAAGCCAACTCTTGGTAAGACCTGAGAAGTCCACCCTACCTCTTGTTTCTACGCCTTACCCCACTGAAGTCCTAGACTTGGAAGCCAACAGTTGTCTCTAAGCCCTCTTTCAACCACAGACCTGATTGCCCTGAAGTCTCTGAATCAATTCTTCTCTCAAATTATCTTTGGTCGTCTGCCTTTTCCTCCCCATACACACAATGTCCTTGCTCTCATGCCCCAGTAACTAACCTCCTCCCCTCATTTGATATTTTTCAAATCACAGTTGCTGAGTCATATGTTCAAGAATTATTTGGAGAATTTAAAAAAATTCATTCATGCATCCAATATTGAATCAGAATCTTTTGATTACGATGTAGAGATTTCCAAAAGAGATCTATCACATATAAATTTTTAGAAAAACAATTCCATTATTTTCTTCATAGTCTTCCCAAATAGTTTTAAAGTACGGCCCTGGTGATAAATCTTCCATGACCACAGACTGGGGTTTTCACTTAATCCAAATAAAGTCTCCCAGACTGGGTGTCCAGAACCTCTAATTCCTTGTGTTCAGACAAATTTCAAGCCTAATCCTCATTTCCCCCTTTTCCCTACCCTGACATACATTCCTCCCTTCTCCTCATCCTCCACATTTCCCCCGCCTCTTCTCCCCACCTCACACACACACCCCTCTTCTCCCCACCCCATCAAACATGTCTGTGTATACTCATGCCTCTCTTGCTTATCTTCATAGACTTCAAACATCTAGGAAAGGGCTCCACTCCTTCTCAGTTTGATCTCTTTGAATCTACCCTGTTGACAGTGGCCCTTTTGGGCAATACTGAACCCTTGTCTCATTTTTCTTCTCTGTCCATTCTTTGCCCTGTAGCTAGCAGTGCTCTCTACGGTTTTCCAACTCTCTCTGCACCGTCTATCTTTTGGTACCTAATTTATCACTTGCTTATATATAAATGTCTGTTTCCTTTTTCTACTTATGCATCAAAGATAGAAAATTACATTTTATAAAATGACAGACTGATGGAAAGTTGATTTTGTCCCTAGATCAATATAATGTGTGTCTTTGAACAAATAATTTATCGTCTGTTAATTAGGATTGTATTGCAGAATTTCAGACAACATAAGTTGAAGTGTCTGAAAAAGACACTTCTCAAATAACCAGTACTTAATGACTTTCCTTAGTAAACTTCATCATTTAATTCTGTCAAGTAGCCTCTGTTTCAGTGCGCTCTCCTTCAAAACACTGCATGCAAACTGTGTGCAGTATGGGAGGGCAGCCTCAGCCCCTTGCACACTGAGCATGCATGCAAATGTAGCCAAGGAATTAACTGTTGGCCCTAAGAAAGAGAAGAGTGATGATTTGAACTTGGAGCGAGAGGGAACAGCAGGGACACGAGGCTCGCCTGTATTAAGCCACGTGCATGTTCATCCTCGCACGCTCCCTGTTCTTTAACGCAGGCAAAACAACAGCAAGTCTAAGAATGCACAAAAGCAAGCTGTTTTCAAAGGAAAGCGTCTGTTAAATAAGGTCCTAGGAAATCAACAGCCCCCTCTGTGTCTGGCCTCTCATCTGCTGGCTGGGATCCTATGCACCCCTCTGCACCGCCTTACCTGGACTCTACATCATTCTCCCCACATTGTGCTTAGACTTTGTTTCTCATTACTCAAAGCACCAAACATGTCTACAGTGCAACTTTAAAGAAAAATAAACACCTTTTGGTCTCTTCTGGCTATTTTTCTTACCCTCGTCCTACTATAAAAAATAAAAAACAACAAAAACTCAAACAATTAACCCAAGGAAACTCTTGACTTAAGAAGGTCAGTATTGTATTGATGTAGAGGTAACTGAGCCAGAAGAGAGTTCATGTTTTCATGGTCTTACTTCAACACTTGAGACTTTGTCAGTCCAAGGCAAAAGTTCAAACTTCGTTTGTTAAAATGACTTTTCCCACTGAGGCATTACCAGAAAGAAGGTGCCCAGGGATTTTAGGGTATTCATGGGTGCATCAGGACATGGTAGTTAAAAAAGGGACAATACCATGAAGTAGGTCCACAGTGCATTGGACATTTTCATACAGAAAGGAAAGTTACAGACAGAAACAGAGAGATTGGCCAAACTCCTCGAGGAGCCTTAGCTTGGGCAGGGTCCAGACTCCTTTAGTCACATAATCAATTCAAGACATTGATTATGTCAACTGGCATCTCTGCACCTCAGTTTCCTCCTGTGCAAAATGGGGTCCTATCAGCCACAGACAGCTTTGTGTTAAGTTAAAAAAAAGTTACATGTACAGAGGCTGGCCAATGCAGCCCACAGGTGTCTTTCCTCGTGATGGCAAGGGTTGGCTGTCCTGTCAAAGGCTACAGACTTCCAAGAGAACGGCTTTGGAATTTGAAATTGGGGGTTTTATTGATTCAGTAACAGAGCTGGGGACAATTTTCCACAAAACGGTTAAAAGCCCAACTACAGCTGGAATGACATTGGAGCATGGAGCAGGTGGTGGTGTGGAGGCAGACTGCTCCTTCAAAGAAAAAATCCCCACAGGGAAAGAGTGAGGCCAGTTGACCAAGGGCCGATAAGGACACGGGACGGCTTCAGATTTTCCTCCAAGAGGCTGGCTATGGGGCTGAAGAGATGGCCTAGCAGCCAAGAGGATTTCCTGTGCAAGAGTGAGCTAACCGGGTTTTCTTTAAATACATTTAACCCCAGCTCTCTGAGACCTGATATCTTCTCCATGCCTGCACATGCAAGCACACACACACACATACACACACACACACACACAGAGAGAGAGAGAGAGAGAGAGAGAGAGAGAGAGAGAGAGAGAGAGAGAGAGAGAGAGAGAGAGATTAAATAAATCTTTAAAACGTCTTTAAGAGGTTGGCCGTGAGAGCCTCTTTGTAGTTGGTGAGCTAGAGTCTTCCTGTGCTGTGTGGATAGAGCATAGATACCCTCTCATCCTTCCTTACATTGCTTTGTAGATGGCACATTGATACCTCTTGTTTATTTCTCACCACTCTTCCAGCTGTGAGTTAGTTTTCATCACCCCCAGTTATGGACACAAAACTGAAGATAAAGCACACTGAGAACTCTAGAGCCTGAGTCTCTCACCAGTTCCCCCGTCTCCAAACAGGGGCCACACTGCTTAGCTTAACTATGAACGTATCACTTCTGCCTTTGGAGCCTGAGTTATTAAGCTGTGCGATTTCCAGGGTGGACCAAGGAGCAAAACCCATGCAGAATCATTCATTTTTATAAAACCACTTGCTAATAAGACCTTTCAAACACACAACCATGTCACACACATCAATAGCACATTGTATCGGCCAACAGTCACCGGCATACCAGCCATCCTGAGGGAATGTACAGCCACTGCACACTTAAGTTTAGCTCAACCCTAAAATCCCCCTTTCTTGCACTTGAAGAAAAGACTCAGAAAAATCAATCATTCTGCCCAAGATGCATGGTGTGTTTGTAATGCTACTGTGGTTCAAGCTGCAGTCACCTGTACCTAAGACTCTGAAGCATTGCAAGGGACCCTTGATGGTTGTTCAACACACTTTCTTCTTGTAGCTCAGCAAGCACACACACAATATGCAATCGATCTACAGACTTGAGCCATGATATCCCAAAAGGACCAGGCCAGGAGCTCCAGGACATAAGGAGAAGCAGCTGATGTTGTCAATCTGTTTTTCTGTGCATTAAAATCTATTCTCTCTCTCTCTCTCTCTCTCTCTCTCTCTCTCTCTCTCTCTCTCTCTCTCTCTCTCTCTCCCCCTCCCTCTCCACCTGCTAAGCAAACCCCCAATGCTTCATGAAGTAGCCAATTTTATAGGTACATTTTAAGTGGTAAATTTTAAGTGGTAAATGTGAAGAATGATGAATTTAACAGCATCCCCACCCTGAACACTATTCTGAGAAGGAACAAAAAAAAAATGGGAGGCAGGGTTGGGATTTAGCTCAGTGGTAGAGCGCTTGACTAGGAAGGGCAAAGCCCTGGGTTCGGTCCTCAGCTCCAAAAAAAGGGAGGCAAATAGTGATGTGTTTGGTAACAGAGTTGACAATTTTTCCTTTCATCAAGTTGTTTGTCCATCTTTCTCCTCTTGTCTTTTGAAAAACAATTATGTAAGGAAAATGAGCATGTGAAAGGTGGAGAGAGAGAGAGAGTCTTCTGCCACCAATCTCTAAGGTAACTCAGACTGGAAACCTATTTTTGGATAAAATACTAATCATGTATTAATTTTGTTTGCCTGGTAGTTCCCATAACCTTGAGTGTCAAGGACACTATACTCACTCTGTTCTTCTCTCTTTGGTTTTTTAAGACAGGGTTACTCTGTGCAGCCTTGGCTCTCTTAGAACTCGAACTCACAGAGGTCCACCTGCCTCTGCCTCCTGAGTGCTGGGATTAAATGTGTGCATCACACCCATCTAGATTCTTCCTTCTTCTCCTGTTTTTCCCAAGTCAGTTGATTCCAAGCGCAGGACTGACTCTAACATCTCCCAGACCAGGTAGCACTCAGAAGGCAGAGCACAGCTCTTTCTATACCTAGAAGATATTTTTGTAGCTGTTCTAATTCAAGTAAATATAACAATTATTCTTTGTTTTCCTTTTTCTTTTAATTGTAGAAAATCAAACCCTTTCTTATCACGAAATGATTATAATTTATATTCAAAAGCAATGGCCTTGGAAGCTCTGCACTGAGAATCTCAGTAGTGGGCTGGATTTGTGAGTCCACACCACAGTCACTTCTGACTGCCCTAGGGGTGCTATTTGGAGTGCATCCTTCTTGGCCAAGTGGGTCAGCATTAGATGTCATCTTTGTTTCACAGACATAATAGGACCCAAGGCCTTCTCACTGGTGGAGCTCCCACAAAGAGAAGCAGAAAAGACTGCCCTGTTCAGTGTTATCCTGGTGACTGTCTGTGCCTGCACCTTCTCACCCCTTCCCCCAAGGGAGCCTAGCACCCCACAACAGTGGACTTTGTCTCTGCTTGTCACCCTGTCCCTAACATGACACTGCACTAATTCACATAAATCAGTGTCGATAAAGCATTATGGTGGAATTCACATGAAACTTGAACTTCTAAAATGTTCTCCATTTAAACTCACTGAAGATTTATGATAGGCACAAAAAACATGAAGGAAGAAACAGGTTTCTTTTGCTGCCCTACCTATCTATGTAGGCATTTGGCATCATGTTGGAAAGTCAAATAAGAGTTTGAGACTGGTCTTGGATTAAAGTGTGTGTGTGTGTCTGTGTGTGTGTGTGTGTGTGTGTGTGTGTGTGTGTTGTCTGTCTAAAACAGGGTCTCACACAGCCCAGGCTGGATTTAAACTGGTTATGTAGCTGAAGATGACCTTGAACTCTTGATCCTCCTAACTCTACTTCCCGATTTCAGATCATGCTGCCATATCTAGCTTGATGAAAGGCTTTTTGAAAGATGAAATAGATCCCAGAAAACATGGACTTTTTGAACTGCCTGCTAAAAACAGCCAGAGATGGGGGCAAACAGCTTGAATGCAAAGAAAGATGGGAATGAGAGAACGAGAGACAAAAATCTTTGGCTCAGAATAGGAATGCCATCCATCACTAAGCACTCTCTGGTCAGTTTCAGTTCTCTCTCTCTCTCTCTCTCTCTCTCTCTCTCTCTCTCTCTCTCTCTCTCTCTCCCTTCCCCCTCCCTTTGTCCCACTTTCTCTTTTTTCTTTCTCTGTCTTTCTGTCTGTCTGTCTGTCTGTCTGTCTCTCTCTGATGTGTGTTTGTGAGTATACATGTACACATGGAGTCCAGACAGTGTTGGGTTTCTTGTTCAGTCACACTCCACCTTATTTTTTATTATATATTTTATTTTTTAATTTTAATTAAAATATAGTTGTATCACTTCCCTTTCCCTTTCTTCCCTTAAACCTTTCCCATGTGCCCCCTTACTCGTCAAATTGGTGATCTTTTTCTTTGTTAATATTACATATATATATGCATAGATATATAACTACAATTTGTCGAGTCTGTTAAGTGTAGCTTGGGTATATATGATTTCAGGGCTGACTACTTGGTATTAGACAACCAACTGGGGGCCTGTCCATAGGGGAGATCAATTCTCCCTCTCTCAGCAGTCATCAGTTGTGTGTGTTCTTTGGGAGGGGGGCCCCATGAGATTTCCCCATTCCATGCTGGCATGTCTGTTGGTGTTGTCGTTGTTCAGGTCTTGTCTAGGCAGCCATACTCTTGAGGGTATCACGGATATAGCAATACTGTCATTTCTCGGAGACACAATATTGCCAGGATTTCCTGGTCCTTTAGCACTTCCAATCTTTCCATCTCCTCTTCCTTGATCTTCCCCGAGCTTTAGTTGTTGTATTGAGAGAGTTGTATTACAGATGTATCCAATGGGGAAAGGCTCCCTGTAATCAATTCATCTCTGCATTCATTTTGAGCACCCAGTTGCACTTGCCTGGCTGACCAGAGAGCTCCTGAGAGTCTCCTGCCCCCGCTCCCCGGTGCTGAGATTACTGGCCTATGCCCTTGCAGGTACTCATAACTGAGTAGCAAGCACTTAAATGCTGAGCCATCTCACCCCAGCCTCAAAGGTACTAATAGTACCATGGAACTGTTCAAATTGGTTTTTGAAAAATATAACCTTCAGGATAAATGAGGGCAAGCAGAGAAAAAAGGGCAGCAATCACTGAAAATCAATATAAAACAGCCAAATTACTTTAACGAAAACGCTTCTACTTAATAATAGCTCTTTTGACTATTGGTTTCTGTAGCAGGAGCTAGACAAAGCTCTCTACATGATTATCTCATTGCACCTTGATGACAAAACCATAAGTAGGATTGTTTTTTAGTTTTCACAGGATGAGTTTGAGGCACGAAGAGGTTCTGCAGCTTGGCTAAAATAGAACGGTTAACAATGATTCAAACTCAGGTTATCTAATCTTGATCCCAACTTTGCACACTTAATCTCTGTCACAGAGGTATTCCAAATATCTATATCTGTAAACCAATGACCTTCAGAGAATATGGCTATGAGTAATTCCAGTTAAGATGTAATAAGGATTCATATCTGAAGTATTTACCAAACAAATCTTGGAATGGCTACTGCTGTTGAAGTGCCATGCCCATTCATCACTTGCTGTCATAGGATGGGGATTGAAAGGAAGTGAAATTGAGAACGTTCACAATCATTCATGTTTAAAGAGAAAAACATTTTTCTTATTAGAATCAACAATTACCAGAAATGGCAATTTCTTCCATTCTTTTCTGATGGAAGAACAAGTAAGCTACTGAAAATCAGTTTAACTCCATTTTTCAACTGCCAGTATTGAATCTCTGTCAGTAACAGCACATGTAATTTTGTTTCTCCTTAAAAGTAAAGAACACAACTTCACAGGACTTCTGTGAAATCAGTATAACTTCAGCTCATTGGTAGCATGTGTACCCAGCATATTAGAGTACATCCTCAGCATCACACAAAACCACTGTGATCCCAACACTCGGGAAGTGGAGGCAGGAGGATCAGAAATCCATGTCATCCTCAGCTCCATAGGAAATTTGAGACCAGCCTGTCCCATGAAGTTTCTTACAAATTTGAATTGATTACTACTCAGGAAAACATACTGTCTATGATCCAAAAATATATTGGTGTTATGCAAAGGGCATGGGTTCCTGCTTTCTGAAAATGACTCCTTTATGGATAGGAGCTGTCTATGGAGGACTTCACAAGGCTGCTAGGAGCATATGGCTAAACCCAGAGCCTTATCATTTTAAATGGAAGTTCTGAAAGATGGTACATTAATAATGAAAAGAGAGGTACTACTAATGATGGATTCACTGACCAGAAGGTGGCTCACTAGAAGACAATTGGAACAGACAGCTGCCACCTGCTGCTCAGGTTGACTCTACAACTGAGAGGTTTCATGACAGTGAGTCAAAATCTTTACACAGGATATTTCATTTGCTTCATTGACTTGGTCTTATTTTTTTTTTATTTCATGTGTTATTGTGTGCAAGTCTACATGTTCATTTGTGTGTGTACATGTACATGAAGGTATGTGCAGATGTATGCTTGTGCACATAGAAGTCAGAGTTTGACTTCTACTGACTTCCTTAATCATTCTCCACCATAATTTTTGAGAAAGTGTTTCTCACTGAACCTTACCCATTAGACCATACTAGCTAGCAAGGGAAGTCCAGAAATTCTCTTGTCCCTTCTTCCCAGGAGAAGGATACCAGGTGCACATCGCCACACCCACTTTTTATGTGAATTCTGGGCTTAAAACTCAGGTCCTCACACTAGCATAGAAGCACAAACATACTGAGCCATCTCCCAGTCCCAACCTTTTGAAAATCCTTTTCATTTACTTACTTATTTGTTTGTTTATTTTGCTGTGCTGAAGATTGGATTTGGAGACTCCTGAATGTTGGGTAAACTATTTAGGGATGAACTATGTATTCCCAGTTCACAAAGCTAAGGTAATTCTTTACTGTCCATGAAACTTTCTCCAGCTAAGATTTTCCTTACTGGTCAACCAGTTCCTAGCGTATGACTCAAGGTCTGACAACATTATGACTACTGCACTCATCCCTGGTGAGCCATGCCACCGTGAGCAAGTCATATGGTCTTTCAAGCATCAGTTTCTACACCTATTAAATGAATTCTCACAGTTTAGACCTTGCAGCTTTGTCGGGAAGTTTAACAAAGTGACACATGAAACATATATGCAGGTACAATGGGCAATAAATCAAAAGCAGTCACTGTTATAACAGCACCACGTGTATTCACAAAGCCTGTGTCAGCAGTACTTTTTATGTTGAATAATCATCTTCATTCTGCTTAACCAAAATGTGTGTACTATAGACCAAACAGAGCAAGACCTTCCTGGATTACCCGGGGTCCATGCTACATCTGGTGTGGGATATCTGAGAGAAAAAAATCTACGTACACTATATTCTTGTGTCTGTTAACTTTATTCCTCCAAGATAAAATTCTATCTATTCAGCTACAGCTTCGACAGGCATTCAGGACAAGAATAAATCTATATACACCAAGCTCTTTGTTTGTCTACTTTATTTCTCTGGGATGAAATCCTGTATCCAGAGCTTCAGTTCCATCCTGACACTCAGTTCCTCTTTGTCCTTTTTTACTGCCCTCTCATAGTCCTGCTAATGACTAGGCTCTTATGCTTCTAGCCTCATCTTTGTCCTCTGTTTCCTCTCCCTCCATCTCTACTTGCTCTCTACTCCTGGTTCTGATGAATTCTACAAGAGTTCTGCCTTACCATCTACAAAACATCTGTGTTCCTCTTTTCTCTTGGCTTGTGCCATTCTGTCTGCCTCTACAGAAAACACCTGTTTCTTCTCCCCATTACCACACAGTTCTCTGCCTTCTCAGGAATGTTGCTGCACCCTACCTTCCACCTTGATATGTAAAAATCTCTTTTGTTCTCAGTCAATTGCTCTAGAAAGCCACTAGGCCTCAAGGCAAGGGGATGGTCTGAGCTCCATTTTCACAAGAAACAAAGCTATGTGTCTCCAGCCACCTTGTCTCCTAGGCTCACAGAGGGGGGCAGGGTTAGTTACCTAGAAGTTCAGCAGGTCTGAGGAGCTGAACTCTTTGCCAATTGGTCTGGGAATATTTGAGCACACAAGAATTTCATTGCAGAAGACAGCTGAAATATTAAAAGCTGGTTAACACCAAATATTCATAATAAATGGCTTGCCTTTTGACAGACCCTTGGTCAGTCAAAGTATAGCTTTAATACACAGTTGAATCTCTATAATATATTCTTGTGGCCTGCCACACCTTCCTTTATTCTGGTAGATTCCTAAATCCCTTGTTGTTGATGCTAACTCCATCAACCAAAGTTCCTTCTGTGACACTGAGGGATTTGCAATGACAAACTATAAGGTAGAAAATTCCATATCAGACTCACAGTATTTGGGTGCCCCAAGAATGGGAAAGCTTGAGATAGTATCCCGCAAGAATAGATATTTGGGGGTATTGTTGTTTGGTTTGTTGTTGTTGTTTATGTTTTTGTTTCGCTGTTGTTATTGTTGTTTGTTTTTGGTTTTTTCAAGACAAGATTTCTCTGTGTAACAGAGTAGAAAAAGATGTCACGTGTGTGTGTGTGTGTGTGTGTGTGTGTGTGTGTGTGTGTATCTTTAATGACCTGAAAAGAAAACCAAGCGTATTAGTCACTTTTGAGGCTTTGCCAAAATACTTGAGATAAAAAAAACTTAAAAGGAGTGGTGTGATTCTTGGTTTGTGATTTCAAACCATGATCACTTTAGCTTGGACCCAGCACAGTGAGGAAAGGGTATTCAGAAGAAAGCTGTTCCCCTCACAGCTTCCAGGAAACAGTGAGGCAGGCAGTGCATACACATCTAAAGCTCACTTCAGTGACTACGTCCTCCCATACACCCCTCCTGATTCCCACCACCTCCTTGTAATGCTATCAGATTATGACTCTGTCAGTGGGTTAATCCACTGATGAGGTGTAAGTTCCTGTGACCCAGACACTTCCCCCAAACCCATCCGAGATCACCCAAGGTTTTAATCCACAAGTCTTTGGAGGACATTTGAGATTCAAATCATAAATGCCAAGAGAACACGGAAGTATGGATGACAAGAGAAGAGAGAATTTTATGGAGGTGATTGAGAAACAAACCGTCAAGCCCTGAAGAGTCTTCCAGGAGGATAAAGAACTTGAGATTTTTTTTCTTGCCACCTGGAAATGACAGTCAAAGATATTTCAGGACTTAACAGGAGCAAACTCATGGCCTTGAGAAGTGGGAGGGAAAGATGCCCAAAGCCACAGCTTGAGTGATGATGGAAGAGATCACTCTGATGATGGGGGTTTGAGTGCATTCACAGGTGAAAAGGAAAGAGGCAGTGAAGTGGATTATAACCGAAGAATCAGCAACAATTAACGAATGAACCCAGGCCCGGCACACTGAGTAGGAATTCCTTCCCCTTTTAACTTAAGACTCGACCTGACCCTCATCTGCAGAAATTCTGTTACAGTTTTATGTATAGATGGGCACACTCATTTTATCTACTGGTTTTCTTTGGTGTTTTTATTGTGTATGTGGGTATTATAACCATTTCCTTAGAACAAGTGGGCATTGGACCAAGGCTAAGATAGATGGCAGCTGTTGGACAGAAAAGTTCCTTCTTCTTCTGAAATAAGGTACAGGACGTATTGGCTAGAGAAGTAAGAACAGGGCAAAATAAGAGCAGAAATATTTTTGAAGGAAGAAGGGTGAGAGAACTCCCAGTGGGTGATTTCAGAGCAAGAAAGCAGAACGGACAGGTTTGAGTGGGAGGCAAGACTGAAATGTAAAATGTCTCCTGCAGCTCTGAGTGTCTGAGCTGAGGGCAGGGCGCAGTTCTTTCCTAGTCTGCTTGACGCCCTAGATCTGATCTCCAACAGAGACCTTTTAAAAGGGCATTAGAGCAGAGATACTCCTCTTCCTAACTGCTTTGGTTGGCACTCCCTGAAAAGATACAGAAAAGGACTCGACACTCTTTGATTCCCTTAGGAGAGAAAGAAAGAAATTTGTAATTAGAGAAGCCACAAAGAAGTAGTTATGAAATATCGGAAAAAAAATGCTACCGCGGTTGATCATGAGGAAGACATCTGAGCTGTAGATTGAGCTGTCTGTAAATGACTCTAAGTGGTCCGTAGAGGAATCTCTGACTTAGTGCCCCCTGCTCCTCCTGCATATGTGGCAGATGAATTGAGATTCAAAGAGGTCCTGGGATTTAGCCACCATCAAAGTAGCTAGCACCACAAAACCTGGACATGAAACCTTGTGAGAATCACACTCATGCCTGGGGCTCCCCCTCCCCCACCCCGACTCAGCACTGGGTCTCTGGGTGAGCTTCTTAGTTAGCAAATGGCTGTATTTGTTCTGAGGATTAAAAAGAAAATCCATAAATTGTTTTTTAACTCTTGCAAGAGAAATGGGGAAGAGTTTCAATTTCTTCTTCATTGCTATTACTACGTGGACCAGATTGAATTCTTGAATCTCTTAGAAATTCTTATGACTAGTGTGAAGTTTCCCATTTTAAATCAAGACAGTTTTAGAATGCCCATAGAATATATAGATATAAAATGTAATAATTCAGTTGCTATACTCGGTATGTTGTTTGAAATCCAGCAGAGAGAGAAAGGAAAGTCTTCAAGCCTAAACAAACAGCAAGGTGCAGCCTGCTAAAACATCTAAAGACTTATTTTAGGAAATTATGAGGCAGTGTAAACAGAGACAAGGCCAGTGAGGTTCCCCCAGCAGCTGCTCCAGCTCCGAGATGAATGGACAGATCATCTCTTTGGCCCTTTTCATTTCTGAATTTATCTCAGTTTTTGCCATCATTCTACCAAAGCTCCAAAAATGGTTAAAAAAATGATGTAATAGATCATAGCTTTAGAATGTTATAAAAAGAATATTATGAAGAAATTTGTTTCAGTTTTCTTATGCTTCATCTAGAATGGGAGCATCTGAAATAATGAAGTAAATCTTGTTGAATTGGCTCTGTTTTAGTGGGCTTGTCACTACTTTTGCTGGCTACACGCAGCCAGTTGCTGTTTACTTTGTGTGGTTGAATGCCCTGCTCCCTAGCCCAGAGCTCCAGGGAAGGCAAAGACAATAGTCACTGTATTTTTGGACCAATGCACCCAGGTATCTTTCTTTTGTGTGCATCATACTCTTGGACCACCGTGGGAGAGGATAAAGGAAGAGAGGGAGCAGGGTGAGAACACACAGAATGGCGAGGGCAGTCCACCCTGCCTGTGAGCTGGAATCTAGACACCTGCATTTTGCACTCAGCCCTTGGATTAGTGAGGCGATCATTGCCACACATGCAGAAGCTAAAGAGAGCGGCATTGGCTTGGTTATTTCAAAAATGGCCTAAAAGATGGAAACCGCAGCTAGTACAGTGTTTTGTCTCTGGACCTCTCTTGTAAGGTCAGAAGTGAGGGGATGCTTTTGATATAAAAAAGTAAGAAGTGATTGATTTTTTTCTTCTCTGAGTTTGATTTAGGCAGTTTTGATGATTCTCATATTTTAAAAATAGTATGATATTCATTTACAGGTCTCGCATTCTGACTCAAAACACTGGCCTCTTGAGATTTTTCTCAGCCTTTGAAATTCTCAATTATTTTACTGTCAGACTTTTCTTCCGTTTGATAAATTTCCAAAAGAAATTCTGTCTAGACATGTACCCAGAGTTGGAAAAGAGACACAGGCACCCAGATGAGTCGAGAAAGAAAACCTTTTAATGGGTATCTTTGTCAACAGAGCTTTAGACATAGCAAGTATTAATTATTCAGAAATGTGCTGGGCTCTACTCTGATTTTACACACATAGTAATGGCCTCACAAACACCCAATAATGCCCTTGCTGTTAATTATCCAAACACTGTGCGAGTTTTCATTCTGATTTTACACACATGGGAATGGTCTCACAAACATTTGATAAAATCTTTAATTTTCCACAAGTTTTTCTTTCTTCCTCCAAAAATTCAATCACAGATTTTTGTGATGAGAAAACACATACAAATTCAAACTGACAGCAATTCATGGGTCCCTGATATTCAATGATGCCCTGGGATACATCACTCACTTTACAAAATGATTATTAATGGCCTGACCGCAAAACAGCTTAAGGACCATTTCATTTCAAATTACCCAGATTGTGAAGACATAGTAATGTCTAATATTCTTTCCAGTAGAGAGAGAGAGAGAGAGAGAGAGAGAGAGAGAGAGAGAGAGAGAGAGAGAGAGAGAGAATTACAAAAAGAAAAAATAGAGAAGAAAAAAAAGTGAGCAAGAGAGAAATTTGGCAAAGAATTAGTGAGATTATTTCATGATTTCAGATCAACCAAAAATACTTTACACTTTCCAACTTTGTACCATTTATCTGAAGTCCTTTCTCTAAGGGGCTAATATGAAAGCTACAGCATTGTATTGGCAACAAGGTGAGTTGGAACCAGAGCAATTGACCACCAATCAGGAAGCCTGGGGCTGAGAACATCCTTGGGTGAACAGGAAACACTGGTAATCAAAGGCAAGAGGCTCATGTCTGGAGAACACCTCTTACAAAGCAAACAGTTCCAAATTAAGCTGAAGCTAACATCCTGGTGAAGCCACTACCATCTACAGCTTAACTCAGGCTTTTTCATCAAAGCCAGAGATTGCTTTGTGGGCAAGCCAGCTCCAAATCAAACTTAGCTGATTAGCCAGTGGGCAATCAAATCAATAAAGTGCATGCACTTCCAATGCAAAGGTAAGGTTTCTCTTCTTTAGGGTGTATTTGGATAATTGCCTCTGTTCACCAGTATGTTTAGAGATGCAGACTTCATTGGGATCAAATGATAACAAATGTGAACATTAGCTAACAGTTTTGTATCCGGTATGGATCAGGAACGCATGAAATGATTTCTGTCCTCTCTTTTAAAAAGTCTTTGAAATAACTTGTTGGATGGAGTGCTGTTCTATCCTCAGATGTGGACACAGAGACTTGAGCACAGTCACCTGCCCAAAAGAACACAGCTAACACATAGCACAACCAAGATGCAAACCCAGCACTGCCTGGCCTCGGAATCAGCTCCTGTCTCCACGGTACTATCCCCTCGTTAGGGACAGCTTTGTATCAGGCCCCAGATGGTCCGGGACACTGCAAAGCTCACAACAGAATGCCAATCTTCTGACACTAAAAACCACGCCATGCGTAGCCTCTGAGTCCCCTGAAATTCAAGGTCAGTGCCTGGTGCAGAGCAATGTTTGAAAATACACCTGTCCAATTGAATCCACAAATGCAGACTCTTTGTTCTAATAATTTATCTTCTCTCTCTGCTATGAAATTAAGTATGAATCCATAAAATTTAGTCATAAGGATAATGTTATTTGAGCAAGAGCAAGATGGCATTATGAATAATAGATTTCAATCTATTAAGCACAGAGCTACAGCAACCGTTTAACAGGATAATGCGAGGATTATTATAGAATCTAAAGAGATTACTGTAAGTGGCACATGATCCCTCCCCTATCAATCAAAGTAAAACAATGCAGAGGAATGGGCCTTCCTGTGTATTTGCTGCTGCATGAGAGCTCTGTGGAGCTGTGGGCTATGTCAGTTAGGACACACAGGCTCCATTCTAAACAGCTCTATGATTCCCAGCAAAAGCTAATCCGTTTGACCTTAAATGTCCTCCTGGCTGGAAATGGGGTGAGGTCAGATCAGAAAGTGTCTTCATCTGCCCAGATCAAAGACCAATCTGGAATAGGGCGGAAATGGACTACATGTTCCCGCAACCAGAAATTCTCCCTTCACTTTTTGCCTTTAATTTTACATGTATGGGTGTTATGTTGTACCATGTGAGAGCAATGCCCACAGAATCTAGAAAAGGGAGTTGGATCCTCTGGAACTTGAATTATAGACAGTTGTGAGCTGCCATGTGGATTCTGGGAATCAAATTTAGGTCCTCTGAAAGAGCAGCCAGTGCTCTTAACCTCCGGGATGTCTTTCCAGTCCTTGGTTTCTCTTTTATGTATTTGTTTCCCGTGTGTGTGTGTGTGTGTGTGTGTGTGTGTGTGTGTGTGTGTGTGTATTCAAACTATTTCTCATGGCAAAGGCCAGTAGGGAGAGAAGTCAGTAGCTTTTGAGCTCTGCTGTAGGGTACATCCATGACACAGATGTAAAAGGCCAAAGGAACAGTACCAGGGACACTAGCAGAAAAGCACACGTGAACTGGAGTGACGGCTCAGTGTGTAAACACTTGCATTGCAAGTGTAATGCCTGCGTTTGACTTACTGCACCCAAATAAAAGCTAAGTGGGGAGAGGAGAGTGGAAGATAGCTGGGCTTCACTGACCAGCCTGTCTAGCCTACTTGGAAAGTTTAGGACGATTGAGAGACTCTGTCACCAATAATGGCAAGTGGCAACTTAGGAACAATGCCTAATGTTGTCCTCTGGCCACTACATGCACACACATACATGTACATGTGTACGTACAACATACACACACATACATACCTGCACACACATGCATATATATACACAGACACACACATATACACATCCTATACACATGTACACACATGCAAACAGGCACACATACATGCACAAACAAATACATACATGCACACACACACACATACACACACACACACACACACACACACACACACACACACACACACACTCAGCAAAACTACCATCTTTCCAGGACACCAGACTAGCCAAGACATGATTAAGAGCAAAGCAGTATCCATGGAATGAGTCAAAGAAACTTAGCCACTTTCTGAAATTTTCTCGTTAACACTTACAGCTTTAACGAATTTCCTTGGAATTCAATTATTCATTTTGGTTTAGATAAGATCAAAGGTAAAGTACTACTGCAAAGACTTTCCATAGTTACAATGAGAAAAGGCTCATGTATGCAAATGGTACCTCTAATATCACAGCTAACAGGCCAGCTCCAATTCTGGGCTCCCTGTCTGCCTCTTTAGCAGTCAGGTATTGTCTTAACTGATGTGTCCCCTCTGAATCTGGGTTTCTCTGTCTGTAAGAAAAGAAAATCGGCTTAAAACTTGTTGCCTAGCTCTAAAACAAGTGATCTCTTGTGATAGGAAGACTATGTTTTGCTGATTGTAGTCATTCCTTGTCTTCTCCGGCAGATAGCCCCTGTGGAGTAGACAATCTGTTGTTGGCTGTACACCAGTGTGGTCACCCTGTTGGTACAGCTAAGCCAGTGTTAAAGTGTCTCAGATATTTAAAGGAGAGAGATGGGGAGTCCCCGAGAGAGCGTTCTGGGGATGAAGCAGTAGCTCAGGAAGCCAAGTGCTAATGGTAAAAGGTGGGGCGAGAGGAGAGAGAAGAGCGGAGAGCCATAACCAAGAAGATGGAGCTTAGGGGATACCACGTTCCATTAATCCTTTCCTTGGCTTCTGATCGGACACTCTCAGGAAACCATATGCTCTTTGATGATGCTTGAGTGCACGAGGACTTTTATTCTGAAGATAACTATGATAAATCTAGCCTCAGAGACTTCATGGAAGGAAAATGCATGGGAAGGAGAAGTGCTGTGATCAAGCAGTCTAAACTTGTGGAATCGATTGCATAGCATCATAGCCTGAAGGAGCCCCCTCGCCGGGCTCGGGCCATCTGAAACCAGGGGTGATTGCACGCAGGGTCAATCCAGCATGTGACACTTGACACATTTCTAACTCAGACACATTTGAAGATCAAACAGAAAAGCTGGAACCGATGTGGTAGACAGGGCACTGGGAAGGACAGGCTCTCTAGAATGGCTTTAAGCTACTTCTGTTTTTTTTTCCCACTCAGAAAACAAATTTAAAAAGTCTATGCCAAGCAAAACACATCCAAGGACTAGATTCTTTGAAAGAGACATCAGTGAATCAAAGGATGTTCAGGGGAGGTTGGCTAAGACATGAAGTCCCTCACAGCCCTGCAGGAGGTGGACCAACTGGGGTCTGAGAGTTGGAGGAAGGAGGGGAATGGGGTGGTCATGTCGAGGGTGTTTAAAGATTGTTACAGGGAAAGAGTCTCTCAAGGGCAGGGAAACAAAAATGAGACAGCCATTAAGAAAGAAATGAGTAAAATATTGTAAAGCACCCAGCACAGAGTAAGCATTCTAGAACTGCACATTAGATAAAACTGAAGGGGCTCTGTGGTCAGAGATGTCTGGAGATTAAACGAGTTGTCACAGTGCTGGCGATGGAAAGGGACAATTGTGACATGAGTAGGTAACAGTATTATGATGGACAGAGAACTCATCCAGCCTTGGAGCGTATCAAATCTAGGCCCAGGCAGTTCCTTGAGCTAGCTGCAAAACTTGGGTTCAGTTCCATGTACATCAAATACTTGAAGGTAAAGTCACCTTTCCTGTGCTAAATTGTCTTGCATATCAACTCCCTTTTGAAAAGACTCATCCCAGCCCTTGACAGAACAATTAAGCAATATTGTGGGTTAAGTCCTAATGAAAATAAAGTATAGAAAAGGTACGTGCAAGCCATAAAAGAGGGTGATGTCCCTGGGAAGTGTCATGGAGCCCTGCAGCAACATAGGCAAAATAAGGAAAAACATCAAAATTTAGGGTTTACAGGATGGGGTCATCACACAGTGGGTGGGAGCACTTGCTACACAAACAAGAAGAGCTGAGTTCAAATCCCAAGAATCCATGTGAATCGCAGTGCATGGTCACACATATACCTGCCACCCCAGCACAGTAGGGGGCTGGACAGGAGGGCATCACCCACCCAGCTCCAGGCTCGGTGAGAGTTCCTGTTGCAAGGGATTGAGGCAAAGAGTGATGGGACTGCTCAGCCAGATGTCCTCCTCTGACCACCGCACGCACTCACAGCACACATGCAGATGCATACACACACACACACATACACACAACATTCACACACACACATACTCATACACACATATACACTCACATTCACACACTTATACACATACACACTCACACACACACTCTCACATACACACACTCACTCACACACACTCTCTCACTCACACATACACATTTTAATTTTTTTTAAAGATGAATTCTTACAATGAGGTGACACATATGTGGCTTTAGGATTTATATATCTCCTGTTATCACATCACTACCTCTCCTTAGACCAAGCAGAGGTGGATACTTTAATTTCAGATCATTCAAACTAGATATCTATATATGAGACTCTAAAACCACAGAAATAAAGAATCCTAACAGAAGGAAAGGGGTTCTAAAGCATGAAGATTCTGATTTCGGTGGTGGCATCTGTCACCAAAGAACAATGGCCAAGCTGAGACAGAAAGTGCAGTGCTGAGGTGGATCTGAGTATCACAGTGCTGGGAACAACACGTGTGATCCACCCAGTCAAACGGGCATGAGGAGGGCCTCTCGCCACTGTGCTCTGCTCTGGGTAGAGCAGGGCACTTGGGACAGGGAAAGGGTGGGAAGTCGGAGGGTTAGATAATTTGCCTGGGTCACCTCAGCTAATCCGCATCTTAACTAACCTGAGAAAAAAGAAAATTAGGGTTATGTTTAGTATACTCGCTCAGTTACCTTATGTGGATGGACTATATAAATTGGTAACTGTTTTTGAGAAGTCATCCAGAAGAATCAATCAGAATTTTTAAAGACCAAAATGATTGCCTTAGCAATTCACTTTCTAGTCAGTGACTCTCAGAAATACTCTCTGTGTGTACAGAAAGATCGTGTTCCATCTGCTTTACAGCAGCGTTATGACAATATTAAAAATTAAGAGCCAACCTAGCCATTTTCTACAAAATAACTTAGAATGAATCTAAATTAGTCTGAAGGAAATAAAAATAGTGAAAAGTGTGAAATTAAATTTAGCCAAGTGTCTTGGAAATATTTTTCCTTTTCTTAAATTTCTATTACTGTCTGTTTTCTGTGAAAGGGATGGATTTCATGAGATTTTCACTCAAGTTTATCATGTTATACTTTTTGAGTGTGAACAAGGAAAATACAAAGTAGTGAGAATAGCTTTTAATTAACAAAATACATGTTAATATTACAAAATATTAATCTCTATGGAAAGGCTAAAACACTGCATGGCAGGCACTTGATGCCACTAACTCGTAGGAAGTAGGAGTAAGGGCCGGGGTGGGAGAAACCTCTTTCCACTGCCTCCTCTTCCATTTTCATGAAACTGTTTCAAAAAACTAAAAACCCAAGACAGAAAGGCTCAATGCATCCTAAGTCACACAAACTGCCACTGGCTCTTCCAGTTCACCCCGGGTTCTGGTGTGCAGCCTACTTTTGACTTTGCAGTTTGGGAGTGTCTCCCCCGCCCCCAAATGAGGGGGAAGTAAGGCATAGCAGAATCACCCCAGA
Organism: Peromyscus maniculatus bairdii; assembly: GCF_049852395.1. Classification (NCBI taxonomy): domain Eukaryota; kingdom Metazoa; phylum Chordata; class Mammalia; order Rodentia; family Cricetidae; genus Peromyscus; species Peromyscus maniculatus. The sequence continues at coordinate 8,564,184 of NC_134857.1, read as the reverse complement.
AGAAAAGAGAGCTTTCCGAGGAAAATTAATGGCAGCATGGCTGGAGGCCGCCATGGCAGCACACACTCCCACCCAAGAGTAAATGTGCACCTGCAGGTGCAAAGATGGCCTGTTCTCTTCTAAGCATCCTGTTTAGTGACCCAGACAGACACAGTAAAGTTCACACAGTTGTCATTGACAATACCACTTCCAAGTCCTCTAATATCGTGCCCATATTTCCAAAGTCAAACCACTGGTGTCTCCCCTGGCATGTCACAAGCACTCTACAATGAGAATCACACTCTTATAAATCATGGCCCCGTCCTGTGAGTCTCTCAACAAGCAAAAGAGTTGGGGCTTTGGAGATGCTACAATATTTAGTAACATTTCATTATAATTATTACTGAGGCCCAGAATCCTGAAACAAGGTAATCAGGATAGAGTAGAATATGATTATAAGAAACTCAAAAATACGTCCAAAGCCCTGAGAATACTGAAAATGGAAAAATTAAGCTAAGTGATAAAGAATTATCTCTTTTAAGCAGAGCAGATTCCTGCTGGTAGAGGGGAGGCAAAAATAAATTGAACCATTCAAAGACACTTAAAATCTTCTAAAGTCTTCCATTCTCTTATATTTTCCAAGCATATAGAAATAATAATGTATGAAGTCTCTCAAATAAAAGCACCCAAGGCAAACATTTCAGTACCCTTTTCAATGTTATAAAGCAGTATTTGGTTTGTCTGTCTCCTAAAAGGCTAGATAAAATAATACTGAAAACACACAATTAAGAGAATTAATTCTCTGTTAGATAGAGCTATAGGTCTAAATATGAACTTAATCCATAGCTGCAGATATCAGTGCTCACTGCATCTAAACAGGCAGCATCTGGCTTCACCATACAAGGGCACACATGCATATCTGTGTACCACCTCTTGACAACTTCATTGTTAAGTTATGCATATGGGCGTTTTGCCTGCATGTATGTCTGTGCACCACTGTGTACCTCGTGCCTGTGGAGGCCAGAGAGGGTGTTGGATCCCCAGGAACTGAGTTGCAGACTGTTGTGGTCCACTATGTGAGTGCTGGAAACTGAACCCAGGTCCTCTGGAGAAGCAGATAGTACTCTTCTCCAAGGATCCATCTCTTCAACCCCACCTGCTTGGTAATTTTAGCTCAAAGAAAACTTGTATGGGCTGTTACAAGAAAGTCACTGAGAAATATCCTCTGAAACCAAACCAAATCAAGTCAGACTATCCCTTCATAAACCAGATACATCCCATCTCCTTCCAGAAAATGTTTTTTTTTTTCCTGTTTTGAACCCAAAGTCAGAAAGGTGTTGGTTGCATTTACATGCATACTCCGGACTGAACCCAAAATTCCGCTTTGCCGCTGAATTACAATGCAGTCACTTTGGGGGTTTGTTTCTAAACAAGCAAGCATCAAGATCCATCCTTGTACTTTCCACTTAGGCAAATGTCTAAAACTCCATGTGAATTTTATTCAGATGGGGATATTTTAACAAAACACCATTAAGAATATGTTTACAAAGCAAACTTTGCAAAATGTGTAGTCACATCCCACAGATTAGCCAGCTAATGGCTCCAGAGGAACCGTTACAGCAGAACACACTGGTGTGGCATGAATGAGAAGCTTTCACTTAGAGATCAACTCCCTATCTGTTACAGCTTCAGGTACTGAAAGTACATAATAATAAGTAATCACACGAACTAATAAGATGGTGTCCACCCTTCTGACCCTTTATGGAAGTGACTAAAGTAGTTTCCAACCTATACATTGCAATTCCATCAGAGACATCCTTGAGATAGCACAGATCTCCGTGTTTTCATTTTCCTTTTTTTCTCTCAATATTTGAACAGAAACAGAAGGTCAACATAAGCAGAGTTTCTGAGCTTGCCCATGGGTGAATGCACAGCTGTATAGGGATGTACGTGTCTCAGCAGCTCACACAAGATGGTGTGCTAATAACTATTGCAGTGCGTGATCAAAATAGTTGCTGTGGATGTGCTCAGTTGGTAGAGTACTTCCCCAGCATGGATGAAATCCTGGGTTCAGTCCCCAGCCCTGCATAAAGCAGGCATGGTGGCATACTCCTCTAATGGCAGCACTTGGGGACAATGTAATTAGAGTGGCTTACAGGCTGTGGTCCAGCTACTCCAACAATGGCTGCCACCTGATAGAAAGTCCAAGAATCCAGTAGTTGTTCAGTCCACAAGACTGGATGTCTCAGCTGCTCTTCAGCATGCACCAGAATCCCAAAGAACCAGGCTCTAATGCCAGTGAAGGGATGGACTTGCCAGGGACAGGGAGGGCAATCAGGCAGAGAGCAAGCATTCTTCTTCCATGTCTTTTCTGTAGGCTGCCACAGGAAGATGGCCCAGATCTAGGGTGAGTCTTGACCTCAACAATCCAGATTCAAGGTGTGTCTTCTGGCTTCAAATGATCTGAGCTTAAGATCCAAAAGTCCCTCACAGGAGAGCCCAGCTGCTTGGGTTTTAGTTAATTCCAGATGTAGTAATAGCCTTGGCAGCTACATTGTAAGATTGAGGCCAGCCTGGGTTACAAGAGACTCTGCCTCGAAATTCATTCATTTATCCACCCATTTAATTAAAAGAAAAATCAAAACAGGGGCTGGAAGATGCTCAGTGGTTAAGAGCACTGGTTGTTCTTCCAGAGGACCAGAGTTTGGTTCCCAGCACCCCCATGGCAACTCCTGTTTCAGGGGATCTGACACCCTCTTCTGGCCTCCATGAGCACTGCACAAACATGCATGCAGGCAAAACATTCATATACATTAAAAAAACAACAACTCGAGAGAGGATTTATTTTAGCTCAGTTCTAGAAGTTTCGATTGTCATGACAGGGAAGGCATGACATGGATGGAAAGCATGATGCACAAGCTGTTCACATCATAACAGACCAAGAAGTCAAGGAAGTAGGCCAGGCTAGGGCCACGGATAATCCTTAAGGCTCTGCCTCTAGTTATCTACTTCCTTCTGGCAATCCCACCTCTTAAAATCTCTACCACCTTCAAACTAGAACCACAAGCTGGGGGCCAATGCTGGAAACATGAGCCTGTGGACATTTCAGATACTAACCATAACACCTGGATTTATTTATTAGCCAATACCAACCTGTTTAATATTTCCTTGAGACCCAGAAACGAAGAAGAAGTCCTGAGTAGCCAATAGGAAAGTCTAAAAGTGAGGCTTTACCAGAGCAGTGTGTTGCCTCTTCAACGTTCTCTGTCAGAGATCACCATGCAATGTCTTTGTCAGGCACGTGGCCTCCTGGGGGGTCTGGGGTCACTCACCATGGACACTCCAAAGCCAAATCCACATAGAAGGGCAGAGCTACAGTTACCATTCTAATAATAAGGGGAACAAGAGAAAATACGAACGACAGGAGTAGCGCCAAGGAGGAGCCTGAGGAGAAACACAGCAGACTAGCAGCAGCCAGGGCTGAGGGGTGGGAGGTGGGGGTGGAGGGGCGCTGTGGTTAGTCTTTGCAAAGTACACAGTCCATGCTCCTGATGAGAACACTGTGTTAGGAGTGGTGGCTGTGAACTGACGGACTCAAGCCCAAATCCTGGCTCTAGCTCAATGTGTTTGTTATCCTGGCTAAGCTAAAGGGCTCTGCAAGGCCTCCGTTTACTGCTCTCTTTAATGGGTACTGTATGTCTTCCTCCATAAGAGTAGGTCTGAATGAAATGCTCAGTGTCAATGACTAAAACAAGGTCCACCTTATGGGACATACCATGTAGCTTTATTACTATTATTACCAAACTTTGCTTAAGAAAATGTGGAAATATATATACATTTAAACAATCTCTTTCAAACAATATAAAGTCAAAGAAGTGTGTCACTTAAAGAGGTTTTCTATTTTCTGAAGAAATCAACATCACTTCCACACTGTGCTTCCATGAATAGGGAGGCTTGGTCTAACACATAATATGTATTCTAGCACAGATGGGGGAAGAGAGGCAATCAAACGCAGAAAGAAGAAATAATGTTCTTTTCTCCGTTTCATCTGGACCATGCCTCAGACTTCCCAAGCTGTGAAATAATTGTTGAAACAGGGCCAGTCACAATGCCGCTGTTAGAGGAGCTAATCTTAGAAGTGCCAAGCAGATTAGGTCCTGGATCCCTGGCTACGGTCAGTGAGGAATAGGCCGGACACATAGAAGTTAGGATCAGATGGGCTTCTCAAATACTACAGCGGTGACTCGGAACTTCAACAAGTTTACTGGGCACAGCACAGAGTGAGGATTAACTGCTCTCTATTGGAAGTCTCTGTAGGGAGCAGTCTCGGGCTGTAAACTTTCTGGAGGAGGAAGCCATGGTTGCTGGACTTTGCACACACAGAGCAATGGTCCATAAACACTCATATTTGGACTCCACAGAAAGCTTTGCTATTTCTCTTCTGGCCCATATGGGTAACAGCTTTGCCATTTTGTCCCATGGGTTCCAGGCCATGGAGTCCCCAGCATGGCTATGTCCATGTCAGAATACACATTCACTCAGGGCTTCAGTCACTCAGGACTTTCTCTGATATCCACAGAAATGTACTTGTGGTTTTACACCTTTCTGCTCATCTGCTTGACCTCACATACGAAATGTCTGCCTCCACGATACACACTGATAAATAGCAGTTGTCTTAGCATCTTTCTCGTAGATGAGATTAAATGACTTGGCAGAACCATCTAAAGGAGAAAGGGTTTGTTCTAGTTCACACTTCAAGGGTACAGCCCATCATGGCAGACGGGTCAGGGCGGCGGGAACTCTCAAGTAGCTGGTGAGTCTCATTGCTTCCACAACCAGGCAGAAGAGAGTAACGGATATCAGTGCTCAGCTCACTGCTCGGTGTATGCACTCCGGGATCCCAGTCCAAGGCACACTGCCATCCACATTTAGGGTGTGTCTTCCCACCTAGATTAACCTAATCCACATAATCCCTCACACTAAAGACTTCTTTACTAAACAGTCTTCTAATGCCTGGAGGGTTGTCTTCTAGGCGATTCTAGGTCCTGTCAAGTTGATAATTAATGCTAACCAGCACACAGGTGATACTATGTCCACCCAATCTGCCAGAGAAAGGAGTATCTCTGACAGACTACAAGTCCTTCTGAGGAGCTCCAGGCTATTGTCCAGGGAATATCAGTCCATTTAATAGTCACAACATTTAATAGCCAAGAAAGGGAACGGTGAAATGGACCGGATAGAGTGGTATAATGTCCAGGGTTTTAAGGATCACTACAGAACTAATAATGCACATTTGGCAGAACTGGAATATACAAAGGTGGTATTTGAGGAGTTGTTTCTTGTCTCTTGTTGGGCTGACCGACAGGTAGGGCAGAGGCAGGACCAGTCCAGCCAGTCTCTCCCTGGGTCTGAGTGGGATGGTGGGTGTTGATGGCCCAGACCTCCCCTGTCCACCGGAGAGAAGCACACTGAGCTGGGAGTCATGTCAAAGCAGGAACTCATATTATTGCATCAGGAGTGGACTTACATAGGTTGGGATGATGAGGGATGGAGTGAGGGTAGCAGGCCAATGAGATGATGCCGTCTCAGCAGTTACTAGGCAGAGGCGATTCTAGGTCGGGTTGAGCTGAGTCACTCATATGCAAAAGTCATGTCCGAAGACAGGTTGCCAAACTCGAGCTAGGCTCAGGAAGTTATACTGGGCCTCATGCCCAGGCCTTATGGGACCCAACAGTTTCTGATTGTTTTGCCTTTGTTTTAAGTAGTATTGGGCCTGACCAAAGCTTTTTACATGCTAAGCAAGTGCTCTACCATTGAGATCGTTTTTCTGACCTAGGTTTTCACTCTATATCCCAGTCTGGCCTTGGACTTGTAATCTTCCTGTCTATACTTCCTGAGTATTGGGAGTTTTTTAATATTAGACAGGAAAAGGAAGGAAGAAGAAAAAAATAGAAAAGAAGAGAGGGATGGAGGAGGGGAGAAAGAAGGAAGCTGGGTCAAGAAAATTGAGTTTCAGTATTACTCAGAACTTTTCTGGAAATAAATGACAGAAATATAATTCAAATATATCCAAGCAAATGAGAAATATATTGGCTGATATAAATTGTGTCAACAGTTACTTAGTCTTGGCACATAACTAAGTCCAGCTAGTTAGTTTTTTTTTCTCTTCTCACTTTGTGGCTCTTTTGATTTTGGAAGACCTACATTTTCCAGAAGATTGTCTTCCTAGGTAGCCATCAGAAGCTTCAGATTTGTGTTGACTTTGTCATCAAAAGGACAGAGAAATGATCTCGTCAAACATCCAAATGTCCACATTAACGGGGTTTCAAGTGATCCTACTGAAATCTGATTGGCCTCAAGGGATCATAGTGATCAACCATGCCATCAGAACATTGTGCACGAAACACCGTACACACACATTTAAAATAATAACTTACACAAAACCACCTTTTGTAAACTGTCAAAAGAAACCATGTGAGTGTAAATATTTACAGAAATAGAGTGAGTTGTCTTTGACCTTCTTCAAGTTTGAAAACATCGCTCTGCCCCCAAATGCAGCTATCCTAGAAGGGACAAGGGCTGCTTCCAGCCAAGGCTTCAGCCCCCACATCCTTCATGCCTTCACATTGCCTTCTTTCTCTCCTGACTCACGTTACAAAGAGCTGAAGATAAAACTTTAAAATTCCCTGCATTGCCTTAGAACAGAGCTCCTGACCTCCCGGTGGAACCCTCCCCCACCGCGCTGCCTGCTGCAACAGACCAGGGGAGAGGCCATGTCAGCTGCCATCTGATGTTCTCTGCCGTGACTGCCCCATAGAGGACGTTCTTTTTTCCACTCAGGACAAAGCGATCCACGTCACTGACTCCAGAGACTTCAGGGCTCCTTGCAATCAGTTCAGCCTTTCACTCGTTTGCCTAAAATTCCATTTCTAAGCCACTTCTCAAGATTTTCCTCTTATCATGGGTTTGCAGTTACATCAGAGGAAGAAGTAATTAGCAAATAACAAAATTAAAAGGAAGATGGTGTTTTCATGCTTGTTTCTTATCACTCACAGTGCCCTGCAGTCAAAAATTGCCCCTTCGAATGTCTTTTACTTAGTCTGAAGAATGGCATTGTAAGCAAACAAAATGTGAGTAGATTTGAGGCCAGATAAGAGTAAAGGTTGTAATATGAAAAGGAGCACTACGACAATAGCAGTTCCTTTCCACGCTCTCCCCACAGTGCCCAGTGGAATTACAGTGCCATTTCACACCTGTGAAATTAAGTTCTTTTGTTAATAACTCAGCTTGACCAAGACTTCTCGTCCAGAGTCACCACATAGTTGTCACCCGCTGTTGCAAGAGAGAAAGGAAACCTGGATACTTGATTCTAGAGCAAAGAGGAAGTGGAAAATGAGGGAAGCTGGAAGCTACCACAGCATAGGTCACAAAATGTGACAGAAAACATGAAGTGCTCTACTTCACAAAGACAGAACCAGTGGGGTCTGGTAAGAAGAAAATGAGTTTTGGCCAAGAATGTGAGTTCCTGATGTACCTTGCATTGTGCCACACAGGATGAAACTCAGGTCCTTGTGTACATGAGGCAAGCACTCTTCGCCTGAGCTACTTCCCAGCCTTACTCATAAGTTGTACTAAAGTCTATCTGCATTGCCTCAGAGAGCATAACCATCCAGCCGAGCTATGACACTAAATTTACATTTTTATCACTTTGTCAATTGGGAAACTGAGATCCAGACTTTGAAGTGGTTTTCCCAGGAGAGCAAGGCTAACCATCTTCTGATTCAAGCATTGTGTTCTATTTCCTCCCATAAATTAACCATGCTCTTACAAAATGCTAGAATGCAACATGGCCTTTAAAAGGAATCCCAAGTTCATTTTACTGATTTTGTTTTCCCTGCCCCATTTCTACACGCTCCACTTGTAATTTTACTCCTCAGCCACTTTGTAGCTCAGCCTCATGTGGAATGTGAAGGCATCTAACACTTTCTTACTGAGGATCCAAATTATGTTTGTGAAATAAAGTAACCAAAGTCATCTCTTAGGTTGGTTGGTTAACGGTGGTTATAAGAATTGACAAGCATGCCATTCAGTGAGCCTGCAGTAAGACACACTGATCTAACACATTTCTGCCATGGCTTTTCAAAATGAGAGGGAACTAATGAAGGGTTTTGTTGGTGAATAAGCTGAAAGACTTTAATCAGCTTGCAACTCAATCATAAAGACAATGAAGATCTAACCTCCACATCAGCATATCTCACCTTTCCAGTTCATCTAACCAGAAGGAGGAGGGGTCCAGGCCTCTGGTCCTCATCCCCATAAATACTTATCCCAAGGTCATTACTTCAACCATCCTTAGAGTATAAACAGGTTGTTCTCAAGCTGTGGGTCACAACCCCTTTGGGAGGGTCAAAGAACCCTTTCACGGCGGTCAATGAAGACCATCAGAAAACACAGATATTTACATGACAATTCATAACAGTAGCAAAATTACAGTTATGAAGTAGTAATGAAAATAATTTTATGGTTGGGGATCATCACAACATGAGGAACTGTATTAAATGCTTGCAGCATTAGGAAGCTTGAGGATCACTGGTATAGACCAGTAATTTCAATTCAGGACATTGGACAGCGCATGGCTTATTGAAAACTAGAGAGCCATCTGCTGGCCAGGAGTCTATGCAAGCTTAGTCCAACTACACATACTGGGATCCCAAGACAAAAAAGAAAAAGAAAAAGAAAAATCTCTGTGAGTCTCTTATTCTGACAACATTTTTTCTAATAATAAGGAGATCTAAAGAAACTCACTTCAGTATCTTTCAAAGACCCAGCAGTCAATGCTGCTGAGGTATCCTCTCAGGCATAAATCCTCCGAGAATTTAATGAAAGCAGAAGAAATATTTGTAAGATAAACTCTGGAGATGTACTTTTTGTCACACAGAAATAATTTTGTAACTAGTTGATCCAGTTAATAAAGGATATTATTTCACAAAGTGCTCCTTTCCCTATAGTAAACTGTTATATACCACACACACAAACATGTACACAAGGGTTCCATATACACACTTTACACAACACTCATACAAGCATGTGCACAAGTGCTCCATACACACACTTTACACTGAACAGCCTCACTCTTTTTCATGTATACAAGTTCTACAGTTATCTGTAACACAAATCTTAAAAGACCTTATTAGTAGAAAACCCAGAGCCAGATATTGGGGTGAAAGCTAAAAGATCAGAGAAGCAGAACAAGTCACAGCCAACCTCTCTTCATCAACTCCTCAGCTGATCCTATTTCCATGAATCCTCAGATTGAAAGCCTCTGAGTCCTTACCCCTGGGGGTCTCAGTTAAACTGCTGCTAAAAAGCCTCTAGCTCCTGGTCCTCGTGTCTTATATACCTTTCTGCTTCCTGCCATCACTTCCTGGGATTAAAGGCATGTGTCCTTCCCAAGCAAGACATGAGATTTCAAGTGTTGGGATTAAACATGTGTGCCACCACTGCCTGGCTCTGTTCCTAGTGTGGCCTTGAACTCACAGAGATCCAGATGGATCTCTGCCTCCCAAGTGATAGGATTAAAGGCATGTGTGCCACCACTGTCTGGCCTCTTTGTCTAATCTAGTGGCTGGCTCTGTCCTCTGATCCCCAGATAAGTTTTATTTATTATAGCACAAATAAAATATCACCACAGTTATCCCTGAAAATTGATTGTTTTCTTGAAGAAATGATCACTGTATAACACCCAGAATGGTAAGTTTTTAAATCTGAAATATAAACTCTTTCATTCACAGAACAATTTAGAATGGAAAATAGATGAGGCGGGAGAAAGCCTGGGGATAGCAACATGGTTCTCAGCAGGCATGTGTGTGGTTGGAGCACTCTGGAGAGAGACTCTCTAGTAAGGCTGTGTTTTATGGATTCTTACTGTTGGCTTTCTTCAGGGATGCCTTGACTTTGAAAGAATGCATGCATTAAGATTCTCTGTGCATAAGATACTGTCTTGCATAGACTCTTACAGTGACAATTTGAAACATGCGCAGACGGAGAAATGGTTCAGTTGTTAAGGCACTTGCCACGCAAACATGAAAACCTGAGTTCAGTTCCTCCCAGAACCCAAAGAGGCCTGAATCAGTGCTGCGAAGGCAGGGACAGAAGTATTCCTGGGGCTTTCTAGGTGAATCAGAAAGCTTCAGGTTTAGTGATGAGACCCCATTTCAAAACAAATGTGAAAACAATTTAAGAGGACACCTGATGTCAACCTCTGACCTCCTCACTCACACCACACATGTGCACCTGCACACACACACACACACACACACACACACACACACACACACACACACACTTGAGGTGCTTTAAAGAGGCTCTCGGAGAAATCAATTACTTTTTGAAGTCATGTGATGTTTTGTAGCTGAATTGATTCTCCTATCTAGCATCTGTGACTCAAGTTCTGCTCTACACCATTCCATGCCTGTAGCAGAGGAATCCAGCATGCTTGCTCCACCCAGGCAGTGCTGATGCTCTTGTTCTCTGTGCTCCTAAACTCTGCGGTGCCTCTGCATCCCCTTCCTCCCTTCCTCCTGCCAGTGTGGACTGGAGCTATGGATAGACAAATTGGCAGGTAGGCATGGTGTGCCATCTGGGGTGGTACTTGTGTTGTTTCGGTGTGAGATGGGATTTTTCTCTGTAGCTCAGGCTGGTCTTGAACTCTCAGTCTTGTCTCAGCTTCCCAAGGGATAGGATTAACGTCATACACCACCATGCTCAGCTCTGGAGTGCTATTTAATGTACACATTTCACTTGCTTTAGACAGCAATGTTTAATTTCCAAACTTCAGAATTGCTGAGCATTTGAGGACTGATAGAGGTAAATCACAGCGTGATGACTGAGCTGATATCTGTGCGGTGAGTGGGCCTGACAGGACATTAACTTGTGATGCCATCCCCACCTTCTCCTGCCTTTCCTACTGTGAGACTCTGCCTTTGCTGTTCTCTTCTCTGAGTCCTCAGTGGCTCCCTGCTGCCCCTGGGTTAAAGAACAAGCTCTTTAGGAGTGTGCACACTTCTAACTTCTCTCCCAATTCTCTCTTTTTTCTCTCCAGCTGCACTGAATAGCTCTGCAGTGACCCAGGGCAGCCTCCTGTCACTGTATCCCATGCCTCTGCAGTGACCCAGGGCAGCCTCCTGTCACTGTATCCCACGCCTCTGCAGTGACCCAGGGCAGCCTCCTGTCACTGCATTCCCTGCCTCTGCAGTGACCCAGGACAGCCTCCTGTCACTGCACCCCATGTCTTTGCAGTGACCCAGGGCAGCCTCCCGTCACTACATCCCCAGGTCTCATCACTTCTCTTTCAGACAGTGGCAGGCATGTTCATGGTGACGTAGCTATAGATCATCTCACTTCTTTAAAAAGGACCATTTTATGACTTTTCAGGTTGAACACTTTCTGTTTCTGTAAATTCAGCTCATTTCTGCTTAAACCCACCTTTCCACTCTTCCACAAAGCAGGCTCCCAAGTCTGTCCTTTAGGCATTTACAACACTTACTGTTAACTGGTAAGCTCTATCTTGAAGCCTGCTATGACACTTGGCAATCAGTTGTTTCTATGTCCCCTCTGTGTCTATTTCCCCTGTTCGTCACGTAGTACACAGCAAGATGTCACAGCTGTTCAATGAATTCAAATTCAATAAATAGTAATTGGATAACATGAATACATGAATACTCATTTGACAAGGAGCTACTAGAAAAGGAGCCCACTGATTTTTCTGAAGGGTAGAAACATGTAAACATCAAATGTTTTCTTTTTCCTTCTGGTGTTAATGTAAGATTACTTGGACTCTCAGTCATATGGAACCAGTACACAGAACACAGGTCCTTAGAACCTCTCACGCACCCAGTTAGAAAACAGAGGCATAGGAATGTGGCATTCCAGTGTAGTCTCCACGGCTGTTGAGGGAGCCTTAGCATCTTTTTCATTTTGGTGATGCTTTGCTTCTTCTCTTTTAGTTCAATGTCTAAAAAACTAAAACAAAAAATGAAACAAAGGGAAAATCTACTATTTTTAGGCAAACGTGGATCCTGTGGGAATGACCTTACCTACCCCACTCAGTCCTCAGGATGCCACTTACTCAGGAAGAAAGTCAATTGCCACATCTACAGAACTGCATTGAGATATGGTGTGAAGCATTATGATTTGGAAGAATAAAGACCCAAGCAAGGGCTTAAACCTCAAAGCAGGCAATCTGGAATTGCATAAAATGAGGGATGTTTGGATTGTTGTCTTTGTTTATAAAAATCCTCACAACAAGTATTATTATAAGAGATTCTCCAGAGACTCGTAAGGACAAAACACAATCATGAGCATATTGGAAGAAAGAAAAGCTCCATATTATAACTCCAAAGGTTTGCAATTCAGGATCCAACTAAGTGATAGAGGTGACTGCAGTTAGACTGGATGACATCACTCCACATCCGGTCTTGAAAGTGCTTTCATATCCCTTGAAGATTTTGTTCAGAAACTGCTGCATGAGCTGTGATGCTGAAACAAGCTGGGGCCTGGGTACTTAGGAGTTAAGATGAAGTTCCTGGTCTAAGGGAGAGACTAGAGTGATGGTCAGGGACACAGGAGAGGAAATCACCTAGAGGAAATCAGGAACTACTCGTTGGACAGCTATGAGAAGCAAAGAGCAGAATTTGCGTTAAAATGCTGAAAACCATAAAATGCTGTTCTAATGTTTGATTCTTTCCAAATGTACAAAATAAGTACATTGTAGTCTAAGTTAGATGTCAATAAAAGCAGTTGAGATTTAAAATTTTCAGAGTTCAGAACAGAGGTCCACTAAGAGCACAGGACTCAAAGAAACTGACATTGTTACCCCAGAAGATACAGGTCCTTGTAGAAGAAGACCCTGAGGCAAAGGCTTGTTTGGAGATGAAGGGTACCAAGCATGAAGCCAGCAGTCAACCTCTCCATCTTTGGGTCCACCTCCGCTTTGTCCTTCATTGGGCCCTTTCCTCCCACTGCAGATACATGCAGACCTTTTGTCCCACGCACATCCTTTCTCTCTGCTTTTTGAATACAGTCTTCATATTCCATTTGCCCTCACCCTACCAGCCTCCATGTCTACCTTGGGATCCCCTTTATACATGTTTACATTTCGGTAATTAATACATAACGTCAACTCCCCTTATTCTCTTCATTCTGATTACCAAAAAAGATATCTCCATGGGGCTTTCACCACCCTTGAGTCAGGCGGCCAGCCATCCTGCAATCAGCTTTGATTAGAGGACAGTCATGTGACTCCTTAAGTTCCCCATTTCCATGCAAAATGGATGCAATGACATGAATGAGATATTTTTTTCAGAAGTATGTAGCTTCAGGGTGCTTTCATTCTAGTTGGGAGAGGAAATAATAAAAATTTTAAAACAAGATAAATTCCACTTGTGGCAAATGCTATAGAAATATTAAAATACATATTTAAAATCACTAGCTGAAAGGAAGGGATCAAGTTGCTACTTTGACTGCATGGTTAAGTTGGTAGATTGTGCCCTTATACCATAGGTAAAAAGTACTGAGTCTTCTGTGTTCTCAACCAGTCCTACCCGCTAATCAGGGTGAAAACTAGTATACTAAGTTTAAACTTCAGAGATGCCCCTCACCTTATAATGCAGTTATACCCTGATACACTCATAATGTAAGCTGAAAATATGGAGAAATTTAAAAAAAACACACATGTAATAAAACTGGTCTACTGAGCACCATAGTGATACAATACACTGTCATGTCACTGGTTTGCTCCAGGTCATGTGTCCATGTGGCTGGCAAGCTGGGCAATAGCACATGGCACTAATCATTGCTGGTCTGGAAAAATGAAATTAATAATCTGAAGTTTAGGTTCTATTAAATATGTGTCACTCTCACACCATTGTGTAGCTGGAGAATCATAAGTCAACCAACTGCAAGCCAAGCTCCATCTGTGCTCACCATCCCAAGCTGTGGACAGGCAGTTTCTGAACACATGGATGGGAGGGAGTGCACATCCTGGACATCAAGGGGACCATCTAGGAGAAGGCAGAGACAGCAACAACTTGCTATGATTCCTACTCCAAAGTATTATTTATTGGCTAAAAGTTAACTAGAAAAAAAAGCTGCAAGAGGTTTTATATAAATGTTCAGGTCAAACTAGAGTATTGGGAAGCACACTGGCTCCCAGGCACACCAGTGCCCACCGACTTCACAATCTCGAAGCTGAGCAATCTCAATACCTAGGATGTCTACTGGAGTATTTGACAGAAAGAACCCCATGCAGCCTGAACTTCACTCAGGAAAGGTTTTTATCTGTATGTGTCTGTGCGTTACCTGTTTGAAACACTGTTTAAAATCAAGATGTTCATTTCATCATTTAGCCTAAGGATGTTGTAATTCCCAGACCTGGCTCTCATGAAAAAAGTTCAACTTTTTGTTAAAGTCAGAAGTTTGTCCCTATTTTGTAAGTTTCCTGTCATCCTTCCCACATCAAATGAAGCTCCTGTAAAAGCAGAGAAAGCACATGACAAGTGTTTCCATTTATTTCTTTCATCTGGTCTATAGACACATGTGGAAGTTGTTGAATAGGCCCCTTGTAGACAGACCACCCCACCCCACCACTAATTCCTCAGTTGAGGTAATGAGCGTGGCCCTGGAGAGTCATCTTTTATTCTTCGGTACCCACTGTGCATGCTTCTTTTGCCCTTCCCAAGCCAGAAAGATTTGTATACGATTCTGTTTACACTCGCACTTTTAAGAACCAGACAGCAGTTTTATTTATGGAACAAGATTATATTTTAAAAAAATAGTCCTAGTTAGAACATTATTTTCACTGACGGTAAAAAAAAAAAAAAAAATGTATGGTCATAAATAAACTAGCTAACTTTCCAGAGATTCCCCAATTGTAAAATTGAAGAAGGAAAGAGATGGCGTATGTTAGTTTTCTGCACACAAGGGAAGAACTCAGTGATGTATGTCTTCTTTCAAAATAAACCAACTTTCTCCATGTTCAGCTGACTAGAGGGAGAAAGCAAACGCTGTGTTGAATTCAGTGTAATGTATGGGCTAGGACACTAAGTGACGAGGCTCAGAGCACACATTTACTTGAAAAGTAATGGTTAACTCAGAGTTAATGCTCCACGTTGAATGTGTACTTTGGAAACTTTAGAACACTATTAAAATTGCCATTATGCTTATGGAATAACTGGCTGTTTAAAATGTGCTCTCCTTGCTACCTGCATTTCATAAAGAAACACAAGCAATTGCATTAGGCTACACTAATCACGGGCCAAATTTTATTTTCTTGTCTAAACCAGAATTCAATTATACAGATATGAAAAGGGAACTTAATAACTCTGACTTCCAATCTCTTCTTGGCTGGGAATTTACCAAAAACATTATCTAATTCAGCAGTGGGAGATTATATCCTATGGTCAGAATATTCAGTTAGAAATTTAATCTTTTTGTTTCCAACATGAGTGAATTACTAAGTGTTTAGCCAGTGGTGGCTTTCCTTTGGTTGAACTTTTTGCTCTGAAGATCTTAAGAGAATGGGATTTGGCAAGAGAAGATGTTTTCTTCCCACAATGACAACTTCCTTTCCATCTCCACAATCTTAATAATTCCAAAGCTTTCTGAAGCCCAGATCTCCAAGTGTGTGGATGCTATCTGCCATCCACTCCACAGGATGGCTCTTTTGAAGACTAATAAACCAATGTGCTTGACAGCACTTAGAAAACAGAAGCAGGGAATGGCCAGAGTTCCTAGCTGCTTTGTTTCAAGGCAGGGTACTCAACAGAGGTTATGGTGTTCTTTCACCTAGAAGGCGATACAACAGTTGGGTGAAACTGGGTTCTGTGAAGTCCCAACTAAACCATCTGCCCCTTCCCAGAAAAGGTAGGTTGAGATTAGTTTTCCAACCAGGAATGGTACTGCTTTATAAATGGATTGTGTTGTCCAACTTCCCCAAGAGGACAAAGAGGATATACAGAGGCAAAAGTCACCAGCCAGGGGACTGCCTTGGGTGGTACTACATTAATCTGCCTCAAAAAGGGGTTGAGGGAGATGGCTCATCACAGGAGGGCATGGTCATTATATCTCAGTGACTGACAGCACCTGGTGACTCCATGTGCATCCACGGTTCAGCATTACATCCCTCAGCAAGTTAAGAAGTTGCTCAGAGAAAGGAGGGTTGGAGGAGTGTCACATCCTCAGGCTAGGGTAGACTGGTAAGGCTCTATCGCTAATAGAGGGAACAAAAGGCAGAGCTCTGCCCCAGACAGTATTTATTCTGCAGTTGCAAGATACTCTTCCGAGTCCCTGCATCCTCACCCTCCTCCCACCCCAAGGGCCAACCTGTGTGAAAGAGCATCCCAATTTCTTGCTTTCAGAACAAATAGATTTCTACTGCATGAATAACAAGTAAGCATACACAACACCTCCCATCCAAACTTACTCTCTTGCTAAAAGGGAGAGTTAATTATTACACTTGCTCTTTCTCATTGGCACAGATTTCAATAGCCTCTTTCCACTTCCTGCAAACACAACAGACACCATCTGAGGCACAGCCATGTGTACATACCATCCTTGGACCGCCTGTCTACAATGCTTTCTTTTCTAACAGGGAGTGCCTGCCAGTGTTTCAACTCTAGCAGCTGGGCTCCTTTTGACAGACTGAGAGAGGGGTCCGCAGGGGGAAAACATTATCATCTGATTAAGGCTTTCAAGTAAATTAAAACTCTCTGGACAGGATCATCTTTCCCTGTCTTAGATCTCAGTGAACAGAAAGGAGATCATCTCTCTGGGCAATTATCAACTCTGAAAGTGCTTGTGGTTAGAGTCTCCAGCAGAACTTACTGCACACAGCATCGTCGTAATGTACTTGCATATACTTGAATTTCAGTGGCTCTTCTGTTCCACGTGACCCAACGTGACATTTGTGAAGACCTGTTTCCTCCCCTCAGGTCATTTCTTCTTTGTTTGCACAGAGCCAGTCTGTCTCGTTTAAGTCTAAGCCTTGTATTAACCAGCCCTCTCAATAGACTAGACAACTTCTAACTGTCCATATCATGACCACCATGCACCAAAGGTAGGACCATTATTTTCTACTTCTCTTCTCTTGCAGAGACTCAAGTTCTTATAGGAAGAGTTTACATGGTTGGGAAGAAGAGAGAGAGAGAGAGAGAGAGAGAGAGAGAGAGAGAGAGAGAGAGAGAGTGTAGGAGGCTGGAAACAGACTCCATCCTCTCACCAAGGGCTCTAAATTTATGGAGGCTGGGCTATTTCATACAGTACCACATCCAGGGTCAGTCTGCTGTCTTTTCCTCGTAGATATAGATGATCTGGCTTGGGTCTGATCCACAGAGTTGGAGAGCCAATAAAAGCTGGCTGAATAACTTTGCTCCTTTATTATTAAAGCAATATAATGTTAGTTTTCTAGGGCACTGTCGTTTCACTTAAAGCTAGTATAAACTGCTTTATTAGAGATTATAGCACTGCTGGGACAGAAGGCTACAGCAATTATTTATATGATAATATGAGCTGATAATTTAGGAATAATTCATTCACATAAACGTTCCAACATTGCCAAGTAAGTTTATTAGTGTGTATGGCAGAGTGGAAGTTCTATCCAGACGGCAAAGCCTCTTATAAACCAATTTGCAATTGACTTATAATATTTTTCTGTGTGGCGGAGTGGTATAGGAACACACAGATTTCGGAGTGAAGAGACTGTCATCATTCCCCTTCATGCTGGTTCTCTGCCCTGCTTTTTGCTCTTTGCTTCATTCACACAAACTGGGATGGCTGGGGCAAGCATGTTAATGGATGAAAAGGGGATTTTTGTGGAGGCAGTTCAAGTTCAGGATGGGAGAGCTGATGGGGTGGGCTAAAGGGTCCTTGTAGCCCTGACTTTCTCTTACTCTAAATGCAAGATGAAAATAATTCCAAGCTGTAAATACCAGCAGAGATCAAGTTAGAAAAGATTTTTGTGATATGTCATTTTCAAGGCAAGAAAGCAATAAAAGCACAAAACAGTAATTGTGGTCATGAATCACACAAGTCTAAGGGCTTGCGGTTCACATTCCAGCGTCCATGGGTGCTTCAAAGTCAGTGTTGAAAAACAGTCCCTCTCCACTTGTCAGAAGAGGGGAAGGGGATGGGGAAGAAGACTGTCTGGAAACAAAGTAGCAGAGATGAAATAATCTCTGTCAATAAAAGAAACATCACAGATACATGTAAAAACGGGAAGTACAAGGAGGATCCCCACTATTTTCCACACAGATAGATGACTGGATAAAGGGAAGAAGAGACACAGGCATGATAAATTCTCCTATGTTCCTCCAGACATGTTTCTTTTTCATGTTGTTTTAACAGTCCAAATAGCTTGTATCCATGTGTTCTCTGAGTTGTGCCTGCTAAACATACCATTGCTAATACACTACGGAATGATTTTCTCTATACCTAAATATATAGTATATCATCCTTTCTATTTTTGCAGTAAAACATGCCAATGGTTTTTGTGTTTGTTGACAAACTTTAAAATGATTCCCTTATATCTTTTTCAGTACAATATACTTTAATGTCTTAAATTCTAGTTCACTTGGATTTTATTTTGGATCTTCCAGGAGAATGTAGTCTTTATCCAAACATATGTAATAAAATCCTTCCTCTTCCGTGGCTGATCTGAAACACCAAATTGGTTGTGCAATGTGGTAGCAGGGCAGAGGGCATTGTCCTACCCTGATTTTGCTCCTTTGGTCTGTTCATTGCACTGTGGTATTATATGGACATCATTAATTTGTAGGCTGTATGTTCCAAGAAACCTCCTCTCTTCTATGCCTACATTAGTCTGTTTTAAGCAGATAATCCATAATCAATGTTGTAGACTATGTTAAGGCTGGGGAAGTGTTGGAAGGCAAAGGGTGAAAGAAAGACTCTTGAGGTCTAAGGGAGAATTGGCCTCTCTCATCTGCCTTGGAGGTATTCAGAGGGCTGTGTTTGGCTTCACGCTGATGCAGATAATAACCATGCCTGTGCACGTTATCAAGTTCTGGGCCAGTGGATGTAAACGTGACCTGATTGACTCTTGCCTTTAACAGTTAACAGTCTGGTTGGCAAGGAAATATCTCCACAGGGAAAAAACTCTCATTCCAGCTATGAATGACAATGAAGATAAAGCTAATAGTCCTGTCATCATTATTGAGCACAACACAGAAGCTTCTTTTTTTATTAAGAATTTTTTTATTCATTTTATATACCAACCACAGATCCCCCTCTCATTCCTCCTCCCACTCCTCCCCTCAGCCTTCTCCCCCAGCCCACCTCTAGCTCCTCCCCCCAAAAGGTACAGCCTCCCTTGGGGAGTCAACAAAGCCTGGTACCTTCAGTTGAGCCAGTTCCAAGCCCCTCCCCCTGCATCAAGGCTGTGCAAGGCATCCCACCACAGGTAATGGTCTCCAAAAGCACTTAAAACAGACTAGGTAGTGTGCAGGAACCTTGGGCAGGAAGATGAGGAGGAGTGACTAGAATGGTACCCTGGGATTGTATGGGTAGCCTCCGCCAACACCTCTTCACTCCCCCTTGGCTTTCTTAGGCACACATATTCCTATAGAAAAGCAAGCTGGTCTCTATAGAAGGTAATCCCAAATAAGATAACCAATTGACCAAATGATTCCTGTGTAGCACGCATACACACAAGCATATGTAAGGGATGGATGGATGGATGGATGGATGGATGGATGGATGGATGGATGGATGGACGGACGGACAGACAGACAGACAGACAGATAGATAGATACATAGATAGATGATAGATAGATAGATAGATAGATAGATAGATAGATAGATAGATAGATGGTAGATTGATAGATGATAGATTTTAAGTTTTATCATTGTCATGCATGTGTACATATATGTTATATTACACATGTAGACATATGTGTATACACACATTCATTCCTCACAGTCACAAGCCACACTAGGAACAACTGTTAGTACTTTTGCTTCATACCTGACAGACTGAGGCTAAGCTCCCCATTACCACACTACTTATCAGAACCTCTGGTGATGAGTGCAGGCCCCTGAGTTCCAGGAGCCTCATGGGTAAAACATGAAGAGGCACACATAGGATTCTTATGGTTTATGAGATAAAGGATGTGAGGCCTACAGCAAGGGACTAGTACATGCTCGTCAGCTGATAGATATTCAGCTCACACAACTATTAAGTGGCCTTATGGATCCTAGAGGAATTTAGCAAATTCCCTCAGGCACATATCAGAACTAAATCTACCTCTCTTTCCTTCCCCCTCCCTCCGTGTGTGAGTGTGTGTGTGTGTGTGTGTGTGTGTGTGTGTGTGTGTGTGTGTGCACACGCACATATGGTGACCAGGGACAATCTGTCATTTCCCAGGTGCCATCCACTTTGTTTTTTGTTTGTTTGTTTGTTTGTTTTTTGACAGAGTCTCTCATTGGCCTCGAACTGTTTTTTTAAGGGTTCTAGGGAATTAAACTAGGTCCTCAGGTTTGCAAGGAAATCACTTACTGGCTGATCTATCATACTAGCTCTAGGGTTGTTTTCCTGAAAGCCATCATCTAGAGCTTTGAGAAGGACTCTAAGCAAGAAGGAAGTAAATTTATCAAGATAAGAGCTTTATTCAAAACCTTAATATGGTGCAAATGTAAGGATGCCTTATCCTAACATTCCCATAGCTCACCTTCTTCTACATTCCAGCCCTAAGCAGCTGTATGTCCCATTTTGAGAGCCCCAGTTTCCCTTCAAGGTCTTCAAAAAGTCATCAAATTTTGCTAATAAGCTTGATCCTGCATGTTCCTACAATAAACACAGCAGTTTATATCAGTTGAACTGAATGTTGTCTCCACACCACACCCAGACATCTCCAAGGATATCCCTGGTGTTTCAAACACAACAAGCAGACTTTAGGAGATAGATCACAACCAATCCTCAGCCTAAACCTGGCCAGCATCCCCCATAACTGAAAAGAGACTCCAAGAGGTCATAAGGAAGGGCAGTAACCTGCCCATGCCAGAGGTTTTATAACCTGTGACTAGGCCAGACATTCACAAATCTATACGGGTTTGTTGGACAGAACCTCACCAATCACTGAAGGAAGTCATAACAGTTTAAATAGTTCATTCTGGAATGATTGTTTATACCCACAACCTTGTCTATACCTACAGCCTCATCTATACCCACAACCTCATTTTTATTCATAGCCTCCTCTCTGCCCACAGCCTCTTTACCCACAGCCTAGTGAATACCCACAGCCTTCTGTAAATCTACAAAGCAGTGAGATCTGGGCTCTTCTCATCATACTAGCCTTTACTGGTCTAAAAATGTAACGGTGAGATTAAAATGCCATCCCCTTGAGATTAGGGAAGGCTTAAGCAGAGACTTGCATCTGACCAACCTCACTCTTCCTTGTCTTCTCTCTCTTCCTTCCATCTCCCACTCCATGCTAGAAGTCACAGAAGAAAGGAGGGGAAATGAGAATTTTTTGGAAGAAGGGGTGGAAGAAATCTGTCCATCCATTCCTTTTTCTCTCCTTTTCATAAACACAGTATTTCACTCAAAAGTTCAACTTCAGGTTGACACTGAATTTGGGAAAGAGAGGAACTTACCAAAATTTTTAACTTTCAGCTTTAAACTTAGATATTATTTTCTTTAATGTATCTATGACCTTACCTTCTATAACATAAAAGTTAAAAATTGTATTAATTTTTTCTAAACAAGGAAAATTATCATCTGTTATGGATAAAAATAATCCTTAACACTCACTGAAGCCTTCCTGTGTGCAGTCATTTCAAGAGCTATATACACCATATTATTTAGTCCTCAACAACATTAGGATGTAGCCATTGCTATTAAATCCCTTCTAAGACACAGAGTAGGTGAAAAACATATTCAGAACCATACAGCTTCTAGTTAGTAAAAATGTTTAACCCAGAAAATCTGATTCCAACACCCTCAACCAGCTTACTTTCATGTAACAAATACTTCAAACACTTTTGAAAGTAGTTTTTTACCAAGCATGGTGGTGCATGCTTTCTAGGCCAGTCAGGTCTACATCGTGGGTTCCACACCAGCCAGGCCAGTCAGGTTTACATCGTGGGTTCCACATCAGCCTGAGCTGGATAATGAGATTTTTACAATAGAGTCATGACCACATTTCATTGGAAACATTGAACAGGACCGGAATAACTTTTAACTTCCAAGCGGGGAGATTTTTCTAATTTGAAAGAAAGAAAAGGTGAGTCTACTAATTTTATTTCAAAGTGTCCTGTGATGTGTGATGTCTCATGGCCTCGAGCCACAAACCACAAAGCAAGGAATACTAATGACTGGCAGCAAATTGCTTCCCAATTTTACCTGGGCTTTTTGTTGGATTTTTAGGGGAGGGATTATATTTTATTTTGCTTTGTTTCAATGGCACGAGCTAACATGGAGTAATTCATATACTACAAGTCATTTTGGGGTGAGGTTTCCACAAATCAGTATCTCTCATCCTAGTCAGTCCATCCTTGCCAGAAGGATCAGGACAGCATCTGAAACTTGTCCAGTAGGATGAGTACCCAGCACCTGCCGCCTCTCACCCCTGGATCTGCTGGTAGAAGAACTGCTGCAATCTCTAGGCCAGATGCAGGGGTGAGAGGCGGCTGTCCCCAGGCTCTGGTGAGCCCCTGCAGACTGTCAGCAATCCCTTCACACTTGCTGCTCTTTAAATGGAGGCCTGAGCCTCCACCCTGGCTGTCCTAGGAAGCTCTGTCCTCTGGTGCCTTCTGTTTGAGGCAGTTGTCAGGTTGAAAAGACAGTACCCAGCTCTCCTCTCTCCCTGCCACCCCCGGCTCTCAGGACAGCTCTGTAGTTCTAACTTTGTAGTTAGAAATTCTATATTAAACTGGGGAAAAAAGGACTTTGCTACAATTTTTTTCTACTAAAAATTAATGGATTAAAAGATTCCTGGATTCTGCAATTTAAAAAAAGACAATTCAATTTTTTATCTTTCCAGATAAAGCCAAAAGAATGTCTGTCCTCATATGCCCGTTATCAGAAGCAGTCATTGTTTTCCAAAGACTTTGTCCTCTTTGATTTTACTGGTCATGTTTATAGGGAGCCTGAGCTGTCTTCAGTCACATCAGCATCTGTAGATGACATATCAGCTACGGAATATGTACTCTCCCAATCTAGACCTCTCCCAAGTGGTTCAGAAGATGCACAGTGACCACATTGTTTCAGACTGTGAGAAAGCGAAATCCTACATGAACGCAATGTCACACTGTTCAGCGTCTGCCTCCCCGAGAGATTCCGCTCCTGGGGCAGAGGCTCCCCAAGACAAAGAAACCCTTTAATATTTATGTTCATATTCAGCTCTCTTAAGAGCTACGCATATGTGAAACGCATCACAGTTAGGGGTTTGACTTACACTGCAGGACAGACACAGCGGAGCTTATAATAATCGCATGAGGTCAGCACCAGCGATGGAAGGCTCTCGGACGGCCAAAAGCAGCTTCCATTTAGTGAAACAGACTTCACTGAGTGATAAGACTTTATGTCTTAATAAATTTATTGTTTATGCCAAGGTGTTTTGTTCCATTTAAATTATTCTTGGAGTATAGAAGCTGAGCCATCTTACATCAGCACCATGGCAGGGAGGTAGTTTTGCAAAGTGCAGGATTGTACTGAATCACCTCTGTACAAAGGGCTAGGAAGCAGCTGTACCCTCTGGAGCTTGTGAAGCCTGCCAAACGCGACTTTTCCTTTTGTGTGAGACACCTTGGCTGCCGCATAGCCTCAGAAAACACCATTTATGGATTCTAAATGTTTTAGCCACCAGAGGTATCGGCCTCACCGGGCCCATCCACCACACAATTTCATTTTTTAAAGCAAAATAGAATGCTGAGGCTGTAGCTCAGTGCTAGAGCTCTTACCAAGTATGCACAAGGACCCAGGTTCAATCCTCAGGACCAAAAAATGAAATGAAATGGACTGGATGTGGTAACTCAGACCTGTAGTGTCAGCACTGAGACTAAGGCAGTAGGATTGCTGTGAGTTTGAGGTTAGCCCTCTTGGGCTATATAGTGAGATCCAGGCCAACCTGGGCTACAGAATAAGAACTTGTCTCAGGATGGAGGAGAAGGAAGAGGAGGAGCAGAAGAGGAATGGGGACTCTGATGTTGGGGTGGGTGTTATGGCTGAAGTCTGCTAACCATATCGCAGTACTTCTGAGTTTGGGATTAATTTAAACTTGGAGAACAGAGCAATTTATTACCTGGGCACTTTTCAGTTTGAGCTATTATCCATTATATGGCACATATTCAACCTGCAGAGACAGAAACTGTTAAAATATTTATGTACATATTTATGGAGTGTGAAATGGAAAATGATACACCTGGGAACAAGTACCCAAAAATGAAAAAAGTTTCTAATAAAACAAGCAAGCCACTGAGAAGTCACATGGCACCCAGCTCACTTCCTCCTAGAGGGACAGAAGAAGAAAATGTGTCTTGTCTACAGTTATTGGTGCAGGATCTAGACAGAAGGTGCTGCTTTATAATGGGAGAATCAGCCTTTTATGAGTCGACTTTTCAGTGCATGAGTTATACTTCCTAAATCTGATTCTAAGGAGTTATTTCAAACCATTGATGGAACTCTCTCCCCACCATCTGACTAGAAAGACAATAATTTGTTCTCTCAGTCTTAACCGATGAGATTGCTCTTGCTCCTCATCTTGACTATTTATATGACACAGTGGGACATGCCATCCTTTCTGAATGTGCCTTAGCCACCCTCCTCTCTACCACCAATGCCCCTGGGCATTGCCCCTCGGGCTATGTCAGCACATCTTCCACCTTAAATTCTTAAAACGAAAACCCGATCATAACATCACTTTGCTTTAGCTCTTTATGGGCCATCTTTATGGATAAAATCCAACACGTGGGACCAAAGAGACCGTTTCTTACCTGGCTAAGGCTTTTCCTTTAAAAGCATGTCCACCACATTCCCCACTCCCCACAGGCACTAAGTTTATCTTTGAGACCCACAACTTTGAGGCTGCCATTCTCCCCTCCCTCCCTACCCAGAATGCCTGGCATGTTTGGCCTATAGATAGGAGGCCACTGAGGCAAGCGTAAGCGAAGAATATTCCTAAGATAGTGTGGCACACACAGAGCAGTTCAAGTGGGTTGTTATATCTTTATTGAGTTGGAAAGTCCATAGTGGGATGAAAACAGGACTAGCATGGTCCACCTTATATTTTAAAGCCACCTCTGGCTACGGAATGAGAATGTTTGTGTGAGTGGAAGCGTGAGAAGGGCTGAAGTGGAACAATCAATCAGGAGGAAATGACAATCTCCCGAGCAAGGCATTGCTCAGGAAGTGGAGAGTTGGTGGGAAGAGGCCAGAGTGGAAAATGCAGAGGACAGGAAGCAGAGATGGAGGGAAGTAGTGAGGGTGGGCAGGAAGTGGGATTGGTAGGAAGTTGCTAGGTTCTGCATATGCTCCGAAGCCAGAGCTGACAGGGTTTGATGATGTGTTGATGTATTATGTGAGGAGACCACAAGGGTGAGTGCAGAGTTGGGGGTAAAAGAATTGGAAAATTGGAGTAGCCACTGTCTGGGATAGAGGAAGAGGATGATGCTTCATAGAATACCAGCAAATTCAAAGCTGATTCCTTCCCAGGGTGTTGGATTTAAGATGCCTTCTAAGATGCCTGAGGTGGACAAATCTGAGAGTCAGGAACTGAAGGGGGAGCTTACAACGAGAGAATTCAATTTGAAAGCTGTCAACATACAGGCATTATTTATGAATATAGATAGAGGAGAAAAATGTTAACACATTATAAACCACTAAAGAGAGAAATGAATAAAGACACGATACTGACGGAGATCCAAATTTGAACTGTAAGTAACATACAGAGCTTGTCTCTATCATTCCAGGGATTTTACTGTTCACTGCCTTCTTTTGTGGAAATGTGTTGGCAGCTCTCATTTCTAAGGACACGCCGCTAATGGAGTTATTTATTAGGTTAATGTAGAATATCAAACACAATTGTCCCTTCTAATATTCAGTCACTCGTGTCCTCCTCGTCTGTGTCTTTGTAGTTATATAGTTGCAAACAACAGAACAAAAATCAATATGTCAGTCTGATTGAGCCATCTAGTTTCATATGGCTATCACAGCTAATAAGTGCTTGGGCGCATGACAAACCCCTCATTGTCATACAGTGGCTTCCAGTTTCTAGTGTGCTAGAGGGGCCCTTAGGTCTCCTTGACTCTGTGCCTCACCTCATCTATCCACAGCCTGTGCAGTCCATCATTCTTGTACCTCATCTAAGTTTTCAGAAGCTACGTTTAAAGAGGAAAAGGGTCACTGTGGATTGAACCCTGGTAGTCTAAGTGTTCCTTCCACTTGGGTTTGTCACCTCCACAAGGAACTCAAGGTCATCCCCACCCTAGCTTCTGTGACAATAAACTTTCACATGATAAAACCCATGGGTCTTTGTTCAATTTCCAAATGAAGACCAAGAAACTAAACGGCACTCATAGAATACCATACACAAGGTCAGCAAGGCTGTGTGTGTTCCAGAATTAAGCATGATCAGTGGATCTGAGATGCCAAAGACACACTGCAGAAGAGAATGCTGACCCTGTGAATGTGTCTGGACTTACCTCCCACTCGACCAGCTCAGCCCCTCATCAGCCCTTGCTAGCATTGAGCCTCTGCTTGCCCCTGTAGATGTGGAGGCAGGGACAGGTCATCTTTATGTCAAATCCTCATCCCTTAGATATTTGCACTTTGTGACATAAGCTGGTGAATCTTTCCACAGAGCCCATGTGCCCACATTCAGATAGCCTTGGGGTGGGATGTGCATCAAAAAAACAAATCTTACTGACTTTATATTCATTCACCCCTGCCCTTCACCTACATTGTATAGCTCAGAGCTTCTCTACCTGTGGGTTGCGACCCCTCTGGGGTCAAAAGACCTTTTCATAGGGGTCACCTAAGACCATCAGAAAGCACAGATATTTATGATTTTAACAGTAGCAAAATATTTACAATTCATTACAGTAGCAATATTACAGTTATGAAATAGCAATAAAAATTATTTTTATGGTTGGGGGTCACCACAACATGAGGAATTGTATTAAAGGGTCACAGCATTGGTAACATTGAGAACCACTGGTAGCTGATCTATAATTCCACAAAAAAAAAAAAAATTGTCTTTCTCCTTTTCAAATGAGGAAACAAACTCATTATGAATATATACGTGCATGTGTATATGTATATATGTATGTGTGTATGCATATATAAATAGAGAGGGAAAAAGACAGAGACAGAAAAACAGAGTCTCATATCCAGGCTGATCTCAAACTCACTATGTAGCTGACGATGAACTTGAACCTCAAGCTCCCCTACTTCCACCTCCTAATGCTGTGATTTCAGCCGTACACCACCCAGCCTGGTTTATGGAGTGCTTGGGATGGAACGCAGGGCTTTATGCGAGCACTCCACCAATGGAGCCACATCTCCAGCCCCTAAAATATTGCTTCATGTAAAAAAACGGGAGGGGTGAAGTGTGAATTTAAGTCTGTTTAACTCCCAAGATCGAATTCTTCCCAACTATGCTACTGCTCCCCTCACCTTAGCCCGCCCCCTACTGCTTCCTCATCTTAGCCACACCCCCTATTACTCCCTCACCTTAGCCCCACCCACTACTGCTCCTTCACCTTATCCCCGCCCCTTATTGCTCTTATTGCTCTCACCTTAGCCCCACCTACTACTGCTCCTCACCTTAGCCCCACCCCCATCAACATAGCTCTATAATAGCAAACAGGAGCCAAACTATGTCTGTTTCCCATTCTTCTCCCTGTTTCTGACCTAAAAGACTCAAAGTTTCCGTTATCTTCTCCGACCTCTATCTTACAGCCCTACCATGGCCACATGGAAATTGCCAAACCCTTTGTATAGTCAGTGAAGACCAGATATATTAGAAACTAGAGTCAAAAGGGTCTCCGTATATTTAGCAGGCAGAACTTTAGATTTTGTTTCAGACACTAAGTCTGATGCAAGTCGATCCCATAGACCTGTGTCGTTTGACCTAATACAGAGCCCTATCCAGTTAGCACACCCTCCCTCTCTCAAACAATGGTATCACGTGAGTGGCCTATGGGCGGAGAGAAGGAATGCAGACGGGTGGGTTCCATCTTGAGACTGTGTTGCCACCGATGTTGCTGCCTGCCGCTCTCCAGGGGATGCCACACATCAGAGACTCACAGAAGAAAGCTAGTCTCCATCTTAAGATGCCTGCCCTGAACAGGTCTCCTAGGAGCACCTCACAGCCAGTGTGTGAGCTGTCCCTTCTCATGCCCGCAGAGGCCCTCTGCGGCTTCATACGCTGTTTCTCAGCCCCTTGGAAGTCATTATTTTGCCCAATCAATTGTGTTGTGGGGTCTCTCTGAATGTTCTGTCAATTGTTATGTTAATAGGAAAAAGGTACTCACGGACAGCTCGGTAACTATGCCGTTACCAGCTGGTTTAGTTGAGGGGAAATGACCCACAGGCCACAGCTACTAGGCAAGTGAATCTTGCTTCGAAGTGTCAGGTCCCTTCCTTCCTTCTCCCTCACACCATCTGGGCAATAGAGTCTGCACAGGCGGCCCCACTGAGTCACCTGGAGGAAAGTTTCCATCAGGATAGGATTGGCATGCGGAGCATGAGTGTGGGGACAAAGTCACATTGTCATTTCTGCTCACTGGCTCTCTGATACAACAGACCAGCCCCTGTGTGCTGCATTCAGAAACACCGGAGGTGCTGGAGTGTGCCGCGTCACTAATTTCTCCATAAATACCTTCAAATGGGATGCTCAGAGCTCCTTTTCCCGCCCCGCTCTGTGATTGACGTGGTTCCAGGCAAGGTTATTAGAAGCTGGCTTTCATCTTCCCCTTTCTGACAGAGCTACACTAGTAAACGCTGAGTCTGCTCATAATCTCTGCGGCTCCTTTTGTGTGAAAACCTTAGAGGAAAAGGAATAGCAACAAAAACAAACCACGGGAGCTGAGGGTGTGGCTCAGTTAAACACAGTGCCTGCCCAGCACGCACAAAGCCCTCTGGCTTCCACTCCCAGCAATTTATAAACCAGGTGTGATGGTGCACACCGGTAATCCTAGCATTTGGGAAGTAGAGGTGGGAGGGTCGGGAGTTCAAGGTCATCCTCAGCTATGTGGTGAGTTCAAACGACAAGCTTGGGTTACAAGAGACTGTCTCCAAGGAAGGGAGGGAGGAGGGAGGGAAAGAGGGAGGAGAATTTGTAGCCTCAGGAAATGTAGATTGCTCTGTGGATGTAGGATATGCAGATTTCCCAGAATTATTGTAGGTATTCTGATCAGTCTTTGTCCATTTGCTTTTATTCATGTGTTAAGAGGAAATCTACCTCAAGGATACATATCAATGATGAAACAGACATCAGTGAGGGAGACAAAAGGAAAACTTGTGATTATAATAGTTAATCAATCAGGACAGAGGGAGGGAGAAAGGAACCAACATGAACAGTGATGTCTGAGCTGTGGAATCAGGTGCTGTGAGCTCAGTCTGTCCAGGTTAGAACAGAAAATGTCAGGCCAATGGCAAGAGCCTGAGAAGCCGGAGAGTGTTTGAGCACACGGGGGCCCTGGTGTTCTGGGATGTGGGGCCATGATGAAGGCAAGCATAGTTGGGGAGAGACCAGATTCTGTGTCGGGTTTGCAGCCTGTACACTCTCCTCCAGGACAGTTAGATGTTCCAGGTCTGGCTGCATATTACACTTGGGGGCAGGTGGACTTTAGTAAGATTCTCGGCGCCCATCCCAAGTGATCTGATCTATTTGGGTAGATGGGGTTGAGGTTGGCATTTTCAGTGTTGTTCAGGGACCTGCAGTTGGTTGTTTTCTTCCTCTTTTGGCTCTTTGCTCTTTAGGGGGCCCGCCACCCGGCTCCCAAATAAATCACACCTGGAAGCTTATTCTTAATTATAAAGGCCCCGCCTTAGCTTGGCTTAGTTCTAGCCAGCTTTTCTTAACTTAAATTATCCCATCTACCTTTTGCCTCTGGGCTTTTATCTTCTCTATTTCTGTATACCTCTTCTTTACTTCTTACTCTATGTCTGGCTGTGTGACTGGGTGGCTGGCCCCTATCGTCCTCCTCTCCTTGCTCTCTTGCTCTTTTTTCTTTTCCTCCCAGATTTCTCCTTCTATTTATTCTCTTTGCCTGCCAGCCCTACCTGTCCTATTTTTTGCCTCCCTATTGACCGTTCAGCTCTTTAATAGACCATTAGACCATCAGGTGTTTTAGCCAGGCAAACTATCACAGCTTTACAGAGTTGAACAAATGCAACATAAAAGAATGCAATATATCTTTGCATAATTAAACAATTGTTCCACAGCATAAACAAAATGTAACACATCTTAAAATAATATTCTACAACAGGGACCCATAGGACTTAGCCCACACATTGGAGCTGGGATCATGCTGAGGATGTTCCCCCAGGGAAATGTCAAGGTCAGTTGCATCTTCCACAGAGACTGGTCCAGCAGATATGAGAACTGACGGAAGAGGACAGAAACCTAATGGGTTGACCAGTCCAGAGGGAGTCTAGTTTTCAAACTGATTCACCAACTCTAGGGTTCTAGGGAGTTTTTGCCAGTTATAAACACTTTGTTTATATACAACACATCTTTAATACATCTGTCCCTGGATACAAGTTCAGATTGCTTCTTCTCCTTGGTATTGTGAATAATGTTACTAGGAAAGTGAACGATTGTACAAAGCTTCAAAACCTGCTCTAATTCTTCTGGACATGTGATGATACAAGAAGTAGAATTGTTGGATAATATGATAATTTTGTTCTAACTTGTAGCGAGCACATACCCCAGTTACGGGGGAGGAATAATCACTCTTGATTCAGACTTGGTATAACACTCATTTATTCACACAGTAAGATTACAAGCAATATTCATCCTGTCTTCCAAATGGAAGCAGGAGTACCTCTCCAGGTATACAGGTCCGGACTCGCCACGTCTGTTCCTCTGGATCTTGGGTCAGCCTTCCTCTGGTCAGCCACATCTGCACTGGGGACAGGATCTCACGTCTCTGGCAGAGGAGAGTCGTCTCCCGCGAGGGCCTGACCAGCTCTGTTGGTTGGGTCTGAGGCTTCATCTTTTATATTCTTTCCTGGCTGGGTTTCTAGTCTTATCCCTACTTCCACACATAGCTTATAGCTTATCACTACTCCATTTGTGGTTTACTTACATCATTCTATTGCTTATCACTCCTGACCAGGGTTGTTCACCCTAGGCCTTACATGTGTTCCTTACATAAGTTTTATTTGAAAATTCACTAACTTGATAAGAAGTAAAAAAAAAAAAAAAAAAAAAAAAAGCTGCCCATTAGAAAATATATCCTCATGGAATACAGCTTTATTTATTTTATAAAACATAGTTCTATGAAGAATTTTTCTTCCTGGAAGATGGGGAAGAATCTGCTTCCTTGGAGAGAATGGGATGTTGTGGGGGAATCCAGGACAGAGGGAACAAGAAAGGATAGACCAGAGAGGTTAAGTAAGTAAACAGAGTCTTGAGGATCTATGCCTTGCTGCTACTACCATGGTTTTGGTACTGTGAGAAGTTCTCGATTATACGAAAACAAAACAGTACCAATGAGTAACATAATCTTTGAATCAATGAGGGTTCTTGTCTGCAGCTGTGGTGGTTTGAATGAAATGGCCCCTCTATGCTCATAGGAAATGGCACTATGAGGAGGTGTGGCCTTGGAAAAAGTGTGTCACTGGGGGCCGGCTTTGTGGTTTCAAAAGCTCAAGCCAGGCCCAGGATCATGCTCTCCTCCAGCTGCCTGCCAATCCAGAAGTAGAACTCTCAGCTTCCTTTCCAGCACCACAGCATCTGCCTACATGATGCCATACTTCTCACCATGATGATGATGAACTAAACCTCTGAACTGTAAACCAGGCCCAATTAAACTGTAAACCATGCTGTGGTCATGGTGTCTCTGCACAGCAATAAAAACCTTAACTAAGACAACAGCTGAATCTACAAGTGTTACAGAAAAACTAAAAGTTGCATCTATTTTTGCACCCTCTGCTAGAAAGGGCTCTCCTTTAGAGTCTTAGAGTAACAAGACACAGAGAAGGTCTCATCTCCTTTGATATCCAAAAGTTACAGCAGCACCAATAAATTCTGCATTATGTTTTGAAAAGGCAATTTACCTAAGTTTTACAGGTCAATAGAGAGGGCTCCCATCAGAGCCTGGGAGCTAACAATTAGTAGGAATCACAAAAGAACAAAAGAAACAACAGGAAAGCCATTATGCAAATATCCAGCCAGTGATTGCCCGCCCACTTAGAAGAGCCTAAGCATAGAATAGTTGCAGGCTGGAAGTGTTTAGGTCAGCCTGAGTTAGACCCCCGTCGTGTGAATAAAACCATTTGGGATGATTTTTCCTCTGGTTTATTGACTATTTTGCTATGGAAAAGGAGGGAGGAATAAGAAAGAGAGACTGAGGTTTACTCCCTCATCACCAGCTTACCTGGTCACCAATTTAACTTATCAATATGGCAGAGGAATGGGGTAAGGGAAAAGTATGGATTTAGGACAGGTGGAAGAGTTTGCCCATCTAAGGCAAGTACAACCTGTGAATGTAAAGTAGCGTGCAACCAGTGACACAAGCTGAAATTCAATTATTTACTCAAAACCTGGGGTGGGGAAACCTACTGTGTGCCTGGGAAAATCCTGATATGATGATCAGTTTTAGTCAAATGAATCACTACTGAACAGAAAAAAGGGTGGCCTCCACAAATCTTCATATCCCTGGGATCCCACTCTGGATTTCCCTGGATCCCAGGCTTCTGTGAATGAAAAGAACATGTAGTGTGGAAGACGGACAGAGCTTATCATAGACTAAAGTGGAGTGCTGTCAAAGATGAGCGTGGACAGTGGCCAAAGGGACCACCATGCCAATCTTAATATTTAGGAAATTGTGTACTATTTCTACACTCTCTAGCAGCTACTTCTGGATAACCCAGTGATTGACAGGCCCATTCGGATTAACTTTGAAGTGAGGGAACAAAGACTTTTTTTTTTTTTTTTTTTTTTTTTTTTAACCAAAAAGCCTCTGCCAGGTAGGAACCTCATAATTTCTGGGCAGTTCAGATTGTCAAATCTCCACTCAGATCTCATCCTTTTGACCAGTGATCAGAGTCCCAAAATTTCCATTCCTGATTTTGCAAGCAGCTTGTCCTCAATGACCGCCAAGCTGCTAGTATTTATCTATCGAATTAACACTGAGAATTCCCAAAGATCATGACAGCCAGGGGATTAGAATCACAACAAAGAGCATTCACAAAACAGATGTCACAGAGTTCTGGGAGAGGCTCTCCAAGGGAGGTGACATCTAAACATAGCTCGTGGAACAGGAGCTAAGGTTAAGGTCGCAAATGATGAGGAACAGCACACTGGCAGCACACAAGGAAGCCATGCTTTGGGAATGGATGAATGTTCTGGGAAGGGGACCACAGTTGAGTAGGAGAACCATGAAATGAGTCTCTGAGGGTGGCAAGGGCCTCACACTTCAGTGAGCACCAAAGCCAGTTGCAGAGTTAAAAATTTCAGGCGGCTGAAGAATACACATTTGACAAGCTTCTGTGTGAGGCTGACACAGCCACTCTGGGACTGAATCCTGAGAACGGACAATACAGAAGGCAGTGGAGTTGAGAAGGGTGGTAGAGAATGGAATGATTAAGGCTGTATTTCTGATCATTCTCAAAGAGCAGATTTAGGAAGACAATGAGTAGTTTGGAATGTGGAAGCAGAAGGGCCATGTTATTTAGTAAAGGGAGATAGAAAGAGGTAAGCATATTTGGGCCAGAAATGACACTGGGTCTGAGGGCACTGCTTTTAAATGTTCTGAGTACAAAGTAATAAGCAATGGTGTGTTACTTCAGCTGTATCTATCGACTACATTGAAAGTAGATAAAGGATGGAGGGGCTGGTTAAGGTACTGGTGAAGTGCAATGGCATCATAGAGACAGAACCTGAAGATGTGGGAATGAGCCACAAGAAGGTGGAGATTAATCCACTATAGAACTATTTCTTAGGGTGGAAGGGTTAATTTGAGGAATGGACAAAGAGAAAGCAGAACAAGAAAACCAAAAGTTCGTAGAGGTTGCCAAAAGTGGCCAAGAGAGAAAGAGAGTGCCCCAAGCACTCTTCAGACCACTGAGAAGACTAACTAAAGAGGCTGAGAAACCCATAAGATTTGGAATCATGATGGGATGAGACCTCTGGGAGAGCAGAGCAGAGCATTATGGGAGAATTGTAGGAGAAGTGCAGAGACAGTGTCCCAGCAGTGATGACATATTTTATGCAGAGGAAATGCTATCGGGATTGGAAATTCCATGGCTGATTTTCTGGCTCAAGTGCCTTAATTTTATGTTCAGGGGGCACATTTTAAAATGTCATTTCTATGGGAAGGCAGCCAGGAAAACTGGTAAGTGGGATAGACATTTCACTTATGTTGGTATAAAGGGAAAAGGGTTGGCAACCCATCCAAAGGTCTGAGCCAAGAGTCCTCACATGGAGGAGATGCAGACCAGATGAGGGCAGTAGTGACAACAGAGGCTGTCACCTGACATGTGTAGATGTAATTCTAAAGGTCTTATTAAATAAAAAACACAGAGCCAAATAAAGAGTTAAAAGACCAGAGATCGAGCAATAGCCAAGAGCTAAGACCACCTTATCTTACCTCTCGCTGCTGTCCTTCCCCTGAGAGAGACCTTATTCTGTGTGACCTCTCTTTTTATTGCCTTTCTGTTCTGCCTTCTCATTGGCTGTAAACCCAACCACATGACTTCCCCTCACTGCCTGTCTATACAGACCTCCAAGTCTCTATGGTTTGTACTGAGGTTAAAGGTTTGGGTCACCACTTGGCTGTGTCCTTGAACGCACAGAGACTCTGCCTGCCATGTGATTGGATTAAGGATGATTGCCACTACCACCAGACTTCTGCTAAATGGCTTGCTTTTAGTTCTGATCCCCAGGCAACTTTAACATACAAATAACATCACATTTCAGCACAAATAAAATATCACCATAGACATGTTCTGCTCATTCTCTTCTTTGTTTGTGGGCACCCTGTCTCTCACCTATCCTCAATGTACTCATATCAGGGACTGAGTGAAGAGGGATGCTAATCCTTGGCAAATGTAAGCACTGTTAGAGTCAGAGGATAAATGGACAAGGTCAGATGTGATTGAGATAAACTATAAAATTAACTCCAAAATACAGAAGACCCTACCTGAACAGGTTAACCGAGTAGCATACAATCTAGAAAACATGCTGTAAGAGCAAGTAAAGCTGGTTTATAAAATGCAACATGTACCAGTCCTGTTGTGTCTGGAAGACATGGCTTCCTTGGAGTCATCCACCACCTTTGGCTCTTACAATTATTCCACCTCCTCTCCCATAGAGATCCCTGAGCCTCGAAGGGAAGGTTTGAAAAATACATCGCATTTATGGCTGAATACTCCAAAGTCTCTCACTCTCTGTACAATGCCCAGGTGTACATCAGTGTTAATCACCATCTACTGCAAGAAAAAGCTCCTCTGATAAGGGTTGAGCAATGCTCTGATCTATGGGTATAGCAATATGTCATTAGTAGTCATTTCATTACTATGCTCCTTTAGTAGAATAATAGTAATAACTTTTTCCTAGGTCCATATTCTGTCTAGTCTCAGGTCCTTTTTCATGTTATCAGTGTCAGAAACAGGTTCTATCTCATGGAGTGGGCCTCAAATCCAATCAAAAATTTGTTGGTTATACCATAGCATTTGTGCTACTACTGTACCAGTGTTTCTTCCAGGCAGGTCTCTGTTGTAAGTCACAGGATTTGTAGCTGGGTAATTTTGATGATTAATTTTCTCCTCTGATATACATAGGAATTCACAGAAACAGTGACAGCATTCACAAGACCTACAGTTTCAAACCAGACAAAATGCTAGCACTGAGAAGGGGAAGCAGACACAAAGTTGTACCCCAACCAAGAAGTTGTTTACAATTGACACCTTCTGATGGGAGAATGTCTTTCTGCATGCTGCAAATATGTGTTACTCTGATTGGTTGCTAAATAAAGCCATATGGCCTATGGCAAGGCAGCTTAGAGGCGGGCAGGAGATTCAAAGAGAGAGACAGGAAGAAGGTGGGTGTGGGGAGAGACACCAGCGAGCCACCCAAGGAGCAACATGTAATGGGATGCAGGTAAAGCCATGGAACATGTGGCAATACATAGATTAATAGTTATGGGCTAATTTAAGATATAAGAGCTAGCTAGCAAAAGGCTTGAGCCATGACCATGCAGTTTTAATTAATATAAGCCTCTGTGTGTTTACTTGGGTCTGAGCAGCTGCAGACCAGGCAGGATACAAGAAAATTTCAGCTACAACAAAATTTCAGCTACAACCTTCTGGAAAAAGGAAAATCCATTTTCTCCAATAGAGTGTTACTGGATAATATCAGCCATGCTCTAGGGCAGACCCCATGCCCAAAAGTAGTTGGCAAACACAAAACCAACTCCATTTCTTTTTGTGTGTGTGCTTTTGTTTAGTTTTGGTATTGTTTTATTTTGACTTATTGATTTTTTACTCTTCCTTTTTCTGTTCTAATTTTCATTTGCTTTTTTATTGTATTTTTGTGCCTTGCTTTTTTGAGAAAGAACAGAGTTGAGTGGGAAAGGAGGTGGGGAGGACCTGGGAGGTGTTGGTGATAGGAAAGAGTATGATCAAAATATGTGTTATGAAAAATACTTGAATAAAAAATTTAATGCAATGTGTAACCTAGCACCACAAATACATTACAGCATTTGGCCAACAGCATTTACAATTCTCTTAAAATGTCCATATTTTTCTCCTCAAAATCCAAACTTAATTTTTGATCTTGGTTCTGAGATTCAAGTACAATATTAAAAGTTCTATGGAGTTTTCAAAATGAACTAAGGTAAGGTAACTTTCAGTTTGGGGTGACACA
The DNA here is from genome assembly GCF_049852395.1 of Peromyscus maniculatus bairdii. Lineage (NCBI taxonomy): Eukaryota > Metazoa > Chordata > Mammalia > Rodentia > Cricetidae > Peromyscus > Peromyscus maniculatus. Next base: position 8,527,099 of record NC_134857.1, on the reverse strand, counting down.
ATTTGATGCTTAAAATTATAGGAATACAGGGTGGGGGATCTTATTTTAATCAATACCTGCTAGCTTGTCCCTTACCAAAACATTTATCTGATTTGTTCATGATTAAGCATACTTATTTTATAGTGATTTTCCTTATATGAGAAAGCCCATAATCCCAGAATTAGTTCTATTGTTTATTAACTTATTTTACATAAAGTCACTCTTTTAGTCTATCATTTTTAATAAGTAAAGTTATATAATTTGATTAAATAATCTATAAGCCCCTGGCTAGCCTACAAATTATGTAACATAACAAATTATATCAATAACCGTAATATAACAACTTTTGACCTGCAGAATCATAAAAGTGATGAAAATCTAGATAGATCAAATCTAACACCTTTATTTTAATTGATCCATAAAAAGAGACTGCAAAAGATTGAATACCTTGCTTAAGGTCATGTAGTGTTTTCAGGACTGGCAATCAGTTGAATTTCCATGTCCCCAAAATTCCCCTGTTGGAATTTAATGGTACTAGGAATGAGGATTTTGATGATGAAATCATGGGAATCTGTATTCTTACTAAAGAGACTCCAAAAGAGCCGTCTAGCCTCCTACGTGAGGACCAGTGATGACACTCCAGAACTGAACAATGCTTCTCTGCTGTCTGTCACCACTCAGTTCATTTTGATAGCTGAGTAGAGTATTAGAGACAAGACCCAGAGTCAGACTCAGGACAAGCATTTGTCTTTCATATAATTTAGGTCTTGTATAGGGAAGTGAGGACACACCAAAGTAGGGAGCAGAAACTTGGCAGTGAGTGGGGGTAAGGGAAGGATGCAATGGCAGTTTCCTAGATGGTTTGACTGAGCTCTAAAGACTTGAAACAAATGAATTGTGAAGTAGATTATCAGTTAAGAAATCTTGTGGGTGTGGGTGTGGGTGGGGAGATAGCTTAGTGTTTGTCTTCCATGCATGAGGACCTGAGTTCAAGCCCTAGAACCCACATATGCAGTTGGATGTGGTGGTGCACACCTGGAATTCCAGTGCCCAGTGAGACAGGACAAGAGGATCCCTGGGCCTTCCTGAGGGGTTAGCCTAGTGGTGAGCTCCAGGTTCATCGGAGCCAATGTCTCCAAGCAATAGGTGGACAGCTGTGATGGAACATTCAAGGATGACCTCTGATTTCCACATGCACCCCCACACACGTACCCACACACATGTCAGCACATACACAACCATGCATACACATAATAAAAATAACTAAATAAAAAAGTCTTGAGGATGAATAACCATCAAAAACTAACATTTGTGTCTATGAGTGTCTTCTTTTTTTAATTTATTTTTTAATTACACTCATGATATTCATTAATTACACTCATGATATTAATTACATTTGTGGTATTCATTGATTACATTTGCAGTATTCACTCAATAATTATATTTATGATATTCATTAATTACATTAATTGTATTGATTTATTACATTCATGATACTACTGTCCATTTGTGGAGTTTTTCCATCAAACAAAAGAGATTCTGTACTTAGGATATCATTGTTCTATATTCCTTTCTTCTCTGTCTTGAGATAACATATCTAATCTTTCTGTCTCTACATGTTTGTATATTCTATATATTTCATGTAATACAATTCTAAAGTATTTGTCCTTTTTTTGAATGTAAAAACATTTTATGTACAATTGCAGGAGAAATAATACTCAGATAGCCTGAACATAAAAACAAGTTATAAAAAACAGGTCCAGGGTTATTTTAAATAGTAAAATATTTTCTCTGTAGAAAATAGTATAAATGATAAAATTTCTCAATTTTAAGCCCTTTTAAGGAGAGTATCTTCAAAAGTCTCCTAAGCTACTGGTTATTTGTCCACCGGCCAGTGAAGGTTGTGTGCATGTCAAACTCAGTAACAGACTCATTTTGTCTGAGGTGTTAAATATAGGGTTGCCAAGGAGGCAAGGAAAGAAAATATGATTACCACTTCAAATGGCAATTATCTGTCATAGTTCCTACAGAAAGGTGTGTGTGTGTGTGTGTGTGTGTGTGTGTGTGTGTGTGTGTGTGTGTGTACCCACTCATGCTCATGCCCAAATTTTTGAGTTTTAGGTCCACTGACAGTACCGACAATGAAGCTATAAGGAGCATCCCTAGGTGAAAGTTACAAGCACCTGGTGTTCTTGCAGAGGACTGATGTTGGGTGGTCTCTGGTCTCTGTGGGCACACACACACACACACACACACACACACACACACACACACACACACTAGCATGAAGACACACATACATGTACATAAATAAAAATTAATTAATTTTATTTTTAAAGAAGTATTTCTGATTTCTCGGGTCAAACTAAAGAATATCTATTGGGAAACATTTCAAAACATCTGTGTCCTGGCATTTATCAATAAAGTTCTTGAGAAATAGGTTAGCTGAAAAAATTTAGGAATAAATCAATTTGTGTGGGTTCCATACTCCCATAGAGCTATCAGGAATGCCATGTCTATGGTAGTTCTAGAATTCTCCTTTAAATCAGGTTTTAGTATTTTAATAATTAATATGTGGTCATATAATGAATTATTCTAAACAAACATGAAAATGCTCATTGAGTGGAAAAGGCCGCACAGGACAGAGGGCCTGACGGAGATGTAAAAGCGGGTAGTGGGGATGAATAGAGCAAAGGGAAGTTTTGGAAGAAAAGTAGCAGGTGTTAATCACAGCTGTGCAAAGAACTGAACTTTCTGGGTTTATTTAACTTAAATAAAATAAACAAGGATACAAATGCATTTTATCGTTTTACACAGAGACTGAAAAACACAGAGGTAATTTTCAAGGTTCAAATCCTCTTCAATTCTTCTCATTACCACAGCTTTCCTGTGTCTGTGAGCTCTGTGCTAGTTCACTTTCCATCCTTGTGCCATCCCTGAGAAAACTCGAGAGGAAAGGCTGACTTAGGATCACAGCTGCAGAAGTTCGAGACCACAGTCATTGGCCCAGCTGTTTCTTGACCTGTGGAAGGAATAACATCATGGGGGAAGGGTTTTTCTGCTCTCCCTAGAGCAGAGCAGAGCTCCTCACCAAATGGTAGCTGGAAAGGGTGAGAAGCAGAGAGGGAGAGAGATTGAAAGAGAATGAGGAGCAAGAGAGAAGGGAAGAACAGGACCCTTTCTAATGCGTTCTCTAGCTACATAACTCTTCCAGGTAGGCCCCGCCTCCTAATGTCTCCACCATCTCCCAGAAGCAGCAGTAGCTGAGGAACAAGCCTTAAATTCATAGGCCTGTAAGGGAACATTTGAGATTCATGTCATAGCAGGTGGGTTTGTAAGCCCTTTTTCATAGATGGGAGAAAGCTTTTATGATGTACCTGTATATTCCAAATCATTACATGAAATGGGATATGAGGCCTGAACCTATGTCTCACCACACACTTTTCTTACTAGACCAGGCTAACACTGATGACCAGGGGAATAGCTCATCTTACTTCCTGAAGAGATTCTGGAACAAGAAATATGTCTACCTGGTGGAGAAATGTGGCTAGGGCCAGGGGAGGTACAGATGTTTTATTTGTTTAGTCAGATATAGTTTTGAAGATGACTGCATGCATGTGTGTGTTATTTGTAAAAAATTGCCCAAATCCCTATCACCCAGAACTAATCATTATTAGAATATTTGTTTCTATTTTTTTTTTTTTGTGATGGCTGTTTAATACACAACTTGGCACAGGGATTGTCTAGGTCAGGTTGGCCTGTTGGCATGTCTGTGGGCTCTATCTTGATTTGATTATTGATATGTGAAGATTCAGCCCACTGTTGTACACACCATTTCCTAGGTTTGGGTCCCAGGCCATGTAAGCGTGGGCAAGGTGAACTGAGAAAAAGCACACATGCATTCGTTCTCTCTCTGCTCATGAGTGCAAATGTGACACACCCATGACATCAAGCTACTGCTACTGTGAGTGTCCTGTTGTGATGGACTGTAACCTGGAACTGTGAGCCAAATAAACTTTTTTCTCCACTAGTTGATTTCTGTAAGGTTACTTTATCACAGCAGTGGAAATGAAACTAGACCAGTTTTTAAAAACCATCACAGTATTCTAGAGATGCTAAGATTTTCATTTAATGCATTAAAATACAAGGATAGACATTTTAAGATAACCCCACCTTAAATAGGCCTTTCCCCCAGGTGCAATTATTGTGGACCATAAGAAACCACTATCTATTGTGTTTTTCAATACATATACAACTACAGATAAATGTCGGTATATAAAATTTGAAGCCGGGCGGTGGTGGCGCACGCCTTTAATCCCAGCACTTGGGAGGCAGAGCCAGGCGGATCTCTGTGAGTTCGAGGCCAGCCTGGTCTACCAAGTGAGCTCCAGGAAAGGAGCAAAGCTACACAGAGAAACCCTGTCTCGAAAAACCAAAAAAAAAAAAATTTGAATAAGTTATGAATAAACCATCCATAGTAAATATAACATTTTATCTTGCCAGAAATAGAAATAATGAATTTTATTTTTATTTCTTATAGGTTGTATATAAAACACAATAAACAAAAAATATTAAAGCATACTCATTCAAATTCTAGTTTCCTAGTGTTAGATTATTTGCCCGGCATGTAAAGCATGGGCCTATTCACAGCTCCCCCTCCAAAAGACTTTGTAACTACACAAGTACTAGCTTTTATTTGTTTCAGTGGGGCTCTGATCTTCTATTATCACTATCATCATCTTTATAACACTGCACTGTAAGAACTTGCTGCGTGCCAGGTACCTGGCTGTGTTTTCTTCACATTAATTATTTTATTTTATTTTCACAATCTCACCGAATTGAGCACATGTATGAGTCACCTGCTGTCCTGATGATCTCTGTACAGCTCCAGAAAAAATTCCGGGTGCATATCCCCCAGAACAGGGCTGGGGAGCCTCATTCTTAGCTGCAAAAGACAAGTGTGGGGATTCTGACACTTACTTTTCCTCTCCTGATGCCTCCTTCTCACTGAACTCTACAAGTAAGAAACAGAGGTTAACAGACAGCGATCTTTCTGTCTGATGAACAGCAGCACCCTCCATTTCATTTTATTATGAAAGTTGCTAAAAGAAAATAAAAACTTTAGAAAACCTCCCATGTCACTGTCCTTTTCCAATCTTCCTACTGTTTTCCACAGCCATCCCCACACATACTGTGTTCTCTTCTGAACTAATCTCAGAGGAGAAGCAAATATCATCTTTACAGATTCAACTGGGATTTCAAAGAGAAAGGAACACTGTAGCTGAAGAGTTTTCTCTCCAGGTCCCGCCAATTCCCGGCAGTCCCTTAGCCCACTTATAAAATAAACGTACAGACACTTATATAATTTAAACTGCTTGGCCATTAGCTCAGGGCTATCATTGTCTAGCTCTTACTCTTATATTCAGCCAATTTCTATTATAATATCTATACTTTGTCACGTGGTTCGTGGCTTATTGGTAATTTACATCTTCCTTGTCCTGGCATCAGCTGCAGACAGTCTCTCCTCTCTTCCTGTTCCCTCCATTCTCCTCTCTGTTAGTCCCACCTATACTTCCTGTCTGGCTACTGGCCAATCAGTGTTTTATTTATACAGAACAATATCCACAGCAGAACACATCTTTTATAGTGTATGTTTCATGTCCAAATCCTATCATACAAGTTATTTCCTTTTATACCTATAACAAGGTAGACATTACTTTCCTAGTGTAATGATAGGAAATTGCTAACTACAGAAGCCAGGTAATGGTGCCCAGGAACACAAAGCCAGTTATTAGGATCCAAATTCTGTGTCCTAAATACATGTCTCTAACAGCATGAAGAGAGTGGATTTGTCATTAGCGCATTCAGCTAATACTGTTGTGGTTTGAATGTGAAATGTCTGCCGCAGACTCCTGTGTTGAACACTGCGTCCTCAGCTGGACGTGCTATTTAGGGCGTGTTGTGGTTTGAACGTGAAGTGTTTCCCACAGGCTCAAGTATTCGAACACTTGGTCCCCAGATGGAGGTGTGTGTGGAAAGGCTGTGAAACCGATAACGGGTGTTGCCTTGCTGGAGGAAGTGAGTCACTACTGGCAGGCCTATAGCCTAGCCCTATTTCCTGTTTGCTCACTGCTTTCTGTCAGCCAATGCAGTATGACCAATGGCTGCCTGCCATGCCTTTCCTGCCACAGTGGACTGTATCCCCTTAAACTGTAAGCCAAATTAAACCCTTCCTTAAGTTGCTTTTTATAGTATTTGGTCATAGTCATGAGAAAAGCAACTAATATGGGGAGATTCTGGAAGCTTTACTGGTTTGGATCTAGCTGAAGAAGAACACTGAGGCATACAGACCCTTGAAGGTTGTTTCTGGTCCCCAGCCCTCCCTCTTTCTTTCTGCTTCCTGTCCACCATGCGATGAATAGCCTCATGCCCAACACGGTCCTGCCACCATGGTGTTCTTCCTTACCCAGAGTTCACAGAGCCAAGGACTACGGACTGAAACCAGGTGACCAAATAATTCCTCTCTCCCTGAAGTTGTCTGTGCCAGATGTTTTATCATGATGTTAAAAATAGCCAGCCACTGGGCACATCAGCTGTCCTGTGCCAGACAAGTTTGGTGTGGGGACACACTGCGGGGCAGGCCACAGCCCCTGGTTTGGGGGACTTGCCGAGGGGAGGAGAATAAAGCCCCTTAGCCAGTCCTCTCACGTGGGCAAGGGCTGCAGCTCTACTTCCCACGGGGAGCTGCTTCTCTTTAAGAATAGAAGGCCAAAGAAACCACATGGATATTAAAATGCAGAGATTACAGGGATTATCAAGTAGGCCGCGCAGTGTGATCAGGGCAAAAGAAACCTAAAGAAACAGTCCAGCTGTGAAGCACACAGTGCTTAGTGGAGAAGAGGATGGCTGTTAGGTGAGATTATCAAAGATTTACAGGCTTTAAACAGACCACGATACGTTCTTGCGCTTCAAGGGAGTAGAATGAAATAAGACGACCTCTAAGCCATATAATGTGAAGGTTTATTACAGTGTAAAGAAACTAAGCCAGCGGCACTTCAAGCTGCATTGATGGAGCCAGATAAGTCTAAAGCCACAATTACATGTAGAACGAAGGGTCAGAAAAAAATGAATAAATTTAAATTCTCCGTCAACTCCAAACCACATTTTAATAAGCGTCCAGTCTCTCTTTTGACCCAACAAGTGGCTTAAAGTAAGAATTTGTATTTCTTAGATATGTATTTTTGTTAAGTCTGGGGACCGTATCATGTGAGGAACGGAAAGACTGTCTCTTGCAGGCAGAACTATGAATATTTTAGGAGCTAGGAAGCCCCTTAGGGACCAGTTTCCCACCCTCCCCATTACACACCACATTCCTCATCTGACAGCAGATTAGCCAGGAGAGAATTTTCTGGGACAATAGAAGAGATCATGACCATCTTCCATTAAGCATCTAACATCCTCATTATTGATGCAAAACACTTTAATACTCACCTCATTAATCTTCACGATGTCCTCACTGACTCCTTTTATGGATAGAGAAACAAGTTCTCATAGAGAACTAATTTTAGGATATGTCCTTAGACCTGAATACCATAAAGCCCTTAAAATAATATTTTCAATGACTTTTTGTGGATATAACATAATAATGAAAAGTATGCAAGAATTAATTTCCAACTGTAGAATGATAGATGATGAGTGTTTCCTATAAATAGTTTTTTAATTTAAGAAAAGCAATTTTATTTTACTTTTTAGAGGACATGTTGTAGTCATGATGGCGATTTTGTCTATGTAGACTAACAAAATAGCATGAACTAGATGGTGTTACAAAGCCGCAGAAACTTGACCTCATAGATATGGAGTCTAGGAGGTCTAAGATTAAGGCAGCAGATTCAATGGGGGTTCAGAGGAAGCTGCTTCTCTCAATGGATGGGGCATCTCTGTTGTCCCCAGAATGGGGGCTCAACTACTTCTCTAGAGTCTCTTTGATAGGGGCAGTAGTTCCAGTTTTAAAGCCTATATCCTCATGACCCCAGCCTACCCTAGGCTCATCATGATCTTGGAAGTTAAAACTTCAATACATGACTTTTGGAGAGACACCAGTATTCCTAACAGAGCAAATAATAACCAATATACAAAATTAAAGAGAAGGTAATAACTTCTAATGAGCAGATATCATTGGCTACCAACCTTGAGAGACAGATTGGGCTTGTACAGGCAAAGGTTAGGTAACAAGGAGCAAGAAGGACTCACTACAGAGAAGGTCAGAATACAAATTTTGGGACTGTCTAACAGACTTGAGAAAAACGAGCCAAAGAAGATTGAAGCCATGTTGGAAGTATCACTGCCTGCCAGAGGAATTTTGTTTGATGTACAATAGTCAGCTTGGAGGTTTCCTGGTAGGAGAGTGTCATGATCAAAGAGGTAACAGGACCTCATCTTCTGAGGTTATCTATAAAGGATGGAAGAGTCGAGAGGCAAGCTGGATGAGTAAGTCATTGGCATGGTTTAGGCCCCAAATGCTATAGCCTGAGTTAGCATCATGTCAACGGATGGCAGATGGAGAGCTCCCTTCTCCTCCCCTCCAAGCCACCCCTAGGCCTGCTTCCCACACTCCATTCCTCTCAGGGACACTGGTCGTTTTCTCCTCCTAGAAGCTAACAAGTTGCTGGCATCCTTACACACTCTGCTCAGGACATTTTTCTGCACTTGACACACTTACTCAACACTTTATCCTTTGTGGCTCACTTTAAGTATCTTCCAGGAGTTTTCCCTGCTTCTCTAAGTCAGTACAGACCAGGCCTTCATGTTTTACTCCCTCACGGGACCCCACACGTTTCCTTCACTACATTTACCATGATCAATAGCTAGCAGCTAAATTGCAGTGCATTTTTATATCAGTGACTTTGAAAAGTCTTTTACAGGCAGATTTCATCTTATCCTTCAGATTTTCCCACAAAGTCGGTGCTGGTATTACTCCCTATTTACAGAGTCAGAAACTCTTCTTTTAAAACAGATTTTTAAAATTATGTTTGCATGAGTGTGTCTGTACAAGTGCATGCATGTAAAGGAAAGGAAAAGCATGATAAAGGGAGGGGAAGAGGGGGAAGAAAGGGGAGGAGAAAGAGGGAGGGGAGGAAAGGAGAGAGAGGGGAAGAGAGGGGAGGGAAGAGGGGGAGGAAGGGGAAGAAAGGGGAAGGGCAGGAGAAGAAAAAAGAAACGAAATTTGGTTTCATTTCCTACTTCAGTAGACAATAAAAATAATAATGTTTAACTTTTATTTAAAGTTTGGCAAATCCTGTTTGAGGCAAATTTGCTAAAGAAATCTATACATTGATTCAATGGACTATATCAAGGCCTCGATTTAAAATGACATGCAGACACCACCTATGATGCTAAATGTGAAAGCCAGCCAGGCCTTTCACTCCACAAAGTATAGGCATGACCTTCCCTAGAGGATCCCTGCCCTGGGGTGCCTTCAAGAGTTCCCAGGTAACCAGAGGCCTTCAAAACAAAGGGCACCACAGAAGTGAGAAATTACATCAACTGCTCTCCAGTGCCTGGAGTTCTGGTGGATTAGCACCCACTTGTTTCTTCCAGTCCCCAGAGCTATCAGACACCCCAGGCACCGATCCACAGGGACTGAGCAGGGAACAGGAAGCTGACCGTGCTTTCAGGAAGGACCCAGCCTTCCGGTAACCCATCCCCCAATAACCTGAAAAGAAAGAAACAGACCTGCTTGGCATGTCTGTTTATTTTTATGTGTTGTCTGGGTGGCAGCTGGCTCTGGAACAAGTCAACTTCTTAAAACGGTGTTTCTTGGGACTAGGAGATGGCTTCGACGTTGAGAGCACTTGGTGGGCAGGCATGAGCACCAGAGTCTGGGCCCCCTGGACCCAATTAAAAGCCAGGCCTAGATGAGTATGCCTGCTACCCAAATATGTGTGTTTGTCGGGGGGTGGGGACAGGAGCCAGAACACCCAGGCTTGCTGACTGCCAGCCCAGAGCCAAGTTTAGCAAGAGACCCCATTCAAAGGAATAGTGTGGAAAAGGACAGAAGCAGGGCACTCAGGTGTCTTCTGGTCTTTTTGCACACCTATACATATATCACACACATTCACATGCATACATATACTCAAGAAAGAAGGGGATTTTTTTTTCATTATTGCTTTGGATATTTATACATTTTTCCCCTAGCAGTAAAATGTCATAACTTAAGAAAAGGATGAAACACACTACTGCTTCAAGGAGCTGACACTGAACTCTCTCCATTTCTACCATGAATGAAAAGTTATATATATATATAATGTGTGTATATATATGGAAAGGAACATGACTGGTCCTGAGTTTCAGCACCAGATGAATGAAAAAAGAAGAAATAAATAAAGTAAAGGACATGGTAACTGGCCCTAGGTATGGTGGAAGAAAATGTTTATTACAGATATGTGGGAGAGCACAGCCAGAGGCAGGGACATCTGGGAAAGTCCAGAGTGGACCCAACCCTGTGACACATGAGGAGAGGAAGGGAAGCGGGGGAGAGGGAGTAGGGGAAGGGAGAGGGGGAGAGGGAAACGAGGTATAGCAGTCAGGGGCCCCAAAAGAGGCAGGGGGCCCAGCACTCGGGAGCCAGAGGAAGGCGGATCTCTGTGAGTTCAAGGACAGCCCAGGCTACAGAGTGAGTTCCAGGAAAGGCGCAAAGCTACACAGAGAAACCCTGTCTCAAAAATAACAACAACAACAACAACAAAGGCCAGATTATATAGGAAGGGCACTTGGGGGAAGGGCAGCCCAGGCCTGGGCTGGAGAAGTTTAGGGGGAGGGTATGCCAACCAAACCCTGTGACAGGTAGGGAGTGAGGGATGCTGGGAGAACACTGGCAGCCAAGTCTGCTTTGATATAGGCACCTCAGCCCTTTGTCAGGGCTTTAGACCTGATATCCTAGTCCTTTGTTGATAAGAAATAAATGATAAGGGGCAATGTAGTAGAATTTTTATTTGGGCCGCCAGCTCACAAATAATGACATAGAGACTTACTATTAATTATGTTCATTAACCCATTTATATTAATCTACATTGTGCCACGTGGCGTTACCTCATCTCCATACTGCCCGTCCTACTGCCTCTGGCTGGAGACTCTGCCTCTCTTCTTCCCAGAGTTCTCTCTCTGCCGGGAAGTTCTGCCTATACCTCCTGACTAGCTACTAACCATTCAGCTTTTTGTTACACCAATCACAGCCATACATCTTCACACAGAGCAGAAATATCCCACAACAGGGCAAAGCAATCTTCTCTATGACTACTTCCTGTTGACATTGGGGTGTTGTTGTTGGGGACCCAAGGAAGCTGGAATGCTGGCCAAGTCCAGGAATAGCAGGCTGTTTCACTCACTGTCTATCAGGAGAGCCCAGGGAAGTGCAGGCAGTGCAGTTCAAGCAGTTTGTGAGGCTGGACTGCCTAAGGCTAGCCACCTTGGGGCTGTCTGGGATGCATGTTCTGTGGGACACCTGGAGCTGGTGGTGGAGCAGTCTGCAGTTGATTTGAAATTTGCTGGAAACATAGACTAGAGACCGAAAGTAAAGTTAAGGAGTTTGGGGGGGGGACTTTTATCTTGGGTGTACATTTGAAACTTCCAGGCCCACGTTCCTCAAAGTTGGAGTAGGGGAGTCCCAAGACCAGGGGAAGGGGGAGAGATTCCACTCTTAGGAATAAGCAGTAGTCAGGAAAACAGTCCATTTGACCTGTGCGAGGTGGATCCAAGTTGATTCTCTGAAGTTTACAAGAATGTTTTTAAGTTTAAAAAAGAGACAAAAGTTTTAGATATGTTTGCATTACCACTGTTTGCAATCTGCAACAAATCTACATTGCATAAAGAGCAGTAGACTCATGCCTTTGAGTCATAGAAAAAGCTTTGGAACCCAAAAATGATTCTGGGCTAAAAGCATTGACGTTCTTTGCTCTATCCAGAGACTGGGTGTACATAGATTAGACAAATGTGTTTAGCACAGTGAGAAGCACTCTTAAGTCTATACTTAGAGGACAACCAAAGGAAATTTAAAATCTTGAGCTTGTGATTCCGATAGTAGCCAGTGCTTACCAGAGCTAGATCAATAGCTAAAGAGAACTCCATTGATTAATGGTAAAACTCTGAACTTTTGAAGTCTTAATATAAAAGAAATGAAATAATATATATACCTTAAATCACTTCCTTATAACTTTACAAATTGCATTTACACACCTTAAAACACTTTCTTATACCCTCACAACTTAAGCTTTCATATCCCCAGGCCCTTATAATCTGCATTTACATACCTTAAAACACTTTCTTACATCATCCAACTTACTTAACTTTCATAACCTCAGACCTTTACAATCTGTATTTACATACCTTAAAACACCTTTTAGACCTTTATAACTTGTATAAATTTTAAACCATTTTTATCTAATCATTTACCATGAGACACAGGTGGTTGATTACTGAGAGCAGTCATTGCAAAGCAAATTCCTTTAAATATTCCTGAAATATTTAGAGAAATGTTTCAGAATTCTTTTCCTCAGTATGCTATTGTTATATTGAGACTTCAAAAGTTCATGGAGTTAACATTAATCAGTGGAGTTCTATTAAGCTATTGATCTAAAGGAATAGTAAAAAGTTACACTGGAACCTCTTTTGTGAGTTTAGCTCCTGTTTAGAATCTGGTAGCAAGGGGAACTGTCTTTCTCAGCTGGAGGTGTAGGTGACACAGAGAACACACTCACAATGTAACTGTCACTTTTCCGACTTCTCCCACATGAGTCAGGGGTCATCTGTTCAGGTCCCTTCACATATATCAAGCTAAGCACAAAACTAAGACACTAGGCGTACAATAAGACTTGATTCTGCCACAGATATTAGTGCTGCTGAAGCGTTCCTCCATCTCATTCGCCAGTCTGTGAAGCAGTCTACAGAAAATGGATGACGCTTTAGAAAGAAACTGACGAGGGGTGCCCAGCTGAAGCACCATTTCAGAATGCTTCTGGTGCTTGATCTCATCCCAAAAACACAGCCGAGGAAATTGAAGAGCAGCCCCCACCGCTTCATTAGGCCTCATGTATGCTGGGGAACACTGTGATCTTTGCAACAAAGCAAAGGCCCCGTGGGGCCAAAGACATCCAACAGGAGTTCTGCTGTGTATTAACTGGCAACCTCAAGTAAACTGTTAGTGTGTCTGAGCACTGGCCCCTCATCTGTACAGTGAAAGTGAAAGCTATAATGAAGTCTCCCTCAAGTACAGCGGAAAGACTTAAATAAAGCAGTGTAAGCCGATGCCTGCACGGTACCTGGACACATGGGTGTATTCAGCAAGAGGCAGCTTGTTCCTAGCCATGTAACCCTTGCACTGGGAAGGGCAACATCTAAGATTAACATGGGCATTTGGGAGAGCAAGTGCCTAGTCTTGCCTCCTTGACAGCTTCCTTTGCTTTTATGGTTTGGGTTTATGGATGTTTACATATATTGAAATGTAATTAATTTTCTCTCAGTTAAAAGCCAACATTTCTAAAAGTGACCAAAAAGGAAGGCTGAAATTCTTATTGTTCATTTGGCATAGTGCTTATCTTTTTGTGTGTATATGAGAGGGAGGAAGGTTAGGGAGGAGGGTGGGGGAGGATAAAGCAATGCGCTTGTAGGGACCACAGGACAACTATTAAGAAGTTGTTCTCACCTTCCACCTTTTGAGGCAGGGTTTCTCTCATGGTCTCTGCTGCATTTCATATCCCACAATAGCTGATCTGTGAAACAAGTGGATTCTCCTGCCCCCATTTGCCATTCTCTTTGTAGGAGTGCCAGAAATACAGATGTATGGAATCACATCCCAGTTCTCACGAGGGTTCCAGGGTGGAGCTCTGGTTTGTTGTGCGTATCTCATGGTGGCGCCTATAGAGTCTTTCCCCCAGCGCCCCTTGTTCTTTTTTAACTGGGAGCTTTCACACTTATTCTCTTAAAGGTGGTGGAATAGCAATGGCATCTCTTTTGACTTCGTTCCCTTTTATGGTAACATGCATCTTAAAACAAGCTGCACACCCCACCCCCAATGCTCAGCCCCTTCTCATTGCTGTCCTCGAGAAGCCTTTGATTCCGTCACACGTGGGACAGACAGACCTACAGCCTCTAACTGTGCACTGCTGTGTTGTACTGCCCCAGCCTTGTCAACCTTGAATATGCTGACCTGCTAATACTGGACTTGAATGTATCAATGGTTCTCAGACTCCAAAGACACTAGGGAGCTAGCCTCCAGGGCAGCCTGGCATTCTGCTCTGGCGTTGCAGTCACTGGATTTCCAGAGAAATAAGAACACAAATATTGCTGCAGAAGGAAAAGTGAAGCATGAACACCCTGAAAACGGGGAAGAGTCAGCAGCTGTGACAGCCCATGGAAGACTCACACAACTCTCCTGGTGAATGCTGATGAGCACAGGCTCAACGCTTCCCTGGATTTAGCTGCGTGACTTCTGTTCCAAACAGCTCAAGGTGCGCGCGAAACCTGCCGTGTGTGGTGAGGGACTTTAGAGCAGATTATTTGTGTAGCATGCCCCATCTTTCCCTTGGTCCTGCCCCCAACCTTCTTCCCTACACCCTCTTCCCTCAAATCCTCCTCCTCTGTGTATCGCTGTACCACGTAATGCTGAGAAGAGGAATCAGCAAAGGCAGTCAGGGGCACCTGCCTTCTTCTCCAAACACCAGACCTGATTTTCTCTGAATTTTCAAAGTTAGTGGTTTTTGAAAAAAAAAATCCAGTGAAAAGAAGAAAAATGAGCATTCTTGTTTCTACCAATTAAAGTACATTTATCTTAGCATTTTACTTCCTATAACTCAGAACAGAAACCAGAAAATAAACATGATATAAATGCTGTAGAGGGTAGATGAACCAACATTTCTGAGGTTAGAGAGTGGGGTTCAATGATTGTGACTGGGCGATGTTCTCAAGGAATTACAGTCTAAAAATAGTGGGGGAAAACATGAGGTTTTCAGCATCCAGTTCAGGATACAGTTGAAAGAAACTGAAGATGAATTGTCAAAGACTCACAGCATAAACAGCAGGCTCCCCCGTCAGAGGATATTTTCTGACATTCGTATTAACAGGAACAGTGACTTTCACTCAGATGGAGAGAAGGAAATATCATTTTAAAGGAAAGGGGAGGGTTTATGTCGGAGTTCTTTGAAGAATTGCAGTGGGTGATTCCGATCATCTGAAGTTACAACCATTGTATTTATATCTAAGAGAATACACGCCTCGTTTAAATTCCCCCAGGCCTGGGAGTGTGGCTCATGTCACTGTAAGTTCTGCCTCCTTAGATACTTTCTCCTGATGTTACTAAGAGCACAATATGTACCTGTTGACGTGACACAACTTTAATTAGATTTAATATAATCACTGTTTTCACTCAATGCACTCCTATTCGCTAATAATTTAAATGACATAATTATCACTGTAATAACCCCAAACTTGCTTCAGGGCATGATTAGCTTTCCAAAGTTCTGTTCTTTGACTTGTTTTCTATATTTTTTCATTCCATCAATGGCAAATTCTTCACTGTTCTCAGAGGAGTCTAAATTTTTCAAGTGCATTTGTTCACATCACTTATTTCCTCGTGACTTGTTGATCATAAATAGTGTCTTCTGAATGCAGAGCAAACAAGAAATTCTGCTGGAAACCTTAACAAAGGGACTGAGTTCTCTCCAAAAGTAGGAAAGTAATAGACAGACCCTTTGCTGACAGTTTTGGGGGAGCCTGGGGAGATGTCATGCAAGCATAAAAACCTGATCTTAGACACCCATTCTGAACCCTCATAAAAGTACAGACACTGCAGCAAGCTCTTGTAACCCCAACACTGAGGAGGGGCTACAGGAGGACCCAGGAGCTCCATAGTCAGCCAGTCCCTGTGAATCAGTGAGCTCCGGGTTCACTGAGCTGCACTGGGTCAAACAACAAGATGGGGAGCAGTGAAGAAGACACCTGCCGTCAACCTCCAGCCTCCACACATGCATGCATAGTACACACGCATACATACAACCTGCACACACAGAGAGACACACAGCACACAACACACACTCACACACAAAGTGTTCTGAGGAGATGGGTCAAGTTGAATAGCAGTGAAATCCCCAAGTCTATCCCCAACAGCACAGGATTTGATGGTGAGGGCAGATGGGTTGGGAAGCATAGTAGATACTGAGGTCACATTGAGTCTATCTTGAATCAGAGAGATGCAAAACTATACAAAATGGTTCTGCTCTAGAGAATGAGGCTGCCAGAACTCTAGATCCAAGGCACGTTTGCACCTTGTTGTGGAACATTTAATGAGCATCTTCTATGTGAAACACTCTGACACATACACTAAGAGCAGTGAGACAAACTCTTGATCTGGAAGAATTACAGAGTGAACACTTGTAAGTCAAGACAGGAATGGAAGGCCAAGATGGAAGGGTGAGTTTGGGCTCATGAAAGCAGCCAATCTGCAGTTTCCAAATTGAAAGGCACTCAGATCAAGACAAAGTAAGGTTAAAACACCTCTACCTCCACCCTCAGTGGTTAAAAAATACCTCATACCTCCACCCTCAGTGCTAGTTCTACATTACAAAGCCTTTCACAGTAGCCAGCAGATATGGGTGAATGTTGTTCCAATGTAATGTTTAATGCCCTGCCAGTGTTGCCCAGGGACTCAACTGCATTTCCTGATATGGTAATAAAAGACCTGAAAAAAAAAGCAACTTGAGGGTAGAGGGGCTTATTTGGGTATATAATTGAAGGGTACTGACCCTCGAGGTAGGTAATGCCCTGGCAACAGGAGCTTGAGATATCTGGTCAGTTGTATCTGCAATCAGGAAGCAGAGCAAGGTGACTGCTGATCCTTAGCTAGTCCTCTCACTTTTGTGCAGTCCAGAGCCCAGGGAATGGTGCCGCCCACTTTTAGGTCTTCCTACCTCATTAGCCTAACCAAGATAATCCCTCGCAGGTGTGGTTAGAAACTAATCTGCTCTAGGTCATACTGCACAGGCATGACCAAAGGACTGACCTCTAAGGTGAATTCTGGGTCCTGTCAAGTTAGCAACGCACACTAACCGTCTCATTCCGCATGAACAACAGACTCACATTTAGAGTTCCATCTAATATTGGTCTCTGTTTTCGGTGCTGTGGGAGATCTCACAACCATCTTGCTTTTTTTCTTGCCTCACTTTCATGTGTGGAAAACCAAGTCCACTTCTTCGAAGCTCCTACTAGGAGATTTTGCAGCAATTTGTCATTTCTGCTCTTGCTAAAACCATGACAAGAATCACAGTGTCAGAGGATGCCTGGAATGAGCTTTAATCCGCACTGGTCCCCACAATCCTCATGGATACTCACCTAGAACCCATCACCAAATAGGCATATAACCTAAAATTCATGTTGGAACACAAAATCAGCATCCCTGCCCAATGAGATTACCACCCTGAGCTCTCCTATGAAAGAATTCTAAGTTCATGGACTCTTTGACTTTGTGGATGCTAATCATTGAGGAAATGGCCTCTTCCAAACTCTTCACTCTATGCTGTCATCGCTACTGGGGTTGGCTTGGACCGAAAACAGCTGGTGGCCTGCCCTTGTGCTAAAAGTCCAAGAATGTGAGAAGGTAAGACACACACAGGCCATTCCTTCCATCCCTGTCCTGTCCTTCTCTTTTATCTCTTCCAAATATAAAGCATGGCCATTGTGTGCTCCAGTAGATGAACTGATACAGAGACTGAAGCTCTGAGGCCCAAATCTTAAAAGCAATATGTCCCATTACATCAGTGGTCAACTTTTTAAGAACAGAATTGCTGAAATTGTTTTAATAAAATGTCAACAAAGTCTATTAGCTTTAATGTTTTAAGAAGCAAATTAAATTATGTGGAAAAGTGATACCGTAAAATATCTTCTTTTTCATAATGTCGATATGTGAGATATTATTTACAAGGAAACAAACAAACAAACAAACCTAAACTCGTACTATAAATAATAAAACTCAGTAAAGCAGCAAGCCTCGTGCAGAGGAGGTGTTTCACTGTCACCTGCTAGAAGAAGCTTAACTTCCCAAAGGATTGTAATGACTGAACTTAAAGACAGACAGAGACCCTTTTCATTCGTCCGGACATGATACCGGGGGTGGAAATTACCTCTCACTGATAGCCCAGCTCTCTTGGCTGTCTTCCTTTGTCATTCCATCCTCTCTGTGGCTGATAGGCCTCTTGGTACCTGCAGTGATTTCTAGAACAGTGTCACTCACAGTGGTATTTCCTGCCTAACATAAGCCAAAAGGGGAATGTCAAATTATTAGTGTTGTCAGTCACAGCTACACTGAGAACAAGGGCTATAGGACCTAGTTTCATAGCTAAAAGGACATGGAAATAGTTTATCATTATAGTCCCATGAGCAGAGAAAGCTCTACATCAGTGATTCTCAATCTGTGGGTTGCGACCCCTTTCGGATCAGATGATTCTTTCACAGGGTGTCACCTAAGAACATCAGAAAACACAGATATTTACATTATGATTCATAACAGTAGCAAAGTTACAGTTATGAATTAGCAACAAAAAACAATTTTATGATTGGGGTCACCACAACATAAGTTACTATATGAAAGCGTCGCAGCATTAGGAAGGTTAAGAACCACTGCTCTACAGCTTCTTGTCAGCACAGTTGGAATTGTTTGATATTCTCTTGCTGTCCATGATTAAGCATGGTGGATAATGGAAGGATGGATGGGTGGATGGATGGATGGATGGATGGATGGATGGATGGGTGGATGGGTGGATGGTGGTGGATGGATAACAAATGATGCATGGATGTTGCCTGGCTGGCTGGATGCATGTGTGCATGCTAGATGGATGAATAGATGTTGGATGATTGATAGGTGGTGGATGGATGATGAATGAATAATAGATGATGAAAAGATGGATGGATGCAAGCATGCTGCATGGGTAGATGAATAGATGATGGATGGATATAGATGCATGGATACTGGATGGATGGATGGGTGCATGCATGCATGCATGCATGTCAGATGGATGAACAGATGATGGATGATGGATGGATAACGAGTGGGGTGATAGATAGTTTGATGCACAGATGCTGGCTGGCTAGATGGATGGATACATGCTTCCATGCTGGATGGATGAATAGATGGTTGGTGATAGATGGATGATAGGTGATAATGTGTGGATAGATTTGACTGGAACCAGTGATAACAGAATATGAAAGAAAAACTCAAAACCCAGTTGTTTTAAGTCAAATTAAAAGGTTTAATACAGCAAATTAAGTCAAAGCCACCAAAGTAAAGCTCATTTCTTTTGACTAATTTGTATTTTACTAAGAGTCAACTGTGCTGATAAGATTCTAGAGCCAGCCAAGTGTGCCCAACATAATGAAACTGTGTATATGGGAAAATGGCAATTCTAGCCCAGTTTCATCGCATGCACAGCTCCCAGCTTTCCTAGAAAACGTTTTTAGCCAAAATGAAAATATTGACTATTTAACTGGCATTCACTGTAGCAGGCCAACATTGCAACAGGTATGGAAACTGTTTAACTGAGACCATGGATTATTTTGTCATCTGGGAGGTGAGGCCTGGTTGTGGTGGTTTTGACTCTTTTGGAAGCAGGAAGAACATGCCAGAAAAGTGCACATCTCAATACAGAGGCTCAAAACACAGGGCTCTGCCTGACTGTGGGATGTGTCCTTCTGCTCCTGACTTCATAACAGTCAATGGCATCATAGGGTCACAAGGAGAGTCTAGCTAGGTGAATAGACAACACACACACAAAATACCCAGATTAAACCAAGACAGTTTCTCAGCAGTGTAAATCCCAATTCAAGCCTCCATCAAAAATACAAGGTGGCTGCCATCTTTCTGATGTGAAATCTCAGAGGATAGTGCTTAAGGCAGAAGAGTAATCATGAGTTTGTTCATGTGTCCCTGAGACTCTAAGGCCTCTGTTTGAAGATGAGGGCATCAGAGGGGACAATCTTGGTCTCTAATGTCTGGACTAAATAGGAAGGGTGGAGACCGACCATGGAGAGGGCATCACTGTACAACGGAAATGTAGATGCTTCTTTCCCTGCCCCATCCGAAGTGAAACAAAGCTCATGGGTTGAGGTGATTTAAAAAATTAATCTCTCTTTGATATATGATTTGCCAGGGTAGGACACAGCAGGATATAATGTCATGTACAACATAGTACTCTACTGTGGTGGGGTAACAGAAGGAAAGTCAGCAACATCAGGATACCGAATCCCCCCCCCCCCCAAGTGCCTGCCTCAAGGAGATTTCTATCAGGGTCCAGAAGAGATGCTCAAGCTGCTAAAGACACTAATCTGAGGGATATTCAATGAGTCTAAGTACACTGAGTTTGTTAGTCCACTCACTTTATTCTTCCAAGTCAATTCCATCTACACAGTTTCTTTTCTGTTTTCATAGTTAGCTTCTCTCAGTCCCTCCTGCTCTCAGTCCCTTCTGCTGTTCTCTCATCTCTATCTAGTTCTTTCGATCTCTATCCTCATCTTTGTTCTTCCAAATCCATTCTCCCTTGCAGTGAGGGGACCAATATATATACACAGTAATTCTTTGGCAAAACAGTAGAGTCTTGAAGTTTTCAGGGTCACAGAGAGAGGTGATAAAGATCCACACATAAAGCAATAAATGTCAGCTTCTAATTACAACTTAAAAAGGGAGTTCTCTGGTAGGGTCAACTAAAGGCTAAGATCAGTTAGGGAATCTAGGAATCGCACCTGGCTGAGGAGGAGTTAAAACTTAATTTGCACAAGAAAGAAGCTTGGCACCTACACCTGCCTGGCCTTGAAGGCAATCTCCTTGGGTCAGTGGGAAGTAACTATCTTAACTCAGTAACTAACAAGTGGCTAAAACGTCATCCCAGGAATGTGAGCAGTTAAGTCTCATAAATTAGGGTCTTGTGTAAATAATCCCGGGTGAAGGTAAGGAGTTGAGAATTAATTTGCTAGTGGTTATTTTCTCTATATGTGGGTGAGATGAGCTAATATTTATCTATGTGTAGTTTTGTCCTTAGAAAAAGGTATCTTTGCTGAAATACTTTTGTCCGGAGAATGACCCTGGCCAGATATATGTTAATGAAAAATAAACACAGCTGGGGACAGTTATCCAATTACCCCAAATGTATAGGGAAAGTTGTGCCCAAGATTGAGATGCAATCGTGAGATTACATGTACATATAACATGGAGATGCACGGTAAATGGGGAGACTCATAGCTGTTATTGCACAAGAAGTTTACAGCAAGAGACAGCCAGTTCATTCAAAAGGCAGTAATTCCATGACGCCTTGCATGATGCTTTCCTCTAACAGAACCCTTAGTTCTGATAGGTTTACCTTCTGAACTCTAGTTGTCACTACTGTATTCTCCCATGGACTTTTGCTTCTAGTGGCTCTCAATAATCAGGGGAAAGGATGATTGAGCAAAGCTCAACAGTCCTGGAAATTGTTATACCCAGATCACAACCCCAAAGAGACCACTGAAGACCATGAATGTCCAGAATGCAACAGCAAGGTTTATTCTACAGATACAAGTCTAGAACGGGAACTCATTCCTACACCCAATACAGTGAGTCAGGGAGGAGTTGTTCTTTCTTTGTGAGGCTAGCTATCTAAAGGCAAATCTACAAGCCCTTCAGGGCAGTTGGGGGGCGTTGGGGGTTTTGCATGGGTACAATTCGGATTGGTTTATTTTTATCTCTGTTCTCTTTTAATTGGGTGAGGGTATGTAACCTTTGAATTTACTGGTTGAGGGTTACAGTTATCATTTTGGGGGCAGTCTGGCACAAGTCCCAGGCTTTGTCCTTGAGCTGCCATGGGGGCTGGCTGGCCTAGCACGTACTGACTGTGGGGGCTAGCTCTAGGCTCTGTCCTTGACTCATGCCCATAACTCTAAGTTGGTGAGGGGTCCCAGACAGTAAACATCTGGCTGAACTTTGAGCAGTCAGAGTACAGGCAGAAAGGGAGCTACTGCAAGAACTATGTCTTTTGTTCATGGCCCTCCCAGAGACTGCTTGCTCAGTCTCAGGAAACTGAAATTGAGGCCTGATCTCTGAGAGAAGACTGAGCAGCCTGTTATGGCATCTGCTTGGTCCTTTCAGAAATTAGCCACCACCCCTGCCTGGGGAAGAAACTTATCCAGTCTGTTTATCTGTGAGAACAAAGCACCAGCACAATTCTGATACAAATTGCTGACTTGTTCTCTGCTCTGCCTGGCTGGTGAAGTTACTCAGACAAGATGCCAGCAGACAGGATTCTGGCATGGAGTAACCGTGATATGTCTTACGTATGTGCGAGTATGCATGCACACACAGAGAAGCATGGTTTTCATAGTAAGTTCATTCCACACTGGGCGGAGGGAAAAACAAGAGACAGATTTATATGCAAAGATTTACATGAGAAGCTCTACATCACAGGCTTCTATAAATTATTAGACATACTCAGTGTCATAAACTCTCGACACCAGCACCCCATCACACACTGCGCATTCCTGCTCTGTTCACTGTGTCCTATTCATTCTCTCTTCAAGGTTCATGGTCAAGTTAGAGAACTAAAAAGTCCTGTGATCAGATAACCATTTTGTGTCTCCTACATGTACCAGTCGTTCATTTCTGAGTCTCTGTGTCTTTGAGTGTAAAATGAACTTTTAGCTTATTACTATCATAAATATCACTGATATCACCAAAGATAAATGACTATAATTACAAGTTTTCAATGCTTCGATTGCTGCTCATTACCTACTAATTGATAGTAATCAGTATATCCATTGTGGAATAACACAACTCATTAATGAACAATTAAGGTTTCACAATTGTGTAGACATCACAATTTTTAGAAAGGAGATAAAAGGGTACTCCACCTCCACAGCTCACACTACATGTGGTTTGTTCACTTTTATATGACTCATTTAGTACTTTAAATTAGATACAATAAAGAGAGTTAATTGTTTGAGGATTCGATGAAGTTGAAATCTATATGGATCCTCAGAAATGGAGATAGATTAGCATCTAATTTCATTCAAGTTTTCCAACCAAGGAGGTTCTCACAAATTACTTCTCATGTAGACATCCCTTTCATTTTGATGAATTATGTCTTTCAGAATGCAAAGGGAAGGAATGCATCCTAGTTCATTGCCTTGTAATGCCACTGTGTATTAGAGACTTAAAAAGCTGTGTAATCAAGAAGCTGGGGAGATAGCTCAGTCAGTAAAGTGCTTGTCATGCCAAGGATGAGGGCCTGACCTCAGTCCCCAGCACTCATCTAACAAGCCAGGTCTGGTGGAGTGTGTATAACAACCCCAGTGCTGGGGGAGTGGAAGTAAGCAGATACTCTGGGCTTGCTGGCCAGTCAGCTTAGATTAATTGGTGTGCCAGGTCCTAGTGAAAGATCCTGTCTCAATAAACAAGGTGGATAGCTCCATAGGAACAACACCCAAGGCCTTCACACATGTACACATACATACATACATACATACATACATACATACATAAATACATACATGCACTAAAAAAAAAACAATATTTCCTCAGCTTCTTGATACCTTGACAATTCCAGCTTTCCCCCTCATCTGTGTGGAGCAAATATAAAATACTAGCAAAAGCCTAAACAAGTCATTGTGGCCCTTCTTAGGAACTCTTTCTCTCTGGATGGGGTCTCTTCTGAGCATTGTTGCTTCTTTTGCTGGGGTTAGAGTCATCTCGTAGAATGGGTGGGCTTAAGTATCTATTGCAGGACCTTTGAAGAGTCCTAACTTGTCACACAGTAGGACATGGATGATGGTGGAGAATGATGAGATTCATCATTAGTGTCCAATACTCCTCAAGGGCCACTTCAATGACAGCATTTCTAGTTTCCCCATCTACAGGTGATCTTGTAGAGTAAGACAAACTTCTGAGGCCCCACATCTATTCGTCAAACATATATGTCACTGAATGTAAATGACCTAGTGTAAGTGAAATAGTGCCCACAAAGGGAGAGATGGTAAATGAAGAAACCACCAATAAACTCACAAGGTAAAGCTGGGGGCCACTAGTTATGGTGATGGTAGAGAACACTCATGGCTTCCACCAAATACAGTGCATGGTGGTTCTTTTCCAATTTTGATAGACCATTCCCTCTTTAGCTGGACATGCCTGTCTGGGACTCTAACAAGTGAACTTCATGATTTCAGATTTCTGTCAGCCCCACCATTTCTGTGTCTGCGGAAGGTCCCAGCTCCCTCCTAACCATGCGCTCTCAAGGTTGACTGGCCTCCTCTCTGTTTCTGGAAACACATCTAAACAGCGCTGAAAGCCTGCTGACTCATCTGGTTGTCATGGCTGTCATGTCCTCTTCACCTTCAGCACCTTAGTCCAGACCTCATGATGGCTTCCACATTGCCTAAGCCAGAACCTCATGCCATCTCTGCCCCCCAGCCTGAGTCATCTCCCAAAGGGCAGATCAGAGACCATTATTCTCAAGCACATTCAATTGCCCCCTTAACCTGTGCATAAAACCCACCCACGCTTTTTGAGACAGTGTTAAGATTCCTAGGCCTGGATTCCTGCTGACTTCCTCCTTGTTTTCATTTGAGCCTCTTTCACATACTCATCTAGCTTACTGAACATCATTGGATTTCTTTTATATTTTTCCCATTTTTGCTCCCTTCTAGATTGCTTCTCTCATCAACTCCATACATCTAAATCTGTTCTTGTGTCAAGGCACCAACAAATGCCACCTCTTCTCTGAATATTTCCAAATCTTCCTCCTGAAAACAATCTTCCCTGCCTCCAAACACCCATGGTGTTTAATCTGCACCTCGCTGTGACACTTCTCACTTATTATGTTAAAGCATTTACTGTGAAAACACTCTTTGGTGACACCTGCCTGTAACCCCAGACCTTGGAAAGCAGAAGCAGGAAGCTTGCCGCAAGTCTGAGGTAGACCTGGACTACCAGCCAAACTGATGTAACGAGACTAGGTGAAAAACAAAAGTCTCACTGAAAATGAAATGAAAGCTTCTTGAGTAACTAAGGTAATGCCCAGCTCATTTTTGTTTCTGTCCTTATTTTTAATTAGTTCTTTGAGACTATCATACAATGTATTCTGACCATATTCCCCCTCTCCCAACTCCTCCAAGATCCACCCCTTCTCTATTCACCCAACTTTTTGTTTGTTTTAAATCCATCAAGTCCAATTTGTGCTGCCCATATACTCTTGGGTGTGTGGTCTTCCGCTGAACCTGTCAACCTATCTGGGAACATTCTTAAAGAAAACTGACTCTCCCAGGAGCTGCCACCTGCCAATAGATCTCAACTAGGGGTAGGGTTTTGTGGTCACCCTTCAGCCGCATGCTGAGATTTTTGTCTGGCTGGGGTAGAACTTGGGCATGCTGTCAAAACAGCTGTAAGTTCTTATGTACAACTTCCCTGTTGCATCTGGAGAACACTATTTCCTAACAGTAACCTACCACATCTGGCTCTTAGAGTTTTCCTGCATCTTCTTCTACTATGATCTTTGAGCCTTTGGAAAAGAAGGTATAGCATGATGTCCCATTTAGGAATGAGTATTCCACAGTCTCTCATTCTCTACACCTTGACCAGTTGTGAGTCTCTGTGTTAATTGTTATCTACTAAAAAAAGAAGAGTCTCAGTTGAGGTTTGAGAGGTGCACTAATCCATGGGTCTAACAATAAGTCATTAAGAATTAGTTGTGTAGTTGGTTTTTTTTCTTTTAATCTTTGCCAACTGGGGGCCCACCACCCAGCTCCCAAGTAAATACATTGAGACTTATTCTTACTTATGAATGCTTGGCCTAAGCTTGGCTTGTTTCTAGCCAGCTTTTCTTAGCTTAAGTATTCCATCTATCTTTTGCCTCTGGGCTTTTATCTTTCTCTATTCTATATACCTTTCTTTATTTCTTACTCTGTTGCTTGCTGTGTAGCTGGGTAGCTGTCTCCTGGTGTTCTCTCTCCTTCTCCTTTTATGGCTCCTCTCTCTTTTTCTTCTCTATTTATTCTCTCTCCCAACCAGTCCCACCTATTTCTCTCTCCTGCCTAGCTAACAGCCCTTCAGCTCTTTATTAGAACAATCAGGTGTTTCAGGCAGGCAAAGTAATGCAGTGTCACAGAGTTAAACAAATGTAACATAAGAGAATTCAATACATCCTTGCATCATTAAGCAAATATTCCACAGCATAAGAGTAACATGTCTAACATTAATATCCCACAGCAAGTTACTGTGTCCATAATGGTGGTAGCTTATCTCCATGATCAGGTTCTTGACCCAGATAATAATGCCAGGTATCAGTTTTATCTTGTGAAGTAGGACTTAAATTCAATCAGAGAGTGATTGCTGACTCTCTTAACATTCATGTGACTAATGTACCAGTGGTCATGTCTTACAAGGCTGGACATATTGTAGCCCACAAGCTTCACAGCTGGGTGACATTGATGATTACTTTTCTCCTGTGGTAGCACGCATAGCACCTTGCAGTACCTTGGAAGCTAGCCAGTAAGGATGAAGCTTCCAGGTCAGTGCCAACTTGATTTCTCCATGTTCCTATGGGGTGTGTTTATCAATAACATCTTATCATCAAGTTCTGGAAGGCAATCTAGAGCATTGGCAAAAGACTGTAGTGTTTGTGGACCTATGGGGTCTCACTGGCCAATAACTCCAAAAGAAGTAGCCCAGTGGAAAACCCATGATCCTGGGTGCTTTATTTGTTAGCTTGGAGTGTCTAATAGGGCATTATCACCCCAATAGAGGGTAACTCTGTTTAAACTCTTTTTAGACATCTATATGTATATATTTTGGTAACTGTCTACAGTAGCAGGTTTCCTTAATTCCTTAATTCCTTTTTCAAAAGGTATGCAGCATCAGTATTTCCTCCCTCTTCTGCCCACCTCCCCACCTCCCACTCCACTAACCTTCTTTATCCCACCCCTCTCTGCTTAGTTAAGTTAAAACAGAGTCTTCTTCATACAGTATCTTCTGATTGTAGTTCC
Source organism: Peromyscus maniculatus bairdii (assembly GCF_049852395.1). NCBI lineage: Eukaryota > Metazoa > Chordata > Mammalia > Rodentia > Cricetidae > Peromyscus > Peromyscus maniculatus. Next base: position 8,500,084 of record NC_134857.1, on the reverse strand, counting down.
CCTCCCCTACTCCTCCCAGTTCCTCCCCATCTCCCCACCCATCCAGATCCAGATAGATACTTTCTATCTCTCCTTAGAAAACAAACAGGCCTAAGAAATAGTAATACAACCGAATAAATACAATAAGATTTTTAAAACTGAAATAAGACAATAAAACCCAAGAAGAAAAAGAGCCAAAGAAGGATTACAAGAAATACATATAGACACAGAGACACACATTTGCCCACACAGGAATCCCATTAAAAAAAAAAAAAAAAAAAAAAAAAAAACAAAAAAAAAAACACAACAACAAGAAGCCATCATATATGCACAAAGGACCTGGAAGGTAAAAAAATAAAAATAAAAAATTCAATTCCCTGAATTAACATTATGAGACAAAGAACCTCTAAAGATTTCATTGGATTCTTTTTGTGTTGGCCATCTACTGCTGGGCATAGGGCCAATCCTAAAGAGTAGTTTGCTTCCCTGGTGAGACTCCCTTGGAGAAAGCTGACTTTGTTTGCAAGTGGCTATCAATTCTCAGAGAGTTTCTGGGTTAGGGATGAGGGCATGTGTTCACTTCTCCTTTCAGCTCTAGGACCCCCATCTGGTGCAGACCTGTGCAGGCCCTGTACATGCTGTCACAGCTGTGAGTTCATATGTGTGCCAGCCTTGTTATGTCTAGAAGGCCTTGACTCCTTGGTGTCCTCCATCCCCTCTGGCCTTGCACTCTTTCCACCTCTTCTTCTCTAAGCGCTGAGAGGAGGGATTGGATGGAGACATTTCTCCCCTTTAATTCCTTATCCTACCGCATTCTACCTTCCCTCCCTTGAAAACCAACCCTCTTCCCCATGCTCCTGATTTCCTGACCTCTAGGATATTCCAAATGAAACACACATATCGAAAATTCATGGCTGAAGTTCTTGAATCAGAAGATAAAGTTAAGAAAAACAACTACATTACAATTCATCCAGAAATTCTTTCCCCTGGTAGTGGAAAGATCACAGAAATCAGTGGGTTGGGTGGCTGCCTCATATGGAATCATTTCCATGCAAGCCTTTTAAAGTAGCATTGAGCAGACATTTTTTTTTCTGTGTCTTCAAATATTCAAATCCTGCTTATATGCTTTGTGGTATATTGAAAATCCAAGAAATATTTTCAAATATTGTTTGTTCTTTACAAAGAAGCAAAGTCATATTAAGTAATCCTACCTGACCTGTGCTTATCTTGTGCTTATGCCACAGGACACAGCAAAAGTCTGGCATTAATTGTCCCATCAATGTTCATGCTACTATACGAGGCTATCTGATTCTCCTGTGTGAATCTTAGGCACAGCTACATTGAACATTGACTTGAGACCACACAGAAAATAACTGAAGAATCCGGAAGGAGAGTGCCAGACAGCTTGGCATCCAGCTCTGCCCACTTGCTCATTATTCTACATGAGTTACTGTAAACAGGACAGCTGGCTTCAGGCTTACACAACAGTTCAGTCCTCCTCAGATATTTGCTAAGTTATGTGACTTTGAGAAACCCTTGTCATCTCTCTGGTGCTCATCCCATCCTCTGTGAGATGATTCAAACCTGGAAGAGTTCCTAATTAAAAATGAATAAACTAGTGTTTATAAAATCCAGCCACAGGCTTCTTACCCTCAGAACAGTTCCTGCCTTTGAAAAGAAGCCACTCCACACAATCTGTAAATGGTGATTCACTTCTTGCATGTTTCTCCTCTTGTTCCCACTCCCTGTGAGGGAGCACTCACTTTTAAGGCTTGCTACAGTATTAAAAAAAACAGAATGAAGTCTGGTGTCACATACACACCCAGATTCGCTTGGTTCTGTAAAACATCAGGTCCTTTCTTCATCACTGGTTGAATTCTCAGCTTGAAGACCATTCTTCTGTTATTTATTTATAGAATAAGTGTAAACACTGCTGGGCATGCTTCAAGTCAGGACCAGAGGTGACAAAGGAAGGAATTTTCTCATGCGATTACGTACAGTTCGATGTAGTACCTGACACAGAACAGGTTCTCAATGCACATTAGACTGTTAGTTTCTTCCTCTAACTCCAAAGGAAAACTGCCATTCAACATCAAGATCAGAAATGCCAGCAAGGTTCTTTGTGAACTTTGTATTCCTCCACCCACTACAACCCAGTGTGACAGACACAAAGGCACAATTATAAGGCTCAATGCCTTGAGGCCTCCTTTTTCTGATCATGTTACAAAATTTATTCTAACTGAAGTTAATATTATTTACAGGAAAAATTAACTTCCAACTCACAGAGCCAAAGTACATGTTCATAAAGTAGAGATTAGTTAAACAACCACTTTTATTTCATGGGTTGTACTTGAGGGGTTGCACCTAAAAATTAATAGCTGGAACCCAAGGTCATGTAGATTTTCTAGTGTTTAATTCTGGAAGCTTTTCAGTTTTGCACTTTTGTATATGACCTATTTTGAGTTAAATTTCATGAAGTTTCTAGGTCCATGTTATCTTTTCATGTGTGCATGGATTCCACCTTCCTACAACTATTTATTAAAGACACTACTTTTCTCCATTGAAATGTCTTTGCTCCTTTGTCAAAGATCAGTTGACTTAACGCCAGGTTCTTGAAACATGTTCTATGATGTATGTGTTTATTATTTCACCATACCACATTGTCTTTATAGAACAGTGAAATCAGGCAGTGTGAGTCCGTCAAGTTTGTTGTTCAGTATCATGTTAATGATGCTAGAATTTTTGCTTATTTGTGTAAACATTAGAGTTATTATGTTAATATCTACAAATAGATTTGTCTTGTCTCTTCACTTTATTAGGGTTATGTCTGGCCTTCTGGAACACATGAAATGGTGCAGTTATGGTTTAAATATGATGTCCCTGGAAGCCTCATGTGTACGGCTTGGTTTGGGTACGGCTAGATGGGCTTCAAGATAGGTCTTGCAGTTTCTGACCCAACTGATGTATTAGCCTTTAGATGAAGTTATAGTTTGAATAGCTATTGGGAGGTGGGGGACCTGTGGAAGTGGGCACTACTTGGAGGAGTAAGCTTACTGGGGACTTGCTTTATTCCTGGCCTCCTCCTCTCTTTCTCTATTTCCTGATCACCCTAAGCTAAGGAGCTTTATTCTAACACAGGCTCCTACTGTGATGAGAGTCTTTATTTCAGGTTGAAGTCAATAGATTCGGTCAACCTCAGAGTGACAGCTCTGAAACTGGGAGCCAAGACAAACCTTTCCTCTGGTGGTTTTCTCCAGTGTTTTGTCACTGTAGTGAAAAGTCTAATACTGTAAATTTAAATCTTATTCATTATTTCTCTCCCACCCCCTTTGGGTGTGTGTGTGTGTGTGTGTGTGTGTGTGTGTGTGTGTGTGTGTGTGTGTGTTAACAAATACTAGGTGGGGAATTATAGATTAGTTGAGTGGGTGACACTTGGGATTAGCAGCTTACATAGGCAGGTGGCAAGTGGATGTTTTAATGAATGGAAATATGAGGGTGTCTGTGCATGATGTTGGAGGGACATGTATGTCATGGCCCATGAAAATCACACAACAATATTGCAAGGTCAATTCTCTCCTTCTCCCTTTACATGGATTCTCAGTATAGAACTCAGCTTGCCAGGCTACATTTATCCCTGAGCCACCCCACCAGCCTAATACTATATGTTTTCATGTCAAGTTTCATTTGTTTTATTGTTGGTGCATGGGAAAACATTTTACTTTTGCATACCAACCTTACATTATCCATTATCACTTACTAGTTACAGGGAAATTTTTCATCAATTCCTTGGGATTTTCTACCTTAATAACCTTAACATCCATGAGTAAAGATAATTGTATTTCTTATTTAGCAAACTACATACATTTTCTTTCTCTTCCTTATTATTTCTTATTTTTACATACATATATGTGCATGTGTCTGTATGTTGGTATGTACATATGGATGTAGGTGCCTGTGGAGACCAGAAGAAGACATCAGATCCCTTAGAGATGCTGATTGTGAGCCACTCAATGTGCTTCCTGGGAATCGAAAACTATCGTCCTCTGCAAGGACTATCAACCACCGAGCCATCTCTTGAGTCCTTCTCTTTCATGTTTTTACTTCAGTCACTAGGACTTTGGGTAACATGTGGAATGGAAGTGGTGAGAGAGGAATTACTTACCTTATTCCCCATCTGAGGAGCAAAATGCTCCATTTCTTCCCTTCCTCTGGTGTTGAATGTGAAGTGCAAATTCTTTACCAGGTGGAAGAATTCCGTGTTTTTCCTGTTGGTTGAGTTTTTCAACACGAATGGGAAGACCTCATCTTTGAAGACTCAGATTTTTCTTTTAACTTTTGCTTTTCATTTCTATATGGTTCCAAGTTGTGCTTATCTATCCATTTTATTTTTATGTCCTTCATTCCTAAAATGGTATAATTAAGCCATCTGGAGATTTTTTTATAAGACTTCCTAAATAGCTAAAATTTTGCCCCCAGGTAAAATAAATTACAGCAATCCTGAGTAAGAGTGAACAGTGGTTTGCACTAAATATCTTTGAAAACTTTGTGGGGAAGCAATCAAAGAAGACCGTCTGTTTACAAATATCAGATTCAGCCAGTTAATGCCATAGAGCTACATATGGAGACATGTTGACATTTAGTTTATAAAAGTCAAATGATAAAGTAGTCTGCAGGAGAAAAAGCAAAGATTTATTTCTAATTGTTAATTTGTTGACAGTTTCCTACAATTATATAATAAAAATTCAATCATTTTACACACACACACAGGTACACATGGACACACACGGACACATATGTACCTCATTCATGTCTCTCATGCTCATCTACTTCCCTCTGAAAGTCTTCTTCCCAATATATCCCCCTCTTGCTAGGACTATCAGCTAGGCAGGGACACGAATGCCCTGAAGAAATCAGTGTTCCAGGCTCACTTCTCTGCATACTGTCACTGTTGGTGATCTGAATTGGATCACTTTGTACTCAGATCACATGTATTTTTGGAAAGTAAGAACTTTGGATGCAGGCTCCTGCATACACATAGTTGCAAGAGATAGATGAGGGCTTGTCTTCCTCCCAGCTGTGGAGAATATAGCTTCAAGAAGACCCTGTAAAACAAACACGGGAGAACAAAGAACACGCTTTCCATCCTCCCTCAGCAGGTGCTAAAATCCAATGCCTTCTTTTTAGGTGTGATTGGGTTTGACCCATGGAGTTTATTTAAAGTTTCTTGCTCAAGGAGGAGTGGAAGGTTATTTACTGGAACAAGAGCACTTTGGTGGCTACTCCATTGATGAAAACGACACCCCATACCCTAACAACTAGTCACTGCCAGTAGTTCCTTGGGAGGGGTGAAGCCTCATGGCTCATCCTCATTGTGATGATATGTTGAGGGGTGTAATACTGTGCAGATAACCACAGCCATGAGCTTGCCTGCATGTGAAAGACAGATGTCTGATAGGTCCAGTGCAGAATGAAGTTAGAGTCAGGTCTGTAGTCAGAAGATTTCCCGTGTCCTGGCCTGCTGGCGGTCAGAATAAATCTCTGGCACTCATGTCCCCCATGACACACAGAGGCTTATATTAATTATAACTGCATGGCCATGACTCAAGCTTTTTGCTAGTTAGCTCTTATATCTTAAATTAGCCCATAACTATTAATCTATGTATTGCCACATGTTCCATGGCTTTACCTGCATCCCATTACATGTTGCTCCTTGGGCAGCTTGCTGGTGTCTCTCCCTACACCCACCTTCTTCCTGTCTCTCCCTTTGAATCTCCTGCCTGCCTCTAAGCTGCCTTGCCATAGGCCAAATGGCTTTATTTATCAACCAATCAGAGCAACACATATTTGCAGCTTACAGAAAGATATTCCCCCATCACAGGTCCATTCATAGTTGTACAGTCTTGAACAAACTAATACTTCCTTACCCTGTGGTCTCCTTCTCAAGTGCTATGACCCATCACCACCACCTCCAGATTCTGCCCACCTACATCCTGGGATAAATTCAGGGCTATATGTATGAGGAGCATGGGACTTCCTTTAACAGTAGGAAGAAAGAATCAGATTCAGATCCAGAAGGAAGGGCCACCAGAAAGGGTCAATATGAACCAGCTGCTTCTGTGGCCCTGTGAACCTGCCAGAGGTCTGTGGAAGGCCTCATAGAAGGACACAGGGGAAATGGAGGCTTTTATCTAACTACTGGATAGGTGTGCTCCTGGTGAGGCATTAATGGTACCTTCTTCTGGCTGTGCAGGCAGCATAGAAGACATGAGGGACCTAAGCAAGGACACAGTCAAGTGGGTGGTTATGCACTGTAGACACATTAAAGGCACACTCTGAGTAGTGTTGTGAGAGAGGATAGAGGCCAAGGATTATATGATAGAATCAGAAAACCACATCTGTATCAACAAATGCCAGGCATCATAGCTCACACTTCCAGCACTCAAGAGGCAAAGACAATCAGAACTCTGTGAATTCAAGGTTGCCCTGGTCTATACAGCAAGTTCCAGGCCAACCAGGGCCATTGTGAAACCCTGTCTCAAATAAAAACAATTCAACATCTTAGTGTGCATATTTAAATTTTAACTTAAGGAAAATGTGTAGACAGTTAACAGGTCTACTAGAATTCTGGTACTTGTTGAAGGGGAGTGGAGAGCATGTTCTTTGTTTTGTGTTTGGTAGTGTGTGTGTGTGTGTGTGTGTGTGTGTGTGTGTGTGTGTGTGTGTGTGTTTTACAGGGTCCCCTTAGGTGCATGTTATGAGGACATGTTTTTCCTGTGTGCAGGAGCCTGCATCCAAAGTTGTCACTTTCCAAAGAAGCACATGATCTGAACACAAGTCGATTGAATTCAGATCACAAAGGTGACACTGTGCAGAGAAGTGAGCCTGGAACACTGATTTCCTCGGGGCATCCATGTCCCTGCCTCACTGAAAGTTCTAGAGAGACAGTTTCAAAACCAAAGGGAAATCAAACAGCTGTAGGGCAGAGCCAGAGGCAGAGTACCACCTGTGCCGGGCAGCCGCCTCTATTAAGGCTCCGGAAACAGCAAGTGTCTGGCAGGGGCTGCACATCCCAGACGTGGGCTGTGATGAATCATCAGGCATGTTAATCTGTTTCCTATACTTCACACAGCTTGCTTGCTAAAGTGAACTCACAGCTTTGTTTTAGCCTGGACTCACATGATTCGGCTACATTGGCCAGGAAAACATAGACTGACTCTCTAGGGGCAAAGGATGCCTATTTTTCTGAATTAAAGGAACACAACAAGAAAGCAGTCATGGGGCAGCTGTGTTGGTTCCTAAGGCCCATTGTCTGCTCTCATAGTCACTCCTCCAGGATAGCAGCTCTGAGAACTCACCCCTTAGGGTGGCAGAGAAGCAGGTGGCCAAAGGGCCATGGCATCAATCTCCCGCAACTCTGTGTGGTAAGTTAATGGTGTGTCGCACTGTTAATGAACTTGGTCTGGCCATGATGACAGAATTCAGTAGTGAACATTCATCCTCAACTCAATAAAGAGAAAAATGACTTCAATAAAAACGACATTGGGTTCACAGATAAATTATCTACATTAAAATGGCACTTTCCAGCAGTCTTCTTTGTTATATATTCACATAATTAATATCCAAATGAACAGCTCTTATATATGATTAGATAGGTGCTAAACTGTTTTAAGGGAAACAGGTAGGATCTTAGGTGTAATTGAAAATGTGTGTGGAAGCATGTTTATTCTGACTCTGCTGCCACCGTTTATAATCCAGCCTGCTCTAAGTGGAGAAACCTGGCCTGACTCTGGCTTGTGTGCACACTGGAACCAGATGCTAGGGTAAGACAGGGAATAGATCCCCTTTGGTAGCAATTCATAGCCTGTGTGTTTTTCCACCTCTCCCTCCCCCTTCTCAGAGTCTAGAAATATACTTGCTGCAAAAGTCAGAGACTAAAAGAAAAGAAAATATACTCAGAGGTAGGAAGTTAATAAGTTTAAGACCAACCTCAGCTACATAGTAAGACTGTATATAAAAAAAAAATTAAAAAGTGAATATAACACTTGTGTAGGGTGGGGGATAGTATATGAATATGGCATACATGTGTAGTGTGTGTGTGTGTGTGTGTGTGTGTGTGTGTGTGTGTGTGTGTGTGGTACCTGTGATGTGTGTGTAGAATACATGTTGGGGGTGTGGTATGTGCATGTGTATGCATGCAAGTCTACATGATGAATGCCAGTGCATGTGGAAGCCAGAAGACATCCTTGGGTACCATGCACCTTTGTTTTGTTTTGTTTTGTTTTGTTGTTTTGTTGAGACATTGGTCTGTCATTGGCCTGAGGCTCACCAATTAGACCAGGGTGACATGCCAGTGAGCTCCAGGGATCTTCTTGTCTCTGCCTCTGACTAAGTGCTGAGATTATAAGCGTCTGCCACCACATCTTCCTTTTTTTATTATTATTATTATTATTATTATTATTATTATTATTATTATTATTATTATTTTATAACACCATTCAGTTCAACATAATAGCCACAGAATCCCCTGTTCTCCCCCTCTCGCCCACCCCTCCCCCCGGCCCACCCCCCATTCCCACCTCCTCCAGATCAAGGTCTCCCCCGAGGACCGGGGTTGACCTGGTAGACTCAGTCCAGGCAGGTCCATTCCCCCCTCCCAGACCGAGCCAAGTGTCCCTGCATAAGTCCCAGGATTCAAACAGCCAACTCATGCAACGAGCCCAGGACCTGGCACCAATGCACAGCTGCCTCCCAAACAGATCAAGCCAAATGACTGTCTCACCCGTTCAGGTGGCCTGATCCAGTTGGGGGCCCCTCAGCCTTTGGTTCATAGATCCTGTGCTTCCATTCATTTGGTTATTTGTCCCGGTGCTTTATCCAACCTTGGCTTCAACAATTCTCGCTCATATAAATCCTCTTCTTACTCACTAATTAGACTCCCAGTGCTCCACCAGGGGACCAGCCGTGGATGTCTGCCTTCAGATTCCTCAGTCCTTGGATGGGGTTTATGGCACCACTATTTGGGTGTCTGGCCATCCCATCACCAGAGTAGGTCAGTTCCTGCCGTCTCGCGACCATTGCCAGCAGTCTTTTGAGGGGGTATCTTTGTGGATCTTCGTGGGCCTCCCTAGCTCTCTGCTTCCTCCCCTTCTCACCTTCTCATGTGGTCTTCATTTACCATGGTCTCCTATTCCTTGTTCTCCCTCTCTTTTCTTGATCCAGCTAGGATCTCCCACTCTTTCCCTCGACTGTCGCCCTTCATTGTTCCCACTCATGACCAGGCTATTCATGTAGATCTTGTCCATTTCTCCGTGTCTTTTTTTGGGGTCCCGTTTTCCAGGTAGCCTCACTGGTGATGTGAGAAGCAGTCTAGTCATCCTTGTTCCACATCTAGCATCTTCCTATGAGTGAGTACATACCATATTTGTCTTTCTGAGTCTGGGTTACCTCACTCAGGATGATTTTTTCTAGATCCATCCATTTGCCTGCAAACCGTGTGATGTCGTTGTTTTTCTCTGCTGAGTAGTATTCCATTGTGTATATGTGCCACAATTTATTTATCCATTCTTCAGTTGAAGGGCATCTAGGTTGTTTCCAGGTTTTGGCTATTACAAACAATGCTGATATGAACATAGCTGAGCAAGTGCTCTTGTGGTATGATTGAGCATTTCTTGGGTATATGCCCAGGAGTGGTATAGCTGGATCTTGGGGGAGATTGATTCCCAATTTTCTAAGAAAGCGCCATATTGATTTCCAAAGTGGTTGTACAAGCTTGCATTCCCACCAGCAGTGGAGGAGAGTTCCCCTAGTTCCACATCCTCTCCAGCATAAAGTGTCTTCAGTGTTTTTGATCTTAGCCACTCTGACAGGCGTAAGGTGGTATCTCAGAGTTGTCTTGATTTGCATTTCCCTGATGATTAGGGAAGTTGAGCAATTCCTTAAATGTCTTTCAGCCATTTGGAATTCCTCTGTTGAGAATTCTCTGTTTAGTTCTAAAGCCCATTTCTCAATTGGACTGTTGGTCCTTTTGATGTCTAATTTCTTGAGTTCCTTATATATTCTGGATATCAGTCCTCTGTCAGATGTGGGGTTGGTGAAGATCTTTTCCCATTCTGTAAGCTGTCGCTTTGCCTTGTTGACCGTATCCTTTGCTCTACAAAAGCTTCTCAGTTTCAAGAGGTCCCATTGATTGATTGTTTGTCTCAGTGTCTGCGCTACTGGTGTTATATTTAGGAAGTGATCTCCTATGCCAAGGCGTTCAAGACTATTTCCTACTTTTTCTTCTAGCAGGTTCAGAGTAGCTGGATTTATGTTGAGGTCTTTGATCCACTTGGACTTAAGTTTTGTGCACGGTGACAGATATGGATCTATTTGCAGCCTTCTACACGCTGATATCCAGTTATGCCAGCACCATTTGTTGAAGATGCTTTCTTTTTTCCATTGTACACTTTTGGCTTCTTTGTCAAAAATTATATGTCCATAGGTGTGTGGGTTAATGTCAGGGTCTTCAATTCGATTCCATTGGTCCACATGTCGGTTTTTATGCCAATACCAGGCTGTTTTTATTACTGTAGCTCTATAGTAGAGCTTGAAGTCGGGGATTGTGATGCCTCCAGAAGTTGTTTTATTGTACAGGTTTCTTTTAGCTATCCTGGGTTTTTTGTTTTTCCATATGAAGTTGAGTATTGTTCTTTCCAGATCTGTGAAGAATTGTGTTGGTATTTTGATGGGGATTGCATTGAATCTGTAAATTGCTTTTGGTAAGATTGCCATTTTTACTATGTTAACCCTGCCTATCCATGAGCATGGAAGATCTTTCCATTTTCTGAGATCTTCTTCAATTTCTTTTTTCAGGGACTTAAAGTTCTTGTCATATAGGTCCTTCACTTGCTTGGTTAGTGTTGCCCCAAGGTATTTTATGTCATTTTTGGCTATTGTGAAGGGTGATGTATCTCTAATTGCCTTCTCAGCTTCTTTGTCCATTGTATATAGGAGGGCTACTGATTTTTTTGAGTTGATTTTGTATCCTGCTATGTTGCTGAAGGTGTTTATAAGCTTTATCAATTCCTGGGTGGAATCTTTGGGGTCACTCAAGTATACTATCATGTCGTCTGCAAATAGGGAAAGCTTGACTTCTTCCTTTCCAATTTGAATCCCCTTAATCTCCTTATGTTGTCTTATTGCTCTGGCTAGAACTTCAAGTACTATATTGAATAAGTATGGGGAGAGTGGACAGCCTTGTCTCGTTCCTGATTTTAGTGGAATTGCTTTGAGTTTCTCTCCATTTAATTTGATGTTGGCTGTTGGTTTGCTATATATTGCCTTTATTATGTTTAGGTATGTTCCCTGTATTCCTGATCGCTCCAAGACTTTTATCATGAAGGGGTGTTGGATTTTGTCAAATGCCTTTTCTGCATCTAGTGAGATGATCATGTGGTTTTTTTCTTTGAGTTTGTTTATATGGTGTATTACATTGATGGACTTTCGTATGTTGAACCACCCTTGCATCCCTGGGATGAAGCCTACTTGATCATGGTGGATAATTGTTCTGATGTGTTCTTGGAGTCTGTTTGCCAGTATTTTATTGAGTATTTTTGCATCAATGTTCATGAGGGAGATCGGTCTGTAGTTCTCTTTCTTTGTTGCATCCTTGTTTGGTTTAGGAATCAGGGTAATTGTAGCCTCATAGAAGGAGTTTGGTAATGTTCCTTCTGTTTCTATTATGTGGAACAATTTAGAGAGTATTGGTATTAACTCTTCTTTGAAGATCTGGTAGAATTCTGCGCTGAAACCATCTGGTCCTGGGCTTTTTTTGGTTGGGAGACCTTTAATGACTGTTTCTATTTCCTTAGGGGTTATTGGACTATTTAAATAGTTTATCTGGTCTTGATTAAACTTAGGTATGTGGTATCTATCCAGAAAAATGTCCATTTCTTTTAGGTTTTCCAGTTTTGTGGAGTAGAGGTTTTTGAAATATGACCTTATAATTCTCTGGATTTCCTCAATGTCTGTTGTTATGTCCCCCTTTTCATTTCTGATTTTGTTGATTTGGATTCTCTCTCTGTGTCTTTTGGTTAGTTTGGATAAGGGCTTGTCTATCTTGTTGATTTTCTCAAAGAACCAACTCTTTGTTTCATTAATTTTTTGTATTATTCTCTTAGTTTCTAATTTATTAATTTCACCTCTCACTTTGATAATTTCCTGGCGTCTATTCTTCCTGGGAGACTTTGCTTCTTCTTGTTCTAGAGCTTTCAGATGTGCTGTTAATTCACTAGTGTGCGATTTCTCCAACTTCTTTATGTGGGCATTTAGTGCTATGAATTTCCCTCTTAGCACTGCTTTCATAGTGTCCCATAAGTTTGGGTATGTGGTGTCTTCATTTTCATTGATCTCTAGGAAGTCTTTAATTTCTTTCTTTATTTCTTCCTTAACCCATTGGTGATTCAGTTGAGCATTATTCAGTTTCCATGAGGTTGTAGGTTTTCTGTAGTTTTTGTTGTTGTTGAAATCTAGCTTTAAACCATGGTGATCTGATAGAACACAGGAGGTTATTCTGATTGTTTTGTATCTGTTGAGATTTGCTTTGTGGCCAAGTATGTGGTCGATTTTAGAGAAAGTTCCATGGGGTGCTGAGAAGAAAGTATATTCTTTCTTGTTAGGATGGAATGTTCTGTAGATATCTATTAGGTCCAATTGGGTCATGACATCGGTTAAGTCCTTTATTTCTCTGTTAAGTTTCGATTTGGGAGATCTGTCCAGTGGTGAAAGTGGGGTGTTGAGATCTCCCACTATTAATGTGTGGGGTTTTATATGTGGTTTAAGCTTTAGTAATGTTTCTTTTACATATGTGGGTGCCCTTATGTTTGGGGCATATATGTTCAGAATTGAAACTTCATCTTGGTCGATCTTTCCTGTGACGAGGATGTAATGTCCTTCTTGATCTCTTTTGATTGATTTTAGTTTGAAGTCTATTTTGTTGGATATCAGGATGGCTACCCCTGCTTGTTTCTTAAGACCATTTGATTGAAAAGTCTTTTCCCAGCCTTTTATTCTTAGGTAGTGTCTATCTTTGAATTTGAGATGTGTTTCTTGTATGCAGCAGAAGGATGGGTCCTGCTTTCTTATCCATTCTGTAAGTCTATGTCTTTTTATAGGTGAATTAAGTCCGTTGATATTAAGGGATATTAATGACCAGTGATTCTTCATTTCTGTTATTTTTGGTGGTAGTGTGTGTGTACTTCTCTTCTTTGGGGTTTACTGTTGTGGCTTTATCTATTGCCTGTGTTTTCAAGTGTGTATCTGACTTCCCTCGGTTGGAATTTTCCTTCTAGTGCTTTCTGTAGGGCTGGGTTTGTGGATAGGTATTGTTTAAATCTGGCTTTGTCTTCGAATGTCTTGTTCCTTCCGTCTATGATGATTGAAAGTTTTGCTGGGTATATTAGTCTTGGCTGACATCCATGGTCTCTTAGTGTCTGCATTACATCTGTCCAGGTCCTTCTGGCTTTCAAAGTCTCCATTGAGAAATCGGGTGTTATTCTGATGGGTTTACCTTTATAGGTCACTTGGCCTTTTTCCTTGGCTGCTCTTAATATTCTTTCTTTATTCTGTACATTTAGTTGTTTAATTATTATGTGTCGAGGGGACTTTTTTTGGGGGTCTAGTCTGTTTGGTGTTCTATAGGCTTCTTGTATCTTCATAGGCATTTCCTTCTTTAAGTTGGGAAAGTTTTCTTCTATAATTTTGTTGAATATATTTTCTGTGCCTTTGAGTTGGTATTCTTCACCTTCTTCTATCCCTATAATTCGTAAGTTTGGTCTTTTTATGGTGTCCCAGATTTCTTGGACATTTTGGTTCATGACTTTGTTGGCTTTAGTGTTTCCTTCGACTGATGGAACTATTTCTTCTACTGTATCTTCAATGCCAGAAATCCTCTCTTCCATCTCTTGCATTCTGTTGGTTATACTTGCATCCGAAGTTCCTGATCTTTTACTCAGGTTTTCTATTTCCAGCATTCCCTCTGTTTGTGTCTTTTTCATTTTTTCAATTTCCCTTTTCAGATCTTGGACTGTTTCCTTTGTTTGTTTCATTGCTTTTTCATGATTTTCTTTCAGTGCTTTATTGTTTTCTTCCAGGATTTTAATGTTTTCTTCCAGGACTTTATTGTTTTCTTGGAGGGCTTTATTGTTTTCTTCTAATTTGTTTGCCCTTTCCTCTAGTTGTTTACAGCGTTCTTCCAATTTTCTTGTCTTTTCCTCTACACAAGCCTCTACCTTCTTCATGAAGTTACTCATAAGGCTACTTTCTTCTGCTTCTTCCAATTTTTGGTGTTCAGGTCGAGATGTTGGAGGCGAGCTAGGTTCTGGTGATGCTGTATTGCTCTTCATTTTGCTGTATGTACTTCTGCTTTGACGTCTGCCCATCTCCTTGTGATTCCTTCTTGGTCTTATCAGTGGACTTGTTTCACAAAGAGCTGACAGACTCAGGAAGACTCTCTCTCTTGTCCAAAAGGGAGTTCTCTTGTCCAACTCTTTGGTCCAGAAGGGAAGTCAGGGGCAAGCTCTGGTCCAGAATGGCAGTCGGGGACAGGCTGGGAGCTGGGGGCCGGTCTCTAAGTCTCAGGAAGTGGGTGGGGTCTTGGGCAGATGGGCGTGGGGGCAGGGCGCGGAGACTGCAGGGGCTGCCGGGGGCTTGGAAATGGGGATCCCTCCCGGTGGGGCTAGAAGGGGAGCTGCCCGGTGGCCAGAACCTGGTGCCAAGTTGGGCAGGCCTCTCAGGAGTGGCTGGTGGCCAGGGATGGGGTCCTGGCTGGACCTAGGCACTCACCTCTGGTCCAGAAGGGAAGTCGTCAGGGGCAGCCACATCTTCCTTTTATGTGAGTCTTAGGGCTGGGCTCAAATTCTCATGCTTGCACGGCAAGAACTTTGCCCACTGAGCCATCTACCATCCGGAGCGTGGTTGCTTCCCATCATGATCTAGTAATGCCTTGTAACTATAAGACGTCTAGAGTTAAAACAATCAGAGTTGAAATCCTGGTTTTCACCACCTAGAAACTTAACAAAAACCTTCAAGTCTCTGAGCTCACGGTTCCCCTAAAGAGTGGATGAGAGAGCATCATAGTGTTTGGTGACTACCTGCTTCACCTACAGTGTTCTAAGTAGTTAACAGTTAAGTCGGATTCATTTTGTGTTCTTCTGGATAATGGTGTTCGTTTTATATATCCACTCAATAAATCTTTATTGAACACCTATCACGGGCCAGCAGTAATGTTCTAAGTGCTTGGGGATATAAACATAAATACAGCGAATATTGTCCAGACCCCATTAAATTCCAGTAGGGCTGGGAAGATGGCTCAGTCATAAAGAGGGCTTGCCACACAAGCACACAGATTTGAGTTCAGTCCCCAGCACCTATGAGTTGTGGTGTGTGACCGTCAACCCCAGCACAGAGAAGGCAGAGACGGAGAATCCGGAGGCTTGCTGCCCAAGCAGCTTAGCAGAATCTACAAGGTTCGGGCTCTGTGAGAGACCCTGCCTCAGAAAACAAAGCTGAGAGTGATTGAAGAAAACACCTGATATCAGCCTCAAGTGCCCACACATAATTACACATGTGAACATGTGTGTAATACATACATTATATACACAAAACAACAAAAATGTGTAGTATGTAAAATAATCACTGAGTAAATATTTTCTATAATGAATTAATAATTAATAAGGGTCTTCTTTTAAAGCAGACAGTAAACAACAGTGACTAAATCAATCCTAATAGTATAAGTAGTATTTTAATGTGACAGTAGATAAAAGAAGTTATTTTACTTACATATGTTCATATGATATTCAGCTCATCACACACCTCATTCAAAGTCCATACAAGTTCTATTTAACCTTTGCTATTGGTGAAATTATTAAGACTACTCCACGTAGTTAGAAGGGAGGTTTATTTTGTGGGCTAACTTACAAGTGAAGGGATAGTTTACAGGGCCTGGGAAAGGTGTAGCACAGTTCAGCAGTGTTCTCTGGAGAACTCTCTGCTCAGTCTACCTCTAGCATCCAGGGTCCAGGAACCAAGAGAGCCAGTGCATCTGGATCTCGGGTCTTCAGGGTCCTCTCTTGGCCCTGTCTTGTTGGCGTGACAGTTACCAAAGCCTCAATGGGGGTTGGAACTTCCAGATCAAAGCTGGATGGCTACCCACTACACTTTGCCCATATTTAGCTATCTCATCTCAGCACAGGTCTCCTTCTAGAGTCCTGCTATGTCTGTTCCCTCTACTCTCATGTGTTCATTCAGGACCTCTCACACTTTTGAAACAGATGTATTGGATTCACATGTGCTATGGCTTGGTTTAGAGTACCCCATCAAAGACAGGAGAGTTCAAGGCTTCATCTGCAGTCTATGATACTACTGGGAGCAATGTAAAACATAGGACATGATTATGAAGCATGATGCTCTGTGTGTTGTGGAACTCTGGTCTTTGTTTCTTTTCTTTTGTTTTGTTTTGGTTTGGTTTTTTGTTATGGTTCCTTATGATATGATTGAATTCTACCAAGCAGTACTTGCCCTATGTAACATGAGTTGCTATGTAACACGCATAATCTTATTAATAAAAGACCTGGAGCCAGATATTGGAGTGAATGACTGAGAGATGAGAGGAATAGAACAATCCATAGCCACAAGTTGTTACTGCTAGGAAATCCTCAGCCTAAGAGATATACTTCCTGTGTACTCATGTCTTATATACCTTTCTGTGCCCTGCCATCTTACTTCCTCTCACCCAGCTACATCACTTCCTCTTTCCTCCCAGCTCTATCACTTCCTGTCTGTACAGATCTCTACAACTCTATGGTTAACTAGTGCTGGGATGAAAGGCATGTGCCACCACACCTGGCTCTGTTCCCAGTGTGGCCTTGAACTCACAGAGATCCGGATGAAGATCTGCCTCCCCAATGCTAGGATTAAAGGCCACCACTGTCTGACCTCTATGTTTAATATAGTGGCTGGCTTTTCCCTCTGATCCCCTGGCAAGCTTTATTTGTTAGAGCACAGATAAAATATCACCACAGCCCTAGTCTACTGCTTCGCCAAAAGTGAAAAGCAATGAGGCAAAAATATAGGCAAAAAATCTTCAAAACTGTTAGCCAGAAAAAACCTTTCTCTTTTTACAGAGATTATTTTAGTAGTCTGTTACAATAACAGAAAGCTGAACACTGCACCATGTTACTTATATTGAAGGACCATGTTATAAATAAACTCTCTCTCTTTATTAATTAGTAATGCTCCACTCTTTCGTGAAGCATTCTGTTATCGTAGAGGCTTCAACAGGAAGTCGCATTGCTACACTGTGCTGTGCACAGGTGGCATTTTGCTTCTCTGTCCTAGCAGTCGACAGCGAAGAATCCTCTTCTGTGCTGCCACAACGAACACCCTTCCACCCCTGTCTTTGTGGAGTCCTTGGTGGTGTTTGGTTTGTTTACATCTCCAGGTATGAGAACTTGCAGGTGGGAGATGTGTGCTAGGTCACTGTATCATTTCCTAGTCCTCCTGTGCTTGCCAAGGCACAGCATTATTTGATGCACTAATACTTGTCACTTGATGGAAGTTAGTGGCATTTCATTGTTTTGCAGTTTTCATCTCTCCCGTCTTCAGATTACTTTCTAGTTAATCGAGCTCTCTCTCTCTCTCTCTCTCTCTCTCTCTCTCTCTCTCTCTCTCTCTCTCTCTCTCTTTCTCTCTCTCTCTCTCTCTCTCTCACACACACACACACACACACACTGCTGTGGTACCATTGACACACACACTGCTGTGGTACCATTGCATCTGAGGGAACATTGTCCACTTGCCCTGGGTCTCCTATCATTTCTTGCTGATTCTAATCACCCATAGTGAATCTGTCAGTATTATTTGACATTCTGTAGAAGAAGAAAAAAATTCTAAGTTTGTCATCTTTGATTTAATCTAGTGATTACTTTTGCCCTTTAAGGGTTTTTAGTCTTGTTTAGGAATTTTTTTTCTCTACTTAAAAAATTAGAGTTCTTTTCCCCAGACATTACCTTCTATGATATTTATATTTTTGCTAGTCTTTTTAGAACTTAACTTTTCCTGAAGCCAGATATGGTGGCAAAGGCCTTCATTCCAAGCACTAGATAGGTAGAGAAGGAGGACCCAAAGTTCAAGATCAACCTCTGCTATGAAGCAAGTCCAAGGTCATCCTGTGCTTGCTGAGACCCTGTCTCAGAAACAAAACAAAACGAAGCAAAAAGCACTAACAAAAACTTCTCCATATTTCTCTCTCTCTCTCTCTCTCTCTCTCTCTCTCTCTCTCTCTCTCTCTCTCTCTCTCTCACACACACACACACACACAACTTAAGCAGAGTTCTGTTATATTGCCTTGAACTACTGGGCTCACAGTTTCTCCTGTCTCAGCTTTCTGAGTAGCTTCAACCACAGGCAGCACTGGCCGCTGTGTCTGACTTTAGAACTGATTTCAATTAGAGGTGCTTCACATGTAGTGTGAGGTAGATAGGGCCCCACGAGGCTCCACACTGTGGGCCAGTTTTCTGATCTATAAAATATGGTGGTTTGTGTTTCTACTATGAACATAGGACTGTGTGTTTGTTAATATGCTTTAAATTTGGTTAATTTAATAATATGCTAGCTAAGAAACATACCCTCTTTGTAAGTTTCCCTTTCAAGTGCTTCTGGTATTTTAATTGTGTTTATAGCAATAGGTTCATTTACATATCGTTAGGAAGCATTAACAACTTTAGAACAGCACCCTATCTAGATGTCAACACAGCCCTAAGGCTCCTCTAAACAGCCTTTTATATTCATTAGTAGGATTTTCCATTCTGTTCACAGGGGACCTCATGAACTGTATCAGTTGTTTTACATCCATAGCTTTTGATGATATGTTTTCTATTAGATTTTTGATAACATTAAAAACTACTAGGCTTCTCTCAATCCCAGTCAGCTTTCTAAACACTCATTACTTTCCACAGTTTATTTGTGGATTCTCTTTCTTGTTTGATGTAAACATTCATGTCCCTTACAAATAATGACAGTCACATCTCTTCCTTTCAGCTCTTTCCTTTTATCTCACTTCTCACTGAGTAGTTGGGGTGCCATGCCCTGTGAAGACTAGGGCCACCTTGTTTGTGCCAGACTCTGAAGCATCTCTATTAAGATGAGGTTTGTTCCAGGCTTTAAGGGACCATGAAGGAAAGTGAAGGAAAGCCTGGTCCTCCCTGGGACTTGCAAAAACATGAACAGTCTTATCACTTTTGTTGCATCTCAACAAAAGCAATAATTGAGTTGACTATAATTTTCTGCCATGCATTGCACTGATGTATTAATATCAGCTCCTCTCTATGTTTTAAGTATTAAACTGTGCTTGGTTATGTTGTTTGGAAATTACACCTGGATTTGGCTAGCTGTCATCTCACTTATAATCAATAGCCATCAATGAAATTGGCTTTTAATAAAGTGTGTATGTTTGCAGGTGTACATGTGTAAATGTAACCAACCATCTTATTAAATAAGAAACACAGAACCAATGCAAAGAAGAAAGCCAAGAGATCAGAGCTAAGAGACTTACCTGCCTGATGCAGCTAGCCTCTTAAGCCAAGAGACCTCTCCGAAAAGAGAGCTACTTCCTGTGTGTTTGTCTTTATATAGTCTTTCTGTTCTCACTTCTCATTGGTTGTAAACCCAAACACATGACTGCCTCATCACTGCCTGTCTGTAGAGACTTCCAGGTCTTCTATGGTATTGAGATTAAAGGCATGTGTCTCCAATGCTGGCTGTATCCTTAAACACAGAGAGATCTACCTAGCTCTGCCTACCAAGTGCTGGGATTAAAGGCGTGCGCCACCACTGCCACGCTCTTGTTATGGCTCTAATAGCTCTGACCCCTGGGCAACTTTATTTATTAACATACAATTAAAATCACATTTCAGCACAAATAAAATACCACCATGCATGGGTGTGTATGTGTGCATGTATACATTCGTGTGCATGTATATGCTGTGCTTCTTCACCTTGGGTCACAGAATTGTGCTAGCTTCATGAAATTAGACAACCTCACCATTTTTTGAGAACTTCTTTATACCAGGAAAATCATCTGTTTTTTGTGTGTTTAGCTCAGTTCCTCTGTGAGCTGGCTTGGACATGACAGCCTGAGTTTGTTCCAGGATGATCATTTTTTGGACGGATGATAGCACTCCACACACTTCCAGGAATCCTTTTCATTTCATTCACAACAATTCCTTCTGCTCCCCACCCCCTTGTACACTGTATGTGCCTTTCAGATCCCTGGACACTCCCCCTCTTCCATTCTCTATATATTTTGATCTTTAAAAAACTACTGTCATCAAAAGTTGATTTCTCCAGTTTATATTTTCAAAAAATTTTGTTTGCTCACTTTGGGGTTTATTTTTTTGGGGGGGTTGTTGTTTGTTTTGTTTTGGTTTTTTTTTGTTGTTGTTGTTAAATGGTGGAGTTTGGAGGGATTGTTTGTGTTTTCTGAATCAGGGTCTCACTATATAGCCCTGGCTGGCCCCAAATTTACTATGTAGACCAGGCTTATAGCATACTGGGGGGGGGGGCCGGTCCAGCCCCTCAAGAGCCTGCTCCCAGGGTCTGGGAAGAATCTACGACTAGCTGAATATCTAATCTGTGATGATAATAAATGAATCTATGTACTCAAAACTCTTTAGTCCACACACTTTATCCTTCTGAGTCAGTTCTCTCTCGACACAGCTTCTATCGGCTCTCACGCTTAGCTTCTCTCTGTCCCTTCTCTTCCTGTCCTCTCATTGCCCTAGCTAAGCTCTTCTGCTTTCAATCTCATCTTTGTCCTCCATTCCTCTGTCCCCCATCTTTCCTTCTTCTCCTACTCTCTTGACCTGACTCAAAATCCACCTACAACCTGGAAAACCTTTCCTTGCTCTTTCTCCTTGGGCAGATCCACTCTAACCCTAACCCAGAGTCAGGAATTTTGCTCAGTCTTCACTCCACCTGGTTATGCAAAAAACCTTTTTGTTCTGAGTCAATAGTTCTGGGATGCCACTAGGCCTGTGAGAGAAAGGGATGGACTGAGCTTCATTTGCACAAGAAATAAAGCTATGCATTTACACATCCACCTTTCTCCTAGGCCTGGGATATAGGCATTGTCTCTGTAGGGGTGTTACCTTGTACAGATCAGGAGTAGGTCTGAGAGGCTTATACTGTTTGCCATTATGGTTTAGGAGTTATGGGCACACAAGAAATTGATAGTAGGAAACAGGTGATATATTAAAAGCTGGATGACATCAAATATTCCTTGATATTTGTCTTCTCCTCTAGAAGGATTCCTTGATCCTTCAGGGTATAGCTCTATCATATATAGCTGAATCTCTATTTCATATTCTTGTGGCCTGCAGCACAGGCTAGCCTTGGATTCACAAAGATGTATCTGCCTTTGCCTCCCTACTGCTGGGATTAAAGATATGCACCATCATACCCAGCTCAAAGAAGATTTTTATTACTTAATAAAATTGGTAAAATATTTTATTCTGAAGGGTAATAACTGCATCTCATATCAACATAAGAGGGACACAGCTAAAAAGGTATTTAGAGAAAATTCATAATTTGGAATATATTAAACACATAACAAGAAGATCCAAATATTTGAATGGAGTGATTCAACTCAAAAGAGTAATAAAGCAGCCCAAAGGAACAAGAGCAGCAAAGTAAAGAAATTAACAGCAAAAACCACCAAGGTGGAGAAGCACAGAACAGCCAAGACCAAGCATGTTCTTCTCAAAGCACATGTGTGTGCAGGTTTCCCAGTGCTTGACTTTATGCTATAGTCTAACACTGGTAGGAAAAAAGGAATAGAACTAAAATATTTGCTTTTCTCTTTTTAATGTTGAAGATTTGGTTGGGAAAATCATGTGAAAGTGAGTTTCCACATCAACAAGCAGAAAGTAAGGTGAATCTTCGTTGCTGCACTTTAGGGCTGAGGCCAGTCCACTTGCTCTATGGTGTTAGCTCTCCAGTCAGCCTGAATGGGTGCAACTTGGGGCCACACCACTTTCTTGCTATGTCTTCTCGGATCTTTAAAACAAACCTGAAAATGAAGAGAAATAAAACGTGCAATGTATTCAGAGCTGTGTTCAGTAATATCAACTCTCCTCTGTGGAGGCCTTAGGAGAATACATTGTATTCAAATAGATTTCCTTCCTTTGAAACTAATCTCAGACAAACTAATAAGACATGAAGGAGTGTACATTTTACGTCTTTGAATGAGGTAGCACTGCATGAGCAAGAATGTTCTCAGGTTCAGACTTAAAGTCGTATCTGGCAGTTTCAAAACACAGGCAAGAAAGTCAATGGCAAATAGCTGATGCAGAAGGAGGCCTGGATTCCATCCATGCGGTGTGGAAAGAGGAATTGGAAGCCACACATCACAGCTGTGGCCCAGATGGAGCATGGAGAAACTGAAAGGGAAGGCCTTTTTTGAGTAACTCCCAAGAACTGAACGCGGCAGAAGAGTAGAGACCCTAGCGGCTGCTTTCTTGTGAGCTTGCCCAATATTTTTAAGAGGATATTTCAGAAAACTAAACAAAACACACCCAAAAGGAAGAATCTGGGCAGGATGATACACAACTGCAATGCCAGCATTCAGGAGGCTAAGGCAGGATGACCACAAGTTCAAAGCCAGCCTGGGCTGCAGCATGGGAACCTGCCTCAAAACTAGCAATAAAATAGAAGTGTAGGTGGAGAGGTGGCCTGCAGAAGTGAAGGAGCCATTTGCTGGTCTGAAGAGTGAGGCTTCCAGAGACAGTGAGTAGCTAGGTGGCACCAGGTGGTACCAGACAACACCAGCTAAGTGTCCAGCCTCACCTTCCGTCATCAAAACCCACTTCTAAGCAGAAAACTAAGTCATCTGAGGATTCCTCATACATGGTGCTAAAAAGTGAGGTTGGGGGCTTCTTAGACTTCCTGGGCTTCACAGGCTGCATCAGAGCTGACTGTCCCTACAAGCAAACAAGATATACTCCCTTACAGGAAATAAGAGTTACCCCCTTACAGGTAAACAAGGTGCACCGCTTGCAGGTAAACAAGAGATACCCTTTCCCCCCACCAGGAGCTGGAAGAGTAGTGGAGTCTGAGGGATCTGGGCATCTTCTCCATGAAGGAAACCATGAACATATGAATTTCTCCATTTTGAAAGTGATAAGATTAGCCGGGCGGTGGTGGCGCACGCCTTTAATCCCAGCACTCGGGAGGCAGAGCCAGGAGGATCTCTGTGAGTTCGAGGCCAGCCTGGGCTACCAAGTGAGTTCCAGGAAAGGCGCAAAGCTACACAGAGAAACCCTGTCTCGAAAAAAAAAAAAAATAAAAAAATAAAAAAAAATAAAAAATAAAAAAAAGAAAGTGATAAGATTCACCTTCTTAGATGAGCAAATGCAGCACAGACATGTTAAAACAGGCTCACATGGAAAAGGATCTAGAAAATGCTGAACACAATTTCAGTTCTACTACTTTAGCATATGTACATGTGCCTAATTTCTATTAAGATGTCTTCCTTGTCTCCAAAATGCAACTCTAAGTCTGTTAGTAGCCATGAGAGTCAAGAAGGATGGAACAAGAAGCCTCCAAGAATGATTCTGTGCAAACAGGCAAGCTTTTTCCTTCATAGATTAACAAGCATTAATGTTAATGAATTCTGAATTGAAATGACATCCCGACAAAGTGAAAATTATCACCTGAGACTTCAGCTTGAGTAATGGCATGATCGCATGTGTCAGGAATGTGGTAATTGCTCTAATAGAGAAGGGGGCAGTGTTCTCCCAACCAGCTGCAGGAATGCTGCACTCATTTAAGCCCGAGTCTCAAGTGTGAAGTTAAAATATGATATATCACAATGATTAAAATGAACCTTCCCTTGGTCCAAAGGAAAGAAGTGGGCACAGCTGAAGTTTGAGAGAGAGGCTGTAGGCGGAAGGAGAAATCAGAATTTACCTTCCAGAACACTTGCTCTTTGCTTGAGTGGGTACTAGGCAGTCTCACAGGACCTTGGCTGTTGCTGGATCTCTATAAGATGAGGAAAATACATCACATGGTTTGGAAGCCGCTGGTCCAAGGTGCAGAGCTAGTCAATGGCAGAGACAATGGCAAGCTTCCATTAACTCTAAATCCCCTCTGCTGTGCTTTTCTGAAAGGGGTATAGGGATCCCACACCACACAGGAAGCTCCTCTGAGTGAGTCCTTTCTTCCTGTGCTCTCTCCTAATGGCTCCGCAGTCTTTGCTGGATGCTTATATTTATTTGTCTTCAGTTGCTGGTTCTGAATCGATTCCACCTTGGATCTGAAGTCTTGCTCTCAGATGAGCTGACTGAGGAAGCGCCGCCTCTGTGAATGAAATGATAAAGCAATGTCAACTCTAGGTATATGCCTTTATCGGTGAAGTTGGGGCATGTTTGCCTACGTCACAGGAGTCCATTTTCAATTTGGTGATGCAGCCCATGGCAGGATGGTTATCATCAAGTGAGAGACCTTCATGGCTGAGTCCTGGAATGGATTTTGCTGTTGCCCCACAATTAATGTTTTAGTCTATATCTTCCAAGTGTCTGGCAAAGTTGATCTGGCTCGATTTTGTCATTGTTTTCAACTGGGAAGCAGCATGTTAGAATCCCACCCTGCTTAAATGTGTGGTGCACATCCAGGCAAGAGAAATGAGAAACAGAAGAGGAGGAAAGAGGAAGAGAAGAGAGCAGCCGTTATTGCTTCGAAACCTTCACATCATGTCAGAAACATTCCATTTTCTCGGGCCAATTGTCAAACATCCAAACTATCTGTTAAATAAAAAGGAGGGAGGTTCATAGGAGCTGCATGTGGCTCAGTGGGTACAGTGCTCGCTTAGCATGCAGGAAGCCCTGGGTTCCATTCCTAACACCACACAGACCAGGCATGGCAACGCACTCCTGACATCCCAGCAGGAGGAGAAGAAGTTCAAAGTCATCCTCAGCTACACAGGGAATTGAAGGTCAGCTTGGGATACTTGAGACCATCTCAAAATCAAAAACCACATTTTTTTCCCTGACAAGGCATGGTTCGATAATGCTGCTGCTCTTTCCATCACCGGGAAATTGGCATCAAAACCAGCTGTTCATCTTCATCGAGGAATCAAGATAAAGCTTCATTCCTAACTAAGTTCCTTCCTTTAAACACTCTGGAAAAGTCATCACCAGAGTGGACTGGAAGAAGACTCTCCTCACACCCTCACTGCACACGCTCCTCACTCCCTCACTGCACACTCTCCTCACTCCCTCACTGCACACTCTCCTCACTCCCTCACTGCACACTCTCCTCACACCCTCACTGCACACTCTCCTCACTCCCTCACTGCACACTCTCCTCACTCCCTCACTGCACACTCTCCTCACTCCCTCACTGCACACTCTCCTCACTCCCTCACACTGTACACTCTCCTCACTCCCTCACTGCACACTCTCCTCACACCCTCACTGCACACTCTCCTCACACCCTCACTAACACTCCCCAACATCCTCACTGCTGATTCTCTGACTCTCTTTCCTTTTGTCCCTTTCCTCTGAGCTAAGATATTTAATCACAGCCCCTGAACATGTGTAAATGCCAAGTTTTCTTGCTGGCTAGTTGTGTGTGGGCCCAGATCAGTGGTTTTAAGCTGTGGGTTGCAATATAAGATATTGCAGGGGTCAAATATAAGATATACTGCATATCAGATATTTACATTATGATTCATAACAATAGCAAAATTGCAGTTATGAAGTTATGAAAATAGTTGTATGGTTGGGATCATCACAACATGAGGAACTGTATTAAAGAGTCACAGCATTAGGAAGGATGAGAAGCACAGGTCTAGATGGCAGAAATAGGGGGAAAGTGTAGGGTCACATCTTATGTCCTGCCAAATTCATCCAAAGCCTCTGTCCTGTAGCCAGTCCGTATCACAGGATGGTGTTATACCGTGCAGAGGCACATATTTAAACACACTTAAAGGGTTGCTCAGATAAATATCAAAGGCTTACAATATGCCTAGACTAGGGATGAACGGTATATGTGAGAGCCAGTTCCCACCCTGTCAGACCATTCCTTAGGACAGATGTCTGACTGAGTCTCAAAGAGATCCAACAATAAACAAAAGGAGCTTTCTCGATGTGGCCTCCCCCATGCCCATGCTAAAGGCACCTTCTCAAAACAATGGGCTAAGATGCTCTCCACATTTCAGATCAGAAATCCAGCCCATCCGTGGAGCAGTTCCTCTGGAATCCACCGCATGTCTCCAGAGCAGAGATCAGATCCAATGTGACAACCGCCAGGTGAAAATCATGGAAGCATAAGATGATGCGATTTGATTCCAAAGCATATTCTACACTCTCATGTCAACAGCCAGACCAGGCATCTGTGAGGCACAGACTCACATGTATGCTGAGACATCCTTCACCTTCAAACATTCTCATGAGCTTTGAAAGTCAGCGTCCTCAGCACTTTGCTAAAAACTATCATTTTAAAGATAAATTTCTCCAAAACAACATTAGTCAGTTGCATTTCAATTTATCATAATCTTAAAACGTTGGTGTTGAAATAGCTATGAAACATTTTTCTTTTTTATTTGTGCGTGCGTGCGTGTGTGTGTGTGTGTGTGTGAATATGTATGTTCTGCTCACGGTTGGAGGCACATACGGTGTGAGTATGGAGGTCAAAGACAATTTTGTGGAGTCTTTCTTTCACTTTTACATGCCTTCTGGGAACTGAACTCCAGTTGCCGGGCTTGTATGGCAAGCACGTTTATCTGCTTACCTTCTCACTGCCCCCTCCACACACAATGAGACACTTTCTAGTACTACCTCCTTCATTTCAAATTTTTAAATGAAAAGTAAATGGGCATGCGACCTCCATAAGCTCACTCTCAGCATTGCACCATGCTGGAGCCCAGGCCTGCTTTGTCTGCACAGCTGGATCCAGAATGGAAACCACTGGTCTTTGCTCTTTGGGAGAAAAAGACTCAACTATTCTTGAAGTGAGTGGGATAGAATGAAGAGGTAATGCATGGCAGATTCTGATGTGAACATTTTTTCCTGCAACATAAGCCCCACAGCAGTCTCTCCTCTCATCTCATGGAATGTTGATGTCTTTTTAGGGAAACACCTTTTACAAGCAAGAGGAAATGTCCTAGTTAGGGTTTCTATTGCTGTGATGAAACACCATGACCAAAAGCAACTTGAGGAGAAAAGGGTTGATTTGGCTTATACTTCCACCATTAAAGGAAATCAGGACAGGAACTCAAACAGGGCAGAAACCTGGAGCAGGAGCTAATGCGGCAGCCATGAAGTGCTGCTAACTGGCTTGCTCCTCATGGCTTGCTCAGCCTGCTTTGTAATAGAACCCCGGACCACTAGACCAGGGATGGCACCACTCACAATGGGCTGGGCCCACCCCATCAGTCACTACTTAAGAAAGTACCCTAAAGGCTTACCTACAGCCTGATATTACAGAGGCTATTTTTTTATTAAGAAAATTTTTTATTCATTTTACATACCAACCACAGGTGTCACCCTCCTCCCTCCTCCCACCCCCAAGGCTTCCCCTGCCCCAACCCATCCCCAGTCCCCCCTCCTCCAAGGCAAGGACTCTTTTGGAGAGTCAGCAGAGCCTAGTATATTCAGCTGAGGCAGGTCCAAGCACCTCCCCCTGCATCAAGGCTCTGCAAGGTGTCCCACCATAGAAATGGGCTACAAAATGTCAGCTCATGCACCAGGAATGGATCCTGATCCTACTACCAGGGGGACCTTTAAGCAGATAAAGCTATGCAATTGTCCTGCTTATGCAGAAGGCCTAATCCAGTCCCATGGAGGTGCCACAGCTGTTGGTCTAAAGTTCATGAGTTCCCACTAGCTGGGTTTGGTTGTCTCTGTAGGTTTCCTCACCATGACTTTGATGCTCCTTGCTCATAGAATGCCCCTCTCTCTTATCAACTGGACTCCTGGAGCTTCATCTAGTGCTTGGCTGTGGATCTCTGCATCTGCTTCCATTAATTATTAGATGAGGGCTCTATGATGACAGTTATGATATTCACCCACCTGATTACTGGGGTAAGCCATTTCAGGCACCCTCTGCACTATTGCTAGTAGTCTAAGCTGGGGTCATCCTTGGGGATTCCTGGGAACTTCCCTAGCACCTGGTATCAAGGTATCTCTTTCATTACTCTTCCACTCCATCCCTCTACCAGCTCAACTGTCCCATTCACTTAAGTTCTCATCCCCCATCCCCTACCCTCTATTGCCCACCCTCACCCCCAGTTTACTCATGGAGATCTCATCTATTTCCCCTTCTCAGGGAGATCCATGCATCCCTCTTAGGGTTCTCCTTGTTACCTAGCTTCTCTGGAGCTGTGGGTTGCAGTCTGGTTATCCTTTACTTTACATCTAGTAACCCCTTATGAGTGAGTACATACCGTGTTTATCTTTCTGAGTCTGGGTTACCTCACTCAGGATGGTATTTCTAATTCCATCCGTTTGCCTACAAATTTCATGACGTCATTGTTTTTACTGGTGAGTAGTACTCCATTGTGTATATGTATCACATTTTCTTAATTTATTCTTCAGTTGAGGAGCATCTAGATTGTTTCCAGGTCCTGGTTATTATGAATAATATTGCTATGAACATAGTTGAGCATGTGTCCTTATGGTATGATTGAGTATTCCTTGGGTATATGCCCAAGAGTGGTATCATTGGGTCTTGAGGTGGATTGATTCCCAGGTTTGTGAGAAACCACCATACTGATTTCCAAGTGGCTGTACAAGTTTACATTCCCACTAACAGTGCAGGAGTGTTCTCCTTGCTCCACATCCTCTCCAACATAAGCTATCTTCAGTGTTTTTGATCTTAGCCATTGTGACAGGTATAAGATGGTATCTAAGAGTCGTTTTGATTTGCATTTCTCTGATCACTACAAATGTTGAGCAATTCCTTAAATGTCTTTTGGTCATTTGAGATTCTTCTGTTGAGAATTCTCTGTTTAGCTCTGTAGCCCATTTTTTAAATTGGATTTAAATTGATTGTTTGGTATTTTGATGTCTAGTTTCTTGAATTCTTTATATATTTTGGAGATCAGCCCTCTGTCAGATGTGGGGTTGGTGAAGATCTTTCCCATTCTGTAGGCTGTTGTTTTGTCTTATTTATCATGTTCTTTGCCTTACAGAAGCTTCTCAGTTTCAAGAGGTCCCATTTATTAATTGGTTCTCTCAGTGTCTGTGCTACTGGTGTCATATTTAGGAAGTGGCCTCCTGTGCCGATGTGTTCAAGGCTACTTCCTACTTTGTCTTCTATCGGTTCAGTGTAGCTGGATTTATGTTGAGGTCTTTGATCCACTTGGACTTGAGTTTGTGCATAGCTATAAATGTGGATCTATTTGCAATTTTTTGCAATTACAATTTGCAAGTACATGTTGACATCCAGTTATTCCAGCACCATTTGTTGAAGATACTTTTTTCCATTGTGCAGTTTTGGCTTCTTTGTAAAAAATCAGGTGTTCATAGGTGTGTGGATTAATGTCAGGATCTTCATTTAGATTCCATTGGTCTACATGTTGGTTTTTATGCCAATACCAAGCTGTTTTTATTACTTTTATTACATCTTTATAGTAGAGCTTGAAGTCAGGGATGGTGATGTCTCCAGAAGTTGCTTTATTGTACAAGATTGTTTTAGCTATCCTGGGTTTTTTGTTTTTCCATATGAAGTTGAGTATTATTCTTTCCAGGTGTGTGAAGAATTGTGTTGGGACTTTGATAGGATGATTGCATTGAATCTGTAGATTGCTTTTGGTAAGATTGCCGTTTTTACTATGTTAATCCTACCTATCCATGAGCATGGGAGATCTTTCCATTTTCTGATATCTTCTTTAATTTATTTCTTCAAAGACTTAAAGTTCTTGTCATACAAATCTTCCACTTGCTTAGTTAGAGTTACCCCAAGGTATTTTATATTATTTGTGGCTATTGGAAAGGGTGATGTTTCTCTGATTTCTTTCTCAGCCCATTTATCATTTGTATATAGGAAGGCTACTAATTTTTTTTTGAGTTAGTCTTATATCCTGCCACATTACTGAAGGTGTTTATCAGCTGTAAGAATTCTCTGGTAGAATTTTTGGGGTCATTTATGTATATTATCATATTGTCTTCAAATAGCAAAAGTTTGACTTCTTTCTTTCCAATTTGTATCCCCTTGATCTCCTTTTGTTGTCTTGTTGCTCTTGCTAGAACTTCACGTACTATATTGAATAGCTATAGGGAGAATGGACAGCCTTTTCTTGTTCCTGATTTTAGTGGAATCACTTTGAGTTTCTCTCCATTTAATTTGATGTTGGCTGTTGGCTTGCTGTAAATTGTCTTTACTATGTTTTGGTACATTCCTTGTATTCCTGATCTCTCCAAGACCTTTATCATGAAGGAGTGTTGGATTTTGTTAAAGGCTTTCTAGCATCTAATGAGATGACATGTAGTTTTTTTCCTTCTGTTTGTTTATATGGTGTATTACATTGACAGATTTTCATATGTTGAATCATCCATGCATCTCTAAGATGAAGCCTACTTGATCATGGTGGATAATTTTTTGGATGTATTCTTGGACTCAGTTTGCCAGTATTTTCTTGAATATTTTTCTTGAATATTATTTCACGAGGGAGATTGGTCTGTAATTCTCTTCCTTTGTTGCATCTTTGTGTGGTTTGGGTATCAGGATAACTGTAGCCTCATAAAAAGAGTTTGACAATGTTCCTTCTGTTTGTATTGTGTGGAATAGTTTGAAGAGTATTAGTATTAGATCTATTGATTGGTGTTAGTATTGGTTAGTATTGGTATCAGAGTATTGGTATTTGAAATTCTGGTGGAATTCTGCACCGAAGCATCTGGTCTTGGACTCTTTTTGGTTGGGAGATTTTAATGACTGTTTCTATTTCCTTAGGGGTTATAGGTCTATTTAAATTGATTATCTGGTCTTTCTTTAATTTTAGTATGTGGTACCTATCAAGAAAATTGTCCATTTCTTTTAGATTTCCAATTTTGTAGAGTCCAGGTTTTCAAAGTATGACCTGATGATTCTCTGGATTTCTTCATTGTCTATTGTTTTATCTCCCTTTTCATTTCTGATTTTGTTAATTTGGATGTTCTCTCTTTCTCTGCCTTTTGGTTAATTTAGATAAGGGCTTGTCTATCTTGTTGATTTTCTCAAAGAACCAACACCTTATACTGTTGGTTCTTTGTATTGTTCTCTTTGTTCCTATTTTATTGATTTCAGCCCTCAATTTGATTATTTCCTGGCATCTATTCCTCATGGGTGAGTTTGCTTCTTTTTGTTCTAGAGCTTTCAGGTGTGCTGTTAAGTTGCTAGTGTGAGATTTTTCCAACTTTCTTATGTAGGCATTTAGAGCTATGAACTTTCCTTTTAGCACTGCTTTCATAATGTCTCATAAGTTTGGGTTCATTGTACATTCATTTTCATTGAATTCTAGGACATTTTTAATTCCTTTATTTCTTTCTTGACACATTGGTGATTTGGTTGAATTTTATTCGGTTTCCATGGGATAGTAGGCTTTCTGTAATTTTTGTTGTTGTTGAAATCTAACTTTAAGCCATGGTGGTCCAATAAAATATAGGAGGTTATTTTAAATTTTTTTTTTTTTTGAGATTTGCTTTGTGACAGAGTATGTGGTTGATTTTAGAGAAGGTTCCATGGGGTGCTGATAAGGTATATTCTTTTGTGTTAGGGTGGAATGTTCTGTAGATATCTATTAAATCCATTTGAGTCATAACATCTGTTAGATCCATTATTTCTCTGATGAGTTTCTGTCTCACAGACCTGTCTATTGGTGAGAGTAGGATGTTGAAGTCTTCCACCATTAGTGTGTGGGTTTCAATGTACAATTTAAGCTTTAGTATTGTTTCTTTTACAGATGTGGGTACCCTTGTATTTGGAGTATAAATGTTCAGAATTGAGACTTCATCTTGATGGATTTTTCCTGTAATGAATATGTAATATCCTTCCCAATCTCTTTTAATTGATTTTAGTGTGAAGTCTATTTTGTTAGATATTAGGATAGCTACACCAACTTGCTTCTTAAGTCCAATTTATTTGAAAGTCTTTTCTCAGCCTTTTATTCTGAGGCAGTGTCTGTCTTTGAAGTTGAGGTATGTTTCTTATATGTAGCAGAAGGATGGATCCTGTTTTTGTATCTATTCCGTTAGCCTGTGTCTTTTTATAGGTGAATTGAGTCCATTGATATTAAGGGACATTAATGACTAATGATTGTTAATTCCTGTTATTTTCAGTCTTCCAATTTTTGTTTGTCTTTTCCTCAATTTCTATAAGTGGATTTTTTTCATTTCCTCCTTTAAAGAGGCTTCCATCATTTTTATAAAGTTATTTTTAAGGTTTCTTTCTTCTGCTTCTTCTATGTTGTGATGTTCAGGTCTTGCTGTTGTAGAACCACTAGGTTTTGGTGATGCCATATTGCTCTTTATGTTGTAGTATGTATTTTTGCACTGGTGTCTGCCCATCTCTTCCTCTAATAGGTGGAAGAGATGTCTGTGTCTGAGAGAGCTGTTCCTGGTCCAATCTGTGCTTGCTGTGTTTGTGTCTCAAGGGGCTACTCTTAGTCCAATCAGATCTCTTCGTCTAAAATTGGAGCTGGCAGATTCTGTGTCTCAGGGAGCCACTCTTTGTCCAATCAGAGCTGGCAGATTCTTGAGGCATTTTCTTAATTGAGGTCCCCTCCTCTCAGATGACTTGAACTTGTGTCAAGTTGACATAAAACTAGCCAGCAGAGGAAATGCTGATAGTCTCACAAGTGCATACCAGCTGTTACTTGGTTGAGCTTAACTGAGTTACTGCACCTGTCTGTTCCTGTCTCTGTCTCTATCCTGTCTCTCCATGTGTATGTGTGTGTGTTGGATGCATATGAATGTACAGGTGCAAGTGCATGGTCTTGCATGTGTCAAGGCCAGAGAAGGACATTAGTGTCTTCCTCTATCATTCTCCTGCCATATTGTATTGAGACAGGGACTGACACTGAATCAGAAGTTTGTGCTTTAGGTCAGGTTAAGGCTGATGAGCTTTCAGGGCCTGCCTATGTAAACATATGCCATTATGCTTGATATTTTGTGTGGGTCTGGGGTCCATACTCAAGTCTTCAGGCTTTCAGAGTAGAAATTCTTACCCACTGAGCCATCCTCCAAGGATTTACTTGATTTTACTGAGCATTACTTTTTGTCATCTCTAAAGTGACATGAGTGATAGTAAGCACATTGTAGACTTTGTAGAAAAGGTTCATAAGATAATGGACAAAAGGTGCCTGGTGTAGCACCTGATAACAATAAGCAGTGAGCCAGAAGTTAGTCATTGTGAATATTCTCTGTGATAGAACTTGTTACCATCCACACAGGAGCTTGATGATAAAGCCAAAATCTAATTGGCTCATTATAGCCCTTTACCAGGAGTCCATATAGACCCTTGACTCCACAGTGACAGAAACTCTGGTGGCCATGTCACTCAGAATACAAGACCCTCTTTTTTAGACCCAAGGATCGGAAACAGTTATTTTATTGACCTAGTATAGTAGGTTATGAGCTAAATATAATTTAGACCTAATCATTAGTTCTCCGAGGGAACACAAACACCAGCTTGATGAATCATACTTTGCAGATGAACGTACTGAGGCAAGAGATATGAAAAGAGTGCAGAGCTGGGGAAGGCAGCTGCTCACTGTCACACGTACTGCTGCTTCACATGCAGGGGCTCACACCAATGGCTCTCACTCACTGCCAGTGTCTTCTTTATCCTATTCAATAGTCCCCATGGGGACCAGTGAAGTTACTTGAGTCTTCCAACAGGTCCTGTCTTGTCCAGTTAGCTGTCTGGTACTGCCTACATTATGAGCCTATCATGCTCTGGAAGTATTGGTTTTTATTTTTGTTCAGAACTAGACTCTTAACATCTTAGACCCTGGGGGCTGTGGCCTCTCCACTCCACCACAATAATGTACAAGAAGACAGACAACTCATAAACAAGTGAGCATGCTTGTGTTCTTGTACTGCTAGTTTTATTAAAAGTAAGCTTGTGGCTGGATTTGGCCCACGGGCCTGGATTGCCCACTCCCCCTCTGCTGCTGCTGGGAATGCGGTCCACACCAGCATCTGCAACAGCACCCATAATTCATAGAAAATACAGCACTATGGACCCTGCCCCAAAGCCACCAAATTAGAATTTGGCTCCAGCAAGACAACTGGAAGGTTGCCATGCACATTGACCTTCATGCCTCTGCCCTGTGTGTCTTCAACTTGCAGAATGCCTCCTACAATCCACATACCATACTAAGTGTAATACAAGCAACAAGGCTACAACTGTCACCGCAGAGCAAAGCGACCATTACTTCCCCATTTTGTACACAGGGATACAAAACCTCTATATCTGGAAGAAACAGTAAGATGGCAGGCAGTGTTGAGGTTGAACTAGGAATCAAATCAGTAAAATGGCTTGTGCAAGGGCCACATGGGGCACTTCAGAGGCACTGATGCTGGGGTTGAAGAATCATCGCTAACCTGATTATAAATATGGATGTTTCAATGCTAACTAAATCATCACACAGCTACAGAAACAAACTTCCACTCTCACAGGTAACACTCAAAGAGGAATGCCCCTTTCCACACCACTGTTGGTTCAATTTTATCTGACATCAGAAACTCTTCAAGACCCATGTCATGACTAATGTGTTTCTTATATTGTTTTCTAATAAATACTAAAAATTATTTTAAAAATTTGAAGTAACTTACAGACAAATATGAAATAAAAGGCAAAATGAGGGAATGATGTAGGAAATTGAATTATGAATGTAGCCAGGGGTTATGATGCTGTAAAAGACATGCCACCAAGTCCTGGGCTTTCTCCATAGGATCTTATCTCTGTATTAATTTTTATTTATTTTGAAAAATTTGGTATATTTGTTATGTATTTTTGTCATATTTATCCAATATTATTTCCCTCCAAATACCCTTAGTATCCCCCCATCACCCATCCAATTTCATATTCCCATTTTTGTTGCTGTAGTAAATAACTCCCTAAATCCATTTATTACTGACCATATGTGAATGGGTTTAGAGGTCACCCACTGGGACATGGATACTCTACCAGCAGCCATGTCCCCAAAAGAAAGTAACGCTCTCTCTCCAGTAGCAACTATCAACTGCCATGCTCGCTTGCCAGGTGTGAAGTATGAGGAGAGGTCCCTCCCCAGTTCTTTTGGAATTTTGACTGGCTGGGTATTGTGCAGGTAACCACAGCTGTCGCGCGTTGGTGTGTGCCACAGCCACATCATGTCCAGCAGCCAGCATGTCACAGCTCTCTTCTTCATCTAGCAGCTCTTCTGTTTTTCTACCCACTCGTCAGGAATGCCCCATAGGCCTTGCATGGGAGAAGTTTATATAGATGATTCATCCACAAATGAGAACTCACAGTTACTCATACTTGGCACTCTGTCCAATTATGAGTCTCCACATTGACCAATAACCGCTGTGAGAAGAAGCTTCTCTGACATAAGTTGAGAGCAGCACAAACCTATGGGTATAAAGGTCAATATTTGTAGGTAGGATGACTATTCAACATAACAAGAGTAGACTCCTCCCTAGGGCCTATGGTATTCCCAGCCATGAGCTTTGACCAGCTTTCCAGTATCTGGCATGAAAGCCCTCTTGTAGGACAGGCATCTGAACCAACAGAAAGTGGTTGGTTGCCTCCGTAACCATCAATGCTACTCTTGCACCAGTGGGCACATCTTGCCATTAAAGTAAGTATTATAGCATATAGGGTTTAAGTTGGTTGAGGCCATTGGCATCTTTTCTCTCCCAGTAGCCTGCCAGAACTTTCTGGTACTATGTAGTTAGCAGAGGCAGAGGCAGTTTTCTGGCAAGTCCAGTTTGATTTCTCTCTGTCCTGCGTTCAGAATGAGTAGTGTCTCCAGCAATAGGGTTTTATCATCTAATTGTGATGGGCAACCAAGAGCAATGGTAAAGGCCTGTGTTCTTTTGGTGCCTCTGGGGTCTTCTTGACTAAGATCTCATAGGGAGATAACTCATCTAGTTGCTTTTCTAAAACACCATGGCCCAAAGCAACTTGGAGCAGAAAGGGTTTATTTCATCTTACAACTCCCAGGTCACACTACATCACTAAGTGAGGTGAAGCAAAAACTGAAGCAGAAGACATGGAGGAATGGTGTTTACTGGCTTGCTCATATGGCGTGATCAGTCTGTTTTTTTACCCAGTCCAGGACCACCTGCCCATGGATGGCACCACTCACAATGGGCTGCGCCCTCCAACATTAATCAAGAAAATTCCCTATAGACTTGCCTACAGGCAATCTGATAGAGGGATTTTCTCAGTTAAGGTTCCTCTTCCCAGATAATCATTTTCCAAAAAACCCTGCCATGTCATATGTCACACCTGGCAGTGAGATTTTCCTTTGATGACTTATGTCTTCCTGAGCATCATGGCTCACCTGTGCAAGGCACCTCCGTTCCAGCTCCTTTCTGTGTATATTCTATTTTTAATTATCACTAAACCAGTGGGTTTCTGTAAGACTTCTTCATGTATCTTTCGCTTTAGTTAACCACCCCTCACCTCTTCTTTGCCTTGCATTCCCACCTCCATTCCCACTTAAACTTTCATTTAAAAAGTACAGCCAGAGCTTGTTCTATGGTGCTAAGAGTCCAAGCTTAGAAAACGCTTGTTTGTGGAGCCAGTGAGATGGTTCAGCACATACAGGCACCTATCATGCATACCTTGGCAAACTGAGATCAATCCCCCAAATTAGCATAAATGTGGAAAAGAGAACGAATTCCACAAAGCTGTCCTCTGACCTCCACATCCACACATCCACACAGAATGCTCCCACCACAACAAAAATAACAACAATAATAAAACATTTGTTGGTGAAGCATAGCTTTAATTTCTACTTTTTCACAAGCATGAATAATAATATTCCTCATAGAAAGTGTAAGTATGAAATAAGAGGCATGTTCATGACTTGAAGCACAACTTAGTAATGGAGCATGTGCTTGGTATGGGACTGTGAGCATAGGTTCAAAATCCCCCCAAACAATAACTCTACTAGAATATAAAAATATTGTATTATGCCACTCCAAACTGAATGGCCTTTTAAGCAGTATAACATAATAATTTCTGTGTAACATATAATCACACTATTTAATGTTTGCTGATTATTTATTTATTCATATGAGTGTTTCTAAATGGTTTATCCTATTCAATCTTCACAACTCTAAATTCCTAAAATTATCCCCAATTATTTTATGGTTCTGATTAATTTGAAACAATTGTGCATATTCATGAGGTACAATGTGACACATGGGCATAGACTGTACCAATCAAATCAGAATGTAACATCCATCTCCCTCTTTCCTTGTGATTGAAGCCTTTGAGTTCTTTTCTTCTAGAGCTTCAAATATTTAGTAGGTTGTTGTGAGCTGTAATCACTCCATTGTGCTGTAGAATATTGAAGTATATTTACTTTACTGATCTGTGATTGGTTATCCAACTTACATCTAGCATACTCCCTTCAACCTTTTCACCTTCTAATGTTGTGTGATATTTTGTTTGTGTTCTGATGAATAAAGTTTGCCTGGAGATCAGAGGGCAGAGCTAGCCACTAGTTAACCATAGAGGCCAGGCAGTGGTGGCTCATACCTTTAATTCCAGCACTTGGGAGGCTCATGCCTTTCATCTTATCACTTGGGAGACTCACATCTTTAATCCCAGCCTAATTAGGAGGTGGAGACATGATCTCGGCACCCCTTTCAGTCTGAGGATCTGGAGAGGTAAGAAGTCACTAGTGGCTGCTCCTTTGCTTCTCTGATCTTTCAGGTTATTGTCCCAGTATTTGACTCTTGATTCTTATTGATTAGACTAATTAGGTTCATGCTCCACCCTCTAGTATTCATAGCCACACTTAGATACAATAAAATAAATCTAAGTTAAGTGACCAGCCATCTGGTATACCAGTCAGCTATTATTGGGTACAAAATCACCTTGAAACATAATTGTTTAAAATGTTGTTCCAAATTCTTTTCATCAACAGTTTAGGCTGGGTTCAACTGGGATGGTTCATCTATGCTCCATGTGGTTTTGCATCTGAGAGAACTGGGGCCCCTCTTCCCATGGTGTCTCTACTTGAAGCAAGTCAGTTCTTCACTTGGTAAGATGACGCAGTAGCTTCCAGTGAGCAGCATGAAAGACAATCATTAATGAATAGGTGCCTGTCAAGCCTCCCAATGGTCCACTTGGGTCTCAAATCTGAAATCAAGATGTTAATACCTCAACAAGAGTATGTGTCTAAGAGGCAAGGTTTCTTGAAAGTTACTGACTTGAACTCTTCTACTCAGAATGCAAATGCATGTTCTGAGTTTAAAGAATTCTGACTTTAGCATTTATGATTGTAACCAGCACATAGTATTTGCCACCAAAAGCACATGCATGCATGCACGCACGCACACATGCACACTTGTGTACACACACACACACACACACACACACACACACTTGTTTTCTATTTACATTGTGGTTTTAGCAACTGCCTTCTGAAACAGCACAGGCATTCTGAATCACATCTCTAGACAATTCCTTTACCACAGAAAATCCCAAGAACTGTATGGTAGACTTAAGAAAGCACGAATTAATGGTAGGAGATTCCTTTTCACTTCTTAACATGAGAAAGATTGAACTTTACATAAACCTCTCTAGGGACAGAGCTAATACTGAAGGTGGCGTTAACGCATGAAAACACAGCAGCATTGCCTCCCTCTGTGTAACATTGTACTGTCAACACACAACCCTCCAGTGAGTGAGACTCTTGTGCACGCTGGGCTCTCCCTCCAGCATCTGAAAGTTAGGCAGGCTTTCTTAGCATGGTACAAAAGAATGTTTTAAGGTAATTCTGTTGGTGCAAAATATGTGTCAGAGCTGAGACACTAGAGACAAGAAAACTAAGATGATGGAGCACAGAGAGGTGTTACTGATATAGAAAGGATAGAAATGGCCTTGGTCATCATATAAAGGGAAATGGCAATCGGCAGGGTTTTAAGGTTAAGTCCCCTACTTTGAATGTCTGGCATTTGTCTCTTCTCAGGGTACATAGTGCTTATACACTGGAATCCCATGATAGGTTGTGGTGGTTTGAAAGAAAATAGCCCCCAAAGAGAATGACACTAATAGGAGCCATGCCCTTGTTGAAGTAGGTGTAGCCTTGTTGGAAGAAGTGTGCTACTGTGGAGGCAGGCATTGAGGTCGCATATGTGCTCCAGCCATGCCCAGTATCTTAGACCACTTCCTGTTGCCTGCCTATCAAGGTGTGGGACTCTTAGCTCCAGGACCATGTCCGCCTCCATGTCACCATGTCACACCATGATGATAATGGACTAAACCTCTGAACTGTAAGCCACCCCAATTAAATGTTTTCCTTCCTAAGAGTGGCTGTGGTCACAGCATCTCTTCACAGCAGTAGAAACCCTAACTAACAGGGCAGGGACATCATCTCAGGCAGAAGAAAGTTGTGTGCTGCCCTCAGACCTGCAAGATCTTGCTGGCTGACCCCTGGGACACCAGAGACGTTGGAGAAAGTCTAGGACTAGAATTTTAACAGGAATGTTGAACAGATGCTGTGATGAGGGTGGCATTGAGAAAGGTTGCTCAAGTAACAGAGAATGTTGAGTACCCTTGGCTGTATGAAGACAGTGCTGGAAATGCAGGTCTGAGCCACCAAGGACGGCTCTGGAGTCAGAATCAGGACACACATTCTCTGTGTTACCATCTGTGTTGGTTTGGGTTGTTTTGTTTTGTTTTTTTCTTCTACAAGTAATGGCTAGGTAATAAAATCATTGGAGCTGGGGTAAAATAAGGAAGATAGGCCTGCTTTTTCCTTTGTAATATCTGTATTAATAAATAATACAATCCTTTGTATCCCCAGATGATTGAGAGATGCCCGTCATATCTGAGATTTACGTTTTCTTCTGCCTTTTAAAAATTATCTCACAATTTACCAAAAAGAAAAGAAAAATGAAGATGAAGAAAGGGAAGAGGAAAGGAAGGAAGGAAGGAAGGAAGGAAGGAAGGAAGGAAGGAAGGAAGGAAGGAAGGAAGGAAGGAAGGAGAAAGTCAGAGGGAGGGAGGGAAAGAGAGATGGAGAAAGAAGGAGGGAGAACGAGAGGGAAGGAGGTCATCACTGTATAAATGATAAGGGCATGCTTAGAGAAAACAGTGGGGAAAATTAACTTAATGTAGCACTCAGTGATGCACTGTTAGCATCATTATACAACGGATGTCCTGAAGAGACATACTGCCATAGCCTATTGTCACAAAAACTCATCTACAGGAAAGAACAAAAGAAAGAATTTTAATAAAACATTTTGCCCTGAGCAAATGTGCTTCTTGTACCATCCACGAGAAAGGACAGCTGTTTGATAGAACCTGAGCCCTGACCTTGCTTTGGGACTTTTCCTGACTTAATGCCATTGAAAGTAAATTCATGAGCTCCCAAAGGTGCAGAATCCATCCCGCCTCAGAGGTGCTCAAGGAGTGGTCGTGCCCCGTGATTATTTACACTGCAGCCTTCCAGAAATCCCCAGTGACCTTGAAGGTTTTGCCAAAGTCATTTCTCACAGAAAGCACTTCTCTGAGGGCAACTTTGAAAGAATTTACTAACAAGGAAGAGGGGTTTATGTATAGCTATAATCCAACAACTTGTGCTTTCAGATATAGGTGATTTATTTAAAATTACTCTAAAAACAAAGGCAACATCTGCTCAAAGACAATTGAAACTTTTTCCAATGTGAAATGACAAGCCAGCAAATGCAAACTGGCCACTTCTTTAGAAGTCTTTTTGATTTCCAGACTGAGGTCCTTCGGTTCAGTAAGGCTTTCGGGCATAGTCTGTCTCCATATAGTATTTCCTGTGATTCCAAACCACGCACATTCATCACTGATAAGCACATCTTTACAAGCAATGCTGTGGTTAACAAATTGCCTTTCTGTCTGAAAGGACCAAGCAACCAGTGTCTGCTTACGACACCCCAAGACCAAGTTCTCAGCACAAAGGAGATTGACTTGCTCCAGAGGGACAGAGGGCAGAGAATAAGAGACAAAGACGAAGCTAGGGGATGAGGAAGAAGGGGAAGGAAGCAAGGGAGAGGGGGCAGGGATATTTCCCAGGGACAAAGGACTGCCTCTGGATAGAGAGGAGACAAACATGATCCATAGGCAAATGGCAGTTTATAAAGGAAAGAGGGAAATCCCCAGGTTAGGATGAGTTCGTTTGTTTTGATTGGGCAGGTTAACTACATGAGCCAAAAGGGGGCTTTTGATTACTGGACTTCAATACTTTGATAGATGGACCTTGGTAGTCAGTCTCAGGAAGAGGAAGTGGCCAAATGAGGGACTAGACCTTGGTGGCTGGCTTCAGGAATGCAATCTATGGTTGATTGAGGCAGGGGGAATGCAGGAGGTCATGCAGGAGGGCAAGGCCTACCAGAGCCATGGCCGCAGTGCCGGGGCTGCCAGAGCCCTTCACTGTCCCTACTAATTATTTCAATTCCTGGAGGTAAGACAGAACATGGATGGGGATCACCATTTGACACAGGAGAACTTTAGCCTGAGACAATCTTGTCACCAGTGATAGGGACAGATGCAGAAGCTTGAGAAGTCCCGGTTTTTAACTTGGAGACTTCTGTTCAGGCAAAACTGGGATTTGCAGCTTCACCACAGAAAAGAATTGCAGGACAAAGCAGAGTTGAAGATTTTATTAGAAGACATTATTACATAGACCACAAATATTGGAGTTAATAGAAAGAGGCACTCAGGGAAAGGATGACACATACCCAAATGTGGTTGTGGGTTTTACCAGAAAAAGCCACAGCTGGATTCTTTACAGTGGGCATATACAGGAGATTGGTGGCTCTCGAGCTACAGTACAAAGGTTGCTAAGGGCCCCTCCCCCTTTTAACATTGCTCAGAGACTGTGTCTCCCCACAATGCTAAAAGTTGAAGGATTCCCTTCTGTAAACAAAGTTGAGAAGTAGAATTAAGGAAGGGGCTTAGTTTAGGACTGAAATGGAGTGCTAGGAACTCAAGGTCATACACCATCTTGGCCCTAAGGAAGCATGGACCATTCACTGTCCTTGACAAGATGGCGTTTGGAAAATATATATTGTCTCTGTAGCCAATTTGGGCTTCATCAGTGGTGTCTGAAGTCTTTTGACTGCCGCAGGACAGGCAAGCCAGACCTTTCTTCCTCATGCTCTGTGTCCCATATCCCTATAATCTGTCTTGCCTCACTGTGATTTGCTTAGCATCAGGCATTGCTCTGAATATTGGTTATTGGGTTTTAAATAATCAGGCCATTGTTCTTACCTCATAGTGCTTACCTTTTATAATGAATATTTGCGAATAGGTGAAGACATAACTGTGTAGTATAGAATCAAGGGACAGCAGAGGTGAGGCTGAGACCACAGCCATCTGCCAAGGGTTTTTCCTCGCATCTTCCATCACTGAAAATCCTAGAATGGTCCTAGAACAACAGTCCACATTATGCCCTGTTATGACTCCCACCCATGCAGATAGACGCATACAACACAGCTTTCCCTCCCTCCACACATGAACACCGGCTGTCTAGTGCAAAGCAGTGATCCTGTGCCCATGGATTGCTGCTGGCCATCAGCAAGGGTAATGTCAACGTTCTAGAAAGGTTCTTTTCAAACCTGCTTTGGAGATATTATAGATAACAGTAGTTCTAGGTACCAGCATGGTTATTTTGAGAACAAGGGAGACCAGCAGATCAGCTTCTCCTAAATATACAGGTCAGGGAAAGAGATGCTTGAGGACAGTGCGGCAGAAACAGTGGTTCTGTGTTGTGTCTGCCTATGTGTGTATGTGTGCAGATGTGTATATGTGCACATGTGGGTACATGTGCCTTTATGTGCAGGTAGAAGTTAGAAGACAAACTCATGCGCCATTTTTCCACCTTGTTTTTTGAGATAGAATTCCTCACTGACCTGGTAGTACCCAGTTGATCTAGGCAAGTGGCTGGCCAGTGAGTCCAGAGAGCTACCTGTCTCTGCCTCTTCAACACAAGGCTCACCAGTGTAGGCTACCACAGCTGTGTATCTCCATGGCTTCTGGGGATGGAACTCAGGCCCTCAGGCTTGCATGACATGCACTGTACCAACTGAGCTACATCCTCAGCTCTTTCCTTATCTTAAGAGCCATCTGAAATCATCTTATGAATAATGTTAGTAATAACTGGACAATCAAAAATGCCATGACTATGCTTGTCACTATGTAACAAAGTATCTGTAAGGAAGGTACCCTGGATGGTTAAGTGAATTTAAAGATGTGCGTGTGTGTACACTTGTGGAGGTACCTACAAATCAGAAGATGGGTTCCGATTCCCTGGAGCTGGCAGGCAGTTGAGAGCTGGAGACCAAACTTGGGTCTTCTAGAAAAGCAGCAATCGCCCCTAACCATTGGGCCGTCTCTCCTGCCCACAGTTAAGTGGATTTAAAATGATTCAAATACTCATATCCAAAAGTATTGCTCTGTCAACTCACAGGAAAACTTCACAGTGGAAACCTCCATCTCCCATCCTCTGATCCATTTTCAGTGCTGATTTCGGCTCCCATGCAGAAGGATATGACTTCTGAGTCCATCCTCAGTTCAAAATACTCACTATGCTGCCCTCAGAGGAGATGTTAAAAAAAAAAGCCAAGGCTTGTTGTACTTTTCCGATGATGAGGACCCCGGCTTTGTGTATGATAGGCAAGCATACTACCAGCCGAGCTACATCCCAGGCTGGTATCTGCTAAGAGATCAGGACACACACACACACACACACACACACACACACACAAAGGAACACCAGGTACTAGGGCCTCAATGTGTCCCCTTCAATAGCCAGATGTTGCCAGTGTGGCAGTGTTAAGAGACGGGCCTGCTCACAGCACCTTGGGCTGAGAGGGCTCCTTCCTCACAGACGGCACATGCGTTGTGCGGGGTGAGGCTGTCTTGCCCTTCCTGCTTCCTTCCACTGAGTGTAGACGCAGCAAGAAGACTCTCAACAGATGCTGGTGCTTTGGTTTAGTTTCTCAGCCTCCAGAGCCACAAGAAAATAAACCCCCAGTGTTAAGCTACCGGGTCTCAAGTATTTTACTGTAACAGTACAAAATGGGTCAACACAAAGACAGAGGTGGACAGCCATCCACAACCACAGAGCGAGCCCTGGAAGAACCCATCCTGCTGATGCCTTGATCTTGATTTTCAACCTCCAGATCAGGAAGGAATTGGCTGCCAATGGGTAAGCCATCCAGTCTGTGCTACTTCATTACCACCACTGTATTAAGGCAATGTCCACCCCAGTCAGGGCCTCTGCCACCCTAGACTCTGCCCCCAAAGCCATATAAGCTTCCTGCCCCCAACTTCCATGTCTGCACCTAACTCAGGGTTTTTGACAGAGCCTTGGGCAAGATAATGGCTTAGGGGATACTAGCAACTGACTGCAACTGTGAGTGTGTGTGTGTGTGTGTGTGT
Organism: Peromyscus maniculatus bairdii; assembly: GCF_049852395.1. NCBI lineage: Eukaryota > Metazoa > Chordata > Mammalia > Rodentia > Cricetidae > Peromyscus > Peromyscus maniculatus. The sequence goes on along the minus strand of NC_134857.1, from coordinate 8,455,450 downwards.
GTGTGTGTGTGTGTGTGTGTGTGTGTGTGTTCATTTGTTAAATTGGTTTTTGTGAGTACAGGCCATGTGACCCATGGTAAGATTATGGAGGTCAGAGGAGAACCTCAGCTGTGAGTTCTCACCTTTTACCCTGTTTGAGATACGTGAGATAGGGCCTCTTCTTGTTCACCACTCTGTCCTCCTAAAATCTGGTCCTCAAGCTCCTGGGGATCCTCCAGTCTGCTTCCCAGTCACCATTGGAACACTGGAATTCCACGTGTGTGCCATGGCACCCAGCTTTACATGGGATGGATGATTTGAACTCGGGTCCTTGTGTTTGTTCAGGAAGCGCCTTACCCACGGATCAATCTCCCCAGCCCATGTCTTGGTTTTCAATACCAAACGACTATGACATAAAGTCTTTATATATTATCATCACTTTTTTAATGCTGAGGTTTTATAAAGCACACACTTCAATCTAAGTCACAGGGGCGGGGTTCACTTTTCCTTCAACAGTGAAGCTCTCCTGGCTAGTGGCGCTGTATTTACATATCCTAACAAAGTTCCGCTCTCGCTGTTGTTTTTATAAGGAACAGAGGGACCAGAGTCAAATGTAAAGTGAAGCCTGGGCAAAAATGACAAGGAAATCCTCTCTGATTGGTAAAGTGGTAAGGGGATGTAGTACACCAGGGAAGATGTGAACCTCACAGGCTTTCAAGCAGAAATGAAGATGGATGAGCATGTGACCCACGGGGGAATTCAGGACTCCGTCTTAGTTTATAAATAGTGGCTGTCACCTTTTATCACATTCTTAAAATAGCCCGGAACATTAACAGAAAAGAACAGACAACTGAAGTGTATCGTGACAGATTTTGTCAATGAAAATAATTAACCTTCAACACAAAAAGAGGAGGGATGAGGAGGCTGGGAGTGTGAGGGGCTGGGACGGCTGGTCTCGCTGGGCAAGTGCAGGGACCGTGATGGGGATGGGAGTTAGTGATGGGACAGCATTGTCATTCCACAGGGCTGGTCTCGCTGGGCAAGTGCAGGGACCGTGATGGGGGTGGGAGTTAGTGATGGGACAGCACTGTCATTCACAGCTGGTGGTACGGCCTTCCTTCGCTGTAGGCAGCACGCAGAGCTGAATTCTGCACATGAGTTGAATGAAGAGGAGTCCTTCCCTGCCGTTCTGGGGACTGCTGCCGAGGAAAGGTGATCACACCCATCTTACGGGGCAGGGCGGGAGGTTTGTCGTGAGGCATAAACCACTGGGCTCAGAGTCAGAGGTCAGGAGGAGACATTCGAGTGATTTGGGAGAGCTGCAGAGAAGGATCCATATATGATGGTGGGTCTTTCAGGAAGAGTGAGATTATTCTAGAACCCATGACCGATGACGGAAATGAGTCAGTAAATGACAATAAATGTAGACGCAGCTGATGTTTTTGTAGGTACTCGTGCTTTTATTGATTATTCTATGCTAGAAAAAAGTTAAAAAAATAATTTATCTGAGGAAGAGAAATGGAACCTAAACTACATAGTAGGTTAAATATACCAAATACCAATTAATACCCTCCTCCAACTCCACTCGCAAGCAGGGGGCAAAGCCGTCATCACTGCAGGTGCAAACCAGTTTGCAAGGAAAGGAACATGCACAGCCAGGTACTCCGGGAACAGCCTATTGTCCCCCATCGCCACCACAGCCACCCCCAGCTTCCTGTTACCATAATGAAACACCTGAGATAATGTGCTTACAAAGGTCGGGTTGGGAGGTTTAACTCCATGGTATAGTGTCCTCATTGTTTGAATCAGGGCAGCGGGTCTCAGGAGCTCTCAGCAGGTAGGACAGAACAAGCAGTTTTCTTAGTAGCTATGGTGAAGAATTTGGACAGGAATTTAGACACCAGAGACCCACAGTCCCTTTCCAGGGCACACTTCCAGTGACCTGCCTCTCACTGAGCCCCACTTCCTAACTCACAACCTCCCAACAGCACCACCCTGGGGACCAAGCCTTGAGCACATGGTCCTTCAAGAATCCTTTCAATTTTTTATTTTATTTATTTATTATTATTATTATTATTATTATGTTGTTGTTGTTGTTGTTGTTGTTGTTGTTGTTGTTGTTGTTTTTGAGACAAGGCTCCTCAGTGTAACTCTGGGTGTCCTGAAACTCACTGTGTAGACCAGGCTCGCCTCAAACTTAGAGATCCACATGTCTCTGCCTCCCAAGTGCTGGGATTAAAGGTGTGCCCACTACTGCCCAACTTGAGCATCATTTTAAACTGCAACAGGCACTGTGTCCTCTGCAGGGAGTCTGGGAACATCTTGGAAGGTGGGGGGCTACTTACTAGAACCGTTAACTTCAGGCTGGTATGGACAGATCCTAAGGAAGGGCTGCCATATACCAGAGGAGGCAATTTTAAAGCTAGGTGGCACCTTAGTGATCTTAGAAACACCACTAATGCCAGGGTCCCAAGGTCTTTGTCATGGCGGTGCTGGGTGATTTTTAATGGAGCCACAAATAAGCATACCTAAGACCACACCCTGGGAGGTAGCTTCACTGGTGAGTACACATGGTAACATACACAAAGCCCCGAGTTTGGTCTCCAGGAGCACACAAACTGGGCACGGTGGTCCACACCTGTAACCCAGGCACTTGGGAGACAGAGGCAGGAGGATCAGAAGTTCAAGATCATCTTGGACTACATGAGACCTTGTCTCAAAACACAAAACAGGGGCTGAAGACAAGGGCTGGAGAGGTGGTTCGGTGGCTCAGTGGCTCGGTGGTCTGCACTGGCTGCTCCTTCAGAGGACTAGGGCTCAATTCACAGAACCCATGTGGCTGCTCACAACCATCTATACCTCGAGTTCCAGGGGCTCCACTGTTCTCTGGTTTCATGGGCAGTGGATGCACGTGGCACAGACACACACGCAAAGACCACCGCTCACTGTCCAAGTTGAAGCAGGACTGTGCCTTAGAACACCTCAGCGTTGAAACGCTGAACAATTGTCACTCTGTTCTACAGGTGATGAAACTGAGGTTCAAATTCATTTAACTCTTAAATTTTAAATCAGGATTTTACTAAGTAGCAAGCAGTGCCCTGCCGATGAGGTTGTAAAACTCCTCAATCAAAAGTGTGTTTCTTCCTCTGAGGAGAAAGCTGAGGCAGGGAGGTACTGTGATGGGTACCTGCCCTGATGCTCAAATCTATGGCCAGAGGCTAGGATGTGGCTCAGTCAGTGCTTGCTCAGGAGGCACAAAACCCTGGCTTCTATTCCCTGCACCAAATGAGCAAGGTGTGGTCAGAGGCAGAAGTATCCTGTCTCAAAAACAAAAAACACAAAAATGCAAAAAAAAAAATCTCCAGGTCTTAGGGCTCCCACTGCAGATGCTTCCCCAATCCTTAGAGTTCTTTGGGGCCATGCAAGGGAGGCTGACGGCTACTTAGTGGTGTACTGAGACATGCTTGGCTACAGGAGAGGTTGGAGGGAGCAACAAGTGACAGCAAACAGGGTTTCAGAACAATCTGAAAGCTGATTCCTGAGTTAAAACAATTAGCATGACCACACACACACACAGAGTGGGTGTGGGGGAGGCACACACATATATAGGCACACACCGAGAGTCATATGCACACATAGGTTCACACGGGCACTCACATGGCATACACACACACACACACACACACACACACACACACACACACACACACACACACAGGCACACACATGGCATACACACATACACACAGGCAAACACACAGGCACATACACACAGAAACAGATCACTTGGTTACTGCTGGTTGAGTCAGAAAAGCTCTAAAGAGGCCCCCAAAAAGAATCAAAATACCTGTGTGTATTACTTTCAGAAACTTCTAGGAGCATTGTAAGAAACCTTTATAATTCAAGTTCCCCATTCAGTGTAATTCCACTAAACTCCCAAACTGAAGTACAGGAAGATGGACTTCTTGGTTGCTTGAGGGTTGAAATAAGATGTTTCCATTCCACCCCTCCCTTAATTGTATAACCTTGTGACACTTACAGGAAGGATCTGACTCTCTGGCACTGTCCGAGCTCTAGCGAGCCAGCCTGCCCCATGGCGGGTGCTCCCATCTGCCAGGCACAGCAAATGAGCAGTCTAGACTCATTATCTCAGCCCCAGAGCCTCGGAGCATGAGCTCCGAGTTCAGGGAGAGAACACAGAGGCAGAAGGCAGAATGAATGGGCCACACTATTTTCTGACCAGTCGAAGGGCTGTGTCACTTACAAAAAGCAGAGAATGACTACTTTGCATGTGACCACGTACATTTTAGCCCCGTTCACCCTGCTGTGGGTCCCTGTTACCCCTGGCTTAATCACAGCAGCACAGTTTCACTCCCTGGTAAATATGCAGACCAAGATGCTACATTTCCAGGGTTACCTGGACCAAATGGTGAGCACCTTTGTCTCAGAGAACTCAGGAAGTCTGCTCTAATAAAAACTGGAATCATTCCCTCATCAGTTCTTACTGGGGATCACTGGAAACCAGAGTTTGTTTCCTTCAGCCCCCACCCCTAGGATTGCTATACTGGCTTGCTGGTGTAGAAATACAGCCCAAGAAGAGCCCAAACAGGAAGCCTTATTTTCTTCATACATGAGCGCTTAAAATTGACCAGGCATTTTCTGCATGTTAGAACTGTACTGAGTGAGCACTGCACATGTAAAGACTTATCTTCATTGGTTGCCACACCTCACTTTTCATACGCAACAATGGGCTCACGTGTCTTTTCCGGGGGTATATAGCTAATGTGAGGGGAGGAGGTAAGAGCCATAGGCTTTGAGGTTTTAGAATAGGTGTTCTTGACCTCTGTGGACTCCAGTAGGGCATTGTGGCAGCCTTTGAAGTTTCTGTGACTAATTGCAGCACTCTTATTCTTAAAGAGCTGGTGGCTGAGTCAGGAGAGCAGATAATAAAGAGAAGTTGCTGCAGTGTGACACTGTCCTAGAGGGATTCAGTTTGCCCAGGGAAGCTCAGGGGGACCGCACACAACGGTAACTCAAGAAACAACTCTAAAAGAACTCCTTCAGCTCCTCTAGTCACATTACCCACCGACCAGCATCTGTGCCCCGAGTTCCTCCTCCCACCCACAGGTACAGCCCTGCACCTGCGCATTACGACCCCTCTGAATGTGGGCTGCATCTCAAGCTCATCCAAAGCACACACCTTCATTTCCTACGCTAACACCAACTCCTTGATTTTTACAAAAGTGCAATCCATCGACAGCAACATTTGATGTATACCTGCAGAGAAAACTGATAATGCACTCTAAACAGATGCCTTACTGTCTAAAGGAGAGGAACTCATTGGATCCTTAGTTCCCACAGTAGATGAAAGTGACGGGCGCTGACTGTCAATTTGACAGAATCTGGAGTCACTTAGAAGGCAAGCTTCCAGCACACCCCCGAGGGTCGGTTAAGGTAGCCTGTGGGCATGCGTGTAAAGGACTGCCTTAATATGTTAATGGAGTGGCAAGATCCGCCCTGAAGGAGGGTGGCACCACCCCTGCACTCGGGTCCTGGAACACATAAAAAGGAGAATGGGAGCTAGGAAGCACACTCACGGCTCTATGCTTCCTCACTACAGATGCAATGTGACCAGCTGCCCTGACTTCCCTGACGCAACGGACTGTGCCCTCAAGCTACGAGCCTACCACAACCTCCCCTTCCTTCCTCAAGTTGCTTTTGTGTGGGTATTTCACCATAGCAACAGGAAAGGTGACTAAGACCATGAGCCTTGCAGACCCTGCCTGTCAGCGTCTGGAAGGCTGGTCCTCTGATACTTCCCATCCCTATCTCAGGGCTGTGGCCACATGCCTGCACTCCATCCCCTCAATAGGTCCATAATCTAAGCTTGCAGGACCATTTCCTCTCGGTTCTGGGACACATTCTCTATCTTACCAAAAGCTGTTGCTGGCACAGTTTAACCCTGACTACCTTTCCAGCCTCTTCATCTCTCTGTTACCTTTTCTAGTGCACAGCTTCAGCAACCCCATCCCGGTCACGTTTCATCCCTTCTTCACACACATCCTTCATTCCCTGGCCCCTCTCCCACTCATTTGGTGAAATTGCAGTCCTGGTTGAATTTAACTCCACGCTTACCCTTGTTCCCATGTGGTTAATACAGCCAGAGAGAGGTGCACAGTGGAAAGCTGTCTCGCTTCTTATTCATAACCATGAACCTCAATGGTCCTAAGGGCAAGCACATTACATTCCCTCAGGTATTACGAAATGCAATATTCCTTCACTCTCCATCTTATTGTTCCTCATATTCCTACCTCTACCCCTGCATCATCATCCTCGGCAGATGACCTTGATTCTGATTTCATTGAAGAGGGCTGGGGAGAGCAACTGCATAAATAATTCCTTAAGGCTGCCTGTCCCACTTCCCCACCTCCCAGCACCTGTGTCTGTAAGGTCTCCATGCTCTGAGTGACCGGAATCGTGGGAGGGCCACCCTCACACATCTACTCACAGCATCCCACGGGGCCCTTCCACGGCACTGTTGAACTTTCCTCCACCTTATGATCTTCAGCAGCAACCCAAAGGCAGACCACAATCTCTACTCGTTCAAGAACCTCCTCTTGGTTCCACTCCTCTGCCAAAACTGCCTTCTGTTTCTGCTTTTCTTTACAGCAGCGTCTCCCTGCCGCCCCTCTGGACTCTTCCCTCTCAGTCAGCTCTCAGTGATGTATCAAGTACCTGAGAGAGAGGATTTACAAGGAGGAAGGTTTCTGGTGTCTCATGACTTGAGAGGCATCAGTTCTAGGTAGGCTGGATCTGTTGTTGCTTGAGGTGAGGCAGGAATTCATGGTGGCAAGAATGCTGAGTAAAGGCTGCTTGCCTCCAGGCAGCCAGGAAGCAGAGAGGAGACAGCAAGAGGCCAGGACAGTGTAGAACCTAGAAAGGCACAGTGCTGTAAAAAGAGGAAGTTCTGCAGGGGCAGGCAATTTTATTGTTATTGGTCTGCAGCACCACATGTCTGGTCAATGTAGGCACTTGGTAAAAAAAAATTGCTAAATATTGAATGAAGAATAATATAATTTTAAAATATTTTTGATTCATTTTATTCACTCATCCTCATGTCCTATGCAAAACTGTATAGCATTTTTAAGCCCAGGGAGCCTTTTAAAATCATGTTGAAAAGCCTGGTATTCAAATTGCTGAGTAGCAACATCAGCCAAGATGCCAGGTCCTGATGATGTTCAAAATGATGGAGTTTATCCCTCTGCATTGAATCAAGCCAGGAACCAGGTGTCGTGACTCAGGGCACTCCAAGGAGACCAGGGCGGAGTTCAGTACCAAAGGATGAGTTGCCAGATTTCCAACAGGGCTCGCTTTCTGTAGGTGTCAGGACTTCTGACACATCTGCTTGAGTGGGCTCAGGACAAAGCTGAGCAAGGACAGGCACGGGCAAGGAGAGGGGGCAAGTCATCTCTGGGCATATTTTCATTATTTAACATTCCCCAGTTTGCTTTGACAGATGCAGGCAATCTCTGAGCAGTGTTTCCATGTTTTTCTGGAAAGGCATATCTAAGAGGGAAGCTCTGCTCTGTTCTGCTGATTATTTCTGAGGATAAGAGGGAAGGCTCTACTTTAGAAATAGCCATCAGTAACCAAAAGTAGAATTCAGAGGGTCCAGGGCATCACTGTACCACAGCTCCAGGTACAGCTGTGGAGGAATCTCAGACACTTATCAGGCTGACAGGAACACCTATTTTTTGTGAAGTCTCTCCACGTGCAGTAACCAGAGTGCATTGACTACATAACTAGGCAAGGATTCTGTGGTGGGGCTGTCAGGTGCCTGCATGTGTCACAAGTACGTAAAACATGCTACCACCACTAATGACGAAAACACTGAACCCCAGAAAGGGCAGGCAGCTTGTCTAGGTTTGCTCAGAGAGACCACAGTGGGGTCAGAGTTCAGAGTCGAGTCTCTTGACCCTGTGCTGACGAGCTTGCATGAGGATGAAGCTGCCGTTGACGGCAAGCATCCAGCGTGGAAAGGAGAATGGGTTGGAGTTGGCAAATAAGCACCAGTTACAGGATCAGACCAGGAACTGAGACCACCCAAGGTACATAGCCAGCTCAAACCCCTGGACACACTCAGTGGTACAATCTCAAGATCTTGACTGCAGGGCACAACCAGCAAAGCCTTCATGCCAATTTTCATACTTTGGTAGACTCTGGCAGATAGAGAAGTGGACAGACACATGGATATTCAGTCACACAGAGAGGGAAAACATACCCTGGTGCTGGGAGCAGGCTCATTCACCCCTCTCTTTCCTACCTAAAATCCAAGACATCGTTCATATCCTGCCCGGCTCCCTCCACCTCCCTCCCCAGGCCCGCATCAGCACTGGAAATAGAAGGGACCTGCTCTAATGGTTATGGTGCCTTGCCTTCTTCTCCCACCTTGCCACTTGGCACCGTGTTCAAGGTTTACATTGGCACCTGGGAAGCATAAGCCCCGATGAGGTAGAAACCAAGCCACATGGCAACATGTTCTCATAGCTACTGTCCTTAAAGCAATCCCAGAGCCTAACCCACTGACCCACTGTGGGCAAGTCAACCCACACACTAAACCAATTTTTTCTGTGTTACTTGACACTCCTGACCGTTCCGTGGTTACAGACCAGCTGCAGCACATTCTCCTCTCAGATCCTCGTGCAACCATGGGAGGCAGATCCTCCCACCCGAGTCAGATGAACCCCATGTCCCTTGAGGGAATGCTGGTTCTGAGGAAGTAATTGTACTCACCGTAGAGCCTGCCACCCGATACTCTCTAGGCAAGCGCTCACTGCTGAACTATGTGTCCAGCTCGTCTTCATTTCTGTTTGAGAGACTGCTTCACTAAGTGCCCAAACTGGAATCCACACTAGCCCGAGTTGGCCTTGTACCTGTGATCCTCCTGCCTCAGTCTTCCAAGAAGCTGGAATAGGTCTGAGTTACCAGGCCCTGCAAGCGATACATTCTCTTTAGCCTAGCTTGCATTTCCTTGTGTGGCAACTTTTTCCAGTTCTGATTTCAGAGCTGTGGGAATGGTTCAGTGTGTGCCTTCAATTCCCAGAACTCTTAAGTCTTAGATTTCTGACTGTTCCATTGCTATTTGGTAAACTTACATTGCTAGGAAAATTCTGGAAGCTGCCAGAGAACATCCACATGAATGACAGCTGTAACTCTGAACAAGAAATGAACTGAAGGATAAGGACAATGGACAGTCTAAGAGATGAGACCAGGAGAGGACACGTGTCACATAAGAAGACCTCTGTTCTGCCTCCCTCCTTCACTTGGGCCCTGTTCTGTCTTTCCTGACCTCCCAATACTCCCAACCTGGAGTCTGTGTCTGGGTTGAGAGAACTGCACTTCATCCAAAGAGAAAGATGTCAAAGCTGGGGGAAGGTGTTGAAGGGAGGGGACCTGGCGATGCTATCTTGAGCACACCTAGAAACTTGGTTGACCTTCAGCTTTGCTGAAACGTTTGATCAAAGGGGATTTACCCTGGGAAGCATTTTGTATATTCTAGTACCCTTCTTTCTGATATGGTCCAAAACCAGCACCCCCGCCTGAGGGTCACCAGTTCCTGGAGACTTAGTCCCCTGCCTGAGGGTCACCAGTTCCTGGAGACTTAGACCCCCGCCTGAGGGTCACCAGCTCCTGGAGACTTAGACCCCCGCCTGAGGGTCACCAGCTCCTGGAGACTTAGACCCCATCCCTTCAGGAAGCATCTGAGCAATTGTGTCAGAAAGAGACGGAAGACATGTGCACATCTTTTGTATCCTGGTGTGCTGGGCACTGAGTTCCTTTGAGAAAGGTGATGTCCTGGCTTAGCATGAGGACCCACAGCAGGCTGGCCTCCCTCAGTCACTGACATGGTTGAAACTTTCTCCTCACCTTCCGGGATTGATTGAAGAACCCAATCTGCCTTTCCGGGTTCTCTTTCTAAAATAAGTTCTCCATTGATTCTCTCTCAGAGCTCCCACAATCCCTGCAGCTGTTTTTTCATTTATGAACTGGCCCCAGATGATCATCAGCTATATTAGCATTTATTACTAGTGTAATATAGTATTATTAAGTAAAGGCTCAAGTCATACCAGAAAAATGAATGACTGAGAATTAAAATGTCTAGAGACTGCATACACATGTCAAGGACTGCGGGATGCAGAGAGAAGTTATGCTCTCCTCTTACCTCTCTCTGGTCCATACCTAGCAGGTATCAGTTAAACAGAGATGAGCAAATGTCAGGACCAGAAGCCCAACAAGCACATGGAGTGACCTGAGATATGAACGCTCCAAAGGACAGTTGGCAAGAAGCTGGCCTCTCCGAAGCTTCTAACGTTTAAGTTCATTGCCTACACTTCTTTCTGATGAGGACTGAAGTAAGATGGAGCAGGGGTGGGGGGTTCAAATGCCCCTGTTCTCAAAACGCCCTGTCCTTGAAGTGTCTTCCAGTGATGTCCCAAAGCTCTTTGCCACACAGTTGAAAGAACAAATGCACAGTGGACTGAGCTTGGCAAGTAAGGGAGGGAGGGTAGGACCTGCCCAGACTACAGGGCTCTTATCAGGCAGAACCCGAGACCTTGAGGAGCCCTAGAGCATCCCCCCTGCACACAAATTAGCAGCCAATTGTTTCCACTTGTACCTTCCGTGGGAATAAGACTGCACACAGCATTCCCAATCCCAGTAATGCTACAGCAAAGCCTGTAGGGGAGAGATAAGGTTAGGAAGCTGACAGGGTTGGGGGGGCTGGGCCTCTTCCTTTAATCTGACTCCACCTGTGCCTGCCTAGTGAGGGCCAAGGTCTCTTCATGGCCCATCGGGCTAACGGCACACATTTTATTTCATACACCCTCCTGCTGTGATATGAGAGAGAGAGAGAGAGAGAGAGAGAGAGAGAGAGAGAGAGAGAGAGAGAGAGAGAGAGAGAGAGAGAGAAACCTCATTTTCTTCAGTCACTTTCCATGCTTTTGCCATTGTGTTCTTTGGTTTTGAGACAGGAACTGGGACTGAACCTGAGCTCGCCATTTCAGATCCGCTGGCTGTTCAGCAAGCCCCAGGGATCCACCCGTCTCCACCCCAAAGCACGGGCTTCCGGAAGGTGCTGTTGTGCCTGGAGTTTCTGTAGGTGTTCGGGATCCCAGCTGAAGCCCTCATCCTGGTTCAGATGGCGGTTCACCCACTGAGCCATCTCCACAACTCAGGAGTTTTGATTCACCATTTTGAAAATTGAAAACATGGGAAATAGAAGCATAACTAAAATAACTTATAATTTAATGAAAAGGGGAATTGTAGAACTCAATCTTCACACAAGTAAATTGTAATCTGGCTTCATGTGTCTCCTGGAAGTCCTTTCTCTAACATCTTCTCTCTCGGGGGGTTGGGGTATCTCACCAGCTCAATTTGCAGCTCATCTGGACAGCCTAAGGGCCCACACTGCCGGGCTCTGCTCACTCCTCACTCACTGGCCTTGTTCGGGGCTCCTTGACAGAATCTTCCATCCCTCTTGCTTCAGTGATGTGTGCAGTGAAGGAAGAATGGCCTGTAAGGCTAACATTGCTCTTAGAGTACACTCCCCTGCCCAGTTCCTTCAGGAGCCACCTCGAGAGAACTGCTCAAGACACCACAGGCATGTGAGAGCTTTGACTGCTGCACTGCCTAGGCCCGCATCCTCTTGGTAGCTGTCCAAAGCTGTGTCCGGTATATGAGCACCAAGGTTTTAGTCCAAACCTGGAACTCCAGGCAGCTGGATAACAAAGAACATGTATACTTAGGACCCTCCATTCACGCTAACCCGCAAGGCTGTATTTTCTCATTTATAAAATCTACTGAGCACACCAACTTGACAGCATTATTTTAAGAAGTATGAACTAAACGATGTCCTTGATAACTTCTTATTTTCTGAAACTATACTATAATTACATAATTTCCTCCTTTCCCTTCCTCTCTCCAAATCCTCTCATATATCCCTTTCTGTTCTCTCTCAAATTCATGACCCATTTTTTTCATTAACTGTTGTTACATACATATATACATACACATAAATATTCTTAAATACATAAATAACTTATGCTTAGCATATAATGTACTTGTATGCATATTTTTCAGAGCTGACCATTTAGTAATGGATAACTAATTGATGTGCTCTTCCCTGGGGAAGACTGTTTCTCCAGCTCCCAGCATTCCTTAGTTGCCTGTAATTCTTTGTGTAGGATCGTGGCCTCATGAGTTTCCCCCATCCAATTAGAATGTCTCTTGTTGTCATCCTCATTCTGGTCTTGATTAGGCAGCCATGTTGGTAAGATTTTATGGGTGTAGTTTCTGACATTCCTAGGAGATGCAGTCTCACAGCAAATTCCATGTTCCATGTTATAATCTTTTGCCCTCTTCCACAGTAACCCCTGAACCTTTGGCGCAGGAGTTATTTGTAGAGGTATCCATTGGGAATGGTCTTTGATAACTTTTAAAAATCATTTTATTATATTATATTTAGTGTGTGTGTGTGTGTGTGTAAGCATGAGCAAGTGGAGGTCAGAGGACAAAGCATGGAAGTCAATTCTTTTCTTCACTATGTGGCCCATGGATAGAACTGGACCAACAGGCTTGGCGGCACATGCCTTTACGAGCTGAGTCATCTCATCAGCACCCTCAGTGACTTCTTAAAATGGTGCAGTCAGTGGCTTTCCTACTTGGGTGTGACTAGGTATAAGTTGGAGGCCTGATGTAATGGCTTAGTTTTTATTGTCAATATGATGAAACATAGAACAACCTGGAAAGGAAAAACCTCTCAACGGAAAAATTGCCTCAATCAAATTGGCTCATGGTTATGTCTTTGAGGAATCATGTCAACTGATGATTGATGCGGGAGGGCCCGGCCCACTGTGATTGGCAGCATCCACACAGAGGTGGACCAGGACCTTATACAAAAGCAACCAGAGAATTATGATAGAGAGCAAGGAGCTGGAGAGCAAGTCAGGGAGCAGCTTCCCTTCTTGGTTCTTTCTGCGGATCCTACTTGAGTTTCTGCCCTGACTACTTCAGCAATGAACTGAAACCTGTCAGAGGAAAGAAACCTCCTTCTCCCCAGGTTGCTTTTGGCAATGGTATTTATCACAGCAACAGAAAGCCAACCAGGATGCCTGATGGCCTCTGTGGACTTGGCATGGCCACAACAGTGGCTCTATTCTGTTTTTGCCTCATCTCAGCTAGTAAATGAATTTCCAAGTCTGATGCAGTTTTTTACAATTTGCAAAGCTCATTCATGCTGACAGTTCTCAATTTTCACTCTTGCTCTAGCAATTTCCCAACTTTCTAAATGCCTATAGGGTGATATATTCAGTAGAAGCCACAAGTTGAGTTTTGGATTTTGGACCTTGTCCTCTCAGGGGGCAATATACAGTTGGGCACTGTCTCGTGGTGCTGGGCAGCAGCCATAAGCTGCAGCTACCAGTTAGCCATGAGATCAAAAAGACCTGGACTGGTACCCTGCACTATACAGCATGGCTGAGCTATGATGTTCACTGAGCTAGGCATACTAAATTCACTTTTGGCTCATGGTATTTTCAGATTTAAAAGGGTTAATAAGGATACAACCCCATCATAAATTTAGGGGCATTGCTGTGGGATGTTCCGTATGTTAAATGTGTTGCTCTGATTGATTAATAAATAAAACACTGATTGGCCAGTAGCCAGGCAGGAAGTATAGGTGGGACAAGGAGAGAAGAGAATTCTGGGAAGTGGAAGGCTGAAACAGAGAGACGCTACCAGCCGCCGCCATGACAAGCGAGATGTAAAGTACCAGTAAACCACAAGCCATGTGGCAACTTATAGACTAATAGAAATGAGTTAATTTAAGATATAAGAACTAGATAACAAGAAGCCTGTTGTGGCCATACAGTTTGTAAGCAATGTAAGTCTCTGTGTATTTACTCGGTTGGGTCTGAGCGGCTGTGGGACTGGCAGGTGAGAGAGATTTGTCCTGACTGTGGGCCAGGCAGGACTGGAGAAATCTCCAGCTACAGGGCATCATCAATACATTGTCCACCTCTGGATTTTTATCCCATCAACTTTATGGTGGGTAGGAAAGATAACAATAGCTAGGGATGCAGCTCAGTTGGTAGAGCATTTGTTTGTTTGTTTTTGTTTTTCAAGACAGGGTTTCTCTGTGTAGCCCTAGCTGTCCTAAAATTAGCTGTGTCGACCAGGTTGGCCTCAAACTCACAGAGATCTGCCTGCCTCTGCCTTCTGAGTGCTGGGATTAAAGGTGTGCACCACCACCAACCAGCCATTGGTAGAGCTTTTGGCTAGCATAGTCAAAGCCTTGGGTTCCATCCCCAGATTGCCTAAATCAGGCATGGTGGCACATACTGAATCCCAGCACATAAGAGATGGAGACAGGAAGCCGAGAAATTCAAGGCCATCCTCTGCTACAGAGAGTTCAAAGCCAACCAAATGCATGGGACTATACCTCAAAATAAATAAATAAATGCACACCGGCTTTACAAATAAGAAAATTTGGCACTAGAAGACATAAGTGATTTATACAAAATCACACTGAAGATCCTGGGTAAGAAAGAACCTGGGCCTCTGACACCCACTGAGGTAATGCTATTTCTACCAGAGCAACCTTGTGGCCTCCCAAGTACCTTCGGAGGCTTGCTCATAGAGACAAGAGGTTGAAGTTCTATTTTATAATCCTTTCCACCTCGTCCTATTAGACAATGCCTTACATATAGTGGAAGCCCTCTCTCTATATATATATGAGTGAAATGAATTCTGGTAACAGGTGTGGACACCCTGAGATTTTCTTTTAACCAACAAAACTCCAATTTAGGACTCAGGGTTTTATCCTACCATTTTCACTATCCCGACGTATTTTTAGTCTAAGGTGGCTTGACTCCTTTGTCTTACTGCCCAGAGCCTGCTGGTCTTTGGCTATAGTGTTTCTGGGTGTTTCTATTGTCAGGGTCTCATATGAGTGGCTCAGATTGTCCTCCGTTTCTTTGGCCAAGTGCAAGTGCATTGCACATTAGTTACTTTTCTCATTGTTGAGACCAAACACCTGAGAAGGGGGGAAGGGTTAAGGGAGAAAGGACTTGTGTGGATCGCAGTCTGAGGGAAAACCATTCATTCTCGAGGGTCAGCATGGCAGCAGGAATGTGAGAGCAGTCACATTGCATCCATGTTAGGAGCAGAGAACACACAGGAAGTGGGGCTGGGCTATAGACCCTCAAAGTCTGTCCCCAGAGACTCACTTCCTGTATCGAGACTCCACCTCCTAAATGTTTCACAACATACCAGATGCACCTAGTATTCAAACATATGTGTTTATTGGAGACACTTCACATTCAATCCATACAGGCATGAAGAGCTCTGAATTAGAATCTCCACGTATGTTTCACTACACTAACTTATTGGGGAAAGTTACTTTCTATTGCTAAACCTCAGTCTTTTCTGTCTATAAAGCAGAAAGCACAGACAGATCAAGGTGCTTATGGAACTAAGGGAGAACCCTGTGTTTCTCACATAATTCATTATTAGTCATCACTCTGCTCCATTTGGTATCTTTATGTAATTTTTTGGAGCTACAGCAAAAGACCACATTCAAGTATAATTTCCTTTATCACTTACCTACTCAGCATCTAGTAAAGAGTCTCTTCATGATGTCAGTTCCATTCAATAGCAACACTATGAGAGAGGTCAGCTCTGTCCAGTAACAACACTGTGAGAGAGGTCAGCTCCATCCAATAGCAACACTATAAAAGTCACAAATGCAAACCACAATAATTTCAAATTGTTAGATGGCTACACACTGAATCAAAGGAAATTGTTTAACTTTGATGACTTACTTTAGTTACCCTAAGGTATCATATAAAAATCACCAATGAAATATTCTTCTTTCCTTTTTATATCATATTCAAATTCTGGTATTTACAGCACATCCCAGCACACTCTGGACACATTTTGAAAGCTCAGTGGCCCAGTGTGACCAAGGCTACTCTTGATTAGTGTCCCTGACTTTGCAGCCTTAGGAAACACTTAGGAAAACCTCAGCCTATGCTCCCTTTATTACCTACACAAGCACCTAATGTAGATGTAACCAACTGTCTTATTAAAATAAGAAACACAGAACCAATGTAAAAGAGAAAGCCGAGAAGTCAGAGCTCAGAGCTAAAATCTTACCTCCTGCAGTGGTCCTACCTCCCCAAAAGAGAGTTACTTCCTGTGTGTCTGTCTTTAAATAGTCTTTCTGTTCTGCCTTCTCATTGATTGTAAACCCAAACACATGACTGCCTCGTCACTGCCTGTAAGTACCACCCTCCAGGTCTTAAAGGCGTATGTCCTCAATGCTGGCTGTATCCCTGAACACACAGAGATCTACCTAGCTCTTCTACCAAGTGCTGGGATTAAAGGTGTGTGCCGCCGCCGCCGCCGCCGCCATCACCACCACGATCTTGCTATGGCTCTAATAGCTCTGACCCCCGGGCAACTTTATTTATTAACATACAATGAAAATCACATTTCAGTACAAATAAAATACCACCATAGCCTAAGGTTCCCATCGGAAAGGTGAAGCTCATTTTCTCAACCTTCTCTTTCAGAGCTGAGTGTGTTAGAAGGCTCCCTGGGGAGGTGTGGCTTCAGTACCAGGTTCCCCTGGGTCTGTGGTCACAGATGGAGAAAAGGTCTGATGATTACAAGATACAGAATGACATGATAAAGAATAAGGACTCTGCTGTGGGGCAAGTCCAGGTTTATATTCACTGTAGCCTGTGTCAAAATGGGAGGACAGAGCTGATTCCACAAAGGCGTCCTGTGACTGTCACTGTTTGCCATGGAATGCACACTCCCACCCCATAATAATAAATAGAGATTTTTGAAAAATACACACACCATGACGACCCTTTCCATTATTAATTTCCTCTGTGGCGTTTTCATACATTTATGTAATTTATTTCGATTATATTCACCCTGTCATCTTCACTTGCCCCCTCCTCTTCCCACTGAACCCCATCTTCTCAAGCAGTAACCTTTCTTCTTACATTTATGTCCCTGTGTGTGTGTGTGTGTGTGTGTGTGTGTGTGTGTGTGTGTATCCACTGGGATTAATTAGGGTTGCCTGCATGGTCACGGTGAGGAGTTATTTATAGGAACATGGGTAACTTGCCAGTGCTGACACTACTGGAGAAGATGCTCTCCTCCAGTGGCCACTAGCTGCCAATAGCTCCTCATGGAAGGGTATGGCCCCAGGGGCTCCTCACATGTCCATGACAGCATGTCATCGGGGACCAGTCTTGCACAGCTCTTGTGTAAGTAGTCACAGATGATTGTGTTCACGATTGCAGTGGCCGTGTCCATTCAGAACAGAGCATTTCATAGCACTTTTCTCCATCCCCCGGCTCTTATTTCCTTTCCATTCCTTTTCCACGATGTCCCCAAAGCCTTAGAAACTTGATGTCGATGACTCACTTAGGACTGAGCATACAACTGTCACTTACTCTCAGTACTTTGACCAATTCTGAGTTTCTGCACTGATGAGAAGTCTTCCACAGGCTTGTGACACAGAGACCTGAGGTTAGCACATGCCAGACTGGGTGTTAGCATCATCAAAAGACAACCAGGAGGCAAAGCAGCTATTAACATTCATCCTTGCCAGGTCACCAGCACTGGTTCCATTTTTAAATTAAGAGATTAATATTTAATATTTTAGTCCACCTTGTTTTGCACATCATCTACTGCCTGGCAGGGCTATTGAAATGTAGATGGGAGTATTTTGTCAAATAGTTATTAACTCTAAACCAGAATAATTTTTATCTCCTCACCACAGAGTTCTTCAAAAATGTCCCCACAGTCTGGCAAGTGCTACCTCCTTCAAAGTTTCATTCTAGAGAAAAAAGCTGTTGTGTATAGGAGCCAGAGTAGGGAAACATACTTATGGAGGTAAGCATTCTTCCACAAGCAACTCTTAATCATTTCACTGAGAAAGAAACAAAGGAAACCTTGATGGCCATACTCCTCTACAAACAGGAATCTGGACTTTAACACAAAAGGAATGAGAAATGTCTGTGTTCATCCATCCCAGGTTCATGTCTGAGGTTTCTATGATAAAAGATAAGTTAGCAAGACAAAAACGTACAATTGAATTTAAAGTAAGTTTTCATAATGTAGGAACCTCCATAAGGAAGTGACTAGTAAATCTGCCTGTGCATTTGTAGCACTAGTTTTGATGAAGAAATGGGTATTCATGGAGAGCTGAGTTGGACGATAACCTACGATAATGAGGCATGAGCGGTATCTGGTGTGCTATTCTTGTGTTTCTCTCTCATTGTAAGTACTTTCCCCAAAGACAATCCATAACAGGGAAAGTTAACTGCCAACAGGACTCGCTGGTGGGGTGAGAGTGTGTCTGAACACACTCTATCTGGTTAGTTCAAGGAACTTTGCATTCCCAAAAAGGAAAAACCATCTTCCAGTGAGCTTCAGATCATGAGCTTGTGCAAAGTAAAACAAAGGTGGCGTTGTTGTTGTTGCTGCTGCTGCTGCTGATGTTGTTGTTGTTGCCATTGTTGTTGTTGTTGTTGTTGTTGTTATTGATGATGATGATGTTGTCGTGTTGCTGCTATTGCTGCTGATGTTGTTGTTGATGGTGATGATGATGTTGTTGTTGATGTTGTTGGTATTGCTGCTGATGTTGTTGTTGATGATGTTGTCGTTATTGTTGTTGTTGCTAAATTTCATAAACTATGGAAGCAAGTGAGCAATCACCTCTGTGTTGTCTGAGATTTATATGTGTGTGGAATTTCTCTTAAGCAGACTTGATTAGGAAAACAAACACCATTCAAGGACAAGGTTGCCAGGTGTAGGTTACAAAGGAAAACGTAAGTGTCCTGCATTTCCATCCAGGAATCTTCACAAAGATATTGGGCATCAGAATGGAGAGCCCTCTCTCCATCTCTGGCTGTCACCATGGCATTTTCCAAATAGAAGACAATGTCATTAAAAGAGGGCTAACCCTAGTTTACTTCCACAGGAGGACAAGGAACTTCATGAATAACAATGCAGAAAGTCAGATCAGATACTCTTGGGTCACATCCTGATAAAAGGAAGATTAATGTCCAAACCCAAAGTTTCCTTGAATCCCATTATACTTTTATGCTGGACCTGTGTGTAGGAGTAATAGTTTCTGCATCGCTGCCCGGTGGGAATCAAGTAGAGTTTACTAACAAGGACTTTTGCAGAGATAGCTAGAGACGCATGCATCCTGCAGGAAGCTCAAGAGTCCTGCTGTTTGTGGCAATTAGCATACTGCTTAGGAGTCACATGAGGAGGAGAATTGTAAAGAGCTCTGCAGGCTGGAGGAGACTCGACCTGAGCAGCGTCACTGCAGGACTGAACTTCCTTTCTTTACCTCCACATTCCTCTTTCTGTTTCTCAACAACACAGACTAATGGGAGAACACTAGAGAAGAGTTAGCCGGTGGTGGCCTTTAATCCCAGCACTTGGGAGGCAGAGGTAGGCGGATCTCGGTGAGTTCAAGGCCGGCCTGGGCTACAGAGTGAGTTCCAGGACAGGCACCAAAACTACACAGAGAAATCCTGTCTCAAAAAAAAAAAAAAAAAAAAGTTTTAGGACCGTTCGATACTGTTAGAAAATACAGGCACACTGGCATTTGGGAATTTGAGTCTTTTTTGCTTCTGTGAAAATACCCTTAAAATGTAGTGAAGAAAAAAGTGGAAAAAATGAAATAAAAAAAGTAAACTTGAACTTTTTTGGTAAAAGAAGATTTCTACAAACTACTTATTTTTAAATGAGCTTTCTTCTTCAAAAAGAAAGTACAAGTGAATATAATTGGAAGGAAATACCCCTTCCTGACGGACACCTCCAAAATCTTCCTGCTGAGAACTACAGGCACACTGTTGCTAAGGTGACGCGATTAACTGAAGTTTGGGTAATATTCCTGGGCTTGTGAATTAAATATGAGGGCAGGAAAAAAGATTAGGCAAAAGCGAGAAAATCGAGAATGAGGAATTAAGGGGCCAGTCCTGACTCACAGCTCCCGGCTTTGGTTTTAAGTTTCCGACGAGAGTCTCAGAATTGAAGGCTGGCGAAGATGAGAGAGTAATGAGATCCCAAGTGCTCAGGTGGAGGAGTTCCAGGTCAATAATTTAAGGTTTAGTTTTAGGACATGACTTCTGCTTCCTTGTCTCTAGGCTAAACAGAGCTCACATGGAAGTTGTATCGTGCATTTTTCAACTTCAAGTATATGATTATATTTTTATGACAACTTTAGGAACTTTGTCGTCCAATAGTATTGATTGATGGCATCTTGGGTTCTGAATTAAGTGACAGAACAATAAATAACAATTTCCTGTTATTTTGTACTTAGAGTGGGGAGAATCCACAAACTAGAACTTATGCAGTACAGAACTAGATCAATGTAACCTACTGAGGTTGATGGTCCCAGGACATTCTTACTGTAACAGCAGAACCTCTTCTTCAGAGGCCAGTGACTTTTCTTTAATTCTGTCTGAAGTTTTAGAAGCAATGAAAGGAAATTAAAAAGTAGGGAAGGATACATAAAGGTGGAATTTCCAATGTTTATGCCACAAACTAAGCTTCTAGTTCAAATTCCATACTTTTGTGAAACTTTTAGATTTAGCAGTACTTGTAAACACATTATATTTTGCAGGTGAGACAAAGGAAGTTACGGTTCTAAGAAAAGGCAGAGTTGAGTAGTTCACGTGTCGAGTGTATTCCTAAAGCCAGTGTGCGTCAGGCTTTGCTACCAGTCCTGATGCTCCAGAAACAGCAATGTTTCTACAGCATCCTTCACATGTAAAAGAAAACCCAAAGGAATGTAAAATGTAAGGAATAGAGGGCCAATAAAGAAAAAGAAAACAAATCTGTGAACCAGGGTACAGTGGCTCATGCATATAATTCCAGCACTCAGGAAGCTGAGGCAGGAGGATTGCCATGAGTTCAAGGCCAGCCTCCACTACAGGGTGAGATCTATTCTCAACATCAGTTTTGGTGCAATATGTTCAGATACATCTCTATACCTTTTCAATTTTGAAATGAAAAATTCTAATATTCTAGAAATGCCAAGCCCTTTGTGTTACAACATAAATTTCTGTTACTGGAATCTATTCATGCTATTCTATCATCAAAAGTGGTAATAAAAAAAGAAAACCATGCCAAGACTATAGCTCAGTAGTGGAGTACACTGCAGTAGTGTACACTCTTCCTTGGTAGCTCCGGATTCAGGAACTGAGGAAACCAAATTTACAATAAGAAAATACATTTGACAATACGTGAAAAGCAATGAATTTCCACATAACTTATGCACATCTTTCCATGTACTGTCAATCCTCTGCAGGGTACTCATGATGCTTGGTACATTGTAGCATGGTGTAAGTCATTATCATGCTCAAGGCACAGTGACAACAAAAGTTGACCTTTCTTTTTTAAAAAATGTATTTCTTATCCCTCCCTGAGTCCAGTTGGTACTGCCATTATGCACCGGGGGGTGGGACACATACCAGGTGCCTGCCACACCTCCAGAGAAAAGTGTCTCTTCCTCGTCAGTCAGTCAGTAGCTATCGGCTATCAATAGCTCCTCTGCAGAGGGCCTCGGGAGCCTCCCTCCCTTCCCCTCTGTGATCTTGTGCAGGTCTCATGCAGGGAACACAGCTCTGGGAGTTCACATGGGTCCAGAGGGCAGCATTTCACAGCCCTGCAGCCTACCCTCTGGTTCCTTGCCTAGTGCCTTCCAGCACTGTGAGTGTTAGCCAGCAGGGAAAGTTTCCTGGTCACTTCAAGAATTTCTCTGTGTCTCACAACCCAAGTGAGTAGCGTCTTAAGCAACAATGTCTTACCCCCTAGTTATGATGGGCAACCAAGAGCAATGCCAATGGCCTATATTGTTTTCGGTGCCTCTGGGACTTCCTTGGCCAGTCACTTGTGGGAAAGTATCCCATGCATGGCACTAAAATGTTCATTTAATCGCCCATGTCTTCTGAGAGTAGCATTGTTCACTACTGTGATGTATTTCTACTCAAACTCCATTTCATTAATTATATTTTTAATTAGCTCACACACTAGTGTGGGATTCACAAGGCTTTTCCACACACTCTTAGTTTGGTTCCTCCACCCCTTAGTCTGCGTTCCTTCTACTACCATGCCTATCCTATCCCCGCTTAAACCACCGGTTCCCAGTATTCACCCTCTGTTCCTTCATAGCCCGTGTGTTCTCCGGTCCACTCTTCCACTTCTAGACTACAGGTTCCCAAGTTCTCTTCGTGCACAGGTCACGGTGGTTAAGGATTCCCTAGGCCCTCATTTCCCTATTCTGACCACTCCACTGCCTTCACGACCCTTTGTCTCAGGCATTCTCCTCTCTACTTTCATTTCATCTATGTTTTACTATGCCTGACTCCCAACACACACACCACACACACACACACCACACACGTACACACACCACACACACACACACCACACACGTACACACACCACACACACACACACACACACACGTACACACACACACACACGTACACACACACACACACACGTACACACACACACACGTACACACACACACACACACACACACACGTACACACACGTGTGTGCATGCAGCAATAACCTGTTTCTAGTCTCTCTTCTTCCATGTAAAACACACAAAACAAAATATTGGAAGCAGGATCCTCAAATGAGAAAGGGTGTATGGTGTTTGTCTTTTGTGACCTGGGTAACCTCACTCAGTATAATTTTGTCCAGTTTCATCCATTTGCCTACAAATTTCATTATTTCATTTTCTTTATAGCTGGTTAATACTTCATTATATATACGAACTACATTTTTATGATCCACTCTTCAGATAATGGACAGCTGGGTCGATTCTATTTCCTTGATATTGTGGATGGAACAGCAGAGAACCCAGACATGCATGCAGGATAGAGTTTCTGTTGGTGATTGATTTTGGTTCACAGTTGTTCAGACCCATGGATGTGAATCCCCAGGATTCAGAGGGTTACTTTTATACATTGACTTGATAATAATGATTAATATTAATGTTAATAATCATGAGATTTTTAAGAACAATTTTCTTCCATTCCATGATGATTTGTGCAGTGTTCAAATAAGGTATATTTTGACAGTAGTAATAACCACCTTGAATTTGCATACCTGTTTAGAAGTCATGGAACAAGGTCACTCAAAGGATCCCATTTAACACCCAAATCCTGTGGGGAACGCCCAGATCTCCCTTTTCTCTGAGAAGAAATTAGAGACTGCACATGTCTCAGTGTCTTATAAAGATCTTGAAGAAGTAAATAACGAAAATTGATTACAAACTGAGTCTTCTACTCCACTCACATTATTCAAAATACTTATTCCACAGCATCTCCTTTGGAGGTAGAAATGGAAACTGACCAATGGGAAGGAGGGTGTCATCAGGGACTTGAGCAGCAGCTGGATCTTAGCCCATGGTCGATAGACACACATGAAACAGTCATGTAAAGGAAAGTCGAGTGTTTGCTCACAAGATTGTGTTCTCTGTCCTTTCTTATGTACTGCTGCACTTCTCATTTTTATAAATTATGAAGTTTGGCTAAACTGAGGTTCCAGAAACATCAGCTGAAAATAGGGAAAGACCCTACCAAAAGGACACCTAAGCATTACTTCTAATGTGGTATGATAGACATTTTGTGCAAATTTAGATTATGTACATTTAAAATTATATGGCAGAAATTATTAAGTAACTTTGTGGAAAAAAAGTGCATATAGTTAAGAATCTCTGCTTTTTGTCATTTGGTTTTTGAGACAGAGTTTCACTGCATAGCTTTGGCTGTCCTGGAACTCACACCATAGATCAGGCTGGCCTTGAACTCACAGAGATCCATCTGCCTCTGCCTCCTGAGTGCTGGGATTAAAAGCATGTGCTGCCACCACCAGGCATCTTTTCTGAAAATAAAACAATGAAATTTCTAAGTTAGCAAACAAGGTGAATTATAAATTGCAAAGCTTTCATTGAGCACTACTAATAATTATTATCTTTTGATAGACGTATGTGAGCACATTGCTGTGCGTATCAAGACGATGGATGATAATCCTGGTGATTGTTTTGTTGTATCAACACCCACTGCTACGGTTATATGTGGTCATTTCATATTCTGAAACAGTTTTTCTCCTTTCATCAAGTTACAATAAAACAACCCCCCAAAAGAGTTTGGAACGAAGATTTGATGTGCTAAAACAATCTGAAGAAAGTCACATAACTGCCAGGAAACAATGAACAGCTGAGCTGCTCTCAGAGAGAACAGACAATTCTGAACCTAAGCAAACAAAAGCAGCTTTGAAGAAGGAGAAAGAAGATGGAGCGGGAGTTGGGAGAGAGGAGGGGAGGAAGAGAAAGCCCAAGGGAGGAGGAAAAAGGGAGGGGTGAGGTGAGGTGAGGAGGGAGCCAGGGAGGGGCTGCTGAGGAGAGATCAGTAATCTTTAAGCTTAGTCCTTTGGGGAAATGAGCCTTACATTATTCGAAGGATGTATTATAGAAAACGTTTATGAATGGATCACTCATAGAATAGGGGTCTCATTAGAAAGCCTGTGCTCAGGTGCCAGCACCCTGGAGAGTTTACCTACAGGAGATTTGGCCTCACAGGCCCCAGGTGGGAAGGAGGCTTAGCGACCATCTGCTCTGACCAACCTGCAGTCCTAGAGGCCCCTCGGAAAATGCCCCCAGTGACCCCAGTCCACTGGTCAGCAAGCCTTCGAGTTCACAAGACCCTCTACACTCCTTATGCATGTTTACACACACACACCATATGCACACACACCACATGCAGAAAGAGAGGGTAGAGGGGAGAGGGGGAACTATTCTTGTATTGAATTACTTGAAAATCAGGTTCTTAAAGCAACAGCGTTTGCCTGGCTGAATGTGACACTGAGCCCCACCAAGCAGCACTGCGGGAGCCAAAGGCCCTCCCTGCAGTGCTTCACCGGGACAGCCAATCTGAGCTGACTCCGTGCTGTTGACATTCTATGTGGGTTTTTCAAAGCAAAAATAGATTTCATCTGATGCTTTTTCTTTGAAATTCCAATAGCGTTCACTTCTAAATAAACGTCGGTGCCAAACACGGTTAACCAAGGCATACGAAGCCCCTCTGTGACTTGACTCTCACCTCTCCATCTTCTAGAGAATCACATGTGGTTGGGGCACGGACTTTGCACCTGAGAGTGTTTAATGCAAAGTGTACAAGTATGTTCTCCTTCCTGTATTCCTGCCTAAGCAGATTCATCCTGGCTGCTTCCTTCTGCTTTATCAGCTAGCTACAGATAAAGGTAGCCATGTGCTAATTTTGTAAGATGACCACATATCCTCATTCCAAGGACAAGAGAAGATAGCTGGAAAGAGAGGATGGAGATAATTACACAGACCCCTGATTCCACTGAAGTTGTCACATAATGAAGAAAAAATGTGAAAAGGATAGTTAAGAGAAACAGGACAAAAGGAAGAGAAAAATGAGGTAGACCAAAGGAGAAAGGAAGCCGAGGAGGCGGGCTGACCAACTGTATTGATAACCGTTTCCCGGCTACCAGACACGTTATGCTCTCCATAGGCCTAACATTTGTGGGTACACATATGCTTCAACGGGTGAGTACAGATCGGCTCTTTCACGTGAAGCATCACTGTCATAGAGCAAAGCCCTCTCAAAATTGTGAGTGATTCCAGTGAGTGATTTCAAGTGTTGATCGTGAGGTGTTGATGTAGAGGCAGGACACTCTAGATGAGGGCATCCACCCACACAATTCTAAGAGCTTTGAGCTGAAAGTAAACCCAGGGGGCGTGTCTAAGGGGGCGTGTCTAAGGTGGGGCATGTCTAAGGGGGCGTGTCTAAGGAGGCGTGTCTAAGGGGGCGTGTCTAAGGGGTGTGTCTAAGGGGGCGTGTCTAAGGGGTGTGTCTTATGCAACATAAGAAATGCCTTTCTTTTGAGACCAGGCTTGGGACCCAGACAGAAATCCACTAAGGCTATAGAACTGGGATTTGAGAAATATGGCTTCAGTAGTCAATAAGGCATTTACTTAAAATTGGATAATTTCCATTTGACATTATCTCCTTAGACAACAGCATAGTTTCAAGTGTCTGGTTAAAAAATGACATGCCCTATGTTTAACTTGCCTAATCATTTAACTTATGCTCTCAAGTGAATGTTCCATGGTAGTTCAAACAGTCATGGTAGATCCCAGGTAAACGTACTATCTTGTAAAAGACAAATTCTTCTTTGTTTTATGTTAGCTGTAAAATATGTGGGACATTGTTCCTATATGTGTTCTGTGTGAAGAGGTACACCATAGGTTCAAAGCCATCCAGATCAGGCTGTCCAAATGGCAGCCATCAGTCATAGGTACTGCACGTGGAATGCTCAGTAGTCAGAAGTGCTGAGTGGTTCTGTAAGGGTCAGCATTGCGTAGTCAAACATCTTCCCATCTTTAAAGACCCCATGAAAAAGGGAGAACAAGAGAGTAAATCCCTCCACCTTCCCTTACAATGGGAGAATGGGAGGCTCAGGAAGCAAGTGGGTCTTCTCACCCCATAACCCCAGCTAAGGAGGTGCCTTGTCACACCATAACCCTAGCTAAGGAGGGGCCTTCTCACACCATAACCCCAGCTAAGGAGGGGCCTTCTCACACCATAACCCCAGCTAAGGAGGGCCTTCTCACACCATAACCCCAGCTAAGGAGGGGTCTTCTCACACCATAACCCCAGCTAAGGAGGGCCATGTCACACCATAACCCCAGCTAAGGAGGGGCCTTCTCACCCCATAACCCCAGCTAAGGAGGGCCTTCTCACCCCATAACCCCAGCTAAGGAGGGGCCTTCTCACACCATAACCCCAGCTAAGGAGGAGTCTTCTCACCCCATAACCCTAGCTAAGGAGGGGCCTTCTCACCCCATAACCCCAGCTAAGGAGGGGCCTTCTCACCCCATAACCCCAGCTAAGGAGGGGCCTTCTCACACCACAACCCCAGCTAAGGAGGGCCTTCTCACCCCATAACCCCAGCTAAGGAGGGGCCTTCTCACCCCATAACCCCAGCTAAGGAGGGGTCTTCTCACACCATAACCCCAGCTAAGGAGGGGCCTTCTCACACCATAACCCCAGCTAAGGAGGGGCCTTCTCACCCCACAACCCCAGCTAAGAGGGGCCTTCTCACCCCACAACCCCAGCTAAGAGGGGCCTTCTCACACCATAACCCCAGCTAAGGAGGGGCCTTCTCACACCACAACCCCAGCTAAGGAGGGCCTTCTCACACCATAACCCCAGCTAAGGAGGGCCTTCTCACACCATAACCCCAGCTAAGGAGGGGCCTTCTCACACCATAACCCCAGCTAAGGAGGGGAAATTCTCCAGTTCCTCTCCTCTGGGTCACACCTGCCTTGTACCTTCACACCATGCCAGAAAGCAGGAAATGCTGTGTTTGAAGGGCCAGGGTACTCTACACGGCCTGACTACCATCCATGTCTGACTCCTATAAAATGAAGCTTTCACAGATCTCCAGATGTTCTTGTTTCTATTTCCACCTCCTGCTAAGTAGATTCCATATGGGCTTTCTGGTGCCTTCACCCCACACTCTTGGGCAAAGACTTATACCAAGTCCCTGACCCATCAGCTCAGCATTGCCCACACATTTTGGGCACATTCTTGAGAGTCAGCTTCATATATCAAACAGCAAAGATGAGAATGAGCCAAGCCTACAGACACCTCACTACCACCCCAAGTCATTTCTTGGGAGTGGAACGGTCCTTGTGGACATCAGGGACACCAGTCAGGAATCAGGCTGACTGGGTATCGAGTCATCTGAGGAAAAAGAGCAGCTTCCCCAGGAACAGGATCAGACGCCATGGTGCTGTGCACAGTGCCTGCCGTCAGCTGACGTGTATGAGTGGGCTTTGTTTTCACAAAATCAATGACTGCAGAAGTGTTGACACGAGAGCTGAATCACACAGGAAGTAAGGTTTGAAAATGAGTTCTCAGCACACACACACACACACACACACACACACACACACACACACGCCAGAAGGGCTATGAAATGTTCATATTTTGGGAAAGACTAAAATAAGAATGCTTCTTATAGTTGTCTATTGCAGTCCTGTCTTTTCTAACAAAAAAAAATTTAATTATCCATTTCTAAGCTTTGAGATATTTAGAAATAATTACATTTAACACAAAACACCCAAATCAGAGTAAAGCCATCTCCTCCGGGAAATAGGATGGTAGGAGAGACCATGTTTAATCCTGCTAAGTGAATTTACTCAGAAAAATAGAAACAGAGGAGGATACCTAGATGGTTCTAAACGTGGAAACATACTTAGAACTTCAGCTTGTCGACCCCTACTTCCTTTCCCCTCATCCCTGCACTGTGTCAAAGCAAAGACGCCTACAAGTGTTCAGAAAGGGAAAAGAACTTGGTCTGTGCGCATGGACGTGCGTGTGGAGACCAGGGGTCAGTCTTAGGTGTTAACCCTCAGACATCGGCCATCTTGCTCACTGAGACAAGGTTTCTCATTGGCCTGGAGCCCGAGAGATACCAGTCTTTGCCTCTGCCGTGCTGGAACTGGAAACAGAGGCTGCTATGCCCAACATTTTTTTTTTTTAATGTATGTTCTGAGCATCAAACTCAGGCCTGCATGCTTGTATGGTCAGCGTTTGACAGACTGAGCTATTTCCCCAGCCTGGAAGGGGAACTCTTGTCCTTTCAGACCTTCAATTGGTTGAGGCTGAACACAAGCTGCTACTCCATCACTCACCCTGCTTCATTTCCTCACACCCTCTCTGCGCTTGGAGGCAGGAAATACTTGTCTAGTTCTCAAATTTCCACCCAGTTCATGTTCTGCAAAACGCTTTCGGGCCTTCGCAATTCAGTGCTTTTATTTGTAGCAAAGTTGCCACAATCCAAAATGCAGAGCGTTCTGTGATTAAATGAGATAATATATGCAAAATGCCCGGTGCAGTAGGACCTCCTCACACAGCAGCTGTTGGTTCTTTCTGTGATTAGGGGCTCTGCGGACAGGGGGGCAGTGTTAGCCACTCACAGGCCAGTCCTTCTGAGAGCACTGAAACAACCTAGAGCATGCAAAAGTGTACACTGCTCTAAAACCCAAGCCGGTGGCCGAGCAAGCTGATGGCTCCCTCATCTTTATGAGCTCGTGATCTGATTTCCGATCAGAGCTGGTGCATCTGAGCCCACGGGAACACCAAGAAATGAAGATGTTGCTCTTGCCTGGCTCATGCCCCTAGGCCAGGACCCATGAGCACCTGTGCCCCAGACCTGGCCCAGCTCTACCAGCAACTTTCTTTCCTCACCCGTCCTCTTCAAGTTCGCACGACAGTCAACACAATGCTTCCGTGTCTCTGTGAGGACCGAGGCTCTACTCCACCAATGATGCCCTGACTTATTTAATGTGTTCACATAAAACCCAGTCTCAGAGCTCCCCCAGAGTGAGCAAAGCATGCCTTCCATTTACAAGTAGAGGTAGAAGGAGAAAAGGCCTGAAGGAGGCTGTGGATGTGGGACCACTGACTTCTAGACTCCGGTTTCAGGAACTCTGGTGGAAGGGATCACATCCGCAGGCATAGGTGCTGCTTATTATCCGTGAGATTCTCAGTGAGAGAGCTGAATGCTTTGATTGTTGCTTTCCTTGTCTGTATAAATAAGTATGCAGATATTAGCACTATGCGGATGGTTAAATAAGATGACAGATGACAGATAAAGTCAGAGGCATTGCTACTTGTGCCAGCTTTCTGTCACTGTGGCAAACTACCCGAGGGAGCACATTTATAATGAGGAAAGGTTCAGTCCATGGTTAGTCCAGCCATTGCTTTGGGACCTGCCATGGCATGGTGAATCATGGCGGAATCTGTGAAAGAGGAAACTGTTCATTCACCTGATGGTGGCCAGGAAACATAAGGGGCCAAGGTCCCAATGGCCCTCCCCCAAACACATCCCTAGTGATGAGCTTTCTCCTACTAGGGCCCACCTTTTAAAGTTTCACCCCCTCATGGCAACTCTATGGACTGGGAACCAAGCTTTGGACTTGCGACTCTTTGTGAAACATTCCAGATCTAAACTACAGCATCACATTGCAACTGCTGCTCCGCAGTTCTACACCCCAGCAGGGACCAGGGGTGGGGAGACACTCACAGCTCTCCAGAGACACTTCTGCCAGCTGTGCTGGAGTGATTACTATAATCCCACCCTTGGCTGCCCATTAAAACCACTGGAGAACTTTAAAATGTCCTCAAGACACATTACACCCACAGTTCTTAGACCCCATGTAGGAAGAATGAGAGCACCAAATATTCTTTTTAAAACAATTCTAATGTGTAGCCAAGCATAAGAACCATTAAAATAATGACACCAGAGTCTTTTAGAACAAGGTGCACTAAAGCCCTGGGTCTTCCTGAGCACATAGAAATCACATCTGACTCCTCTAAGTGGCTAGTTGAAAGAAAATAGAACTGACGCCTAGCACTTTTCAAGCAGGTGACAAGGCCTTGGGTCAATTGTCTTGAATTCCCCTCTGTGATAGTCTGGGCAAGGCAATTGCTCTCGAACTTTAGCTGGACTTCAACATCCAGGCTCCAAGTGTCTTTTTCACGTGCTTCTTGGGTGGTGCTCCAAACTGCTCCCCATTGGGAGCTGCCCAATTCATGAAACATTGTGTGCTGAACTTTTAATTTGAAAGTCTATTGTTTGTTCCCGTTCCCATTTTGTCCCCAGTTCCCGTTGGCTCTATGAGGAGGGCCACACCCTTGCTGGGATGTCTACTCTTCACACCTTCTAGTCTCTTTGAGGTAGGTACTTCCTAGTTCCCTGAGCTAGGTGTGATCCTGAGGTGCCCAGGTTTCCATAGGACTGCTCGGGGGAATGATTTGTTCGTCTTGGTGACTCTTGCCGAAAGTCATATGAGTTGTCTAGCTGCAGGGGTGATGCTCATTGCCACTAAATGGACCCTTATAAACCAAAGCAACACTAGTAATTTTATCTCAGTCAATTGAGAGCTCCCTCTTCCACCAACTGTGTAGGTTTCATTCCTTAGTCCCTTTCATTCTTACCGTAAAGCCCCTAGAAAGCAGGCCCTATTATTGGTCCTATTACTGCTACTACCCCTTAGAAGAAATGGAAACTTACTTAGTAAGAGGTTAAGTGACTCCAGACGCGGTCACTGAGAATGAGGCAAGCATTTGAATGCTGGTCTGTCAGATGTGTGGTTCTTAATTACTAAACAATATGGCACGGGTTAATCTACCAGTGAGTAAAGGAATGAGTGAATGAATGAATAAATGATGTTCTGATGTCATTCTCTACCCATGCCTTTCTTATCAACATTCTTAGCAACAATCCCTGATTTATAAGAAGCCTAACTCCCCTCATAGGTTAAAGGAAACAAAAATAGCACTGTACAAGTTCTATTTAAGGGAGGAAGAAGGAAAATCGACATGAAGGAAATGAGTCTTTGCAAACTCCCAGATTTGGAGCTGAAGCCAATTTGTTAGTTTGCAAATGCAAGTGCTGTCTCTGCCTTCCACTACTCTCTTTCATGCCTTTAAAATTCAAACAGGAGGCTTAACATCTGTTCAGTGTATTAGAAAATCAGGAGGGCTACAAACCCAAGACATACTGGATCTTGCTGAATGTTTCTGGTTGCTAGGCAACAAGTCTTCCTTTTTTCCAGGCATCCTGGCTAAGTCATCTATACTTTGGCTATGAGAAGTGTTGAACTGAACATCCAGATTAGGCTACAACAAGTGTTGAAAGCGAACTATAGAAGATGGTGTTGAATTTTGTACAGGTTTTCTGAAGCTGGGTCTTAGGGCAGAGCAATTGCAAAAGCTAGGGTAACACACAGTTGTTCTAGAATCATGTTGCTCATTTGGTTAAGTTCAGTGACTTTAAAAAAAAAAAAAAAAAAAAACAGAATTGCCAGGTAGTTGAAGCTTTCTAAAAAACCAACACACTGATGTCTCAGTCCCAATGGTCTTGCCCTCTTCCCAGGATTTTATTTGTGGCGTAGTGCTCATTCAAGCAGCTCCACATATATCTAGTTCATCCCCATCGAAGTTCTAGAAGGGAAATGTTGTGAGCAATTTTACAGCTAAAGCATCTGGGACCCCATGGGTAAAATTCCTTTCTGGAATTCATTCTTGGGTGCCACAGACTTTCAGAGGTGCCGCAGATAAAACGCGCTTTCTACCACAGGCTCTCACACCTCAGGCCAAGCCCTGGAAATACGTTTCCTTTTTCTGAAGCTTACTGGAGCCTGGCTGTCCTAACCAGGCACTTGTGCCTTTTACCGAGCTGACTTGTCTAGATCCCTCCCAGCCAGGCCATGTGGTCTTCAAGAGTCTGAAGGGATGCAGTTAGCCCTGAATACCACACCCAGGCAGGAGCAAACCCAGGAAAGGATGCCCGGGCCCCCTCAAGCTGCGGAGTCAGCCAAGCACAGCTCCAGCTCACACGCAGAGTGAGCACTGCTTTCTTGAGTCCTGGGGACATTTCCTTTAGAACTTCCCTGGAGCTCTTCTGTGACCCGAACACAGTCCTTGAACTACTCACATCCAGGCTGGGAGAGGACCGGGTAGTGTGGGGCACTGGAGAAAATCTTACTAGGAGGGCATGCTTCTCAGGCGCCTGCTTCCAAACCACCATAGTCCTGAGTTACAGAATGTATGTCAGCTTGGAGGGCTTCAACTAATTTTATTTTGCTATTACTTTCCTTTATAATGTCAATATTATAATTCAGCCTCCTGGTTTAAGGTCTGGCCCTTCGAATGCTTCCTCAGTCACACCCATCATGCGATCATTCTTCTTTCTGACCCACATTTAATAGGCACTGGTGGCCTGCTTGTGTGTGAGCAGCTGGAGACACACTAAAGCACTGGATGGACATGGGTCCTATCCTCGTGGAGACACTGTCAGTGGGTGTCAATCAAGCATCCATGACATTCCAGAACCACCTTGTATCTGCTAACTGCATGTTACACTCAACTCCCACCACAGTCACAGATGTCAGTGCTTGTTGACAGCTGATAAACTTGGTGACGCGATGACATCCACTTCACAGAGAGTCAAAATTCAAACTATGGGCCAGTGAGACAGCCCAACGGGTCAAACACTTGCGGTGCAAGCCTGGCGACCTGAACTAATCCCTGGAACCCACATAAAGGTGGAGGGACAGAACTGACTCCACAAAGCTCTCCTGCAGCCTCCATATATGTGTCATGACAAGGTGCTCACATGTACCAGTCCCCCTACACACACACATTGTACTCACATGTACCAGCTCCTTCCCACACACACTGTGCTTACATATACCACCCCCCACACTGTGCTCACATATACCACCCCCCCACACTGTACTCACATATACCACCCCCCACACACACACCTGCGCTCACATAATACCACCCCCCCTCATACACACACACACACACACACACACACACACACACACACACACTGTGCTCACATAATACCACCCCCCTCTCACACACACACACACACACACACTTGTGCTCACATATATCACTCTCTCTCTCTCTCTCTCTCTCTCTCTCTCTCTCTCACACACACACACACACACACACACACACACACACACACACACTGTGCTCACATATATCACCCCCCTCTCTCACAAACACACACTGTGCTCATATAATACCACCCCCTCTCACACACACACACACACTTGTGCTCACATATCTCTCTCTCTCTCTCTCTCTCTCTCTCTCTCTCTCTCTCTCACACACACACACACACACACACACACACACACATTGTGCTCACATAATACCACCCCCCCACATATACTGTGTTCACATATACAACCCCCCCACCACACACACATACATTGCAAACAGAGACCATGAAGAATGCAACATTTCCCCACTGGGTCACCTGCCTCTATTTTCACTGTGGATATAAAATTCCAAAAAGCAAATAAAGACATAATGCCAAGGCTGGCATTTGATGTGTGGTAGGAATTTATGTTCCCTCATCCTACACAGACAGACCTTAAATAATCTTGAGCTGCCCAAACTTCCACTTCATTCAAGACTCCTGGGTTATGACCCCAGACTGCCTTGCTCCCGGCCTTGCTCTGCCGGCCCTGCAGGACAGCTTTCTACTACCCCTGTAAGAGCCAAGAGCCAAGACCTGTGCTCTCCCAGCAGCAGCGTGGGGGCTCATGCTGTCTATTGCCGCAACAGCCTAATAACAGAAACAGACGGGGTCTTCAGGTGCACTTCGTGCAGTCTGAGGAGATGGCAGGACAATCCTGAAGAAAATTGCATTACAGCTCACATCCAGCCAGCAAGCTGGGGCATAAGGTGGGGGGATGGAACCAAAGGCTGTCAGTCACTCCAGTTCAGTCTTGGCCCTCTGCTCTGGTGGTCAGTCATGTTTCTGAGACTTGTGCTCCTGTGCCTCTCTTGTGATTGCTCCTGTACTCTTCCCTCATTCTGTGGCTATCTGAGCTCAGCTGCTTCTTACAGTACTGAGTCTAGTTAGTGTCTGACTAGATTGACCTTGTATTCTCCAGGGGCATCTGGGCTGGGCACAGTTTAACTCAGAACAAACAAATCACTAACACATGCTAAGCCACTAATAACATGTGCATACAGATTCTTCTGAACAATATGGAATATAACTGTGTGTGTGCATCAAGCATGTGTGCACGTGTACCCAACCAGCCTATTCCCCATCAAAGTATAAAAACTCAGGATACAGGAGGCATTTCGGGTTAGCTTTATTTGGGGCTTAGAGACTTTGTCCATTCAGAGAGGCTTTTTCCTTGGGGGTCTTAGTCCCTCCAAAGAACAAGAGAATAAATGAGTCTTTGGACAGTGCAGAATGTCCACCTGGAACCCAAGGGATCCAGACGTCATCGCTGTCATCTCTGACCTGCCAGAAGGAAAAAAGGTGAAATAAACTTTTCTTTAATACTCTCCATTTCCTGGAAACTTTCTATCAGACTGAGTTCTAGGTAGGGAGCACGGACTCAGCATACTTGTGCTCTATTTGAGTCAACTATCTGCCTAAACTTTATTTCTCTATCTGTAAAATGGGAAGTGTAAATTCTGTGTAGTTATGGGAATGTGGGAAAACCGATTGCACTCTCTCAGGAGACACCAAGCACTCCGGCTCCTTCATTCCCACGCATTCTCCATCGGAAAAGATGTCTGCTTATATTCCTGTAACTTACACAAAATCACATCTACTTTCTACATGGATGTCATGACTATAATCTTACTTCCCTGCCACTTAAGTTTTAATGTGTCTCCACCTCGAGGGAGGGCCAGAGGGAGGAGAAGGAATACCATGAATGTATAGGAAGGACATGTATATATGTGTATATATGTGTGTATATATAAGGACATGTATATATGTATATATATGTATATATACATATATAAGGACATGTATATGTATGTATGTATTTATGTATATATATATATGTATATATGTATATGTATATATAGAAGGACATGTATGTATAAAGATGCCTTCAGGAAACCCACTACTTTGTTTGGTAATCTAAAAAAAATGAGTTAAAAAATTGTTTTCATCTTAACTTTCCCATTCACACCAGAGATTAGTTGTGCATCTGAGGACTTCTCAAGAGATGGCACTGAGATTAGCACCTTAAGGGAACCACCTAGATGCTGTAAGCTATAGAGGTTGGGTATAATGGGTGCATCTTAGAACTGATTAAAACTTGCATATTTGGGGCCTGAGAGATGGCTCAGCAGTTAACAACTGCTCCCCCAGAGGGCTAGGTTCAGTTCCCAGCACCCGGACAGCAGCTCATAATCACTCATAACTCCAGTTTCAGGGGATCCAATGCCCTCTTCTGGCCTTCTCCAGCATCAGGCACATATTTGGTATTCACAGATACATGCAGACAAAACACTCATATACATAGAAATAAAATAAACAGTTCTTTTTTAATCGAATATTTTGTACTTGTCTTGGAACAACACATGAATGCTGCTGTTAGTAGCATATATCTTCTAGAAGGAGACCGAGTAACATTAACAAGTGTGGAAGTTAACATGACTCAATAAATATTCACCAAATGTTTCCAAGTGGCACTGGGTGGTCTGGGTGTTTGGGACTTGCAACAGGCAGGCAGGAAGGTTGCTCTTCGGGCATTTAGTCCAGTGGAGAAATGCTAAGAATGACAGGTGACATTTATGACACACATATGGCGTCAGGTGTTGGGATGCACGCTGTTTTCTTAAGAAGCCTAGAGCAGCTGAATGCATTCCCTTCACCTTACAGAAAGGAACCTAAAACCCAAAGAGGTCCAATCATGTGCCCAAGGCCACTCACATGATAAACATCAGAGACAGTTCAGGACAACCCCAGCTACGGTCGCCTCAATCACAGTGCAAAGGTCATTTGTATGCAACCTGGAGTTTTCCTGTTTCGCTTGCGTTCCAGAGCACGCATGTGACCCTGGAGTAGCAAAGGGTAGAAAAGGGACACAGATGGCAGGCTTACAGCTCTAGCAGGTGTGGAATGAGACACGGAATCTACATTTGGTCTTTAGAATTTGTTACACTTTACACAGGTACACACTGAATTTGGAAAAGGGGGGATTGCATAAACTTTGATGGCAGAACCATGAACTAACATCTCCTCACTCCAGACAGAGCACCAGCAACAAACTAAAGAAATGATTCTACCAGTTCGGTGGACCAGTGAATATATTGGGCTTACTTACAGGAGCATACATGGAGAGTTCTTAGTTACTTCCAGGACTGTGAGGAGCCCCATACCAAGACAGCCACATCACTAAGAAGTCTCACTGGACTAATGATGGTACTTTTCCCACAGTGGCAGTTAACCGCCTACATTCACCAGGCTAGTGCCTCGCCTCCCAAGGTAGCTGGAACAAGAATTACTAACAGCTACAGGAAAGTACAGGAGAAAGTGGCCGGACTCTCAGGGGACACCCTCCTGGGAGGGAATGTCACCACACCCAACACTGAAAGTGTCCCATGGGTAGTCACAACTACTTGATTTAAGATAACTATGACTGTTGTGCTCAGAGAACAGTGTTCCACATAGGGTAAGTGGCTCTTAACATGAACAGAACTGGGTGATCTTAAACAACGCTCTGTGTCCTGGTACAATCAGGATAAGGTGACTGACATGAGGCCTGCACAGCACCCCAGTGATCAGTGTGTGATGATGACGCAAACATGTCAGAGTTGCACTTTGCTTTAGGTTTTCATCCTATGTGGGCAGACACTCAGAGTAACTGCATTTCATCCCTCCAGGTCCATCCTCTCCCATCCTATGTGGGCAGACACTCAGAGTAACTGCATTTCATCCCTCCAGGTCCATCCTTTGCCATCCTATGTGGGCAGACACTCAGAGTAACTGCATTTCATTCCTCAAGTTTCTGAAGCTCTGTGAGGTTGGTCCTTAAGGATCCCTAAATGGGCGTACAGTATAAGAGAAATAATATCGCAAGTGAGAACAGAAGCTGAGCATACCTAGTCTCTGAGTCTCTCCCACTCCTTAAAGATGCTGTCCGAAAGCTCTAGAAATCAAACAAACAAGAGCTGCCAGCTATCTCATCCACAGATCCACATCCAGTTGTGGTTAAGATACGTGGGACTATACTGCTCAGCTGCCCACCTCTATTACACTTCCTGCTGTTCCAAGGCTCTTAGTAGGACCCGACTCAGCCACCCAGTAAACATGCTGTGACGCCTTCACGCAAGGCTATCACTAGATGGTACCACTTAATAAAATAGGAGTGCTGGGTACTCTGAGGATGACTGGGGATGTAGCCCTGCAGCCCTTCTGAGAAAGCCTGTATGGAAGTGCACAAATCAAACCCCAGAATGTACAAGGGTCTCATCATGACCCTGTGAGTGAAGCATGTGTCTGAATTGTTTCATTAAATTCTGCTTATGTTTTAAAAGAAAAACAAAATTTTTCATCATACGTGAAGTCTTGAATTTTTCTGATTAAGTTAGGTTCTCTCCCTACACCATTTTTTCTATCATCCATGAGAAATTGGATATTTCCAAAAAATATCAACTAGCCAGAAAACCTTGATATTGATTTGATTTTCCAAAGAAATGATCCACGACCTTGGTTAAGTTGTCTTTCCCTTCCAGCAGTCACAGAATCGGACACGGCAGCAAGCAGTGTGTGTGTGTGGGGGGTCCTCTTTCTTCACTGCTCCTGCTCATGGTTTACAGTCTGCTTCCACCTTCCCTCATCTATTCCGTCAGCAAGCATTCCTTCAAAGCTACCACTGCTTCAGTCCTGTGCTAAACCTAAACAACAGTCCTTCCCTCAGAGGTGCTCACAGGAGGACAGACCCCCAGGTG
Source organism: Peromyscus maniculatus bairdii (assembly GCF_049852395.1). NCBI lineage: Eukaryota > Metazoa > Chordata > Mammalia > Rodentia > Cricetidae > Peromyscus > Peromyscus maniculatus. Next base: position 8,417,018 of record NC_134857.1, on the reverse strand, counting down.
CTTACAGGACAGACCCCCAGTGCTCACAAGAGGACAGACCCCCAGGTGCTCACAGGCGGACAGACCCCCAGGTGCTCACAGGAGGACAGACCCCCAGGTGCTCACAGGCGGACAGACCCCAAGACAGGTACATTAGAAGTGCCCTCTAGGCTTCAGAGGATACACAGTGAGGCATGAAGGAGAGGAAAAGCCACTCTTCCCTTAGCACCCAGGGACGGCTCCTCCAGGGAAGTCTCTTTGACCTAGGTCTTGTAGGACCTGTGAGCATGTGTCCAGTCAAAACAGGGGAGGACACGTGGGAGGAGGGAAGAGCAAGCATATGATACAGGCAGAAGAGGCACTGTGTGGGGAGTAGACACGAGACAGGGCTGTGAGAGGAGGCAGTCCAGCCACGGAACTGCTGCCACAGAAATGTTCTGGAGGTCAAATAAGCTTGTAATTGCTGGACTGTGGCCAGGCTGCTTCACTCCAGTGTGAGCTTCACCACAACGATGGCAGGATCGAGAATTTCCAGAACATCTACTGTGTGCCAAGGCTTGGCACAGCATCTGCCCCAGGCTAGGCCTCTGAGCAGCTGAGGGGAGCCTGACCTTGGGATGAACAGCGGAAGTGCTCCTCTGTCTAGAAAAAGCATGGCCAGCGTTCTGAGGCTCTGAGTCCCTCAATGAGAAGGCTTGTGTCGCCCTGGTGGCTAGAGAGCCCAGAAAAGAGAGCAAACACTGAGCCCCCCTTTTAGAGGTAAATTACAGAGGGTTTTGAAGGGGCTAGCCTACTTTCCAGTGTGAGGGCCTCAAAGAGAGGAAGAATTTCGGACTGATTTGAATAGCAGCTTGTGCTCCCCAGAGCTCTGTGCTGTGCTAAGCAAAGTGGCTGATTGTTGCCTCGTGTTTTTCAGAAACAGCTGTCTGTCTCCTTTTAGAGCTCTATTCTAGGGGGATTGCAAGAACCATGGGAGAGTTTAACTCTTAACAACTCGGCTTGGTTCATTAGGATAGGAGACATGTAAAGAACTGATATTACTCCACCTGTCTGTCTGTTGGCCTGTCTGCGTCCCTATCTGCCTGCCTGCATGCATGAATATCAGCCTGTTTATTTGTCTGTCTTCCTATCTCTCAGCCTGCCTGTCTATCTGCCCCTCTGCCTAGCTATAGGGCTTCCTGCCCATACACATGTCAGGCTGTAGGCCAGCCTGTATGTCTCGGCATGCTGATGGTTGAGACAGATACTAAAAGCTCTGCCCCCGTGGATCCACACAGAAGTTCTGTGGTTGTTGCTCCCCTAACATCCACGTTCTTAGCACTGTGATGGATGTCCCGGGTGTGCCTGAGCAGTAATGATTCAGCACTTATTTCAAGGAGGGACAGGTTAGGACCATTATCTGGGCTGCTTTCCTGTCAACTGCGTACTAATGTAAATCTGGAAGCCATACTGTGCTGCTCTGGGTAGATTTATTGACATACCCAGTTGAGACCTGCCTTCTTCTCCATGGGTGATATTTATTCAATGCTGGGTGCTTCTGGCATATTTAGATGTCGTGTGTGTTTAGTTGATGGAATTTGATCTCTGTCACCACCAGCTCATAGTACACAATTAACAAAGAGCTGTTGGCTTCATGAGCTTCCCTTTCACGGTATGTGACAACTGAACAGAGCAGACCAAGACCCTGGGAACAGAGGGTCCGTTTTTTCAGGATCGTGGTGACCTGTGACCCTGATTGTCACTGGAATAAGTAGCCAGGTAGCCTCTCTTCTCTTGTATCATCAATCCTTTCCCTGGTGGAGGGGAGGGAGGTATCCTTACCATCAGCCATTCCCACCTGAGTACACAAGCCCCATTTAGCAAAGCCAACAATCTGTCAAACAGTCGGTGGTTCTTCTGGATTGGCAATGGGTGGCTTCATTCCAGTGTACCAGTCAGGCTTCCCTAGACGGACAGAACCAATATATTACTGTGGGGGAGGGGCAGTAGATTGACTTACACAGCATGGTCTGGGTAGTCCAACAATGGCTGTCTTCACATTAGAGAGGCTGAGGACCTGGTAATTCAATCCATGAGGTTGGCTTCCCCAGTCTGTGCTGAAGACTGGAGGATTTCTTGAGAGTCGCTCATCTCTGGTCCACATTTGGAAGCCAAAGAAACTCAATTCTGTTGTCAGTGGTGATTGGTGGCAGCATCAATGTAATGGGGTAGATGGGGTAGATGAACTCATGAACAAGACTCAAAGACAAGCAAGCAAATAGCAGAAGATTTTTCCCTCTAAAGGTACCACCCACATTCAGGGAGCATCTTCCTATTTTGAATAACCTAACCAAAAGAATCCTTCACAGGCATGTCAAAAGGCTAGCCTGATCTAGAGAATCCTCACGGGTATTCCCAGAGATGTCTCTCAGAGGTGACTGGATCCTGTCAAGTTGACAATTAATATTAGCCATCCTGCAGGTACATCCCACATCCTCTAGCAGAGTTCCTGGACTCTCTTCCCTTTGGTATTTCTGAGTTCTCAGTGTCAAAGGTTTCCACAGCACTGACACTATCAAAGCTTTGTCAGTGACTCTACATGTTGGAGATCTGCCTGAGGGTGACTCTGTATATGTCAGGGACTTGCTAAGTATCCACATGTTGTCTGTCACAATCTTAGCCTTTAGTTTTCACTTTGCCACTGGAATTACAAAAATAAAGGAATAAGACACTCATTAATTCCAATAAATTAGAATAGTGGATGCATGCAGTAATACTTTTAAAAGTTGAAGTATTTTATTATATATATTGTGAAGAATAAAGTTATTGAAAAAAAACAACAAAATGACCTTATGAGTTAAATACCATGCCCTCCCCCCTTTGATTACTAAGAAATTGAGTTTCAAAGGAGGCAGTGCTCCTGTGACTACAGAGCTGGTTAGAAGCACAGCTGGACCTAGAACCAACACTCCTTACCACCACAATGCCTTGGAATAACTTAGGGTCAGAGGGTTCCCATGCACTTACACAGTGGTGACTTTGAAGGTTCTAGAACACCTTGAGCCAGGTGGCATCTGACCCGAGGCCAGAACGTGAAGCCCATTTATAAGCATCACTTCTTCCAGAACATGGTTCACTTGAGAAAAAGGGTTTGAACATAACATAGTCAGCTTTTCCCTTCAGGCACTGCTGTATAAAACATAAAGCATTGTTTAGGGATAATAAATCAAATGATCACCTTGTGATCATCAGGCTTGTGTTGGTGTTTTATTTGGGCAAATTTTAGAAACATTAAAAAAGCACTAGCTATTGAAGTTCCAGAATGTCCAAGCTAACAAAAAGACAGACCTACATCAAAGATGTGTGTGTGTGTGTGTGTGTGTGTGTGTGTGTGTGTGTGTGTGTGTGTGTGTGTGTGTGTGTTTATGAAATACAGATCTCAACATCAAGAGGTTTCTGGGTATAAATGGGAAACCAAAGAGAAGAAAGCTAATGCTCTCATATTATGGTGTTCTGCTTCATTTGTCCTTTGGTCCATGTTTATCAGGATCTTTGAGGGCCACCCATTCCTCAGGAACCAGGCCTCCAGCACTGCCTGGCCATACTGCTGAAACTCTTTCTAATGCCCTCAGGTCCCCCAGAACTTTTCTTGTGCCATTTAAATATGTGTCCCTCAAGCTGACATTGCTGCAAGGTTCTCTTGTTCCTCCAAGTAGTGATGAAACTAAGTGCAGCCACAAGTCAGTGTCTCTACCTCAGCATCCTCATCCAAGGTCCAAAGTGTCCCCACGCCCACCCCTCACCCCAAGAGAAGTGGACAGCTGCAGCCCAGCGCTCCCTCGGCTCACGTCATACAAAACTAATTCTACACCTAGCTTTAAAACAACAGAGAATCATCTTCTTGGTCAACACAGTAATGTGTTTTGTGGCCCCTTAGAACTTATGAAGCCCACATTATCAGCTTAGTCAGTGAGCATTTGTTGAACACCTACTGCATGGCCAGCAATCTATTATGAGTCTACAGGACACAAAGGTATATGACAGCCTCAAGGTCACCTGCAACCCAAGCAGGTTACTGATGGGGACTCAGCTCAGGAAACAAAAGGAGGGCCAGAGTCAGTTTGTCGGTTCTGATGTTTTTGTCTAGGTGGCTTCTGAAAATTTAAATTGAGGAGAGCTATGGAAGCCTATTGGTGAAATTATTAAGGCAACTCCACGTAGTTAAAAGGGAGGTTTATTTTGTGGGGTAACTTACAAGTGAAGGGATAGGTAACAGGGTCTGGGAAAGGTGTAGCACAGTCCGGCAGTGTTCTCTGGAGAACTCCGTTTGGTCTACCTCCAGCGTCCAGGGTCCAGGAACCAAGAGAGACGTCGCATCCGGTCCTCTCTTGGCCCCACCTTATAGGCGTGACAGTTACCGAAGCCTCAATGGGGGTTGGAACTTCCAGATCAAAGCTGGAATGGCTACCCACTACAGAAGCCTGGCCTCTGAACATGACATGGCAGATGCACACATAACTCAAAGCTCCTGTGGTTACCTCTACAAACAAGATCAAGCCAGTGAGAAACCCCAGCATAGAGGAGGGAGGAGATTCAGATACCCTACCCCTAGCTGAGAAGCTAACAGCAGCTGATGGATGCTGAGGCAATGAGTCACTCTTGTTTGCATGGAGGTGGCCATCAGTATGTTACCCATGCTCCACAGGATGACCACACACACATGTGCATATGGGAAGCACTTACTGGAGTTAGTGGATCACAAAAAACAAAGCAAAACAAAAGACATGAAGTTGGGAGACTCTGCCTCAACCAATATGTTAGAAAGGGACAGAAGAAGACTCGATGTCAAACACACACATGTGCAAACATGCATATATACATACATATACAAACACATATATGTATACACACAGAGAATCACCAAGTGCATGAGATTTTATTCATCTCTGCTACTGTCTAAGTTTCTCCATGAGGAAATTACCTTTTAGTCTCCGAGTTAGGCAGAATAGGATCATTTCCTCCACCTGACCATAGAAACAGAAGATCTGAGCAAAAGCCCATGATGGCACTGGATGATTCTGTCCCCAGGGCAAATCAGTTTATCTTTGGGGGCCCTGTTTTCCAGGTGTGAGATCAGAGACATTGTAGATAGCTGAGTTTTGAACTGGATGATAGTGTACCACTGCTTACAACTACATGCTAAATTGGGATGTGAGAACTGAAAACATTTTCCGGGTTCTGTGTGCTGTGCCATGCCATCTAGGAGACTCCGTAAAGTGCCGCAGTGCACTACAGGCCCATATTCCCCTCTGTGCCCTCACCTACGTGTCAGCTGACACCATAGAAACATGTCTCCTCTGTCCCAATAAACTCAGAGTCGAGCATCTGAGGTCCCAGGTATAACAGGAGCTCTTCCCTCATGAAGCCAGACAAATCTCCAAGTGTTGGAAGGTGGGATTTAATGAGAATGAGGGCCATCTGGAGACAGTGATGGGTCACTAGGCTAAGAGACCCTCATGGTCTCCAGGCCTGCCCTGTTATGATTTCCTGAAAATTAGCACCCCAGCCTGGATTAGATGGCTCTCTCTGGATTAGGAGCACAGCACTTTACAGTTTAGCTGCCTCTTGTGTTACTGGTTCCCCGACAGTTCCTGAGACTCAACCCTTCCTCTTCCTTCATCATCGGCCCTGGGAAGGCAGGAATTTCTGAAGCAGGCCGGTCATGGACTAACTAGCTAGTCCTGTGCCGCGAGGCAGTTGTGGGAACGGTGGACATTCTTGGTAACTCAGTTTCTCTTCAGCACGTGGGGACACTACATTCGACCTTTATCTCCGGGGACTAGGCAAGCAGGAACTTGCCGCATAAAACTTGGGTGGCAGCTGGCCCCGCTGGGGCTGACAGCCAGTTTGAAGTGATCAGAGGGCAGTGTGCAGGGCTCTGCTCCGCTGTCCTCCCTCCCTCCCCGAATTCGATGTCCTTTCTTTTCAGAGTTTTTGTCTCCTTACAAAACTGGACTCTGAGATGCTTATGAGTTTTAAGTAAATGAGTTCACGGTGTTTATATTTCTTCTGGTTTGACATAGAAGTCGTGATTGCGAATTAGAGACAGGCAGCACATTCATGGACTCCTCTTATTTCCAAATCCAAATAATTCACTCCCCACAACACACACACACACACACACACACACACACACACACACACACACACACTTAAAAAGAAATTGTTGAGTTGGCAAGACAGCTCAGAGGTAGAGGTGCTTTTCCTGGGAAGACCGAAGGGCTGAACTGGCTCCCCAGGACCAGCATGGTGAAAGGAAACCAACCCCCAAATGCTGCTCTCCGACCTCTGCATCACATTATTTCTGTGCATCCATACAAACACATCATATTCACATACATAATAATAGTAATAAATTAAATAAACTTTTAATTAGAAAGAGAAGAAATAAAAAAGTAATCACCATATAGTAAATTAGGTTTATAAATATATTCACTGATTTATTTCTTTTGGCATTTGGTCCACAAATTTTAGCACACATACACACATATGAATACCAATATAGCCCAAATACAGAGTCCACTGAAGCCCACTAATATCCATCTTTGTTATGGAATCTCCCCCTGCCCTCTACTCATGCCTTTTCCAGAATGCCACATAAAAGAATTCCAGTGGTTACCTGTAATCTTGTCACTGTGGCTCATTCTGATGAGCGTGATTAACTTGCCTTCACTCATAGTGAACGATCAGGGTCGGCTTTTTACTGCTGAAGAGCACCACACAATAGTGACCCATCCACGCTTGCACTTGGGTGGGCTTACCTTCTGGTAATGAAATAATCTTCTGTAGTCACGCGTGTTTACACTAAATGTGTGCTTAGTTCTGAAAGAAACTGCTCTACAGTTTTACACTCCTGTCTGATGATACAGGCTCTCTCATTCAGCCTGGAGTTTTCCATTTCAGCTAAATTAGATGGCCACCAGCCCCTGGGGCTTGCTTGTCTCTGGCCCAGTCGCTGGGACCAGCGCCGCTTGCCACTATGGCCTGCGTCTTGCGTGAGTGTTAGAGCACTAAACTCTATTCATCACATATGTGCATCAAGCGCGTTACCTACCAAGGTGTCTCTCCAGCCCCTCCTTCTGGGTTTAACTCACATTTTCCACGTAGTTAATGAACTGATTATATTTTCTGTGCTAATTTTGCATCACTGATGAAAAAAGACCTGCACATTTTACAAATCAAATTGTTCATGTTCTTACGTTTGAACTCTTTCTTACGTTTGAATCTTGTACATATTCTGGATTTGAATCCTTTGCTGCTTGTGAATCACAAATATTTTCCCTCGGTTTCTAGCTTGTATTTTCCTTCTCATACGAACTATAGATTATAAATGTTGGCATCTTGTCTAGGAACTCTGCCTAATCCCTGTGTTTTTTCCTAAAAGTTTCAACCCATTATCTATTCTAGTCACTTGTATAATGGAGAATGAGGCTAAATTCGAGTTCTTCATTTGCATGGAATTGTTTCAACACCTTTGTTGAAAGAAAAACATCCTTTCTTCATGGAATTTTCTTTGTACTTTTGTAAAAAGAAATCAGTTGGTCATTGTTAGAAAATGCCCCACACACAGGCTCACATGTTGAAGGTTGAGTTAATCTGTGAGTGAGTTCATAGTCAACAGGGCTTTCAGAATGGGCTTAGTTGGAGCAAGTGTGTCCCTGGAACCGCGCCTTTGAAGGGTGGACTTGTCACCAGATCCTTCCCTCTCACTGTCTTTGCTTCCTGGATGGTGCGCTGAGCTGCTTGCCTCCTCCATACCCTTCCTCCGGGTCATGCCTTAGGCGCGCAGCGGTGGAGCCAAGCGCAGCTTGAAACTGTGAGTCAATATCAGCCTCGCCTCTTTAAACTGCTTTTCTCAGGGACATTGACACAGATCCGAAAAACGGACTAGCCTGACTGCCCTGGCCCTCTGTATGGATGAGACTCTGAACTCGGTTTTAACTCCTTTGATCTGTGTGTCTATTCCTCATCAATGTCATACTATTATTCCTCATCAATATCATACAGGCTCGATCCCTCTGTCTTCATAGTAAGACTTAGAACAGAAATGTCATTCCTCTGATTTTATTACTACTTCAGAACTGTTTTGGATCTCCTCATTCCTTTGGCGTTCCACATCGCACTCAGAGCTGCGTTGTCTGTATTTAAAGCATCCTGCCAGAATTCTGATGGTGACTGCCCTACATTTGCACATCAGTTTAGTGATAATCAACATCTTTACTGTACTGAGTATCAACTTATGAATTCTCTTATTTCATTTCTGTGTTTTGTGTTTTTCACCATATAAATAGGTACATATTATTTTGAAGATTATTTTTAGCTATGAAGTGCTCAGGGTTTTTTCCTGTGTTGTTGTGAGTAGATGTGTTGGCTTTAATTCTATTATGGCCAGGAAACATACTTTGTATTATTTCAGTTGTTTTTCAACTTGGTCCTGAATGTGGGCCATCTGGATGTATTTGTCACATATGCTTCAGAAGGAACACTTCCTGTGCAGGGACAGGGCAGGACACTGCAAATGCCACTCAGACCATGCTGGTATGTGGTCTTGCCTAGGACCTCCGATCCTTACTCATTTCTCATCTACAGTTTCTATGGGTTGTTGACAGGGAAATTGTGGGACCTCCAACTGTAACTAGCAATTTCTTTTTATTACACTTACTCGTGTGTGTGTGTGTGTGTGTGTGTGTGTGTGTGTGTGTGTGTGTCTCAGTGTACAAATGCACATGTGCCTGGGTGTGAGTGTGGAGGTCAGAAGACAACTTGAGGGAGTCAGTTCTCTCCTTCCACAATGTGGGACCCAGAGAGAGAGCAAGCTCAGGTCCTCAGGCTTGGCAACAGCCAGCCATTCCGTGGAGTCGTCTCACCAGCCCTGAATTTGTCTATATCATGTCTAAGTTACATCGGGATTTTGCCTTGTATTTTGTGAAACTTGTTAGGTGTATACACATTGTGAACTATTACTTGTTTTCACTGAATTGACCCTTTGTCATGAAATGAACCGTTCCTTAGCCCTGATAATTGATGTTTTCAGACATTAATGCAGCCACCCCACGCTCTCTAGATCAGGGTTTGCATGACAAAGCATTCCTACCCTTTGCTTTTACCTAGTTGCATCATTTTGTGTGAAGTTTCTTTTTCCTGTTCTTATTACATTTATTTTTTAGATGTGAGCGTGTGTGTGTGTGTGTGTGTGTGTGTGTGTGTGTGTGTGTGTGTGAGAGAGAGAGAGAGAGAGAGAGAGAGAGAGAGAGAGAGAGAGAGAGAGAGAGAGAGAGATATGGAGGTCAGGGGACAACTTGAGGGAGTTATTTCTCCCCTTCCACTCATGTAAATCAGACTCTGACTTGGTGACAGGCGTCTTTTCCCACTGAGCTATCTCTCTGGCCCTTTAAGTAAGTTTCTGGTAGAAACCTTATAATTGACTCCTTTTTTTCAAATCCATTCTGGTGCTCTCTATATTTTCTTTGATGTACTTAGATCATTTGTACCTAATGTTACTGTGAATTTAGTTCTACCATTTTATTACCTATTTCCCCCAGTTCTCATTCTTTTGGTTATCTTTTCTAGACCACTTTGAGCATTTGAACAGTTTTGATTTTGCTTTCTTTATAGACCAGGCCTTACTGTACGGCTGAGGCTGGCCTCACACTTGCAATCTTCCTGCCTCAGCCTCCCAAGACCTGGGATTACAAATACTTGCTGCTAACCATGTCTGTCTGCTGTTTAAATATGTTTAATGCTTAACTTCAGTATCTGTGGTCTGTGCTTTCACCACTGTTTTGTTTATCAAGATTGCCGCTGCTGTTACTGTGGGGCATGTCACAGTGCCACGGCACACACGTGGGGGTCAGAAGACAGCTTTCAGGGGCATGTCCCAGTGCCACAGCACACACGTGGGGTCAGAAGACAGCTTTCAGGGGCATGTCACAGTGCCACAGCACACATGTGGAGGTCAGAAGACAGCTTTCAGGGTCATGTCACAGTGCCACAGCACACACGTGGGGTCAGAAGACAGCTTTCAGGGGTCAGTTCTTGACTTCCCCCGTAGGTCCCAGGGATTGAACTCCTGTCACCAGGCTGGCATGGCGAGCATGTTGCCAGCTGAGTCAACCCCCTGCCCACCAGTGTGTTTTTTATAATCTCTAACTGTATCGTTTTAAATGAATGTTCTGGGTAGTAATAATACATAGTATACATACAATTAATTCTGTTTATGAAATTTGAAAATCTCACCACTATATGTATTGTCTTAACCTCTTCCCATTGTGTTATAATCATTTACATATTGTACCTGTACAGATTGAAAACCTCCTATATAATGTCCTTGTTTTTCTTTGAACCATCAAATATTTAAAGAGCTCATGAAGATAATGCTGCCTCTCCTCATCCCTGGTGCTCTCTTTTCCTGCCTGTCTGAAGGAGTCTTAGTGAGGCTTTCTACTGCTATGAAACAGCATCATAACCAAAGCAACTCGAGGGAGTTTATTTCATCCTAATACTTCTAGGTAGAAGTCCATTGATGAGAGAAATCAGGGCAGGAACTGAAGCAGAGGCCATGGAGAAACACTGCTTACTGGCTTGCTCAGTCTGCCGTCTCAAAGCACCCAAGGCCCCAACCCCTGGGTAGTACCACCCACAGTGAGCTGCACCCTCCTATGTCAGTCATCAATGAGGAAAAGGCCCCACCCACAGGCAGTCTGGTGGGAACATTTTCTCAACTGAAGCTCCCTCCACCGTACAACTCTACCTTGTGTCAAATGACCAAATGACACAACCAGCCAGCTTCCTTTCTCATTTTAGGGCAGGCCCATGGCAACACAGTCTTATAGTTTCTTACCCTTGGAAATGTTTTCATTTCCTGCCATGCTGAGATTACTTTCACTCGGGGTTCTGAGTTGGCAGGTGTGTTTGTCTCCTTCATGCACTTCCCTGCTTAGTCTCTAGTGCACACTGAGTCTGGGGAGCATCGGGTTGTTTTCACAGAGCAGGGCCCACAGTCCACTCTTTTTCGCCATCTTAGGACAAGAGGTCATGTGCAACAACAGACGTTCAGGTATCCATTAGCACCTCTCCCTCTCCCCTCCGCTTTGCTGTAGAGGGCCTTCTCTAGAAAACAGAGCATGTGGCTTAGAGCTGGAGTCCAGCTGAGAGAATGTTTGATGTTCAAAGTCTTAGGTTCTGTGGTGGTATTATGTTCCCCAAAATATTGTGCACCCTAATAAACTTATCTGAGGTCAGAGAACAGAACAGCCACTAGATACAGAGGCTAGAAAGTGGTGGCACTCACGCCTTTAATCCTAGCATTTCAGAGGCAGAAATCCCTCTGGATCTCTGTGAGTTCAAGACCACACTGGAAACAGCCAGGCATGTCGACACATGCCTTTAATCCCAGAAAGTAAGGGCAGAAAGCAGAAAGGTATATAAGGTATGAAGATTAGGAACTAGAAGCTTTTAGCTGGTTAAGCTTCAGGCTTTCAAGTGAGCCTTTAATCCCAGGAAGTAATGGCAGAAAGCAGAAAAGTATATAAGGCGTGAAGACCAGGAACTAGAAGCTTTTAGCTGGTTAAGCTTCAGGTTTTAGAGAAGCAGTTCAGCTGAGATTCATTCTGGATGAGGACTCAGAGGCTTCCAGTCTGAGGAAACAGGATCAGCTGAGGAATTGGCAAGGTGAGGTGGCTGTGGTTTGTTCTGCTTCTCTGATTTTCTAGCATTCACCCCAATACCTGGCTCCAGGTTTGTTTCTATTAATAAGACCTTCTAACAATTCTTGCTACAAGGTTCAGTCCCCAATGTCACATAAAACCACTGTGCTGGCACATGTCTACCCAGATCTGTGGATGCAGGAGAATGTGTAGTTCAGGTCTTCCTTTACTACACTGTGAGTTCAAGGCCAGCTTGGTGTACATGAGGCCTTGTTTCAGAAAGAAGGGGGGGGGGGAGGGAGGGAGGGAGGGAGGGAGGGAGGGAGGGAGGGAGGGAGGGAGGGAGGGAGGGAGGGAGGGCGGGGAGAGAGACAGGGGAGGGAGGGAGGAGATCACTGTGAGTAGAAAGGAAGGAAAGAACTTTTCACTTCTGATCATTTGAGATGTTGAGTTCACGATTACAGCCTCCAACTATGTCAGTAACTGTTCTCTCTCCTCAACTAAGAAGGTTCTCTCTCTCTCTCTCTCTCTCTCTCTCTCTCTCTCTCTCTCTCTCTCTCCTCTCTCTCCTCTCTCTCTCTCTCTCTCTCTCTCTCTCTCTCTCTCCTCTCTCTCTCTCTCTCTCTCTCTCTCTCTCTCTCTCTCTCTCTCTCTCTCTCTCTCTCTCTCTCTCTCCAGTTCCTGTTGCTCTTCCTTTGATCTTGCCAACTGTTTTGACCATGTCACCATCATTGGTCCTGGCTTGCAACCACTATTTTGAAAGAAAAAAAATTAAACAACAAATTCTCCCAAGAGTAATAGTGCCAAGTGGCCTCCCCGACTTGGGCTGCTAATTAAGCAGTAATTAATGTTAATATTAGCACAATTCTTGGTCTGCTTGTTGAAATAACAGAACATACTAAGGTGGAAATATCATTTCTAATTCTTAATATGTCTCAAATCTGTCTACTGACCTCAAGACATCTTTCCCTAAATATGAGGTTCTTACATATGAAGACACTTCTCTATCTCTCTACCTCCCCTGTTCACCTTGATGATGTTGGTTAGGCTTTAGGAATCAGTCAAATGTCACCTCCTTTTATACGTCCTTCATCATTTCTTATTACTTATTATGTTAAACTGAACAACAGGCACCCAAAGATGCCCATGTTCTTTTCTCAGATTAGAGATTATGTCACCATATTTCACAGAAAGAACTTTGCAGAGCTGATTGTGTTAATGACCTTGAGCTGGAGAGATGGCCCTGGGTTAGTCTGCTGGGCCCAATATACTTGCATGCATACATAAGTGGAAGACATCTTCCTGGTTAGATGGAAATACGACTCAGGAAGAAGGCACATATGATGCAGTGTTGCTGACTTTGAAGGTAGGAGTGGGGAGCAATAAGGGAAAAAATGAGTGACCAACTCTCAGCAACTTTGTCAAGCCATGAATAATTTCTTGTGGCAGCAGGGGGAAGCTAATACCACCCATGCAAGGTGGGTGAAATGATGCTTCAAAGTCCTTGTTCTGCTCCACACATACTGCTAATGATGCACACACTGCACTTTTCACACCATCTTGCCACCATCTGCTTCTGCATCTATTTCTTACAGTACACAGTGCCTGGAAAGCAGGTATAGGCTTTGTGTGGGAACCCAGCGTTCTGACTTCCTCCATCCATCACACACAATAATTATTGAGTCATCTCTTCACGCCAGGCTCTGGGACAGACTCTGATTGTAGTGGTGCATATTAATATTGCTCTTTCACTCCAAGCAGTCTCTGGTTCGTGGCTTTTTATTAATGAATTTGTGCAGGGATCAGACATAATAAAGATGAGTGACTCACTTAGACTTGGACCCCAGCAGCTCCAGATCTGGGAGTCAAAGGACATGAAAGATGTATTTAGTTCCATAAAAACCTTTGCAGTGATTCAGTGAGGTTATTTGGGGAAATAGAATGGGCCAGCCAGAGGGGACACCTGCAGAAAATAGATGGGATCACTTATTTTTCACATAGGGAGCACTGACCGGGCAGGGACATCAAGCAATGTTGCCCTCCATCAGACAAATGTCTGTTCCTAAGTTGGATTGTGAATCATGTCAGCACTGTCTGTCCAAGAGGTAAAACCCACGAGATGGACTTCAGAATGAATCTCATTCTTGTTGGCTCACCTCTGTCAGAATTGGATCTGGGGGCTTCATCTCCTTCACTCCCTCCTCTACCCCCACCTGCTAAACACTTACTCATGATACACACCTCCACCTCCAGCTACAGTTACCCCCTAAGAGCGGTTGTCCTCTAGGGAAGTGCTCTATTGAAATTAAAAGAGTATGTACACTTCAGACTTGGTACCTTATCTAGTAATAGGTTGAGAGCATCTCCACTTCTGGAAATTTCCTGGAGAATCCACCCTATATCATCATTTTCATTTTCCTCATTTTTCCAAAAGCTCAAGCTAATTGTCTCACCTCTGGATCCAAACCGAGGGGCCATGTGTTGGTCTGTAAGGTGTATCTAGCTTCAGCAGACTCTTTTTGTTGTATCTGTTTTGTTTGGGTTCTCCTAGCTAACTCTTAACAAGAAAGTTTTATGTGTTATGCTGGCCTACAATATAATTTTCAAAAGGTAAAATATAGGCTAAACAAAAGTAGCTGCCTCTGTGGTGCCAGGCCAGAAAACCCTGCACAATCACTGCAAAAGGGAATTGGAGTGGGTGCTAGTTAGGTTTGCTAACCAGGGGCACACAGGCGTGGGGGAAGAGAAAAGGAAAGCAATGGTTCACCAGCTGTTTGCTATCATACTAACCGACCAAATGTACCCAGAGCAAATGAGTAAGTCAGCCAGGCTGAACGCATCCCGCTGTCTTGATCTCACCAGCTTCCCCAGACGGTGTTTCGTGTGCTGTACAGTCAGCTCGGTCCCATTTCAGTGTATTGATTAGGAAGACGGCAAAAAGGAATGTACCTTACAGAGTCAGGGTCAGTGGCCGCCAGCAAACCAAAATCCAATAGAGTGTTTCATTCATTTTGTACCTTCTGTGATTTTTAAATCTCCAGCATAATCTAGGATCTCCCCATCTTTATCTCTTTGAGCCATTCCCTTCAGCTTCATGCTATGCTGACTTTCATATTTCATGGGATGAGGTTTCCAGTTAGGCCAATGCTGGGTTCAAGTCAGCTGGGTCAAAGGTGCCTCCGGAAAGCTCTTTCCTAACAAATTACCACACTGGCGGTGGACTGTGTTTGTATTCCATTTCCTGGCATATTTCACATCCTACCTCATCTCCGCTTGTGAGTTATATGTCAGCAGACAGGGAGGTTTTCTTTGCACAGTGGTTGGACTAGCAACTTTTCTTATTGCCATGACCAATACCTGACAACAGGCAAATTAAGGGAGGAAGCTTTAGTTGATGGTTTGGGAATACAGTCCTGCCAGGCTGGGAAGGTGCAGCAGCAGGAGCAGCTCCCCGGAGCAGCAGTGGGAAGCGCATCCACGTGGATGAGGGGGGAGAGAAGGGAGACTATGAGTGTCCTCTGCTTCCTCCCTTTCCTCTTTATTCCCTCCAGGCTCCCAGTGCACTGAGTGCTTCCAGCCACATTCAGGCTGAGCCCTTCTTCCTCGGGTATTCTCTCTGGAAACACTCTCAGGGACGTGCTCAGAAACGATTCCTAGGTGATTCTGAATCCAGTCACCTTGACCATGAAGATGGAAGCATCATGGTGGTCATTCTCAAATATTTCCTGGAAGATGGGTTAGTTTTTGGCCTTCAAATTTTTCCTCTTATGTCATTTGTCAATCACACTACATTAGATTAAACTGCAGAAAAATGTCTCAGAGGCTTAGACTAAAAAGGCTTCATTCCTCCCCTCAAATACCCAACATTAATGGCTGACAGGGATCTTTTCAGTACAGCCACTGAGTGGGGTGCTGGGGCCAACAACATGGTCATTATCTCACATCAGCAACCAAGTGCCATGGCAAAGTCAGAGTGACAGCTATCACTTCAGTTCACAGCAGAACATCCAACACGAGCCACAGGGAAACCATGTTCCTAATGAAAATATATAACGCACACCACCAATCCCAGTCAACTGTGTATTGCTGTAGAAATCTGTGCTTTGTTTTCATATGATATTCAAGTGACCAGTTGCATGCCTGCCCATGGTCCAGGTGCTCATAATAAGAATTAGGAGTGGCTGAAGCGCCTCCTCAGTGGTTAACAGTGCTTGCTTGCTGAGGACCTGACTTTGGTTCCTAGCAACCTCATTGGCTGGCTCCATAACTGCCCATAACTTCAGCTTCAGGGGTTCTGACATATTCTTCTGTCCTCTGGGGACACACACACACACACACACACACACACACACACACACACACACAAACACACACACAAATTAAAATTAAAATAAATCTGAAAAAAGGAGAGGTGCCAGACATTGGCAGTAATTAAGACAGAGAACATCTGTATTATTCCCCCTTTTTATTATATTAATTCTATATCTATCATCACTATGTACATAAACATCTCCTCATTCAACCTCAACTCTTCCAGAAATTCCTAATGCGTCTCCTGGTTTCCAAAATTTCTCCAATAGTATCTAGAATGCTTCTTTTTAAAATGTAAATCATACCAAGTCTTCTCCAACTTAAGACTTGTCTATTTCTACCACCAAACAGTAAAAGGCCAACTCTTCATGCTACCTCAGGAAATTTCCACCTTGCTGACGTGACATCTGCTCTTGCCCACGGGGCTTTTCTTCTGATCTTCAAAAGCCAAGCTTGTCCCTGCAATAGAACCTTGTATTATGTCTTCCTGTGCTTTGCAGGTTTTTTTCTGCAAACCACCGTGTGATTGACACCTGCTTGTCATCCTTGTATCAGCACCTCCTGCCGATAGGCTGTCCCTCAGCACACAGGCTAAAGCATTTCCCTTTCTGGTAATGTGTTGTATCCACTCACCAGGCATCTAAATGGCACCTGTATGTCAGACACTACTTCAGATGCTTAAGAACTCTCTGAACAAAATAAAGAAGTACATCTGCTTAGCAAGGAAAGGCCTGCAATAAATATAAAATAATGAAGATGCTCTTGTGTAATTTGTTCAAAGATGGTAGAAATTCAGAGCCAAGTAGGGGTCTTCTTGAACAGGACCCTGCTGCCAGCATCAGGACAGCCCTGAACTCACTAAAGCCTACCACTTCTGCGTGACTTCTCCTCAGGATTGCAGAAAATCATGCCTAAGCTGTTAGGAAAAGTCCCTCGCTACAAAAATATGTCCAATCCTCTGCAAGGAGAGATGACAGATTTTTAGTGTCTGTCATTTTAGACACTTTCTGTTATACAGATATTGTAACATGGGGTGTAGGGGGGGGTGACACAGATGGAGTACAACACGTTTCCCTGTCTGTTGTGAGTGGGCAGCTAGCACTCTCACAACAACAACAATAGCTTAGTAAGAGAAAGTTACAATCGGTTTGATTGATTTATTTTAAATTTAATTTATTTAGTTAATAAATTTAATTAAATTTTCATGATACAGAAGCCCTCAGAAATGAGGCCCAAACACTTGGGAAATTCTACATTTTTGTGCTTGGGTTCAAGGAAGCACACTATCCAACTGTGTAGAGATGGATGGGATGGAAGGGACTGACGTCATGGTAACAGACTGAGAGCGAAACCTGGAAAGACCCTCTTAGCCAAATCCTTCTTGGCTCTGTGGAGCATCCTTTCCTCCCAGCGATGAGGCAGGACAATCTGGAATGAGGGACTTCAATAGAGAAGGAAGAAATAAAGAGGTGTTATCTCTGTCTGTGGTTTGCCTCAGGCTCTCCAGCACACAGAAGTTTCCAGAATACAAAATATATTTTTTGCCTATATACAAAATATATCATTTTATGAACCCCTGGGGTAACTCTCTGTGGAAATTAACCCTCATTTTGCCTAGTCTTTAAAAACAACTCCTGGCCCAGAGTGTGAAACCACTTACTTGTGCTCAAATGACAGATAAATAGCACAGCTAAGTTTTAGGTCTTAGTCCTGGGGTTCCAGTTCTGGGAATAGATCCCCAAATTCCTTTATTCCAATCTTACCTTATTAATACCAGCCACAGGCAGTGATCATGCATACTAATTCTAAAGCCTATGAGGACAAGTTGTTTTCATTTCTAACGACTTTCAGAGATCCCCTCAAACTTTCATAGTCAAGGTGCCCGAAAACCCTAGTTTTTGTACCCCAGCAAAGACCTTTCGCTTTCACAGACCTTGCTGTACTCAGCCCATTGTCAAACCAATACCCCCTTTACGCTCTGTCTCTATGTCGAAGAGTAGTGGGTCAAATCCACCTTCTCGGCAGCTCTGCCACCGCATTCACAGACACTGAAGCTACAGACAGACTTGGGGAAGGTAGGAGAGCACTTTGCTGTATCATAAGGACAGACAGCAGAAAGCCATGGGAGAGAAATGAGCAGTCCACACCCCGGTGGTCCAGAACTATGTTCAAAGCTGAAGGGACCCAGGAGACAAGCTGGGTCGAAGTTCTTAAACCAACGTAAATGCTACTTCAGTGGTAGAGCGCATGCTCGGCAGAGTGCCCAGACTGACACCAAGAGCCAAAGCTTGTGACAGCTGAAGGACCCAAGTCTCGGGTCAAGTTGCTGTCTGGATAGAAATGAGAGAACTTTGTCTCTATGAGTCTACACTGCCTTGTGTGTGAGTGAACGTCCCTGCCTTGGGAGTAAGAGAACAGTTTGGGAGAGTAAGTTTAGAATGAATTCATGTTCCAAGTTCCTCACAGTTCACCATAAAATAGCCTAACCTTTCTAAGCTCACTTCCCAGATCTGACCGTGATAGACCTAAACTAGCAGAATCTACAGCAGAGAGGAGATCCATTTCTTAGCATTGTCTCCCTTGTACACGTGGTACACATGGCATGCTGGCCTTAGCACTGACTCGTGGGAAGGCCTCAACACATAAAGTCATTTGAAATTAGTTGTTTGGGCAACTTTTATTTCAGCCTGAAAGTCAGAAATGGACTTAGGGTGCAAGATGCAAGCTAAGAGCTTCTGGGCTAACGGAGAAGGAACTGGGGTGAGAGAGACAAGGCCACGTTAGCTGCTGAAATAGGAAGATTTAGGGGTGAGGACTGAGAGGGAGAGCACTTGGCCAGCATCTGCACAGCCCTGGGATGGATCCTCAGCACTGAAAAAGAAATTGTAATGGAGAGATTGGGGGAAAGTTAAAGGAAAGGAGAGGAAAGGAAAAGTAAGAATAAATTTTAGAAAAAAAAATGAACAAACAACCCGGGCTGGGAACATGGCTCAGCAGTACTTCATTTGCCTTGCGTGCTTGAGGTCCTGGGTTCAGTCTCAGTACATCAAACCACAAAACACAACAATGAAGATCCCCAGCAACGACACAAGTAAAAACCCTTTGACCCCCAGGGTTTTGACAAAGACAAGGGTAGAGAAAGGTGATCTGCAGAGCACAGATCGAGGGGCGGCCACCATCTGGGACTCAGCTACGCCCTGTCACATGCTGAGGACAGGTAAGGCCTCCCATTTGTTTAGTGTTTGCACATGTCACATTCAGGCACATGTCACACTCCCTTTTTCAGTGACCATGACACTTCTGAGACTCAAGGAACATGCGGCCCTCCCAGGACACAGGCAGAGCAAGGCCCAAACCCCCCTGCATGGGCTCAGTCTTCTCCAGAACAACATATTTACTTGAAACAATATTTCAAGTGTGGCAAAGAAGATAAATCTCAATAAACCGAAACTCTTGAGTGAACATAAAATTCTGCCTTGTGCCACACAAGAGGATGTATGACATTACCAAATAGACACCTGGGCTATGGGGAAGGGGGATAAAATGATGAGGTTGGGCAAAGGGCCCGAAGATTCCATGAGACCGGAGGAAAATTTTTAGTGGTGAACATACTTTGTCATAGGGCATTATATATTTCAAAATTGCTAAAAATAATGTTGAACATTCTCGCCATTTGGAAAACGATTAGTTAATGAGGTGATGGTATATCAGTTAGCTTGGCTGGCCCTTTCTATAACGTCAAAGTGTGGACTTATACTCCACAGACATCTGTAATTGTTATTTATCAATTGAAAACAAGTAAACAATACTTACTCTCAGGCTGTGGAAAGAGTTTAATCGGTACAGTGAATGCATCCCCAAAACCTGCATTGGAAGCCAGGCATAATGGCATATGTCCATAATCTCAGAGCTGAGAGATGGAGACAGACAGGTCCCTGGGGCTCTCTGGCCAGCCTGACCAAATCAGTAACCCCTGGCCAGTGATAATCCCTGTCCAAAACATAAGGTGGTGGGCTCCCAAGAAGTAGCATTCAAAGCTGTCCTTTGGCTTCCTCATGCAGCCATACATGCATACATACATGTGCATACAAAAGAAAACAACAAATAAAATAAACCATAGCCTTTCCCAAGTGTTAGTTAATGAGCGGTGTGACCACCATGGCCACGGTGAGTGGTGATTAGAAAGTCTGCAGTTGTTTTGCCAGACCCCATTTCCTGCCTTCACGCCTACTGGAGCCTTCTTGTACTCTTCCCCAAGAACAGTCTGTACTCTCCTTTCTGGGTGTTGCCTTCCTGCAGCTAAGTAGCAAAGTCCAGCTCCAGGCCCCAGGAGCCACTGAAACACCTGACAAGACGCCAGAGGCCCATTCGCCTCTGCCCACGCAGCGAGCAGGTTGACAGATGGAATTGGATGACATTCAGAATGGGCACTGGCTCCAGAGGAGATGCCTGGAAATGAGCCTCACTGGAGAGAGATGCCAAAAGCACACACACACAGAGAGAGAGAGAGAGAGAGAGAGAGAGAGAGAGAGAGAGAGAGAGAGAGAGAGAGAGAGAGCGAGCTGCTATGGAGAGCCATCAAAAATAAGCTGAGAAGTCAGAGGAGAAAGGAATAAAACTAACAAAGTATTTTCCTCAAAAGACATAACAAGAATGCTGAGTATTTTAAGTGAATTGCTGATACCAACACATGTAACCAGCTCTGGCTGGATTAATTATCCAAGGTGTGTGTAGATAAAGAACACCTTTCAGCCTCATCGAAGAATAGCAAAAGTGCGAGGATGACTAAGACCTGGAATTCATCTCCCCAATTCTGCAGTCAAATATGACTGCAGTGGCTTACAGCAAAGTCAATGTCAAACCCCCCCACCCCCCACCCCCGCCCAGAGTGGGCAGCATTTCAGATGGTAAACTGGC
This sequence comes from Peromyscus maniculatus bairdii, assembly GCF_049852395.1. NCBI lineage: Eukaryota > Metazoa > Chordata > Mammalia > Rodentia > Cricetidae > Peromyscus > Peromyscus maniculatus. The sequence continues at coordinate 8,396,127 of NC_134857.1, read as the reverse complement.
TTCCCTTTACATTTTGACAAGCTACAGTTAGAAGGAGTGTTGGTTTAGTATCCAAACCTCTTCCTCATTGGTTTTCAGGGAGTGTTACTGTACCGTGTCAGATCAAAGGTGAGTCTAGGAGAGTGGACGTAACAAATGGAAACTTGTTTACAATATCAAATACTAAATCAGTGGTTTGCTGAATCAACATGATGTGTTACGTATGCAACAAACCTACCTCCACCCTCAGGAAGCTTCTAAGAAGGGGTGGAAGTAGGCAAAAATATATGTATATATATTATATATATATTATATATTATATATATAATTTAATATGAAAAAGGTGCTAAAGGATATATGCATGATGGTTTGATCTGGTGCGCATAAAATGTGAACTGAGAGTGATGTCAGGAAGTCATCTTAGAGGTGACAATTATTCAGGATTAGATTCAAGTTCTACAAAGTGGAACCCTGTTGTAATTACTTCTGTTAAGGAAACTCAGGGGGAAGGCTGTGCATCTGCTGATGTCATTTATGGTAAATCCTCAAGTATGTGCTGATAGATAGTTCTTTAAGCCAGATGGTGGGTCAGGTCTGTAATCTCAATGCTCACAAAGGTAAGAGAGGAAGATCCAAGTTGAAAGACAACCTGGGTTCCATAGGACACTAGAGACCAGCTTGTTCTGTGTAAGAAGATCTGGTCTTATAATAATTAATAATTAATAATAATAATGTTTATTTAATTTGAGTTGTTAGTGTTATCAATCTTCTGTCTACCCTTCCTCTCCATAATTCTCCCCAAGGCTTCACTCTGCTCTCAATTCATCCATGGAGAATAAATGCCTAAGGATAGAGACTTCCTTTGTCTTGACCCCAGTGACAGCTTGCAAGCACATTACCCAATATTGTTTGATTAATGTCTGTCCCTCTTCCTCATGTAAGTGCCATGAAGTCAGGAATCAAATCAGTCCACATTGCCCTTGCAAAAGCTATTGACTGACTTTCATTCTTTCCCAATGTGTAGGAAATGAAACTCCATGGTAAGCAAGGATTTTTATTAAGATGCATAATTTCCAATGCCTCATTGCAGATGATGTGCGTAAGGGGTGGGGGGCTTAGGTTAGAACAACACCCTTAGTTAGTTAACAGGAAGAATGGGTGTGGCAGAGGGAGACAGAAAGACCATGAGCAGAGAAATCAGAATAAGCAGGGCAGCATCAACTCTAGCTACAGGGCTGTGTGACTTTGTAACTCAGGGACTTGATCAGTTACTTTTCTCACTGCTGCACCAAAAGACCTGGCAAAAGCAATTTAAAGAATGTTTTATTTCAACTCACAGTTCAAGGATACAATCCATCATGCAGGGGCAGTCACAGCAGCAAGAGCGTGAGGCAGCCAGTCACATTGTGTCCCCAGTCAAGTACTAGAGAGAGGTGAACACTGCTGCTTAGATTCATTTCTTTTTTCATTCAGCCCAAGATCCTAGTCTGTGAATGGTACCCATACTTAAGATGGGTCTTCCGATCTCAATGAATCTGATCTACGAAATCCTTCATAGACATGCCCAGAGATTTGTTCTCATGGGGACTCTAAATCCTGTCATGTTGCCGGTTGAGAGTAGCCGTCGCAGGTGATGTCACTTACCCTCTCCGATGGACTGTCGTTGGTAAATCTAGATTGAGAATCTCTGCTTAGCCCAGGTGACAGGTTGAAGGATAGAGTTCTGCAGCCAAGGCAGAGAACACCGACGAGGTAGCAGTGTGGTCACACAGCCAGAGATAATAACCTCTTAGTCCTGTGCTTAAGTGTTTCAAAGAATTTTCCTCTAGGGAAAACTCGAGATTCTTTTTCCCACTGCAGAGCTGAAGGAATTCCTCAAAGGCAAATGAATTATCTAGTTCAACAGCCTGGGTCTCACCAAATTTTCCAGCGAATTAGCAAGCCTGGTGGAAGCTCTCCAGAGGGCAGATAACTTAACAGGGATGCTACCCTTTCCTTGCATTTGAGATGATGAGTGAACATTATTTCGGAAGGTGGAAATGCTAAATCTTTCTGACCTCCAGGAACAGTGTGCTATTATTGGCATACAGGCAAGAGGAAGAAAATGCCCTTAACAAGAGTTCATAGGCACACATGCTCACAGGGGCAGGCAGATCACGTAAAGAAGAGAGCCAGCCAAGTCCAAGAGCACACCACAGATAAGGGACAGACAGGGCAAGATGATGATAGCAACAATGATATGAGCCATGGATGTCACCAGGGAAACCAAGCTATGCATCAACCCTGATGATGCAGCTTGATCTTGCATAAATGATATAGTTAATAGCTCAGCTCCCACGGATATGGAACATCAACCAATTGTTATACATTTTATCCCTCTTTAAGAGAATGCAAAAATTCAAGCTTTGTATAAAACTTTCTGATTGCGTGGCTAACAAACTCCGTCTTTCTCCTCCTCATTCCCCTCCACCACTGCCAACTCTACCTCCTCCTCCTTCTCCTTCTTTCCCTTGAAAACACCAAATGTGCTATGCAAAGCACAGCCTAAGATGGCCAGCGGTAAGCTGTCCTCAAGAGTTCCTTCATCATCCACCACCATCATTGCCATAGTTATTTTTCCTCGTGCTGTAACAAAATGCCCTGACACAATCAATTTAAGAGAAGGAGCTTAAAGTTCAAAGGCACAGTCATCTTACTGGGGAGGCTTGGCAGGAGCCTGAGGCAGTTCTCATTGCATCCCAGTCCGAGAGCGAGGAAGATTGATGTTGGTACTTAGCTTGCTTCTGTCTCCTCATTCAGCCTAGGACCCAAACCTAAGGGATGGTGGTGCCTGCAGTGGACACATCAATTAACTCCATCAAAACAAGCTGCTGTAAACATGCTCACAGGCCAATCTGACCTAGACAATTCCTCACTGAGGCTCTCTTCATGGAGGATTCTTGGTCAGGTCAAGTTAACAATTAAAAGTAACCATCCCAAGGGGGTTTAGTTTTGAGGTGTGTGTGTGTGTGTGTGTGTGTGTGTGTGGTGTATGTGATGGTTTGTGTGCATGTGTATATGTGGTGAGTGTATGTGTGGTTGTGTGTGGTGTGTGTGGTTGTGTGTGGTGTATATGTATATGTATGTGTGTGTGGTATGTGTGTGTGGTATGTGTGGGGTGTGTGTATGTGTGTGTGGTATGTGTTGTGTGTGTGTATATGTGAGTGGTATGTGTGTATATGTGTGTGGTATGTGTGTATGTGTGTGGTTGTATGTGGTGTGTGTGACTGTGTGGTGTGTGTGGTGTGTGTGTGTGGTGTGTGTGTGTGTGTGTGTGTGTGTGTGTGTGTGTGGTGTGTGTGTGTATGTACTGGATACAAATGCAGCATCGGTCTCACTTGCTGCTACAATCAGATCTATGAACATGTGTGTTGAGATCCTGTCTTAGCCCACCATTGTGCTAACACATGCATCATTTCCTTTGCAATACTCAACATCAGGAGGTAAGGATGCTAACTGGGCTCCATTTCACAGGAGAAAAATCACAGGCTCAAAGGAACAAGAGAAATTAATTTTCTGAACAACAGACTTGAGATACAAATCATCCATCTTTCAAAAAAAAAAACAAGGACAAGACAAGACTCAGAAGCTGATGGCCTGCCTGGCTAAAACATGAAACCCAAAGAAAAAAGAAAAGGTCTTAATGTGTTGAGTCTGTAGTCAAGGCCCCAGCATCAGCTAAGCACCTGAACTTGAACATCCCCTTCACTGGGGGTGGAAATGTGAATCCTGATGGACATTTCATCAACCTCTTATCTTCATCTACAGAATGGATACATGTACTCAAGGGGCTGTGCTAGGATGCAATGGGAACAGCATTGCCATAGGTGTGACGTACGTAGAGGACTGTGGGGCACCTGCTGGAAACTCAGCAAATACTTACTTCCATTTCTTTTGAGAGGATTGGGATGCATTCCTTGTGGGTCTTGGTACCATGATTTTTAAAAATTTTTTTACAATGGCCTCTAGGCCCATCAAAGTCAGGCCTGTCCTGTTCTGCCTCCTCTACTTTCTCCCCATAACTGAATCTGACCTTTCCCAGGGAGGCTCCTTTCCCTACAGCCCTTTGCCTCTGGGCTGAGAGAATGATGAAAAACCTTGACTTCTCTGGAATTCTCACTGTCACCATGAGACTAGGGTTCCACAACCTTCATTCAGCTCTGAAACTTCCTGGTGTACCCCACCACTTGGGGCAGATCCTTGCCCTAGCATGATGACCTACTGTGGACCATCAGTGGTTACCTAGTAGGAAAATGAACTTGCCTTACAAACTATTCAAATCCCACTGGAATAAATCCTAACTGCATCGAACCATAGCTCACAGGATGTGTGTGGAGTTGCCTATTAATTATAGAGCTACCCGACATTAATGGGTAACTAATCAGCATCATTCAGTTCTTAAGATCCTTATGTGGAAGAATAATAGCAAATTTTAACCAATTCATCTTTCTTAACTACTGTGGATGCCCTGATTTATGAACACAATGGGCAGGTGAAGAGAATCTAACCAACTGTTAATATCCTTCATAAAAATACATTTGACAAAGAAATGATTGCATCAGAAGTCATGAACATCTTGTAAAAGCAATTTCCCCGTCAGTATGTATTTCATGGACTAAAGCCATTAAAACCACTCTGTGGTGAATGGTTAGAGAAATCAGGGACATTTATTCAGAAAGAGTCAAATATATCTCACATTCATAAAATCTCCAGCAGAATAGTACACTCTCCTTCAAGACAGAGATCTGCATCTGGCCTGACTCGCCTTTGCACACCCACGTCCTGCCTCATAAAACCCTAATCTGATGCCTGCTCCTTGTGTGTAGGGTAGTGGCTGTGGTGTAGAAAAAGTGCCAGCGGTACTGGCGGCTCCACAACTGTGACTCACATTTGACCTCTTGTACACTTAGATGACCATTTCTTGTCAAAGTGAAACTTGCACAAAATTTTAAATGTCCTCTGTTCAGATTTCTTGAGATTGGATGGAAAAGAAAAAAAGAAAACAATAAGGTCCCATTCAGGCAGTTCTATCCCTGGAATAATTAACATCTTCTCTGTTGAAATCTGAGGCTCGTCTGGATCCTGGACTGTAATGAGGCAGTCAGCCCGGACCCTTGTCAGCTCAGTAAACAGAGGCTGTCCCAAAAAAAAGAAAAGAAAAGAAAAAATTCCCCAAGTGATGCCTGCAGAAATGGTGTCAGCACATGGTTGGGGACAGGGCATCCCTAACACGGTGTCGAATTACTGGCCTCACACACACTGGAATAGAGTTTCAATGCGATGTGGGGCCTCCTTCCCCATCTCTGTGCCGTGGTACATGTTGGCCAGTAACTATCCAATCCTATCCTGATAAAGGGAGGCTGGGGGTTGGGACTAAGTCACCAAAGCCTTGGAACAGACATATTTTGAAGTATGGGTAGAGTCTGGGGCAAAGTAAACTGCGTCTTTTAAGGAATGGTCTAGGGCTAAGCTGAGTACTATAGTAAGTGAGATTCCTAGAAGGTAAAGTAAAGAAGGAAATTATCTACTACATAACCACTGTGCTCCATACAGAAAGTTGGCTACAGGACTGTTGTTTAATGGCAATGGTCTCCTTGGCTCAAACCTGCTAGAGAGATGTTTCTATACATATTTGAAATACACTGAAATGAGTCAACTCTAGAAACTATGGACACGAATTCACCAAGGCAAAAATAAATAAAACAAATTACAAGGCCTAATGATTAATTTTGACTACCATCTTGATGGGATTTACACTCTCCATGGAAACAAATCTCTGGCCATGTCTGTGAGGAAGTTTCTAGACCGAGTTAATTAAGGTGAGGTTGGTACCAGTCCATGGGCTGAGGTCCTAGGTTAAACACAAGGGAGACAGCAAGCCAAGCATCACCATTCATCTTTCTCGGCTTCCTGCTGCAGGTGCAGTGTGAGCATCGGCCCCAAGTCCTGGACAGCTGTGTCTTTCTTTCCATGATGGACACACCCTGAATGATGAGACAAAATAAACCCTAAGATGGTTTTGTCAGCTAGTTCATCACAGCAACAAGAAAATTAAACCGCAAGGGTAGCCACAGCAGATATCAGCCAGTGTCCACCCCTCACCTCCACCCCAGCACCACCCCTTAAAGCACTTTTTCCCACCCAAGGCTATAGAAGCTCGCAGTCCCTGAGCAGTCTCCAGCATTTTTTTCCAGGAAAAAGCCAACAAGGGCTCTCAGGTGCTATTGCAAGCGAGGTGAATCCCAGCCTCCTGCTGTTGACAGAATTCTGCCGGCGTAAACAGACATAGTCAGAAAGAGTCCTGGTTACTGTAGTTCTCTAATAGCGACATTTTCCAGTCTCTGTGCCGTGTCGCTTACAAAGTTCCTCCGACTACGTTCTCTGAGCTAATGGATTTAGTTGCCGGAGGGTAGGAAACACATGTGCAAAGCCCGCACAAGGGTGCAGCCTGAAAGGTTGGCTTTTCATTTGCTTCTGTCTTTGGAGCTCACGGTGCTATAAGCTCTGGCATTAAATTTTGAGCTGTTGATGCAGGCTGATCAAAGGGAAGCCAGTGAAGTGTTGAACTGTATCAACTGCTGCTATTGCTACACATTTTCCAAAAGAAAAAAAAAAAGCAGTATTGCTTGATGGGAACGAGACAACGCTTGGTGAGAAAACATCTATTTCTGGGGATTTGTGTAATAGTGTTAACAGATTTTGCATCATCACGTGTAGGCACCTGACCCTCTAGAAGGTCATAACCATAGAGATTGTTTTCTGTAGTGATGGGCATTAAATCTTATTTTAACTACTGACTGAGATGTAGAGAAACTGTAATCTCTTTGAGATTACTATATTTAGGAAGAAATACATTTAATGCAGCAAGCTAATGACATGGTATTTCACATTAAATGAAGCTATAATGGGTGTTTTGTTGTTATGCACAGTGTCTGATAAAATTGTTAACACAAGTGGAGAATGAGAAATACCTTTCATCTTTCTTAGCCATCATGTATCAAGAATGGGGGGGTGGCGGATGGGGAGGGGACTCACTTCGTGACTCTGATATAATCTTTCCAGCAGGAGTTCCCTTTCTGTGACTGGATAAACTGATAGGCCAGGAACTGGGGGGGGGGGGCTCACTTCATGACTATGATATAATCTCTCCAGCAGGAGTTCCCTTCCTGATATGCCAGGACCCTCTGAAAGAAGAACATTAGTGTCAGTCATTACAAGAAAGTAGTGAAGGCCAGGGAGACAGCTCAGGGTAAAGGTACCCACTGCCTAGATTGCCCACCAGAACCCACATGATGAAAGGAGATGAAAATTGTTCTCTGACCCAGGCACCATGCCGAGTACACACACACACACACACACACACACACACACACACACACACACACACACTAAATAAATAAATAAATAAATAAAGTAATAAGTATTTTAAAAGAAAGTAACACTATTTTACATTTGTTTAATGCTTGCTGGTTTCCCATCCTTCAGAGTATTTTAGGAATGGGGCACCTACCGTGTGCTGCACTGGTAGATGAACAGTGATGACCAGATCGAACCATTCTGTTTCCAAGGGCATCAGTATCTTTGACAAACCCTCAAGACAGAATAAGAGTTGATAACCACTGTGCCCATCTTCCCATTTCTCCTTATGGTACCTGGAACAGACCCTCACTTCAGTCTATGCCAGAAGATGAGACCTTGAAAAGATCTGATGGATTCCAAGATGAAGCATCAGCACTACCAGCCTTCCCAAGACCTGTGATTGGGTCCAGTCCAGCTGTCTACACTGGCCAACTCCACTCACCTTTAGGGGGTCATCTCTCTCTAGTGCTGGGTCTCCCTGCCGACACACTTTGATTTTTTTCATGCCGATACAGGTCAACAGAGAGGCAGTAGTAGACTGAAGTTAACAGACTCCAGAGCCAGAAAGACCCAGTTTAATTGCCAGTTCTACCAGCTACTAGCTAGATGACCATGGAGATGTGAATCCACTTTTTTGTGCCTCAGCTTCCACATCCATAAAGATGTCAATGGAATCTACTTCACAATGTTGGTGGATTCTGAGGTAAACACTTATTAGCCTGTTGCTTCTTGGGCAATAAATGTCATAGCAGGAAGTGGGGGCAGGCGTGGGGGAGGGGCAGTAACTTAGGCAGTAAAATACTTTCCAAACATGCCTGAAACCCTGGGCTTGATCTTCAGCGCTGCCTAAACCAAGAGCAGTGATACAGGCCTGTAATGCCTGTAGAAGGAGGGACAGGGAATCAGAAGTTCAAGGTTATCCCTTGCTACATCCCAAGTTGAAGGATGGCATGAGATGCATTAGACCCTGTGTCAGGGAATCAGGCAGAAACAATGAGGTGGTGGGCGGAAAAGGATGGCTCAGTGGGTAGGTGTGCTTTCTGTCCAAACATGAGGAACGAAATCTGATCCACAGAGCCCACATTAAAAACTTGGGCATACCTGTAACCTCCCTGCCCCACTGTGCATACGGATCAAAGACAAGGGAATCCCAGAATTCACTAACCACCCAGCCAAAATGGCAAATTTTCTGGTTCAGTGAGAGGCCCTGTTTCAAAGCAATACAGTGGAGAGCAATAGAGGAAAAGCCTCTACACACTCACATGCGTGCAACACACACACACACACACACACACACACACACACACACACACACACACAAAACCACAAAGCCAAAAACTGACATAAGATTTGGCAAATCACTGTTCTAAGGGTTTTCTATACCAATCCATCTAATCCTCACAGCTCCATAGTGAAAATACCATCTCCATTTTGTTGAATGAGAAGCCATGTGAGAGAAGTTAAATCACTGACAGTCACTGAGCTAAATAAGAGTTCACACCCATTTCACCCCCAAAGTCTGTGCCCTTAACAACTGTGTCAACAGAACAGTCATTTCATCTTGTGCCTGAGTCTTTCAGCCTTTCTTGGTACCAAAGACCCTTGATGGAAGAGCTTCTCTCTTGGGCTCACCATGACCTCTCTTGGTCCTGAGGCTTCCTCACAGCTGTGTGCTTTCCTCTTTTAAATCCTAGCACGCGTTTCTGCACAAATCCCCTGGGTTTGTCCCCGACCTGATGACAGGTGTCCACCGTAGCTGCAGGCAGTGATGTTAGTGTTGTCAGAACGTCCCAGCTAGCAACGGCTGTGGCAGGGCAAGCAGCATGACTGACTTTTCTGAAGTAACCCCACGGCAGGTTCAGCCGCCAAGGTTTCCAGCTGATGAGTAACCTGTCAGACACAGGTCTCCAACACGGGACTTCTAAACTCAGGCCAGGGCCTGGGTTGATAGCTCCAACAGTAAGGTGTCACACAAGTGAAAAGACCTGAGTTCGATCTCCAGCACCCACATCAAAAACCAGGTGTGGTATCAAGTGCTTGTAACCCCAGCTGGGGAGGTAGAGACAGCCAGATCCCTGGGGCTTGGATTCAGTCCAGCCTACCCTACCTGACAAGTCCCAAGCCTGTGAGAGGCTCTGTCTCCAGCCACTAGGTGGACAACACCCAAGGAAGATATCTAAGTTTGCTCTCCAGCGTGAACATGCATGCATGCATGCATGTAAGAACCTAGTGGATCTTCCATATCCCCTCCTGCATGTTTCTGTGCATACAGAGACTAAATCTGTGGAACTTGAACCACTATTACACTCAAAAAGATTGTTGCCAAAATAGCAAATAAGAAGAAAGTAATCAATGAACACACCATTTTCTGAAACTAATCTGGTGTAAAAATACTTTGTTCATCTAAATACAGCAAAATCTTACTAGGAAACATTTGCTCCTTTCCCTCTTAATTCTGAGGTCAAGATCCCTGCTTGTGAGTGACAGAGTAAAACTAACTTCTCATAGATCGTCTTAGTTGGTGTCCGATTGCTGCGAAGAGACGCCATGACCGAGGCAATGCTGATATAGGGAAGCATTTAATTGGGGTTGGCTTAAAGTTCAGAGTTTAGTCCGTTATTCTCATGGTGGGAAGCATGATGGTCTGCAGGTAGATATGGTGCTGAAGAGGTAGCTGAGAGTTCTACATCTGGATCTGCAGGCAGCAGGAAGAGAGAGAGACACAGTTGGCCTGGCTTGAGTTTTTGAAGCCTCAAAGACCATCCTCAAGGACACACTTCCTCCAATCAGGCTACACCTACTCCAACAAAGCCACACCTCCTAGTAATGCAGATCCCTATGAGCCCAAGGGGGCCATTTTCATTCAAACCACCACACCAGCTCTGACAATGCTAGATATCATGGAGCACAGGAAGCTAACACCTTGGACAATAATCTCAAAACATCCAAAGTCCAGAAAGGAAAAAATGATGGTTTAAGAGTGGGTACATGGAGCTGGGCAGATGGGGCAACCCTGCTTCTCATCCCTCATTGGGGGCCCTACACACTGGCACATTCTCAGGTTTGGGCTTTGGGCTGTAGTTTTCCCTAGACCTGCAGAAAACACACTGTGCTTTGTGTACTCAACAGTTGTGGAATGATGTCCCCAAACAGATGCCAGCAACTGAAGACAGAGCACAGAGCCTCACACTTGATATTACCTTGGAACGAAACACTATTTCTGAGTGATCCACAGGCCTTGCATCTTAGTGACACCATGTACATTAGGCTGAAATATTGACTGAGACGTGTCCTCTGCTAGGAGAGACCAGACAAGTGCTTGTTTTTAAGAAACTTGGGGAAACTTATCTCTCCCTGATGCATAATAATGGCTGTAACAACCCAAGGAGAATGCACGCTAACAAACAAACAGACACCACTGGTGCCGAGGGGATCACAGAGAACTTTATTGATGACATCCCATTTAGTTGGCCAGTGCTTTCAAACACCCACAGACAGCATGGTCCAATGGAGATAAAACGGCTATCAGAGACTGACAGACCTGAGTTCAAATCCTTCCCTTACCACCACTTAGCTTTCATATCGTTAACAGTGGGTATATTTAGACTTGTCATAGAACTATCACAAATTCAGTCTATTAAAATGCCTCAGAGAAAAATAAACGAATTTAGCTTGTCTCCCTGCCTTTTCTAAGAAAACCTTTAGAAGACCAAACTCTGCTATGACAGGGTGAGTTGGCATTCATAACATGTGTGACATCAAACTGTGGTACCTGGCACAGAGCTATAGGGCCCCTTTGCCTTCAGAGCAATTCCACAGCAACAGTGTCAGTCCAAGTCTCTCTGAAGCTGGCTTCCCCTGACCCTCCTCACCTGTTCCATAAGATGAGTGAGAACGTTTCTGGACAGCTATCTACAAGTTCAGAGAAAAATGTCACCTAGATGCTGTTCTGTGCCCCCTGCTTATCCTGTGCCCTGCACACTTGCTCCTGGCTCTTCAGAAAAGTTCTGTGGAGGGAGGAGAAGCAGAGTCTTTGAAGAGCTGGATGTTGGCATTCACTAAGAATTTCCATAATTTGAATTTAGGAGATGCTTAAAGCAATAAACTTCGATAATTAACTAACTTGGCATTGCTCAAAGTCCTTAGTACAGAGGATTAATTAAAGGAGCATTGCAAATGCTTGCATGGGTAAATTGGGGTGAAACCATGGCAGCTGAATGGAACAGATTGGGATATTGATGGATGGGGCAGACTTGTCAGAAGTGCTTCTAACCTCGGGGGAGAGACTGGGGTAACACTTCAGCAGTTTCTTCTTTTACTTTGTGGGTGACACCTAGAGTGACTATGTAAGACTACAGACAGAGCTGAGCGTGTAGTTCAGTTGGTAGGATGTTGTCTTAGCATGCACAAGGCCCTGGTTTCACACCCATCCACATAAAATGGTAGGGGCAGGAGGATCAGAAGTCACAATGATCCCAGATAATCTGAGACCCCATCTAAAAGAGAGAGATTATAGACAGGCAAGGCTATTTCCCTTTGATGTGACCTTGACCATCCCAATAGGACTTGTAAGGAGAGACACTCTGAACGAGAAATTTTGGAGTCAGATGTGGCAACCCTTCTCATTACTAAAAAAAATCACTTAGGAAAGAAGTTATGTGGGGATGTGAATAACCCACACTTTTGCCACAGTCTTCTATGGGAGAAGGGAACATGAGGAATTAACATCAAGGGTCTAGAGAAAGGAAATATAGCTAAGACATTTGTTTCTCCAAAATGAATCTTAAGGTTCAAGGATGCTATAATCTCAGCATGCAGAATGTGCAGAACCTACCCTATCAGCAACTCAGCTGAAGCACTCTTCCTTGACCAGGCATTAGCACGGCCACTCGGGCATCTGACTTAGTCAGGGAACTCCAACAGCATCATATTATAGAGCCTGCTACATGAACAAGTTTCTGAGCTAACTCAGTCTGACTTAGGTGACTTGGACTCCCCAAGGCCTTGTCCAGTCTAACATGGACTGGAGGCATTTGTGTATAGACTCATCATTCAACAGCCCATAAACAACCAGATAGACTTTCACACCCATGCACACCTAACCTTAGAGTCAGGCTTTCCAATAAGAACCTGATTACACATTGCTCTGCAGATGGGGGAGATTATGGGTCTCCTAACTGGCAGAACCCCACTAGGTAATGGGAGGGGGTTTCTCACCCTAACAGACCTGCATTAATAGCATTTCCCCAGTGTTATGTCCTCATCTATAGCTGAAGTTATCCTGTTCCTACCCAGCTCCTGTGGCCCTCAGACCCAAGCAAACACACAGAGACTTATATTATTTACAAACTGTATGGCCTAATGGCTCAGGCTTCTTGCTAGTGTTCTTACATCTTAAATTAACCCATTTCTATTAATCTATAAGTTGCCACGTGGCTCGTGGTTCACTGGTATCTTAACATGTTACTTCTCATCACGGCAGCTGGCAGCATCTCTCTGCCTCAGCCTTCCACTTCCCAGACTTCTCCTCTCTCTTTGTCCTGCCTATACTTCCTGCCTGGCTACCGGCCAATCAGCATTTTATCATCAGCCAATCATCCACAGCACTCATCAACTCCAGTGGGCAATTAATTTCCTGTTTCTTATACTGTTCATGTTTCTTTCAATCTGCATCCACCACAGCCCATTCCTCTCCATGGATCTATTTATTTGAAGAGGAATGGATTCTTCTACCCTAGGACAGAAAAACATCCCCAGAGAGGCGACTCAGGACTTTTACATTTGTGCAACTCAAATAATAGTTTGTGGGGTTTGGTTTTTCCTGTTTGTTGTTTATACCAATACTTATTTCACACTCAGTAAGTCAAATTCATTACTTGCCTTCCTTACTTTGGGCATAGCATATTTTTAAGTGCTCTAGGATTAAAAGCATCCACAAAGCACTATGAAGTAGATTTTCTTCTTCAGAACAACTGGGCATGGTAAGTGTGCACAGGGGTACAATGGGAAAGAAAGGAAATGTGATGCTCTTCCATAAAGTATTCTAGAATTAAGCTCTTCGTGTATTTTACTACGAAGACAATTGTACTTTTACATTGCTATGATGAGACGTCTGACTGGAACAAGCTAAAGGAAAAAACGTTTCTTCTTGCTCCTGCTGTCAGAGGGATTTCAACCCATGGGAACAGGAAAGGCCCAGTGGCAGGAACGTATGGCGTCTGTTCAGGTAGTAGATCTGGGAGCAGAGAGACCCAGCCAGGGACCAGCGGCAGGAATAATTTCACAGGCCTCCAGTCACCTACAGCAGGCCAGCCTCCAAAAGGCTCCAGGGACCAAATCCTCAAAACATAAGCTTCCATGGGACATTTCCAGATTCCGTGACCATCCCTGGGACCCAGCAGCTCATGCCAAGGTGCAATCACAGAAAATGCTGTGCCAAGTTCAACCACAGCGCAATCCATCAGTGGCAATGTCATCGAGCTTCTGTTTGTGCATCCAGTGCTGCACAGATTGCCCTCCATGAGCCCCTCCCAGAAACCTCAGGAAGAAGGAAGTAAACTTAGTGCCTTCTTTTAGAGATCAGCTCCAGTGTTAACGGTAGGAAGTACAACTATAACCAACTAATGTGCCAAATACGGAGGCTAATTCATGTTAGAAAGGATCACTGTCTACCGAAAGCCCCAGACCAAATGGAGAGACCAGACCCACATATTTAAAAAGCTGAGATGAGAATGTCCGTATCCGGTGCTGTGAAGCTGTGAAGACAGGTACAAGATCTGGAGGTTCAAGGACCCTCTGCCCTATTATGGTAGGTGTGTAAGAGCAGGTGTCTGCAGAGAACACGGTTCAGGTAGTGTTAGGACTGGCAGTGGACCCCAGCGCAGCGCAGTCATGCAGCGGCTTGTGGGCTGTGCTCTAAAGTGCCTTAGCAGATGGAGAAGGAAAGAGATGTTTTTCTTTTTTGAGATTGGTCTCTAAGTATACCAGGCTGATCTCAAACTTGCTATGTAACCAAGCATGACCTTGAACTCCTGATCCTTCTGCCACCACTTCCCAAGTGATGGGATTATAGGTAGGCACCACCATGCTGAGGGTCAAATCCAGGACCTCATACATGCTAGGCAAGCACCCTAGCAAATGAGCTACATTGCAAGCTCCCAAAAAGGAACAGTTGATATGAAAATGAATTGTTGGCACATGTCCCAGGAACATGGGCGCACATGACCACTCCAAGAACAGTATGATGTGGCTACAGCATGAGGTCAGTGAAGTGTGATGGATGATGGTATCCAGAGGGCAGGATGCAGCCAAGTTGTGGAAAGAGCCTACAGTCTGTCTAGAAGGCAATTGGGAAACATCAATGGCCACTAAGTGAAAGTATTATTTTCAGATGTGCATTTACAAATGGAAAACTGGAAGAAATACAGTTTGTAGCCTGGGATGCCAGTGAGCAGTCTGCTGCAATGGGGCCTTCTGAGGTGCTGCCGTTAAGAGTTGAGAAGCATGGGGGAGTCTATCGGCCCTCTGAAGGGTTGACATTATGAACAGAGTAGCTGGGAGAAGGTTTTCTCTGAAGAAGACCAAAAGTCGAAGATACACTCACAAACAGTAGGAAAAGGGATGTCATTGTGTGGTCTATCTTATGTACTGGGAAAGAGTATTTTGTAAGAATAAAGAGAAACAGTAAAGAGTCAATCTGGGGGACAAAAGCTAAATATCATACAGAGTTTTAGGAAAGTACTCACTGTGGGCTGGAACTAGGGATTGGAAGCCCCATGGGATGGGCCTTTATACATTCCAGGACCCCTGAGGTGACACTGGAAATGCAAGACTTCTTTCCTTTAGGATGTCTGCTGCTGAACTGCTTCCCACTGTCTGCTCAGGTGTGTCTTCTGCTCCTGATGGCCAACATCAGCAGTACAGTGCTGACATGGCCATTGCAGTCTCATAACGATAACTGTGCCTAGAACAACTGGAGCAACCACTTAAGCTTATAAAGTACTTCACATTTTAAAAACTCTCCAGCGCTCGTCTGACAAATATCTCTGGACCTCACCCTCCATGGGAAATAACCCAAGTCACGAGGAGTGTGATTGTGGAGTCCGACTGCCTGGGGAGGAATCTGGTTCTGAAACCCTCTTGTTGCGCGTCCTTGGGGAGGCGTCTTAACTCCCCATATTCTCCTCTCACCTATGTGGTAGAATAGCAATAGCACTGAATGAGTTAATTACTGGAAGCATTTAGGATCCACTTGTTGGAGGGACTCTGTTGAGACCTTATGGGTACCCAAAAGGTGTTCTTAAGGGCAGTTTCCGTAAGAAAGAAGTGTAATTTTTAAAATTTTCCCATTTTTCAAACATGCACACTGTCACAGCTACCCTGTCAGCGTCTTTTCTGATGGACCCTTGTGCTTATTTCTCCCTACCGAAACCACACATCTTTCAGCCAATCTCTCCCTATTCCTATGCCTCGGCTTCCAACCGGATGAAGAGAAAAGCAGTTGGGGACCCTACGTTCAGTGTGTCTCCAGCCACAATTGTTCCGTTCTGGATGTTTGTTTCCACTGAGTGGCCTTTATCTCTTTACCAATCCTAATTACTATGGGATGTTTTCCTTATTGTCCCCCTTCCACCGTAACTTGAATGAAAGCAGAGTCCGCCTTCTTCCTGCTCACATGTCTGTCCTGTGGTCATGTTTGATAGTTCATTCTCTTTCTTCTCTGGCTGTGTCTGTTTGGGATTTTAAATGTCTCTGATGCCTGTATCTGCTTATCTAGGTTTGAGAAATTTTATGCTGTAAGTCCATTGAATAAATTGTCTGTCTTTAGTTTTTAATCTCATTTCCTTCTTATACCCGAGGCATCCTAAGTTTTAGTCTCCTGATCACATCTAAGAGTTCCTGGGCATGTGGTCACGCTGATTTAGTGCTTCTCCACTTGATGTTGAATACTGAATTTCCTTAACTTTGTCCTCCATCCTGATGTTTATCTTCTGCTTCAATATGTGATGTCTCCACTGTCCTTTTTATGTGATTCATTGGTTTTTAATATCAGACTTTTCTTCTTCAAAATCTCAATTTTCTTCCTTAGTTTTTCTTCTGTGTAATTTTCTCACCACATTGCTGATTTTCGCAGCCCGTTTTTCTGGCCTCTTCCTCTGTTTTTGACTTTCCTTTCAGGTCTTCAGTTGAATTTGTCTGCTTGTTTGTATTCGGATATCTCACCATCATCTTTGGTAGTAAGCTTTTGAAATTTGCATGTGGTATCTTCTCCATTTCAGTACCTTTGGATTCAGCAGTTAATGACTTGTGATCTTTCGGAGAAGTTGGGCTGCCTTGCTTTTTCATTTTTCTTTTCTTTCCTTCCCCTCATCCCTAGCCCTGTCTCCACATTCTGCACATCTGTTGCTCTGAATGTCTCTTCTGGTTCTGTTCGGGGATCTCCTCCCGCTCCACTGTACCAGTAAAGAGGAAGCAGGCACTAAAGCATTGAAACAGCGACATCACCAAGCCCCACAAGAGAGAGACACTTAAGATCAGTCAGTGATCAGACACCAGAAAATGAGACCCTCAACACTGTGGTGTCGATGATTATTAAGTGAATGTTAAAAGAGCAAATAAATAATATGAAAGAAGGGGACAGGGAGTTGGGGAAATAGAAAAGTAAGGTTAAATAAATGAAGAGAAAAAGGAATGAACAATGGTATTGGGAAAGAAGGCAAGGTGTTAGAGAAAAGAAAAAATCAACAAAAAGTTTCTTAGCAATGAACTAGGCAAGTGTTTAAAAGGGGAGATAAAAACTAAAAACAGTGTTAATGTCTTTTCCTGAAATCCCTCTTGCCTTCACAGAGGCTGACCTTTTGCCAGTCTCTGCAGCCAAGCTAATGGCATGCCTACATGTTTAACCTGACGTCCTACTGTGTGCTTGGCCTGCTCAAGTTTACATTGACATTAAGCAAACAGCATAGCCAACCTTACTATGCCTTGGATTTCCCACTTGCTTTTACAGCTTAAGCTAAATGCATAGCTTAACCATTAAACTATGTGTTCATCCATGCCCGGACCCAGAATAATGTACATCTGTGGATGTGTTGAGGTAACTGTATGTTAAGAGCAACCAACAGGTTGTAACCAACCTTAGACAACAAATGTCCCATTAATGCTGACAGCAACATTTACAAAGGTTGGTAACATCTGTGTGTAGTTTTGAGTCTCTCTGCACTTTTAAGATCCTCGTCCCTACTATGGAGGCCTGAATAGGAACGGCCCCCATAGACTCCTGTGTTTGGATGCTTGGCCCAAGGGGACTGGCATTATTAGGAGGTGTGGCCTTGTTGGAGTGGGTGTGTCCTCGTTTGAGGAAGTGTGTCACTGTGGGACAGGCTTTGAGGTCTCATATGCTCAAGCCTGGCCCAGTGTAGAGTCTCTCTTTCTGCTGCCTGTGATCAAGATGCAGAACTCTCAGCTCCTTCTCCAGCATCACATCTGCTTGCTTTCCTTCGCGAACAGGACTAATCCTCTGAAACCGTAAGCCAGCCCCAATTAAATGTTTTCCTTATAAGAGTTGGTGTGGTCATGGTGTCTCTTCACAGAAATAGAAATCCTAAGACACTTACGATGGTGATTTTCTGAAGTTTTTTTTTTCTTTTTGTCCTTCTTTCCTGTGACTCCTCTACCAGCCAGCCCCTACCTGCTCAGAGCCTGCCCCAGCCTATGTAAACAGACTCTAATTCCTAATGTACCCTGACTCCTCATCCCAAATTTACAAGACAAGATGGTGATCTCGGACTCATGAGTTCTATTCAAATAAGACGTAGCACCAATGGCCCAGGAGACAAGGTCAGGTAACTTCTGTTAACTGCTGTAAAAGAATCCCATCCCTCTCTGGAGCATTCTGACTCTGAGAATTCACCCACTATGTGTCTTTCCATCATGCTCATGTCTCACCTAAAACTCTTCTAGCATAGCTTTGACTGTCACACTGTGGGCTCATCATTCTCACTGGGACACTAAGCTTTATGCTGTGTTGATCTGTATTAGACAAGGATCTGATGTCCACCAGAGTTGTCTTCACTAGCAGCTGCCCTTCTTGCATTCCAGGGTTCTCTGCTGGCCGTACTTAGCTTTGTCATCTGTGGGTTGCCAAACTCTCTTCCTTTGCAAGACTCAGGAGCTTATACCTTCTGAAGGTGAGAGTAGTCCTAGCTGGGGTTTGACTGCTAAGTGCACTGGGAGTCTGGGAAGTAACCACAGCTCTCGTCTGGGAGGGAGGTAGACACCCTACCTGTCTTCAAAGCTTTGGGCATATTTGAAGTGTTAATCACCCCTATGAAGGCATGAACTTCCCAGTTCTCCAGCTCTAAGGCAGAGAACAGCAGCCACGTGGCTCCAGAGGTTGATCCATCCACTGACTTTAGGTTCAAGGATATCAAATGCCAGTGTTATTCTTAGTCAAGGAGATCCACTCCCAGTCATCAAGGGCAAAGTTACACGTTCACTGCCACAGCAGAGCCTCTTGTACCTTGTTGTCCTTTCAGGCTTGTTGAATTCCAGTCTTCCTGCTCTCTGCAACTGACTCCAGGGCTGTATCTTATCTTGGGGTTGCAGCAGATTAAACTCAGACTCCTTAACCATGATCTCAGGTCCTGGGAATAGCTCAGTTTCCAACAATGCATTCCTCCTCAAGGTGGAGCATGACCACTGCCCTCCCAATCATAGGGAGTGGTAAATTGGGATTCCCCTCTATTACTGAGCTATCTGCTGAGGAAACCACAGTCTCACCAAACACGCCTGCATTGGGCTTGTCCTAGGGGAGGACGACCAGTCTCTTCTCAGGAAAGCTACCCAGCTTGCCTTTTGGACGAGGTCTTTGCTTTCCTTTCAGCACCAGGCAGCCACGTGACTAGATCTTTGTCACCCCTGGAATCACTCTTTTCAGTGTGCCCTGTGTCTTTTTCTCTGCGCTTTTAGGAACCTCAACCCTCAGTTGGGGTTTCTATTGCTGTGAAGAGACTCCATGACCATGACAACTCTTACAAAGTAAAACATTTAATTGGGGTGGCTTGCTTACAGTTTCAGAGGTTCAGTCCATTATCATCATGGCAGGGAGCATGGTGGCATGCAGGCAGACGTGGTGCTGGAGGTGAGAGCACTTCATTTTACAAGCAACAGGAAGTCAACTGCCAGTCGCACTGAGGGAAGCTTGAGCAAATGAGACCTCAAAGCCCGCCCCCACAGTGACACACTTCCTCCTACAAGGCCACACCGTCTAATAGTGCCACTCGCTTTGGGGGTCCTTTTCTTCAAACCACCACACCTGCCTTGGTGACTTTCGGAAGCTTTCCTTCTTTCCTGTCCTCCTTACACTGTGACTCTTACCCTGGCAATGTCTGACCCACCGTCTTACCGGAAGTCAGGTTGCTCCCTCCTCCAGCTTGTGTGCATTGCGCTGTGACAAACAGTCAAACTGCAGCTTCTCCTAGACACACTGATTTTAACTCATCTTCTTTTGTTTTCAAACAAAAGCTCAAAATTTGGTTAAATCTTGGTAGTGGGTTCCACTCCTTCCTCTCCACTTAGAATAGTACCTGGGATCAAGTGGGCATATCTAATAACTGTTTGCTACTGTGTCTGTCATGGGTCCAAAGAGTGGCATTAATAAAGCCAGAAGAATTCAAAGGGTTCAGTTCATCTGGGAAGACAGAGATGTGCATCTCTGAGATCAATGAGCATGGATGCTATGTCATGTGTCTATATACGTGAGAGAGAAAATTTACACACGATATTCGGCCACGAGAAAGCCTGAAGGTACAGTGACTTTTCAAGGTCATATGACTCCTGGCAACATCATTGGGCTAGAGGGGAGTGCACCCAGCTCTATCCAGCTGGGACTGCTCAGTGCCAGCAGCTTCAAAGACAGCCTGTTTATCATGCTTGGCCCTTGTTCTGGGTTGCAGGCTGTGAACAAGGGACGAAAGCCTCTCTCCCATTGATGTGATGCATGAACTGGTGCCACACAACCTACCTCCTCACTAAGAGCAGATGGGCCATGTCCCAATCTCGGGCCAGCATCAGGGAAGGGAGGCATGACCAGCGCCTCACAGGGTGCCGTCTCTTCATTGGCCCTGTTGGCAACATTGACATCTGGGGGTGCAGCCACAGGAGACAAGCCTCAGTACCCACATAGCATGGGTCCCTGGAACCCCTCCGTGAAATGGTGCTTTGAGAAAGCAGCACACTGCGAGCATGCCTATGCTTACATTACAGCTTAGCATTATTTGTATTTTCTATTACATACTGGTGGGAAACACTCCAAAAGTTGTATGTTCACTCTTCTGTTTAAAGTTTAAGATAGAATGTACTTTTAGTTAGGCTTGAGCGCTTTTCTTGGTTTTGTTTGTTTGTTTTCTTTTGTTGTTGTTGTTTTCCTTTTTTGAGACACAGTCTCATGTAGCCCAAACTGACCTCAAATTTACTGAGAGCTGAGGATGACCTTGAACTTCTGATATTCTTGCCTCCACCTCTGGAATGACAGGTGACAGGTAAATACTGACCTGCCTGGTTTAATATCATGCTGGGGCTGGGTGGTGGTGGCGCACACCTGTAATCCCAGTATTCCGAAGGCAGAGGCAGGTGGATCTCTGTGAGTTCGAGGCCAGCCTGGGCTGAAGAGTGAGATCCAGGAAAGGCGCAAAGCTACACAGAGAAACCCTGTCTCGAAAAAATAAAAACAAAACAAAACAAAAAAATGGTGCTGGGATCATTCATGCTGGGTAAGCACTTTGCTACATCCCTAGCCCACAGCTAAAACCATTTGAAGAGCAAGATTTAACCCCAAAGAGGTTCTAGCATTTTTTTTTTTTTGTAACCAAGCAGAAAAGGCAAAATGTCAACTATACTACTATGGTATTTTGAGGTTTATCCACTGTTTCCAAAGTAACTAACTGGGGGCAGGAAACGAGACTGAGTAGTGTGTTCTTGAGATTCTCCAGGCTCCCACAAGAGCCCCTCTGCACCACCAATCTTTCCATTTTATCAGCTTTTAGCAGTTGGGAGTTTAGTAAATCTAACTCCTGGGCATGGCTATACCATCTACAATACCCCCTAATTCTGAATCCCACCCAACACTGTCATCAAAGCTAATTGCAGGCCTCAAAATCGTCTTCATTCTTAACTGATTGACATTTCAGATCCCTCAAGGCAGGAATGGGAAGGAGTAGTCACCAAAGACAGATTTGGAAACAAGAGAAGGAAGCATTAAAAACCCAGTTCAAGATGGTTTTCTCCCAGGCTCTACACTGAGTAGAATACAAAGTTTCTGGCTTAGAATTTGGGGCAGTCAATCAACACAGAATCTAAATTTTTAAACACATTTTTTATTTTTAAATTTTTTTTTGCATGTATGGGTATATCTGTGTGTAAGTATGTGCATATGAGTTCAATGCTGGAGGAGACCACAGAAGGGCATCCAATCTCCTAGAACTGGAGTTACAGGGCTATGATCCACCTAATGTGGGTGCTGAGTGCTGAACTACATCCCTTTGGGAATGCTGTAAGCACTCTTAACTGCTGACTCATCTCTCCAACACCAAACCTTATTCAACATCTAAAAATCGGTCCAATGTTTTCTTGATCGTGGGTAATGTGAGTGAAAATCTCTTCAGCTCTCAACAGCAAGGCAGTGCTATCCACACATTTTTCTTCCTTTTAACTGGTTGTCATCTCACAAATTCAACCACATTCCCACACTGTTCATAACGTCACCACACACCACAGATGACATTTTAACCCTTCCCACATCAGTTATTTTGGTTGTTTCTCTAAGTGTGACAAAATTACTAAAGAGGCAGCTTAAGGAAGAGAAGGCTCACAGTTTCGGAGCGTTTTGAGTTCTGTGTGGCAGGGTAGGAGATGGAAGATTTTCACTTAGTATAGACCAGGAATCAAAGAAAGGCTACAACCAGGAGCAACAATGACATGCCCTCTGTGTCTGCTTCTGCCAACTCGGCCCCCACTCCTAAAACACTGCTTCATAACCTGGGACAGTGCATTCAAAACCTGACTCTGTGGGGAACATCTCAGATTCAGGCCATGACAGTAACATGGAGCTTACAGCCAACATCACTGTAACCTTTGCCTGAGTGAAGCTTTTCTAGCTTCTGAGGGCTGGTCGCAGCTTGAGTGTGTTCCCAAGTGTGTGTGTGTGTGTGTGTGTGTGTGTGTGTGTGTGTGTGTGTGTGTATGTTGGAGACTTGGTCCTCTGCTTGAAGATCCTGGGATCTGGGAGAAGCTTCAAGAGCCAGAGTGCAGGGTAACAGAGGTGCTGCCCTTAGATAGGATTGATGTGGTTCCCCGGAGAGGGGTTGGGGTCACATCCCCACTCTCTTTGTCATCCCGCCTCACCATGTGATCACTCTTTCCTACGTGTATTGCCACACAACATCATCCACCAAGAGGCGAGCTCACCGGAACATAGCAGACCTCAGAACTACAACCCTGAGCTTCCCAAACTGTGATCCAAGTAAACCTCTTTTCTGTATATGTTGTCTTTGCTAGCCATGGAAAAATGCCGAACACACTAATACTTGTGTTTACTCTGTGAGGTGTATCACAACTATACTCACTCTCTCTCTCTCTCTCTCTCTCTCTCTCTCTCTCTGTGTGTGTGTGTGTGTGTGTGTCTGTCTGTCTGTCTGTCTGTGTGTGAGTGAGAAAGAGACAGAGACAGAGAAAGAAAGATAGAGAGAGAGATTGGAGATGGTGTTGTACTATGTAGCCCAAGGTGGTCTCAGTTTCATGATCTACCTGCCTTAGACCCTCAAGTGCTGGGGTTTGCAGGAGTATATCGCCAGGCTCTACCATCACAAACTTCAGAAGTCAGGAGCACTGAGTAGCATTCAGCATTGTATTTGAAGTTAAACAGTGAAATCACCCATTAAAAAAAATGTAGTAGCAGTCAATAGACCACAAAAAGACATATATATATATATATATATATATATATATTATATATATATATAATTTTAAACTGCAATTGCTTTTTGGAGTAACTTTTCTTTGCTTAATTCTTTGTACCTTTTAGTATTTGTTAACTTTCTCTTTTTCCATAAATCAGTTAAAGACAAGGAAAAGGAACAGCACTGGGTGGGGCCGTATAGGAGTGGTGCAGTGATAGCTACAGTGAAACCAGACTGAAATCTGACTCAAACAGCAGGTTTAAATGACTAAATAGATTCCTTAACTAAACATGTCACAAATCAATCATTTCCTTACAGATCAATAACATGTAGAGAAGATGCACAAGTTTTAGCCATTCAAAAAAAATTGCAGAAAACACAGTTAAAGTTTACTTTATCACTATGTGTACTGTTTCCTGATCCTAAGAGGAGCTGGGACAATGGTTCAACCAGTAGAGAGTTTGCCACTCAAGCCTAAGAATCTGGTTTTAATTACCAGAATCTATATGTTGGCACGTACTTGCAATCTTGGTGCTGGAAGGCAGAGATAATAGGATTCTGGTAGCTCATTGGGTAGCTAGCTAGTCTAGCCAAATTGACAAACTCTTAAGGTTTTTTTGTTTGTTGTTTGTTTGTTTGTTTGTTTTGGTTTTTCGAGACAAGGTTTCTCTGTGTAGCTTTGCGCCTTTCCTGGAACTCACTCTGTAGCCCAGGCTGGCCTCGAATTCACAGAGATCCGCCTGGCTCTGCCTCCTGAGTGCTGGGATTAAAGGCGTGCGCCACCACCGCCTGGCAAACTCTTAAGTTTTAATCAGTGCTAAATCTTGTCTCAAAAATAAAGTGGAGAGCTACTGAGGAAGACACTTGCAGTTGACCTCTGACCTCTACACACATGCACAAAGTTATGTGCATACACACACAAAGAGCTTAGGAACTTACTGATGAGGATGTGCACCTGTTCAGATCCTGCTCAAGGAGCTCTGTGCTAAGACATCACATGATTCCTTTAATCCCTTGGGTTCAGTGAAAGGGAAGATGCCAGGCCCTCAATGTGATCTGTAACTGCTGACATGCTTAGATGGAGATAGGGGTCTACATTAACTCTCACTAGAATGAACTGTAACTAAGTTTAAAGAAAATCTCCAAGTACAGCAAAAGAATCTAGAAAAGGCCCATGATGAACTGCACACTGGCTCCTGCCCCTCGCCTCCTGATGTGAGGGTTTGAAGACCATTCCTCTTGGCTCTAGAACTATAGTGCTATTACATATTCTGCTCAGGATGTCTTCAGGAATAAGCAGTAGAAATACAATACTGTTTCTGTAAACACAGGAGGAATGGAATTATATTAATCTTGTGTAATGCCATTTCCTCATAAATCTCTCTTAACAGACATTATTTATCTGAGTCAATATATCTGGTGTTCCACCTACAGTCTACCTTATTAGTTCTAATTCTGATTCTATGAAACAAAAGACAAATCTTCACATGGGAAAAAATGTGGTTGTGTAGAAATTTAGCATTTGGCAAGTTTTTGGGTCAAGGGCAGAAAGCAGCCACATTCTTTGCCAAAATATCACAAGAACGGTCTCTTATTAATATTATTAATATTCTCCTCTGAAACCTTTGAGCTGGGCCCCTATGGTTCAAATAATTCTCATCTTCCATGTTCCTGCTAATAGGACCCATCAAGCCCTGCTTAAAGCATTCAACTGCTTTCCTAATCCAAAGTCCCAAAGTCTACATTCCACCAACAAGCAGCAAGGTCAGGCCTGTCACAGCAATACCCCACTCCTGGTACCAACTCCCATCTTAGTCAAGTTCTATTGCTGTGGAAAGACACCATGACCTGGACAACTCCTATAAAGGAAAGTATTTAATTGGGGCTGGCTTATAGTTCAGAGGTTTAGTTAATTTTCATTATGGAAATTAATGGAGGGGAACATTGGCTACATGCAGGAAGACATCGTACTGAAGAAGCAGCTGACAGTTCTACATCCAGATTTACAGGCAGGAACAGAGAGACATTGGGCTTAGAGTGAGATTTGTGAAACCTCAAAACCCACTCTCAGTGACGTACTTCCTCCTCCAACAAGGCCACACCTTCTAATCCTTTCATATAGTTCCACTCCCTGGTGACCAAGTATTCAAATCTATGAGCCTCTGGGGCCATTCTCATTCAAACCACCACAAACAGCAAAAGTTGATAATGAGAAAGAGTAGACAACTGAAGAAGACACATCTTTAAGAGATAGAGTGAGCCAGGTATTGAGCCGCACACCTGTAATCTCCATACTAGGGAGGCCACAGCAGGAAGACTGTGTAGTCAAGACCAATCTGACCTGTAGGCTACATAGCTAGAACCTATCTCAAAAAATTCAGAATTAAATAAATAAAAGGATGAGAAGGAACAGAATCTTGAATGAGGCCAAGGGCAAGCACTTGATGGAAGCAAGGGTGCACATTTCATGAGGAAACACAAGAGAGATGAGAGCAGAGATACAGCTGTGCAGATGTGGTGGAAGACAAGATCATCCACTAGGGAGCAGAGAGTTCTGAGAGTTACAACCAGAGGGGAGTACTCAAGCTGAGTGTTCCAAAGGCAAAGACACTGAAGGCACCGGTGACCTCAGAATGAGTGCTGAAATTCAGTTATTCTTTAACATCAAGTACTGCAGTGAATCAGGTTGTGTGACTCCCTTCTGTACCATGACTGCTACTACAGAAGCGAAAAGAGAGAGCTGTTTCCATACAAGGTCGGTTAGTCAGACAAGGACACTGAAGAGAGAAAGGAAGGCAGGGGGTTGGGGGTACATTTGAGGAGTGAAATATAACGAAAGACTAAGAAATGAACTCAGGAGAGCAGCAAACACAGGCAGCAGAAGCTCGCAGATCTTTTCAAAAGGCAGTGTTACTGAGCAGGAGTTGTGTCTTAATCTCCAGTGACTTTCTGAAAGGAAATGAAGCCAGACACATCACTTCAGAGTCAAAAGTCGTGAGTCATGTTCTATACGTCTGCACCTTTGAGGAGGGTAGTTTGGAAAACCCCTCCATGCTAAATTCACTGTCTGAGAAAGAGGGATCCCTCTTAAGGAAGGCATCGGTCACAGGATGACGTTCATTTTCAAGCAGGAGGTCAGGAATACAGCAAATTCACTCTAATGCAGGAAACAGCAGTAAAATGCAAGCTGTGATAAACATTACTTTATAGAGAAGGACACCAAGGCTCAAGAAACCTGAGTGACCAAGGTAGGCTCAAGAGTGATGAAGCGGGAATGAAATGATTTATGAACCGCCTGTTCTTTCCATCACCACCAATTTATCATTTTGCCAAACAAACACAAAATCTACATCCCATTTATCAGAAACACGTGACTTTGCATATTTCCATCTTTGCACAAATAAACTCAAGGGTCATGCTAGCACACTTCATTATAAACTGATTTGTAACCAGTGAAGCAGGTATCCTTAATACATTTAGAAATACGGCTTCTCGAGTCAAAGAACGGAGTCTGGGGACTGGTGGTGTAGCTCAGTTTGTGGACTGCTTGCCTTAAATGCACAGAACCCTTTGTTTGGTACCCAGTATTATATAAACTAGGCACAGTGGTACACATGCATAATTCCAGTATGTGGTAGAGGTAGAAGCAGGAGGATTGGAGTTCAAGACCATCCTCAGCTACATAGAAGTTCAAGACCAGCCTGGGATTCATGAGACTCTGTCTTTAAACCACCAACAACAAAAAGAATGGCGATCAGGATGACGCTATGTTGAGTATTAATACCCAGTATGAATCCTCTAACACTGGTGTAGCTGCAAAAGCAATCCACACAGTGAATTCTGGAAGTTCTATGTCACTCTGCCTAACTCAGAGTGACATTTGCATGTATTAATACTACCAAAGAAGGAGAACGCCTCCCCCTGCCCCAGACCATGTGCTCATGACAGGAGAAGACAGAAGTAGAAGCAAAGGTTTCAATAGTCATTAACTTGGGTGGATAAGTGT
Source organism: Peromyscus maniculatus bairdii (assembly GCF_049852395.1). Classification (NCBI taxonomy): domain Eukaryota; kingdom Metazoa; phylum Chordata; class Mammalia; order Rodentia; family Cricetidae; genus Peromyscus; species Peromyscus maniculatus. The sequence goes on along the minus strand of NC_134857.1, from coordinate 8,368,791 downwards.
GCCAATACCAGTAAGCTGTAGCAGTCCACGTGACCTTAACAAATCAATAAGAGCAATACTAAATTTAGAACAGCAAGAAAAAGAGGAACTGCGTGTTTACCTTGCCTCATTCACATCTGGAGTGGATCCGTAGTGGGGAACTGACTGATTGAATTAGTGTTAACACACTCAACTTAAATTGCACCCTGCTATTCACAAGTCATACTATGCTAATTAGGTAATGGCAGTTGTGTCCTCTTACAAAACGACAACACAGTGGACAGGAACACCCAGAACCCACTGCCTTTTCTAAGGGCTTTGCTGCTGCCATTGGGCACCTTGGGCTGGTTATCAGGCCCTGAGACGGGCCAGCTCTGCTAGCAGGTCTCTGTGCTACACATGGGGTGAGTGACTGAGAGGAGACTTTCCAGCCTTGTCCATTTTCTCTTCTATAAGATGAAGCCACCTCCCATCTCTCCGTGGCTTTCCTGTTCTGTCCTTTTCCTTTATTTTCCTAAGAGAACCTGAGAGGAGGTAAACAGGGGACATTCCCTGCCGCAAAAGTGATTCAACATGCCTCCTACACAGCCTGTCACAGATTCTCCTCCCATAACCCCACCCATATTCTCAGTCAGTGACAGAGGCCAGCTTTTCTTTGCCTTGTAGAATGAGTTGGGGAGGGGTGTCTGAGTGAGTCTACATGTGTATAAATCTCTCTGAATGTGTCTATGTAATCTCTCTGTGTGTAAATGTCTCAAAGAGTTATTTTGGCTTGAAAGAATACAGTCATGATTGCAGAGAAAGCGTGGTGGCAGGACAGTGAAGCAGCTGGTCCCACTGTGTCCACATCAGGATGCAGAGAGGGATAGATGCTGAGGATCCGTGCTCTCCTCCCACCCCTCCCCAACCCACTTCTTTTTCATTCAGTGCAAGACCTGAGCCAATGGGATGATGCCACACACATTGAAGACAAGTCTTCCCTGTTCATAACATTGATGCTTTTTACCTTCTCTCTGTCTTCACCTACAAAGTCTCATTCAGGACCAACTGGGAATCAACAATATGAGCCCTGAGAGACAGAAACATACCTATTGCACTATGAGATGGCATATCACTTACCCAGATATACTGTCTACATCAGACTAAGTCATTGCATAGGACATTATCAACGTACTTTTCTCCTTTGGTCTAGTCACTTGCAAGCACCGGGGGCATCTGTGTTTACTTGGCTGTTAGCCAAGGCTGTTTTCCCAGGAATTTCTTCACTCATTTCCCATGGCACGGAGGTAGAAATTTAAGCATGGGTATATATACTAGAACAATTTATTCAAAGATTCCCACAATAACCACTAAGCATTGTGCCTGGTGTTCAGATCTTTACCCACTGCGGCAACATCTCCTCTAAGCTCTTTCCCACGGGCTCTACCTTCTCTCCTACTCCAAAGACACCAGAATGCGGAACTCTTCACTTCATACTCACCCCAGCTCAGCCCAGCACACCTACCATCATAGTTTGCATCTTGCAAATTATATCCTCAAAGATTTAAAAACTACAAAATCTCGCCAGCAATGTGAAGATTACAGTCTACATTCTAAATGCTGGTTTTCAGTCAAACAAATGACTTGGGGCTGAGACAAAGCTTCTGTATGTTTTTGTTTTCTGTGCTGTGAATTTTAGAAAGGAAAATTCACCATCTTGGCTGGCAAGAAAGGGAATGAGCAGCACGGTGGGAGGTGTGGATTTTCAAAGGTCAAGAAGGCTGGCTGTCAGGACAGACGCTTTGCCATTTCCCTTCCCTAGAGGGGCCCTGCCTGTCCTGTGGCGAGACAATGAGTCTCCTCAGGCAGCAGATCTGCACTCTCTCTTCACAGAGCCTACTGACCTGTGTCTTAATTCCTCTCCCAGAACATTCAGGGTAACCAGAGCAGCTGCAACTGTCTCAGAGAGCAAATGAAAAGGGAGCCGACTCATCCATTTGGAGCTTCTAATTTTTCATGTACCTCTTTTTTGCATGAGTAAAACAAAACCAACAAACAAACAAAAAACAAACGCCCCCCCCCAAAAAAAATAGAAAAAGGAAGAATGGATGCCCAATGATGCCCTGACACTGAGCAGGAGCATGACAACCGTTTGCTCAGCTACCCAGGAACTGGTCCAGCGCAGCAAACCCAATGAACATCCCCAACCTGGTTACATTTCTGCCACTGTGCAACTGCAACCAACCCTCAGAATGATGCTGAAAGTTAGCCTTCTGTTTGTAATGCAAGATATTGTCAGTTTCCCAAATTGGCCTTTCCTCAAAGGCCTTATCAAACAGCCCTCCACTCCTGCTGTGTATACAGTCCCCGATTTACCTAGAGTTCACTAAAACCATTTCCTGTGATGGCCAATATTTTCCTATGAAGGCATATAGGACATAAATGTACTTTCAGGTTCAGTGAGAGTCCTACAAGATCATGTGACCTCCTGAAAGTACACTTGGTAATGCCCAGTGGTTCCTACTATGTGACCAGTTCTTGTACCATGAGACCGTAAAATGGAAAAAGAGCCACAACTGTCTGCTCAGTGATGTCTGACCCAGCTAAAAGCACTGAGGGGTAAGAAAGATAGATAGATAGATAGATAGATAGATAGATAGATAGATAGATAGAGATAGATGTAGATAGGTAGATGATAGATAGATAGATAGATAGATAGATAGATAGATAGATAGATAGATAGATAGATAGATGATAGATAGATAGATAGATAGATAGATAGAATGTATAATGATCAAATTAAGCCAATAAATATTTATGTGTGTATATATATAATATTATTACACACACACACACATCCATACACATAAACAAGGAACTTCAAGTTGCCATAACACTGGGTATTAGTGTGCTGTTCAGCAAAGGGCTAGCCTGGGGTGATCAGAAGATGAGGACCAACTGTTGCATCGTCCAGGACAAGGACCCTGAGAACCAGACAAACCTACCACAGTTGTCACTTAATTGCTTTTATTTGCATCACATCATAAATGTCACATGTTTTTAGTAAGAGGTTTGAGACACTGTCTATTATTTTTAGCAACCTAAAATTGCTAGCCCATCATAAAAATGGCTCTCAGTAAAAAATTTCTCGCTAAGCCAAAAGTCAGGTAAAAAAATGTATGAAAGTGCTGTAGAGGGCTGTCAATCATTTGAAGAATGCCCTACATGGTTTACTAATGCAGAAATTTGCATAAAGCCTGTGTTGCTAGGCATCTGTCAGGCATTAGCTCCTTTAACCACAGTCACACTCCAAGCACTTAGCTGGCTCCATCTACCAGAGGAAACCGGAGCTTCCAGAAACTGAGTGCACCATAGCACCACAGAACGTACTCCTGGGACCTCAGTTTTTATGTCTTGCTGGCACTGGGCTAACACTGTGGACAAAAAGGTCCTTACAGACACAAGAGAAGTCTAACAGACACCCATAAAAATAATTGCATAAAATCCAGTCCACTCTGCTTTTGTTTGAAAGCGTGTATCTAATCACTCACTCGTGATTGTCCATGTCTGCCTGCTGCATTAGCTGCCGTTCTCATCAATCGCTGTGACAAAATACCTCACAGTAGCAATTTAAGGAAAGAAATGTTTGTTTGGGTCAGTTCAAGGATTCTGTCCACTGTATCGGGGAAGTCAGGGTGGCAGGAAGCTGGCCATGCGCATCCACGGTCAGGAAGCAGAGTACTGATGTTCAGCTTCCGTTGTTTTCATTCAGTGCGGGAACCATCCCCAGGGATGGTAACCATTGCTTTTAGGGAGGGTCTTCCCACCTCAGTTAGCCTTATCCAGACAGTCCCTCACACGGCTCCAGGCTCGTCTTCTTGGTGACTCTAGATCCTGTCAGGCTGGCAGCCAGGGTTAACCACCACACCTGCTAACAGCAAAATCAGTGTCCTTCCAGAGCCATCTCCCACTCTGCTTTTTCTCACACACCCTGCAGTCACTTCTCAGTCAATCCTGTCAGCTGACCTCCGAGGTCCAGCCAGCACCTTCACTGCTGTCCACTCCTGACCCTAGCCAGCTCTTCTTTATGTCTGTGCTCTCAGAGAAGGGTTCTTGCTCCCAACCTTGTCCCGCCATTCTCCACACACCAGCCATGGGGCATCTGCTGCAGTCAGCACCCATCCTGTGTCTCCGAAGCTCAAGGTCCTCCCTGGAGGGACTGCAAGCCTTTTATCCCCTCACTTCCTGTAGTGCTTGAACCCTTCTAGCAACTTCCGCATAAGTCCCTTTGTTCCAGCCACATTACCTTCTGTGCTGTTCCTCAAAAATAACAGGTAAAATTTCACCTCGGTCTTCAAACTAACAAACCTGCCGTGACAAGGACTCATGCTCTTCTTCACTTCATAGCTGAAACCCTCCCTCCCTCTGGCTAAGCTCTCCTCAGCCTTCCCTCCCTCTGACTAGACCCTCCCTCCCCATGACTAACCCTCTCTCTGACTAACCATTCCCCCTATGACTGACACTCCCTCCCTATGACTAACCCTCCCTCTCCATGACTAACCCTCCCTTCCTATAAAATAACCCTCCCTCCCTCTGACTAGACCCTCCCTCCCTCCCTCTGGCTAAGCTCTCCTCAGCCTTCCCTCCCTCTGACTAGACCCTCCCTCCCCATGACTAATCCTCTCTCTGACTAACCACTCCCCCTATGACTGACACTCCCTCCCCATGACTAACCCTCCCTCTCTATGACTAACCCTCCCTTCCTATAAATAACCCTCCCTCCCTCTTACTAGACCCTCCCTCCCTCCCTCTGACTACCCTCTGTGGTAGTTTGAATGTAATTGGCCCCCATATGTCCATAGGGAGTGGCATTATTAGAAGGTATAGCCTTGCTGGAGAAAGTGTGTCCACTGTGGGGGTGGACTTTGAGGTCTCCTATGCTCAAGTTATGCTCAGTGTAGAGACAGCTCACTTCCTGTTGCCTGCAGATCAAGATGTAGAACTCTCAGCTCCTTCTCCAGCACCGTGTCTGCCTGCATGCCACCATTTCCCACCATGACGATACCTCTGAACTGTAAGCTGCCACCCCAATGAAATGTTTCCTTTATAAGAGCTGTCATGGTCACGGTGTCTCTGCACAGCAATAGAAACCCTGACTAAAACACCCTGCTTCCCACCTCCTTTCCTCTGGCTCAACTCCCTCCTCCCTCTTTTTTCTTTTCCCTTCTTTGTTTCCTTCAGGTTCTTCAAAAAATGTCAGTTTGTTAGTGAGGCCACTAGTATATCAACTATCCACAGTCCCAACACTTGAGTAATGTTTTCCAAGTCACAGTGGCCAGTTGACAGATAGACTCACAATCTTTGCCTTCTCTCTCTCCCTACTTAAATTTGTAGGTTAAGCCAAATAAAACTGCTATTTTGTAGGTCATAGCCACCAAATGTCTACAATTCCATGTTGTAGCTCTCTGAGGATCTGTGATTTTCTCTGCTGTATGTCCTACACTGATATTAAGTGTGTACCAAGTGTTCAATGTGTGCTTGTTAACACCAGTGGTTGAGGTGAGTTTTAATGAACTACTCCTAGAGGTGTGGACAGGTCTTCGCCTGTCAGACACCAATCACTTTCCCTCTGGGCCTAATTTAGCCCAGCTTACCAGGTCTTACTCAGGACTGGGAATCAGCTGGCCTGAACGCTCCTTGAGGTTTCCTGGAACTCAAAGCCAACTGTGTTCATAGTTCTTATATTTCTGCCACTTCAAAGACTTCAAGTCTTTTCACTTTACTGACAGTTTCGGAAGAGAAGGTATGGATGGCTTATGCTTGTGAATTCCTTAGATGCTCCACCCAGGGTCTGTGGACCAAGCCCATTGAGATGCCACACAAGCTACTTCCAGATCACAGCTGTGGCTCTTTCCAGAGTGAGGAGTAGGAAGAAAGAGAGGAAGCCGGTATTCCCTCCCCCAACTGCCTCAGAGAGCCCTAAACAATCTCAATATATATTGGATATATTTTATTTCCCATTTATTATTCTCTTGTAATTTTCTGCTCTCCATGCTTTCATAGTGATCAATACGACCTTTATATATTTGCAGAAAATTATTTCTTTACTGGAGTAAATGCTCAATAATTTCAAGCTTGATTCCTCTGAATCCAAGTCCAGCATCACAAAGAAGCCCTTTGTTCAGAACAATGCATTTTTAACAGAATGAGGTCCTCACCACCAAGACAGTCACCTCTTCCCCCACCCCTTCCACTAGCTTTACCAGATTCACATTTCCTCTGGGACTCCGGGAGTTTATTGGGACATTCTTTCAAAGGTTTACAAAAATGCGCTCTTCTCATGCTGGATCAATTACCAAGCTGCATAAAGTTAGGAGTTCTGCTCTCTGCTTCTCATCTGCAGAGTGGAAGCCATAATATCTCCCTTTCATCAATGAGTTCACATTAAAAAGTATCAATTCAGTACCAGCAAGATAGCTCAGCAGGTGGGGGTGCCTGCTACCAACCCCGTAGGCCTGAGTTCACTCCCGGGTACTCATGTGGTAAAGGGTGAGAACCAAATCCCCGTTGTCCTCTGGCTTCCACGTGAGCACTCACACACATAGACACAGATCAAAACCTATAATACTTCATGCTTCATTACTGATTCAAAGTCTCTGCAGTACAAGGCTTTCTGCTCTCCGTTTCTGTCTTAGTCTGCCCCTAGTACTGTAACAAAATGCCACATGCTAGGTGATTTATAAAGGGGAGAAGTTCACTTTCTCACTACTCTAGAGCTGAGAAGTCCATGGTTCAGATGCTGAACTGGCGTCAGATGAGGGTTTTCCATACATGGCATCTTCTCGAGGTAACATCCTGCATGTTACAGGAAACTCTCTGGTTTCCTCTGGTCTCAGCAGCAACCTCAGTTCTTGTGTTTTTCAGGTTCAAATGGGACACACAGTAGCAGAGGCACAGCCAAGAGCTTAGTTAGAGCAAGCAATGGAGGAAGCATAATGCTTTTCTAAAAGAGAAGGGCGGAGCCAAGCAGCAGCAGCCCCGATCCCCACAGGAGTGGGCTTGTATTTCTCTTCATCCTGTTGCCCCTTCCCTGTGCATAGGATTATGAATAGGGGTTCGGGTACCCTAAAAGCTGAAAGATCACTGGGGGAAAGAGTACTAGCCCTCTGCTCATGCTTCCCTGGCCAGGTGTGCTGAAGACAGTCTAAACTGACCCAGGTTCAGGCACCAGCACCTGTTGTTCTTTGCGCCCATGTTCAGGGCCCCACCAATATTTTTCATAGCTTATCTTGGAGGTCTGGAGCAAGCCCTGCAGTTGGAGTTTTCTCCAGTCCCATCCAGGTCCACAGCTGCTCAGACCCAAGTAAACTTATATTACTTATAAACTGTGTGGCTCCGACAGACTTCTTACTATCTAGTTCTTATATCTTAAATTAACCCATTTCTATTCATCTGTAAGTTGCCACGTGGCTTGTGGCTTACCAGTACTTTACATCTTGCTTCTCAAGGTAGTGGCGGTGGCTGGCAGTGTCTCCTGACTCAGTCTTCCACTTCTCAGAATTCTCTTCCCCGCTTGTCCTGCCTGGCTACTGGCCAGCCAGCGTTTTATTTATCAATCAATCAGAGCAACACATTCACAGCATACAGAAAGACATCCCCAGCAAAGCCCATCTGAAGAGACCACTGCCACCTGTTCTTCTTTATGTCCTGTTTTCGTGGCCCCTTGGTCCATCCCTCACAGAGCTAACTTCCCGCTTAACAGGAAAAAGAAGCCCAGAATCAGGCATAAGACTGTGGTGCCCTTTATAACAGCATCAATCCTGTTCATAAAAGCTCTACTCATCCCCTGAAGTTCCACCTCAAAAGTACCCAGGAATCTCAAATGGTATTCAGACCACAGCTGGGAACGTAGCTCAGGTAGTAGAATGCTTGCCTGGCATGCATGAAGTCCTGATTCCACCCCCAGCACTATAAGAACTAGTGTGCCAGTGCACACCTGCAATCCTGGGAACCAGTGTGCCAGTGCACATCTGTAATCCTGGGAAGCAGTGTGATACTGCACACCTGTAATCCTGGGAACCAGTGTGATGGTGCACACCTGTAATCCTGGGAAACAGTGTGTTAGTGCACACCTGTAATCCTGGGAAACAGTGTGCCAGTGCACACACCTGTAATCCTGGGAAACAGTGTGATAGTGCACACCTGTAATCCTGGGAACCAGTGTGATAGTGCACACCTGTAATCCTGGGAACCAGAGTGCCAGTGCACACCTGTAATCCTGGGAAGCAGTGTGATACTGCATACCTGTAATCCTGGGAAACAGTGTGATAGTACTCAGCTGTAATCCTGGGAACCAGTGTGATAGTGCACACCTGTAATCCTGGGAACCAGTGTGATAGTGCACACCTGTAATCCTGGGAACCAGAGTGATAGTGCACACCTGTAATCCTGGGAAGCAGTGTGATAGTGCACACTTGTAATCCTAGGACAGAAGAAAACTAAACAGGGAGGTCAGAAGTTCTAGGTCACCCCAGATTACATATCTAATGTGAAGCCCATCTGGGAAAGCAGGGAGAGGGAAGGAGGAATAACCTAATGCTTATTCTCTAGATAAAACAGATTTTTAATAGTTATTTTTACACTAGAAAATAATAGATCCTTAAATTGGAAATAGCTTTCCTGACAGACAATCACCTGCTCTCATCAGACACATTAAGCAGAACATGAACGCTGTGACCACGTGAGCACACTGCAGAGAATGTGGAACGGTTCAGTGTGATGCATGCGATTCTTGTCAAGCAGGCTGTTCCTGACATAAACACAAATTCATTTACAAATGACAAGGCAAAAAATAAAATTAGACCATTCGGCTTGAGTTTTGACACAGGGAAACATTAAGGACAGCTCAAGGACTGTCTCCTCTCAGACCAGACTCCCAGGGACGGAAGCAGACTACAGCATCCTGTGTAGAGCCGAGGAAGAGGGGGCGAAGTCACGCTCCTCCCTTCACCTGGACTCCTCCCAGCGTCATTTGATGCTTTCCCCCATGTGTTCAGTGTAAGCACACTTTCCCTTCTCACCACCCACAAAGAGTGAATATTCTTCCGTGTGCACACGAGAGTGACCAGCCTGGAACTTCCCTCTCGGTCCCAGCAGGCACCCATGACCTGCATCACTCTCTGGGGAATGTTTCCACATCACTCCCCCAACACCGTCCATATTCCGCGTGAGCCCTGTTCCAAGCGCCTTTCATTTGACTCTGTTCCCCAAGTTGGTGGGTGACGCAACTCTCTACCTGGCTCCCAGGGAGGAGGTGGGAAAGCAGCTCAGGTCCTCTGGTCCCTTCAAGCCAGGTAGTCACCCAGTCCTGACCCCACACCTTCCAACACTGAGATCTCTTCGTCATCTTTCATTCTCGCCCTCAGAGCCTCCTTAGATTGCTTCTGTGACATCCAATTCTCTGTTTCTACTTTCACCCTTATCTACCTTATTTTCAGCACTCTCTTCAGACATATCTATAAAGTGTGACCACGTGACTTACTTCTTTGACTGAAAATATGAAAATATATGATTGACTTCTGTGTAAAAGTCAGGGGCTGGAGAGATGGCTCCATTGGTAAAGTGTCCACTGCTCAAACATGAGGATTTGAATTCCACCACAGCAGCCACCTAAAAGGCTAGGCATGGTGCTGTGCACTTGCAATCTCAGTGCAGGGAGACAGAGGCAGGAGGACATTTGGGTCTCACTGGCCAGCCAGCCACGCCATATCTGTGAGCCTCAGATCCAAGTGAGAGACTGTCTCAAGAAATAAGATGGAACCAGATCCAAGATTGACTTCCACATGAACACATACAGGCACACACAAACACCTGTACACATACACACACACACACACACACACACACACACACACACACACACACACACTAATGATGAGGAGGAGGAGGAAGAGGACACAAATGGGTCATATCTTTGGTCCCAGCTATGTAGAAGTCTCAAGAACCAAGGCCACTTGAGCCCAGAATTTTAAAGCCAGCCTGGGTGAGACCCCATCATAGAAAACAAAAGTCAAAAAACAAATATTTCAAAGAGTTAATGCATAATCCGACTCTACCTTCTTCAAAATAAAATGTAGGACTTCTGCCTACCCTTTGTGAAGCAGATGAGCTTTCAAGTGCTAACTCATTTTTCAATTCCTCTCATTAACCTACAAGCCAGAAGCAAGAATATCATCTAAAGATGCCTAACGAGAGGGCACAACAGCACTGTCATCCTTAGCACCAAACCAGTGACAGAAGAACCGTCTTCCGAAAAATAAAACTAAGGCTCCTCAAGGGCTGCTGGGTGAACATCCCACTTCCTCTTCTCCCCAGCCTTGAGAAGGCAAATAACTTCTCCACTTTAGCTTCCTCATCAGTGGATGAGGGTTATAGCAGTGTATAGCACCTACATTAATTAAAATACACAGAGTACCACTAAATAACAGATACTAGAATTCCCATAGTACCTTGGGAAAGAGAAATTAAGCATCAGAGCAGGGTCTGAGGAGGTGACCAGAATAAGAAGAGGAATTAAGATCACACCATGGGGAGAGCAGTTGGAGTACATGCAGTTCACAGAGAAGCAGTGTTACCAAGATCGAACGGCTGTTTTAAAACATCTGGAAAAGAATCCAGAGTATAGCTAGAGGAGAAAAGGGATTCTGAAGAGACAGATTCCAGCTCACATTAAGTGAACATTTTTATCTAAACAGAATGTCTAACAATGGGATGGATTGTATCCATGAGTTCTCTACCCCTAGAGGCATTTAACCAGTGGCTGGGCAACTCCTCATTTAGGATATTCCAAGGAGACTATGCAACTGATACATGGAGAAGGGAGAGTGTCAGGTGACGAAAGGCTTCTGTGACACTAACAACAGGTAGATGCTGTAATAGTTAAAACAACACTCCACACAGTTATAGTTTGGAGTGAGTCCTACAAAGCATGAGCATCACATTCATCTTCTAGTTGATCTGTTACCTTGTTTTTCTGGTTACCTACTGTTCCAGTGCTGAGTAAATTCCTTAAAAATGGGGACCTGGCTGGGGACTCAGGAAGGACATCCAGGACATGTCCTCAAGTGGCAGCTACCTCTCCCACATTTTCTTTTCATTGGCAGGTATCTGTTGCAGAATATTTCTTTACACTGTCTTTCTCAGAAGGGTTGATACCTGGTATGATTAACCTCGCACACTCCTTGCCCTACATCTATGATTAGTCTTTCTCATAAAATCTCATTCCTTTTGAGGATATTTTTTCCAACAGTATTTTCTTAAAATATCTTATTTTTAAATTGGCATGTAATAATTTATGTATTTAGAGTATGATAACTCAATAACTACTATTCAGTATGCAGTGATCAAACCAGAGCAGAACATTTCTACCTCCTTAAACATTGATTATTGGCTTATATTGGGGTTCATAGGACCCTGTCTTCTTCCGGTTCTTTATAGCATATAATAAGCTGTTGTAAAGCACAGCAATTTGGTGCCTTTTTCACCCCAACCGCATCCTTTAAGTTCAGGCTCCAGAGGAAATGAGTGGTTCAAAGTTCCTCGTGGATGTGATGAAAGAAGAGCTTAGATTCAAGTTTTCCTGAAGGTTGAGAGTGTCTGTGGGGGCGGGGTGGGCTGGGGTAGACAGCTCAGTTGGTAAAGTGCTTGCTTGGAAACATGATGATCTGAGTTCCATCCCCAGAACGCACGTAAAAAAGCCAGACATGGTAGCCTGCGCTTGCACTATCAGAATGAGAGAGGAAGAGACAAGTCGCTCCCTAGGGCTCACTGACCTGCCAGCCCAGCCTGCCTGGGGAGTTCCAGATTAGTGAGAGACTCTTTAACAAAAATTAAGATGAATGATGTCCGAGAAATGACACTTAAGGTTCATCTCTGGTTTCCTCATGCACATATATGCCCATGCACTTGCACACACACACACACACACACACACACACACACACACACACACACACACACACAGAATGGCTGCAATGTGAATTATTTGGTAATGATGATAAAATAAACATAAATAATAAAATTTGAAGTGGTTATTTTGGCACAGTCTTATCAAAACATCCTGATAGGCAAGCAAGCCAACCAGTCAGGAGACTATCCAGTAACTTGGGAGAAGCAGTGTGATGGGAGTTGGAATCAAACTGACCTGTGTTTGAATCCTGGTTTTTCCACTTAAAAATGTGAGCAGAGGCTGTCTCTGACTCTTTTGCCTGCTTGTGGGACCATTTTCCTCCTACTGGGTTGCCTCATCCAGCCTTGATGTGATGGTATGTGCCTGGTCTCATAGGAGTTTGTTCTGCTGTGTTTGGTTGATGTCCCTGAGAGGCCTGCTCTTTTCTGAAGGAAGGCAGAGGATCTGGAGGGATGGAGGAGACTGCAGTCAGGATGCAATATATGATAAGAGAATATAAGTTTTTCCAAAAATGACTAATAAAAAAAAAGACATGATCTTGAGTAAGCTATTTAATCTCTCCTAAGCTCTGCAAATATAAGTGAGTGCTAACACATACCTGATAGGGTTATTAGCCTGCTTGCGGCTGTGGCAAACTACCTAACAGCAGCTTAGGAAGGAAGGGTTCATTTGGCTCATTGTTCCGGGGTATAGTCCACCATGGCAGGGGAGTCATGGAGGCAGGAATTTGAGGAAGCTGGCCATGTGGCATCCACAGTTAGGAAGCAGGGAGAGATGCATGCTGAAGCTGAGCTCCTCCTCTACTTTTGGTTCAGTCCAGAAATGCAGTGGTGTAGCCCATTTTTATAGTAAGTCTTTCCACCTCAATAACCTAATCCAGAAAGTGTTAGGATTCCTAGCCACTCCCCCAGCAACATGACCAGGCATGGGCTATCCAGCAGCTAGGCAATATGCTTAGTCATCCCAGGGCCTTATGTCCTACGTAAGACAAGACATGCGCTGTGTGATCACATAATTTGTGCACAGTGTGACCACATGCACATGAGTGGAGTAACTCAGTAGGCCCATATGCACATGCTGGCGGGGAGAGGCCCACGCAAGCAGATTCCACCCATTTCCCTGCCCCTTCTCCCACACTGTTGGCTTCCAGTAGGCCTATTCATACACACCTCCTCTTTACTCTCCCCTAATAAACTCTTAGAGTGGGTTTTGTTGTGTCTCGTGTTTCTCTCAAATGCTAAACAATGCCACATAATAAATAACATTGGTGTTGTGACTCAGATTCTGATCTGCCCTTTGGTGCCACCCTATGCCCTGATGTAGAAGCCTATTCTTAAAGGAAAACTCTGCCCATTTCTCTCTCTTCTGCTTTCCTCCCATGAAGGGTGCGCACTTCTTGAGCCCCTCATCTCCCCCTTTCTCTGCCTCTCTCTTTTCCTCTTTCTCTTCCCACTTTCCCCCCACCACCACCAAATAAAACTCTTCACTGAGCGCTGTCTGTATGGCATCTCTGTCCCCCACCCGCCATGGGGCACCTTGGCTCTACCCGCCAGGACCTACCCACCAGCGTGTGTACTATCACAACAGAAAGCCCATCAAGAACATGTCCAGAGACTTGTCTCCAGGATGCTTTTAAACCTCACGAAGGGGACAATCAAGTGGATGACGGAATTCATGTAAAACACAGGACCTACTACAAACGTGGAGAGTGGAGACTTTATTGCTGTTGTTAAAAGTGATACAGTCATGACTGCAGATTCTAAAATAACCCCAGGCAGTAGCACTGATGTTTGAATGTGGTGAGTCTTCAGTGCAGTAGTTACAAGTATAAAAGCACAATAAACCTCAAAGCTTGGTTTAAAGGGTACGCTGTGCCAGAGGTAATTTTATTGTGTGTTGAAATGCTAATACTTAGGGAACATTAGGCTAAATAAAATACACTATCAGAATTAATCTCCCCCACTTCTCTGAATTCTGAATGCAGCTACTAGAGATTTTAAAGTGACGACCATGGCTCTCACGCTCCCGATTGGTCGGGTGCTTCTCTCAGATATGATGAGGATGTATTGACAACAGGCTGGCTGACTGACCAGACAGCGAGTGAGGAGGGGGAAGGACGGGTGCCTCTTGGTTTCTGTCTAGCTGACTTCCCTCTTTCTCTCCATGTACCTGACTCCTCTAAGTGCCTCAGTAACTGCTCCCTGCTGGCTCAAGTCCGTTTTCCTCAGAAACCAACTCCATGACCTGACAGCTCTCTGGTTCTGGTTTCTGGCAGATGTTGGGCATAATAACCAGCTCATTTCTTTCAGTAGGTTGGGGGTGAAGTGGGGGAAGAATTTACGTTCATTCCTGCTAGTCAAATTTCCCGGCTCTCAACACATCTCTCTGAGAAGCAGAACAATTACTGGAGATAAACATTGCAGCCTTAATTATAAGGAAATTGGGATTCAGAGAGGTTGACTATTTAGCACCAGTCGCACAGCACAGAGAGTGGGGCATGAAACCAATCGCTTCTGGTCCCTGATGCCTGCGGCCTTTCCTAAGTGGGTAGGTTGTTGAGGAACAAGGGACAGAGAATTCTAGGCCCTGAGTCCCGTCAGCTGTTCTCCTTCATAGGTGGTTTCTCCTAGTCCTTTGGATAGTAAGTTCCTAATTTAGAGCCCAGAACCATATGCCATAAAATGTAGGCAACTTGAGCTCTTTAGCCAAATTTTTCCAGTCATTTGGATCGTTTGCTGACTCCCTCCTAACTGAATCGTCATCTCATCAGCATCTTCCAGACAATTGTGAAGATATGGATTTAAGAAGAAAAGGATTGATTGTCTATTTACTATTTCTCAACAGCCTGTCACCGTAGAATCAAACATTTGAACAGGCTTTGCCTTGACCTGGCACCATCGAAGACAAAGACACATTTCCTTTCCTTTATCTTTAAATACAGTCTCACCTCGCACTGCATCTAAATAGCCTTAGAAATTAAAATGCCCTTTTCTCCAGCTGCCCACTGCCCTTTGGGCTCTAAAAAGCCACACTGATATACTCTGCAAAAGAATGCTTCTCCCTCTGGACTGATTTGCTTCTGAATGGCCTTTTGTCTGTAACCGGAAGAGAAGCAGTCCAATAAAACAAACAAAACAAAGCATCCACTCTCAAAATTGGCATCTCTGGGGCTAGAGAGATGGCTCAGCAGTTAAGAGCACTTGGTGCTCTTGCAAAAGACCCTGGTTCAGTTCCCAGTACCCACATTCCAGGTCACAGCGGTCTTTGGGACCTCTTCAGGCCCTACACACGTGTGGTTCACATACAGACACACAGACAAACATTTATACACATAAAATACACATAAATTTTTTTTTTAAAAATTGACATCTAGCGCAAAATATCTCTGCTATATCTTTTGGCTTTTAAAAGCTAATACTCTGTGTTGGAGAGATAGCTGAATAGCCATTAAGAGGGCACAGTGCTCTCACAGTGAACCCAAGTTCAGTCACCAGCACCCAAGTCAGGTGGTTCACAACTGTCTGTAACTCCAGTTTCAGGGGATTGGACACCTTCTTCTTATAATAAAATAATAAAATGGTAATAATCAGTTAATAATTTTTCTGAATTCTAAAATCCCCAGTCAGGACAATAGCATAGCAATTAATTCAACCTGTTATCTATATTAGGATAAGTAAATACTTGTGTTTATAACATAAACACAATCTTCCGTGTGCATGTAAATAAATGGGTGTTATTTACTAAGCGCAAGAACAGACCATAAGATAGAAGGAAACCCACTTTAAGAGTGTTGTTAGGGGAAAAGGAGAAGAGGGAGAGTGAGCAGTGCCCAAGAGAGGTGTGGTGGAAAGGGGGCAGACAACAGGTGGAGTCTGCTTTTAAGGGTAACATCACCCATGCGTATAGGGGCTTACATGGCCACTCCATGCATTCGCGTAGATTATGTGGCCATGTTCTGCACAGATTACGTAGGACATAAGGCCCTGGGGAGATTAGACATTTTGCCTGAATGCACATGGGCAGCCATGGGACCCCAGAAGCAGCTAGCAGGATGCTGGAAATGATAACAGTAGGTATAGACAAACGAACTAAAATAGCTGCAAATAGTGTTAGCCTCTTGCAGTAACTCTCACAATAAATGTAAAAGGCCATACTAATAGCTCCAGTCTATAGATGCAGATTGAGACTGGGAGGGGTTGACCAGCTTGTACTAGTAATGTCGTTGACTACAAGAGAGCAGCTAGGAGCACGGACTCTTCTCTTCTCGGCTCCAAGATCTCCTAGGTCCTTACCGCCACCTCCTCAGCTGGCAGGAGTATTCAAAGCAAAACAATCTTTGTGCTTCTGGTGGGCACAGAAGCCATCATGACAGACCCAGTCTGAAGTCAAGAACACTAGGAACAGAATGTTTACACATATGAGCATGGTCAGAGGCCTTACTGGAAGAGGCCGTGGACAAGCTTAATCCCAGTGCACTCGGTGACCACTGTGGTGGTCAGGGTGGCACCCATAATACCTATTTCCTCGGCCCCAAAGTATCTCTCACCAACTTGCTGTGACATCTAAAGCCTCCCACAGTCACATCATTAGCTCCTCTTTGGAAAGAGGCTTAGAGACAGGCAAAGCTGTGTGGAAGAAGCAAAAGAGGTTGACAGCAAGACAAAGTTCCACTCTGTCCTACACAGGTCTGTGCAAGTCATTTGCCAAGATCAACACTGGCTTTTATTTGCCTTCCCATTTGGTGCTAAATCTCCCCTTGCTTGACTTCCCTGGATTTCCCATGAGCGTTGCTGAGCACTTCATTGAAGAAATCAACAGAACATAAAATAGAAATTATATTTAACCAAAGACAGATTCGAAGTCAAGTATCTCACAGGAACAGATTTGAATGGTAATTTTCCAAATAAGAATAAAATATTTTTTAGATGAAAGAAACCTTGATTCACTCTTTGAATTCCCTCATGTTATGTATGACAAACAGGAGTGAAAGAGCCTCCATTCCAGATCAATTTCTTCACTCCTTTCTCCTTGAAAAATTAAGGTTTGTTATATATACTTAGGACCTGTCTTAGATATTGTCCTATTACTGTGAAAAGACACTATGACTAAGGCAACACTTATAAAAGAGGGCATTTAATTGGGGGCTTGCTATAGTTTCAGAAGGTTAGTCCATGATCATCATGATGGGAAACAGACAGGCATGGTGCTGGAGCAGTATGTGAGAGCTTTACATCCTGACCTGAAAGAGGGGGGCACAGGGACTGGTTCTGGCATGGGTTTTTGAAATGCCAAAGCTCACCCCAATGACACATCTCCAACAAGGCCACACCTCCTACTCCTTCCCAAACAGATCAACTAACTAGTGATTAAGCATTCAAGTACGTGAGCTTATAGAGCCCACTCTCACTCAAACCACCATATACCCATAGATTACTGTCAGTTTTAGTCAGAGAAACTCCTTCCTGCTGTGGGGAGTGGTACTGAAGAAACTTTTAGCAAGTAACCATGCTGCAGCCATTGAAAGCTCAACCTTAAATAGGACATCTGTGTCACATACATCTCTCCTTCGAGGCTCAATAAATACTTTGGAAGATGGAATAGAAAGGATATAAGAGCAAGAGGAGGGTGGGTTTTGTGGAACCTATCTTGTGGGCAGCTTCAAGATCTAACCATTGTTATTCTGTCATGGAGATCTTCCCTGAGGATTTGTAGGTTGTACATGGTAGCTGGGAGAGGGAGAAACAGTTTCTCCAGTGGTGTAGCCACTAGTAAGGTGACTGTGCTCCTATAAGTAATTCCTTACCTATGTTAGTCCTAGTTAAAATCTTTGGTTCACAAAAATATTACAGATTCATCAATGTCTACCAAACACATTTGCTCTAGTTTTCTTCCCTGTTATTGTAACAAGCCCCATGACCAAAAGCAGCTTAGAGAGAAAGGGGTTTATTTCAGCTTACAGCCTACAGTCCATCACCAGGGATAATCAGGGCAGGAGCTCAAGGCAGGAACCTGGAGGCAGGAATTGAAGCAGAGGTCATGGAGGAGTGCTGCTTACTGGTTGGTTCCTCATGGCTTACTCAGCTTGTTTTTTTGTTTTTATGCAACCCAAGACCACTTACCCAGGGAAGGTACTGACTGCAGTGGGTGGGGCCATTTCCACAACAGCCAGCAATCAGGAAAATGCCCTGTAGACATGCACACAGGCCAATCTAATGGAGGCATTGCTTCAGGCAAGTTCCCTCTCCCCAGGTGACTTGAGATTGCATTGAGTTGACAAGCACTAACCAGCATAATATAAAACTGTGTCAATTTTTAAACTAAGTCCATTCTCTTGTCAGTTTAACATGTATTTGACTCACTCCATATAAACACAATACACAATGCTTTGACATTGCTGATGTCATTCATGCATTAATTCACATGCATAATGTCACACCACCTTCACACATACAGCTTGTAGATAGCCATGTCGCATATATGCAGTTACCTACATGCATGTATTACATATAACATTATTTCATCTTATTACCAAGCATGTAACACATTAACTCATTTATCACAAAAGTTCTATGAGGAAAATCCTATTATTGTTATACTCATTTCATATAAGACAGAGATAGAAAAATAACAAATTCATCTATGGCCATAATGGTTATTAGTAAAGTCTATGTGGGCCTGCCTACCCTCATTCTGATCACTGTGTTTTATTTCCTGTGGGTCATTTTTTTTGTTATTGCTGTTGTTGTTTTTCTGCTATCCTCCCAAATTTGATGTGATGAAAAATGTAGTACTCAAGGAAAAAATAAGAATATAGCCACAATACTCAGCAAACAGCTTGTCTTCCTTTGATGTGGACTTGGGTGTGTAATTTGCTCAAAGACACACAGGTTGAATGGGCTTTGGCTTTGGAGGAGAACTGCCTTGGAATAAAGTTCTGCTGCACACTGCTTTGTACTGTGTGGTCTGGAAAATGTTGCTTTTCTGAATATCAGTCTTCTCTCTGGTAAATAAAGATCTGTGAAGAGTCCCTGTTGGGACTGAATGAATGTGTCCATCACATAGTTAAATAGAAGTACCTCACTCTTCATGTCTGCATTGTCATCTCCAGTACTCTAGAAAGAGCTCCCATTGGCACTTGCTCCCTTTGATTCTTAGCTGAAATCGCTGCGGTAGTTAACACAGGCTCAGAGAATGGGTGACAGTTGCAACATGAATGTGTCATTTGTACCAATCGAGGCAGCTCACATGAGTCATGAGCAGGTTTTCTTACAGCAGCTGTGTGTATGTGTGTGATGCCCAATAGAGGGAAATGTCTAACAATTAAGCTGGATTTAAATATGTAGCATAGAGGGATCAAAATGAAGACCAGTTGTCATTATCCACTTGAAAAGCTCATTAGGAAATGAATTATGGAATAGTGGATTAATTAAGATCATGTGGAAATGTATTTTCCACTTCTGAAAAGAACTTTTTAAGGATGATATGAATCACACATAATGGCTTGATATGGCCAGTTTGAACAAAAAAAAAAAATCTGCCATTTCCTCCAAGTGGAAAAACCTAACATTTTCTAAGCTCCTGCTGAATGCCAGACATTACTTCCAATCAGCCCCGTGGCAATCCTGCCTGATATCTGTTATTACTACCGTATTCTTGATGAGGAAAATGAGGCTCAGGGAATTTAACAATGTATTTAGGTAACATAATCACTATACAAGGGCCTGAGGCTTTGACTTGAAACCAATTTCAGAGTTCTTCCCACTGAACCTGGAGATGGCCATTTCTGGTGGATATTGAGATGGGAGAGTGTACATACTTCATTCATCAAGACCATGCTTGGCCATCTCCTCCTAGGGACAACCACGCAGTGCAGTGTCTAACTTGACCTGTCTCTTTTCTGGACTGAGAACTCTGTAAGAGATGGGGTGGTGTTGGCTATGTTCATCAATTCATCCCCAGCACCAAGCTCAGGGCCTGCCACGTAGTTACATCTTCAATACACATGTCAGATGAAGAACTAAACACTGAACTAAATAAAAGAATAGAGACCAACCAATCATCTCTTGTAGGTGTAGACTCGTGAGGAAAGGAAACGTTTTGGGCTCAGTAATACAGGGACAAAATGAACTACTCCCAGAACTGCTAAGCAGAAGCTCATTAGGAGCCAAACAAAGGACGGGTACATTATTTAACTTGGGCTCATAGCCTTCCAAAACACAAGTCAAACATATAATTATATGAACAATAGTTTTCTATACATTGCAAGTGATCCGCCACCATCTCCAGGCACAAGGCTCCATGAGCAGTCACCCAGCTATTAAAAAACCATTTTCAGTAAACACTAGAGAAATACTTTGACACTTGTCTGACTCTTGTCAAGGAGACAACCACACACAGTTTCCTCATTAGCTCTCCATTAACTGCTCATTAACTATCCATCTAAGTGGCAAATGGGGCCATTTGCTCCATCTTCTAGACACCAAGTGGGAGGAAAGTTTTATTCCCGTTAGAAGGTACCATCAAGACTACCCAGTCTTTCAGATCTCCAGATGAAACCCACACTGAATGATAGAGCAGAAAATAGGAACCCATGAGAGTTATGGAAGACACAGCTAGAAAGAACCAAGGAAGGATTGGCCACTGAGTCGATTTCTAAAAAAAAAAAAAAAAATTAAGAGGAATGTAATCAATGTAAACTTAAGCAAGCTGAGGGGTCTGGTAAGATGTGGAGAGACAATGACTATCTGAGACACACTGAGAAGGTCCAGCAGCCCCCAGGAAAGTGAGGCTTAGGCGACAGTACAAGACGGAGGCTGCTTGTTCTTCTGATGCCTCCTTGAAGAGCACAGTGCCTAGGGCAGGGCTAGTGTCATGGAGTTCACAGCAGGCAGTAGTCTGAGGCATGCAAGACACCTTAATAAATGCTTGGCAAGTAGACACTCAAATAAACGAACTAAAATAAAGTATATAGTTGATTTGGGAGGCAAACATCACAATAGTATTATTGCTCCCAATAAATAATGTTTTCTAAACTAAATCACTTGATCTAAAATTACTGCCATGCATTTGGCTTCTCCTCCAAAGGCCCTGGAGCCAAAACAACTCAACCCTTACAGAGAGAATGTATAATTTGCTGTCTGCAAAGATAAAGCCTCACACATTAGAAGCAACCCTAAATGCCTGTGCTTAGAGTGACCTTTTGCATTGAGACTGTGATGTCATTAGTGTGATAATTTTATGCAAGATTAAGCATGTAATTATGTGTTAAATAGTTTCGTTGACTCCTGCTTGCTCACTCAATAAAGCAGAGTGCATTAAGAGTGTCCTATACACATAGCTCCAGGCCACTGACATTTGAAAACTGCTTCCTTTCTGCTCTTTCCCAGCTCCATATCTCACTCATACTTGCAGATGTACCCTCAAGGCGCAGCACTGTGAGCTTCCAGCTCCCAGAAGCCACTGCGTAGACCTGCCCTTGTAGATCAAGTCCAGCGGAAGCATCTGGAGTGACTTTCACCTAAGTGAATTCGGAACCCAAGAGGTTGCAGCAGGGTTTCACACATGGGCTTCTCCTCAGAATTACCTGGGTAGGAGCCATGGAGACAAGCTCACAGGACAAAGATGCTTGCTTCCACACATGACACCCCAAGGTCGATCACTGGGACCCCATGAGAGGGGTAAACTGACTCCTGCAAGTCCTCCACTCACCTCATTAGTACTGTGGCGCAAGCACATGGAGTTCATTCATTGTGTACTTATTTATTTGTGCATTTTATGTATTTATTTACCTGGACACAGCTTTAGGAGGGGGATAATGTCAGGGACCCAAACCTGGAGCCTGTTCACCTCCCAAGCCATTATGTCCAACCGGCAGCCCACATGGCATGTGCACCCCAGGATAGCTATGAGGGTGGCCGAACAGAAAATCATAAACTCACTTTATAATTTGTGTGTGTGTGTGTGTGTGTGTGTGTGTGTGTGTGTGTGTGTGTGTGTGTTGTCTTGTGACTCAGTGATGTGGTCCTGAGTGTGCACATTGTCGATGACAATGCCATGTTGAATGTGAAAAGGTTGGCCAGGCCTGAAAGACCAAGCACTAGAATGTTTTTAAGATTTATTTATTTGTATTTATTTGTATTTATTTATCTATATTTGTGTTGCATGTGTATGTGCCTGAGTGAGTTTAAGCCCACCACATGCATGTGGGTATCCTAGGATGTCAGAGGATACCTAATCCCCTGGATCTGGAGGTACAGATGGTTATGAGCCCATAATATGGGTGCTAGGAACTAACCCCAAGTCCTCTGAAAGTTTGGTAAGTGCCCTTAAGTGTCAAGATATCTCTCCAGCCTGCAGCCCCAGAATTTTTCAATAATTCCCATAGATGTCTCCAGCATATGACCACACTCAGTGGCACTGCCTTCCCGGTCCTCTTGCTCAGGACAAGTGTCACAACTTAGTGCTAATGAAGAAGTATTTTGATTTTGCCATCTCAATAGTTCTGACTGCCACCAGCCTCATAGGACAGGAAAGAATCGATTTGCTCTGTGTTCAGGTGCAAAGCAACTTAATTGGATTTTCTTCCCTCCATTTGTTTTTAAGTTTGTAGAGGGAGGGGAAATGAAGGAAAGTAATGTGTAGTATACGCCTATCACGTGCAAACACACTTGAGGTCTCCGTGCACATAATGCTTGCTTTATCTTCCAAGCCACCAGGGGTCAGGGATTTTTCCTTCCATATTTACACAGAAATTCAGAGCTGTTAATTGGCTTGTTCAAAGTCACACAGTTGGTAGATGGCGATGCCAAGAGGCACACAAACAGCTGGACCATCTGCTGTTCGTGCTCATCTTCTTCTTGGGCCATGCTGCCCTTTCTAAAAGATCCATATTGAACGATAATTCAGTCGGCAATCTAAACTTTCTAAGTTAATGAGAGGAGAGAGGAAACAGGGCAGTTAGACGGGAAGAGAAGCATAGACGATCCACAGGGCTGGGCTGTCGCTCTACTGATAGAGAACTTGCATAGCTCTCCTCAGACCCTGAGTTAGTCCCCAGGACCCAAAAGCCAACTGTGGTGGCATACACCTGCCATTCCAGCACTCAAGAAGCAGAGGCGGGAGGATCAGAAGTTCAAGGTCGTCTTCTGGTACACAGCTCGTCCAAGGCTAGTGTTTGTCTCAAACAAACAAACATAAACTCAGAAGATGCAGAACACCCTAAGCTAAGGGAAGGACTGAGCACATGCCAGTTGTCATTGTCGAAACGTGTGGCCAAAGCCAAGGCAACCATCACACTTTCTGATGATCTCCTGCGCTGTCAAAGCAGCAGAGCCGTTTCCTGCCAACTGTGCACTTGGCATGTCGGGCTGACACCCCACCTAGCAGGGAAGAGGAGGCATGTACAGACAGGATCATCCTGCCTTGCTTATTCAGAGGAGTGGCGCCCCTCAGGGCCATCAGAGAAAAAGCTCCATAGAAAGGAACATCTTCTCAGTAGGGAAGCGAGGCAGAGGGGCTCATGGCAGCGGAAGCAGCAGAAACAGTGAGGTGGGCTTGGACATGGAAAGGGCTTCAACCAATTCCTGAGACAAGGAAAGCGCCCCCCTCTTGCTGACTCCTGAGTTCTTGAAAGCTGAGAACCATGTCTTTGTGCGTAGATGCATGTGTAGGTATGTGCTTGCATGTACGGCCACGGGTCAGCTGCAGGTGTCGCCCTCTGGAGCCATCCACCTTGTTTTTTAAGACAGGGTCTCTTGTTGGCCTGAACCTTGCCAAGCAGGCCAGCAGGTCCCAGGGATCAGCCTGCCTCCCCTCCCCAGGGCCAGGGTTACAAGCCTACACCACCATGCCTGGATTTGGACACCAGGGTTCAGGTTTAGGTCACGGGGCAAGCACTTCTGACGGAGCCATCATCTCCCTGTCCAGAAGCAGGTCTCTGATGTCTGTGGGTTTCAGTCCATACTCACCTGCAGCTGTGAATCAGTGCTCTGCTGAGGTCGCCTATTGCAGGACACTGGACAGCGCAGTAGACCGGTCTTCTCCCCGGCCAACAGCCTAGCACAGCCCCTCCACATGGGAATCAAAATTTCAAAATTTACCAAGATTTCTCCTGCTCCTCTGCCACTTCACTGATGACAACTCAAAAGAACCCTCCCTGCCTCAGTGGGGAGAGGTGAGTCCCTTTGCTAAAAGGTGAAAGGTCTGTTTCAGGTTGGGTGGCAACCTTCAGCAACTTCTGCTGACAGTCTGAATTCCAGACATTTCTTTTGAAACCTGAAAATAGGATCTGTATACTGTGGCCTTTAAAAAGCGCCAACTCTGTTCATTTTAATTAACGGTGAACTTAGCAGGTTTTAAATAACGATTTGTCTTCATGAAAGAAAACTGGGGTAGAAAACTCCAAATCTGCTTATTGGAATAACCTCGGCAGCAAGTAAGCCCTTTCCAGTGGGTTTCAGACAGTTAATTAGAATAAGCATATCTTTCATTTCCTCTTTCTACAGCAACTTAAAACAACAGAGTCAAGGTGCCTTCTAGTGACCCCCAGTCAGAAGAGCGCCCTAAGGACATCAGGTCACTACAGCCCCTTCATTTTGAATTATTTCAGAGGACTTGGGTTTTCTATGGTGTGTCTGTTAAGTCTGGCCAATGGCCAACAGTGTGGCAGCTGTCTGCTGTCCAACTTAGCACTCCACCCACCCTCAGCTGGACAGCTTCTTTTTGTCTCTCCTACACCCCCAACCCTTTGAGGGCTAATTAGAGGAGCCAGAGGAACCTACAAGTCTACTTTGAAATAACTCCACGAAGTTCAAGCCAATCCTATTCTATGATGTAACACATTCAACTCACACCAAATCACCCTGATCTCCTGGAGGCCACCTAGATAAAGAGTGGGTTTGGGCGCTGTTCTAGGTCGTACTTTCAGTGGGTTTGGGTGCTGTTCTAGGTCGTACCTTCAGTGGGTAGAGCTTTACGCTCCTGATCCTCCTGCCTCCACTGCCCGAGTGCTGGGGTTTCAGGGGTGCCACACCCAGCCTAGATTCAGTTTCCTCTCTTTCTACAGCTGTGGAGGGAGTCTATGCAGCTGGGTCATAACCTCCCTCCATTATCCTGGGAGACCAAGGGAGACCTCTGCATCTGCACTGGTCACTAACCTCTGTGGCTTCTCTCTCTGGTGCCCACCCAGGGATTTCAGAAGAGCCCAGTTCCCAGGCCTTTTCCTATAAACCCAGCCTGTAATGCCCAACCATATTCTTAGATTCATTCTTCAATGTGTTGAATGCCAAACTGAGAAAGATTTTAAGTAATTTGTCCGAAACCAGGAAGAGTTGGAAACAGATTTTATGACAGCACTCAGCTTTAGAAAGGTTAAATGACTTTATCAAGGTGGTACAGACAAAAAGCCAACCCCTTCTTCTGAGTCCCTGCTGCTCAATGTCATCTTCAGTATTGATCTCACCCTGGAGCGCCGTAGAGACTCAGAGTTCTGGTCCCCACTCAGATCCGTTGACTCAGCTTTGAGAGCTCATCATGGGTCACTGCAGAGATAATGAGAACTCAAGACAAACAGGAACTTGAAGCATGGCTCACCTTTCCTAAAAGTAGCCAGTAAGTCTTTGCACCCTGAAGGCCTCTCCACCAACACAGCACTCCAAATTAAACCAAATCAGACCGAATTGGAAAAGCCCAGGTTTAATGGGTAAAATGTTCCCAGGTGATTCCCCAGCCCCTCAGAGAGGAGATCCGGAGGAGAGACTGGAAGAACCACGTGTCTGTTTTCTGGGATGCAGCTTATAAACCCTGTGGGAGTGGTCTTGAGCCTTTCTAGGGGAGGAGCTGTGTTTGGCAGGCTTTGAAGGGGCGGGTTTGGGGAAAGAGACAGGAGAGGGGAGTTGAACCGTAACCAGGGGCTGGGGACACAGCTCAAGGGTAGAGCACTGCTCTGGATATAAGCAGAAAGTATCATTGGTTGTCTTGAAATTACATCACTACCTGCTCTTCTGGTTTTCATGGCATAGTCCTAACATAGTTACATGACTATAGTTTCATGCTTTGTGGATAGATAGTATATGTGTGGAGTACCAAGCATGTAACAGGGAATACAGTATAGTTAACGAATACTATTTCTAGACTCATATTCATCATTAATAACAGTCCTATTAACCATGCACCCTGAAGAAGTCACTCTTCAGCCTTCCTTGGCTTTAATGCATTAAGTATCATTTACCTTTCACGTTGGATTGTTATCCTTATGATATTCTGTGTTTCTGTCTCTCTAGAAAATTATTAAGTAGAGGGCTAGAGAGATGTCACAGAAAGGACCTAAGTTTGGTTCCCAGCACCCACATCCGGCAGCTCACAACTGCCTATAACCCCAGCTCCAGGAGATATAATGCCTTCTCTGTTCTCTGGACACCTTCACCCAAGTGCACAAGCCCCTACATAGATGCATACATATAAATAAAAGTAAAAGAAAAAATAGAAGTAATATTTTTTCTTAAAGAAAATGAAGGTAGAAAATGCTCAATAATAGCTTATTTGGATGCTGTTTAGAGACAAGGAAGCCCTTCCCAAAACCCAAACCAAAGAATTTGGATATACTGCATGCTTGCCATCTCCTTCTTCCAGATCCCGGAAGCCAGGCTGCTAAGAGCTCCTAGGCACATGCTGCTGATCACATCTCTAGCAGTATCCCTGGCAAGCTCTGCTGCTGTGAGCTGAGCCCACACAGGCAACAGTACACTTTAGGGACAACCCTTCCCTGCAATCCCAGCACTTGGGAAGCTGAGGCAGGAGATTCATGAATTTGAAGCCAGGCTGGGCTGCAAACTGAGACTGCCTCAAAAACTAAGAAAAAAAAAAAGATATTTCACTCCAACAGGTCACTTCTGTGAACAGTAAAGCAATTTTGAAGAGAAAGAAGTAGAATTTTAGTATCCAAACCTCAACTAAAATTTGTTCAAGTATATCACACTTGAGATGGAATCCAAACTGAATCTGTGCTTTTGACAGCAGTGAGAAAACCAGGATTCCATAAGGCAGAGGCTCCCCTGCCTGTCAGTAAAGGACAAACCCTTGTAAAAATGGGATGCAGGGTTCTGAGGGAGGGCCCAGGCTTCAGCGGGATTTCTGCCTGGGAACAGACCCAGCACCCCCACAGTGTAAAAGCCCTGGATTGTTTAAGGGAGCTGACCCTCTGAGCTGTTGCTGTTGACACAGAGTTCCAGAAACCCCAGGGACAGCGTTAACCCCAGTGTGTCTGTCCTCTGCAGGTCTTTCTGCCACTCCCCCAGGACTTCCACCGTGAGGAAAGGGGCCGCAGGACCAACATCCTCTAAGATGTTTATATGGACCAGTGGCCGGACCTCTTCATCTTACAGACATGATGAGAAAAGGTAAACCACTTGGCTCTGGGTGCTCTTGCGCAGACTTTACAGACTAGATGGTCACAGAGGTCAGTGAGGGCTGTGCCGGCTACTCTCTGTCGCTGTGACTGGGGATAGCTGAGAACAACGTAAGCAAGGGTTTATTTTGGTGCACAGTGGGAGAACACGGTCCATCACGGTGGGGGAGACATGGTGGTGGGGATATGAGGCAGCTTGTCACATGCCCCTGACATCAGCAAGCAGAGACAATGCTCCTGCTCAGCTCGCTGTCTCCTTATTCAGCCCAGGAGCCCAGCCTCTGGGATGGTGCTGCCACATTCACGGTGACTCTTCCTCCTGTGAACACCATTTTAATGTCACCTCGACACAAGCTTGAGTCATTTGGGAACAGGGAACGACAACTGAGAAAATGTCCCCACCAGATTAGTCTGTAGGCACGCCTGTGGGTCGTTTTCTTGACTAGTGACTAATGTGAGAGGACCCAGCACACTGTGGGTAGGGCCACCCCCAGGCTGGTAGTCCTGAGTGCTATGAGAAAGCAGAACGAGCAAGCCACGAAGAGCAAGCCAATAAGCAGCACCCTTGGAGGCCTTGATTCAGCTCCTGCCTCCAGGTTCCTGCCTGGGGTTCCTGCCCTGACTTCCCTCAGTGACGGAGTGTGATCTGAGAATTGTAATCTGAAATAAATACTTTCCTCCCCAAGCTGCTCCTCAGCTAAACTCTGAAAATGCTTCACCACATGCCAGAGGTATGTTTGAATGATTGTTTTAAATCCTGTGGAGATTAACCATCGTGGAAACTGAATCTCATGTTTTAAAATAAGGGAGGGACTCTACACCACAGGGCTGGGGCTCCAGACACTCTGGCCTTCGGTCTCCATTTCTCTTGCATGCTCATTCACACCCAGTGACTTTGCAAGACTGTTCCCCATCAGAAATGCTCTCCTACACTTGTATACCCACCCACCCTTTCCTTCAGTTCTGCCTAAAGATACCCGGTCAGGACTCGAACCCACTTCCAGTCTCCTCATCCTCTCTACCCAGTCAGACTTGGCTGTCTGTGGATTTGCAAGCCTTGCACTGTGTCCAAGACACAATAGATACTGAGTAAACGGACTCAAAAGATAAACACTGCACTTCTAGACACCAAGCATAGGGCAGGAGGAAAGCAGAAACGGCACCAAGGCTCAGAGAGGGCTGTCAGGTTCATAGAGGCTTCGAGGTGCTAGCAAGGACAGCTGACAGGAGGGAACAAAGTGGGGAGGAAATAAGGCAGAAGGGCGAGGTCACACAAAAACCAAATGGTTGTGCAGCTCGACCCAGCCACCTCCTTTCTCCTTTGGGTTTAGTGAGTAAATATGTTCATAAAATTATATAACACCTCTCTCTCTCTCTCTCTCTCTCTCTCTCTCTCTCTCTCTCTCTCTCTCTCTCTCTCTCTCTCTCTCTTGTACATGCTCACATGCTCACGAAAGTGTGGAGGCCAGTGGTTGATAGTGGGTGTCTTCTTCAACCTTTCTCCACCTTAGTTTTTGAGATACGGTCTCTCACTAGACCTAGAGATCAACTGATGGCCAGACTGGTAGCCATGTCTGCCTGCCTCCACTCCATACCCAGTGCTAGGTTTGCAGGTGTGAGCCACTGTGCCCTGCTACTTTTATGTGTACATTGTGGATAGAACTCAAGTCCTCATGCTTGCATGGAAGACACGTTACCCTTTGAACTGTCTCCCCTGGCTCTCTACAACTGTTTTTGAATATTTATTCCCTATACTTGTTACCCGTGGTTGGGGGTCCGAGCCCAGTATTTCCAGGTTCTTGCTTTTTATCCAAAGAGTTGAAATAAAAACTCACACAGATTGCAAAGTAGCAAAGAAGCTTTGTTCAACAGCAAAGCAATAGCACAGATCAGAAATTAGTGCATTCTGGGTAAGCAGGAGACCACATGAGTGACTAAAAGTGCTCAAGGGCCCTGACTCTGTCTGGGGCCTCCTTTTATGGAGTCGAAAAGGGGGAGAAGCCTGTTATAAGAAATGTAGTGAAGTGGTTCTCTCTTTTGATTGATGGATTAGATCATAAAATCATTTTCTGCCGTATATGTCCTTCCCATAATGCATCTGATTTTAATCATATGCACACTCATGTACATAAGCATATGATGCTAAGTAGGGTAGTCTCCTTAAAAATTCACTTGAGAAACCAGTTTTGCCTTATTACCATACACCACAAACCAGTTCAGGTCTGATCAGCCCTCCTACCCTGATACATGAAGGTATTGGGAATAAGTTGACTAGAAACTGTCTATTAGGTGGTTGTCAAAAGAAGAAACTTAAACAATTATTTAAAATAAATACATGCAGCCTGATGCACCTGCGGGGAGCCAAGGGCTGCCACCAGGTTGCTAGTTGCATTGTTCAGAGATTGCTATGTGCACATAGCACATGCTAGTGAGGGTCTTAGGTTCCCAAATGCCTTGTAAGAAGAGGGATATGCACAGCCCATGCCAGGTGGAGTCCCTGGTTGCTATGCTATTCCCTATGCCTGCCTCTTGTTTGCTTTCTTCCTCCACATCTCTTTCTTTCTCATTGATATTGTCCTATTATTTAAGTGAAACTCAGTTTTAAACATACCTACTTTACCAGCATTCTGCAGCGGGAGTGACACATCAGGAAGAATATGATAGAAATCAGAATTGAGAATGATATTTATTGGGCAATCATAAGATCCAAGGGAGGTTTGTTAAATATTGTTTGGGGAATCTGTTTTTCTTCTTAAAACCTGAATTGCCCTACAGATAAAATTCCTATGAAAAAACCCCAGAAGCAAAATTATTTGTCATAATAAGTTGCTATTTACAGGAAAAATTTGGGGGTCATTTCAATATTTACAATAGAAAATCTGTTAAATAATGAAATATATTGTATCAGTTAGTACTTTGAAATATTTTGACATACCATTGCTGGGAAAAAAGCAAGTAAGAAAGTTGCATGCAAGTGATTATTGCAGACACACACACACACACACACACACACACACACACACACACACACACACGTCTCTATTTCCAATGCTTTGTACATCTTATGTTACTTTAGCTATGGGAAAATAATTCCATGGTGTTTAAGTAGGAAACTGTAGCCCAGAAGGTAACTAGCATTTGAACAAAGACTCAGTGCTCCAGACTCATTGTATTTGTTACTTTTCTGTTGCTATGACAACGTAACTGACAAAGGAAACTCAAGGAAGGAAGGAAGGATTTATTTTGGTTTACAGTTTGAGGCACCATCCATTCAAGGCAGGTGTAGTCATGGAGACAGGAGCTTGAGGCAGCTGGTCACATTGAGTCTGCAGTCAGGAAGCAAGGAGAAATGAATGCTGCTGTTCAGCTTGCTTTCTCCTTCTTATTCAGCCTGGGACCCCAACCCACAGGATAAGTGCCACCCACCCTCAGCCAGAGACTCCTTTCCCCAGCTAAATGCTTCCCGACATGTGTTTCCACAATAATTCTCAATACCACCAAATTGACAATCCAGATTAGCCATCTCACAGATGAACTGAAAACCTCCTTTCTTCGATTCAATCTGGGCTTCCTGTGCTCTTGCTCAGCCAGGAAGTAAAGATGCAGATGTGGTCAAGGAAAGGCATGGACAAACTAAACACGTTCAGCTGGGAATGTCGGCCTGGAGAAGGGACAGGAACTGTGTCTTTAGGCTATTTCCGATTTCGTCTGTTAGCTGTGTAGGCCAAGGGCATGCACATTGACACCCTGTTCCACAAATGCGTTTATTACTTTAAATCCTGTAATTACTGAAATCATCCTTAAAAACAAAAATTAAAGCTATAATTTAAGTGTCAGAGAATCCTATTGATGCAGAAAATCAACCTAGTAATATGTTCCTTTAATTCTCAACAACTGTCAGTTTGTCAGACCTGGACCGGTTTGGGGTGAACACCCAATAATCACATAAAACGACCAACAAGCAAAAGCGAGGAAATGAGAAAATTACATTTAAAAGATTAAAAAAAAAAAAACACAGGAATTTTTCAAATGTGACAGTGAAGACTGTTAAAAACTGTTCAGCTTAAAGGGGAGGCGATGAAGTCTCTATGTCGCCAAGCCTCTTTCTGGTCGAACAGAATCCCCTGCATTGGCCTCTGAGGAGACTTTAAAAACCATCACAATGTAGACAAGGTCTACATTAACAAAGATGGATTAACAAGAGACAAACAAGAAATGGCACTCATGTCACAAGGCAGAGGCTATGCAACGAGACAGAGGCTAGCAAGCCGACTTGTTTCGACCAGTAGCAAAGATTTGGTAGAAGCAGCAGGACCGAGGAGAGGATGGGAAACTGCGGGAGCATCTGCCTGGCTGGTCGGGCACTGACGGGCACTGACGAGCATCCTCCTTCCCGCCCTCTGTGGAGGAAGCTGGTGGGCACGAGACAAAAGTTGGACTACCCCTTGCTTCAGTAAGGCTTTCCTAGATTTTAGGTAAACGCACAGGGCAGCCCGGCCCTGCACTTAGATTGTCTTTGGCTCAACAAGGAGGAATAGCTCTGTTTCTTTCCCTACAACCTCCCTGTCCAAAGAGAACTGCTCACTGGCCCTTCAGGAAGTCCACTGCGCTGCTTTAATGTTCAAATACACTTTACATTTTTGCTGATAGATGGAAAGACCGCTGTGTGTTGTTTATCAAATTTGGTTTGGTGTCTCTGCAGTCTCTCTCTCTCTCTCTCTCTCTCTCTCTCTCTCTCCCTCTGTGTGTGTGTGTGTGTGATGTGTGTGATGTGGATGCGTGTAGATGTGTGTGTGTGTGTGTGGTGTTTTTGTGATGTGGATGTGTGTGTGGTGTGTGTGTGTAATGTGTGTGTAGTGTGTGTGTAATATGGATGTGTGGTGTGTGTGTGTGTGGTGTGTTTATGTGATATGCATGTGTGTGAATGTGTGTGATGTTGATGTGTGTGATGTGAATGTGTGTGTGTTGTGTGTGTGTGATACATGTGATTTGGATGTGTGTTTGTGTGATGTGGATGTTGTGGTGTCTGTGATGTGGATGTGTGTAGATGTGTGTGTGTGTGGTGTGTGATGTGTGTGATATGGATGTGTGTGTGTGTGTGTGTGTGTGGTGTGTGTGACATGGATGTGTGTGGATGTGTATATGTGTGTGTGTGTGTGGTGTGATGTGTGTGATGTGGATGTGTGTGTGGTGTGTGATGTGTGTGATGTGGATGTGTGTGTGTGTGGTGTGTGTGACATGGATGTGTGTGGATGTGTGTGTGGTGTGTGTGACATGGATGTGTGTGGATGTGTGTGTGTGTGTGTGTGTGATGTGGATGTGTGTAGATGTGTGTGTGTGTGGTGTGATGTGTGTGACATGGATGTGTGTGTGTGTGTGGTGTGATGTGTGTGACATGGACGTGTGTGTGTGCATGTGTGTGTGTGTGGTGTGATGTGTGTGACATGGATGTG
The DNA here is from genome assembly GCF_049852395.1 of Peromyscus maniculatus bairdii. Lineage (NCBI taxonomy): Eukaryota > Metazoa > Chordata > Mammalia > Rodentia > Cricetidae > Peromyscus > Peromyscus maniculatus. The sequence continues at coordinate 8,336,009 of NC_134857.1, read as the reverse complement.
TGTGTGTGTGTGGTGTGTGTGACATGGATGTGTGTGTGTGTGTGTGGTGTGATGTGTGTGACATGGATGTGTGTGGATGTGTGTGTGGTGTGTGTGACATGGATGTGTGTGGATGTGTGTGTGCCATGAGACATCTGTGGAAGTCAGAGGACAACAGAACAGGGGTGCTGTCCTTGCACCATGTGTCTTGAGCCTGAGCTCAGGTCGGCAGGGTCAGGGTTGGTGGTCCCCTCACCAGCCCTCTGCTAAATTTTAACAGTGATTTATCTGACTATTCTTAATTTTCTTCATAACTGAATCAGTGGTAAATAATAAGCTTTTGTTTCTTCTATATTTGTAAATATAATATTCCTTTGTTACTCCTGCTCAATTATATTAGCTTGTTTTTTTATTAAATTAAAATAAAACTGATGATGATGGACATTTTCACTCTAAGTTATTAAGTGAGCTTTTTCAACATTTCACCATTAGATAATTGTATCATTTACAGTACAGGTAGATTTCTTCTCCCGTTTATTACATTGAAGATGATTGTATTTCTAATTTGATAATACCTTTTACCATGAATGGATGTTAATCCATTTCTAGATTACATTATCACATTATCAGTTAATAATCCTTTTCATATATTAATAAAAAATCTAATGATGACCAATGTCATATTTCTAAGATACAACAGTAGTAGCTTTATCATGGTAGACTGCATTTTTTTAATATGGTTAGATCTGATGAACTAAGTTCTTTTAGACTTTATATTTGTGGCTATGAATGAGGTTGGCCTGTATTTTTCCATCACATATGGCTCTGACTAGTCTTGGTCTCAGAACTTGCCAACCTCATAACCAGGCTGGCTGGCATTCTTTTTCTGTACTCTGGAATTATCTGTACAATATAGCTTGAGCTCAGCTGTAAGTTGCTAGAGTTTTGTATTTCCATAACCAAAATACTTTTAATTATTTAAAACTTTTAGCTATTTCAAATTTTAATAATTTAGAATTATTTAAGTCTTCTGGCTATTTATGAGTTGGGTTCAGTGAGTTACATATTTGCAAATCCTTATTGTATATTTCAATAAGTTTAGTACCTCAAAGTTTCCAAATGTCTCACTGCAAAGTTATTTTAAATGTCCCCTTTCTAAAGGATGCTGTACCCACAATTATGGCTTTTGATTCCTCATATTGACTTGGAATTTATATGTTTTCTTTATCAGTCTTGTCAAGATGTATTCATTTCTTTAGTCATTCAAAACACATTAACCTTTGAATTCATTGCTCGTCTAACAGTTACCTTCTACTTCATTTATTATTTCATGTATTAGCTTATGGTCATTTCCTTCCTTATTCCTCCCTTTTGAATGTTCCACTTAGCTCATCATTTCCTTAGATGTTGAGTGCACTGCCTTTAGGGCTTTCTTACTCTCTAATACAAGCATTGGAAAATGTATATTCTTACCTGTTGTTTTAGCCACACCCACTAGATACTCCACGTTTTTCATATCATTCATTTCAATGCTTTTTTTTTTTCATTTGTCTGATGTAGCAGGGATTATAAAGAGTCTTATTAATAAAAACAAACCTGGAGCTGGGTATTGGGGTGAATGCTGGGAGATCAGAGAAGCAGAACAAGCCACAGCCACCTCACCTTGCCAATTCCTCAGCTGATCCTTTTTCCTCAGACTGGAAACCTCTATGTCCGCATCCAAATGGATCTCAGCTGAACTGCTGCTAAAAGCCTAAAAGCTTAACCTGCCTAGTTCCTGGTTTTCATGCCTTATATACCTTTCTGCTTCCTGCCATTACTTCCTGGGATTAAAGGCTCTTGTTACCATGCCTGGCTGTTTCCAGTGTGGCCTTAAACTCACAGAGATCCAGGTGGATCTCTGCCTCCCAAGTGATAGGATTAAAAGCATGTATGCCACTATTTTCTGGCCTCTATATCTAGTGGCTGTTCTGTTCTCTGACCCCAGATAAGTTTATTATGGTGCACAATATTTTGGGGAACACAATATCACCACAGTCTGATTTCATTCTGTGGCTATGAATTCTTTGTACTGTACACACACACACACACACACACACACACACACACACACACACACACGTTCCTTTAGTTATTTCTTGTTACATTTCTTTCATTATTGCTCTAAAGGAGAATACCACAGTCAACATAATAGTAGCGCTTGTGAAAGGCTGTTTAACAGCCAGCCTCATGAACATTCACAATGTTTCTAAAGTGCAAATCTAATTGTCACACTTGTTTCATTTCCTTTAATGTCCTCTCAAGCTTCACAAACTGATCTTTTCCTTCTGGCCTGTGCATAGCTCACCAACCAAGAGATTTCCCATCCTGGCCCGAGCTACCCTCAGCCCTCTATCCCATCTCCCAGAGACTCCTCCACTTCTCAGTCATCTGCCCCTCCAAGGCATGGTTCGGCCTGTCACAGACGCCTATGCCCTTCCCATGTGCATCAGTGGCAGACTTCCAACCACCTTCACATTCTAAGCCACAGCCCTAGACTGTCTATGTGCCACTGGTCCTCTGAGCGTTCATGTCTGGGGATCCAGTACGCCAATGAGCAATTTGCCAGAAGCCAATTTGACAAAGAATCTATTTGCTCATCAACCATTTTGGTGAATGTATTAAATCACACTGTGTATCAAAACTGTAACACAGTTATTGTAACCCTATAGTGTTCGGTCACAGTCCACACTAACTAGCAGGGATCAATATGGTCACAGTCACCCTTAATTAGGGACTGCATTCTTGTCTCCTGTGTCTCAGAATCTGTAGTCACCGTCCCTCTACATTTCTGCTATCTTTCTCTTGCTGTGTCCAGACACTATCCGAGGTCTCCTCTTCTCTCTGCCCCGTGTCCTTTGTGTCCCCTGCTCTGTTCTCTGGGTCCCGCTTTCTAGAACAGCAGACTCAGCTGCACACTTGTTAATTTCTCCTCTCCAACAAAAGGCTCCCCTGCAGAGGCTCCTGCTGCTCTCACCCAGGGCCTTCCTGCTGTGGAAACAAACGGGAACAGAACAAAGGTAAGTTAGCAAAGATTTATTTAACGGTTCCATGAGGACAAAATAAGAGCCATCTAAACAAATCGCTGAATCTACAAAGAGCTATCGAAAGCTCCCCTCCAGGACTGTAGAGGTGGCTCAGTCAGAGCACTTGCTGCTCTTGCAGAGGACCCAAGTTCAGTTCCCAGCACATCTGTCAGGTCACTCACAACTGCATCGAATTCAAGTTCCCAGGGATTCTGTGTCTCTGGCCTCCTCTAGCACCTGCACTCACACACACACACACACACACACACACACACACTCACACACACACACACACACACACAGTATACACTTTATTTAAAATAAAAAATCTTTGAAAATACTCTAGGCTCCTTGAATGCGGAAGAGAAGCAAACTTTGGTTAGCTGAGAAGGCTAACAAATCTGGGGTGGTGATAACAGTTGTGATGTGAAATGGGATGAAAATTCCAGTAAAACCAAAATATCAGGAGAACCGCGCTCCTATGCTGCCTACTTCTATGTCAACTTGACATAGGCTGGAGTTATCTGAAAGGAGGGAACCTTCATTGAGCAACTCCTCCATAAGATCCAGCTGTAAGGCATTGTCTTTATTAGTGATTGATGAGGGAGGGCCCAGCCCATGGCGGGTGGGTGCCATCCTGGGTTTTATAAGAAAGCAGACTCAGCAAGACATGAGGAGAAGCCAGTAAACAGCACCCTCCATGGCCTCTGCATCAGCTCCTGCCTCCAGGTTCCTGCCCTGTTTGAGTTCCTGTCCTGACTCCCTTCAGTGATGGACTACAATGTGGAAGTGTTAGGCAAATCAACCCTTTCCTCCCCAAGTTGCTTTTGCTCATGGTGTTTTATCACAGCAATAGTAACTCAACTAAGACTAACTAAATCCCCAAAAAGGATTTGAAAATAAATCAGTATAAAATAAACAAGCACCACAGGAAATGTGAAATTGTTTTTACATCTCTAAGAATAATACATATTTATGCACATACAAATGAATATGTTTATTAGAATACATTTATAAAGGGACTCAGAAGCCCAGTCTTTTTTTTTAAAATCAAACAATCTTAAATACTGCTGAGAAGAACATCTTCATGACAACATTCTTCTTGATGAAACATGTTAAAATATGACATTATGGGCTGGAGAGATGGCTTAGTGGTTAAGAGCACTGACTGCTCTTCCAGAAGTCCTGAGTTCAATTCCTAGCAACCACATGGTGGCTCACAACCACCTGCAATTAGATCTGGTGCCCTCTTCTGGCCTGAAAAGACACACGCAGGCAGAACACTGTATATATAATAAATAAAATAAATATTTTTTTTAAAAGTGCCATTAACATATAGGGGAGAAAAATATACCCATATCCACTTACTATATTAAATAACTCTGCTTAAAACAAGTCTTCGAGAGGGCTGGAGAGATGGCTCAGCCGTTAAAGGCTAGGCTCACAACCAAAAAAATATAAAATAAGTCTTCGTGAAATCTGTAAGTTGGTAAAGTAGGTAGGTTCTGCTCACAGTGTGAACTGAACCTTCAGTCAACTGCCTTTTGGTGCCTCCGCCTCCAGTATCTGAGCCTTGGGAAAGCTGGCCCTCAGGGACTGGCTTGCTTCCCTTCTGGACGGTCCAATCAACACAATCACCAGGCGTGTAGTGATGTCTCACTGCTGTCCAGGTAGACCGTGTCATCTACACTATGGATCTCCAGAATTATAAGCTGAGTCTTGACATGAAATTTCCAAAAATTATGTAGACATTAAGGTTGAATTTTTTTTTAATGTACCAGCTATTGGTTAGTGCAAAACAAAACCTTACTGAAAAACTGAAAATCAGTTTACAAAGCCTTATTTTTAGATTTTACTCATTTTTACTTTATATGTATGGGTATTTTGCCTGCATGTGTATCTGTGCATCATGTGCATGCCTATTGTCTGTAGAGGCCAGAAGAGGACATCAGAGTCTCTGGAACTGGAGTTACAGATTGTTATGAGCTTTCATGTGGGAGCTGGGAACTCCCTGTAAGAACTCCCTGTAAGAGCAGCCACTGTTCTTAGCCACTGAGCTATCTCTCCAGCCCAAAGACTTTTTAGGTTTATGTATGTTTGTTTGTTGCACACATGCCTTCATGTGGAGGTCAGAAGATCGCTTAATGGAGTTACTCCTCTCCTACCATGTAGGACCCAGGGAAAAAACTCAGGTTATTTGGCTTAGGTGAAAGCAATCTCAGCTCTGAGCCATCTCACTGGCCCCCTCCAAAGACTTCTTTTGTCCTGTGGATTCAACAATAACTTCCATTCTCCAAAAGATCTGAATAGAAAAGAGGTGGGCCTTTCTGCTCTTCACACTTCCCCACCATACACAGGAAACAGCAGCACGCAGCTCAGCTGCCTCGTTACTGCCTCGTCATCCTCTCATCTGATCAGTCACTGCATCCTGAGGGTTCATCTCCTGGACCTTCCTCCACATGTTGCCTCCTGTCTTTGTCCTGTCTTTAGCCTGGATCTTCGTCCTCTGCCAACACTATTGGACCATCTCCCCGTTCTCCCTCCTCCTTCCCTCTCTGATTTAAGACTTTTCCTGTTTCTGATCTCCACACTGCAGGCACAGCAATCACGCTGAAACTCAGGTCTGGTCACATCACCAGTTGACGGCATCTCTTTAATTACAGAAGGAAGGCTACTGTCTAGAGTGACTTTCAAAGCCTCCATGACACCACATGTCTCATCTGGCTGCCCTGTTTCTGTGATGTGTGACTTCCTAGGGCCATTAGTACAATCCTTCCTGGTACATGTTGTGCAACTCCAAGCCCCTACACCTTTGCTTCTGTCATCCCTCCTTCCAAATATCACCAGCTCTCTGTCCCATTTGCTTAACTGCAATCAACCTTGAAGGTTCTGTTCAAGACGTTGCTCTTTCAGGAAGCCTTTTCTAACTTGCACTGCCTTCCTGTCCTGATCCCTCATGCTGGGGAAATTGCCAAGACACTGAGTTGATCCACCAGGGAACTCTCACCCTCAGTTGACATTAATTTTCACATCTTTCCTCTTAGTTAACAGGGACCATGTCCCCAACACAAGAGGTTACAACACTCACAACCTAACCTCCTAATGGGATCTCATTCTTCTGTCATATTAACACTCCTTTATTTATCCATTAATTCCATAGCCATTCATTGGTGGATTTCATAACTGTATCCCACCCACTCAAGACTTTCATTTTGCTGTGTAATATTCCCATTTCCTAGACACCTACGAGCTGTGGGGAAACCACCATTTTGCCTTTTACTTACCCATTCTAGAGCTCACAAAGAACATTTATTTTCCAAATATGTTTTGAAATGACTCAGTTGGATCATTTTATGTGCTTCTTGTTCCGGCGGCAACTGATAACACCCATCCTATTTTATGGCAGACTGGCATATTCGATGCTGTGTGGCAGCCTAATAGTCTAGAACAGCACAGATCATCCTCGCTGGCTTCCATCTGCAGAACACAGATCTCAACGGCAGCCGTCAGAGTTAAATACATGTTGATAAATGATATTAGCCAAGTAACAACAGGTTATTATTTTCCAGTGGGTTTTTGAAGGCACTCAGCCTCAGCCTGTCTTCCCTGCCTCTGAAGTCTGCCCGCCCCCTGCCTTTCACAGCTAATGGGCACCAGTTTGGTCTTCAAGTTCACACAGGGTCAAGTTTAAAGAACTTTGATGTAAATGCTATACTTTTCAAAGAAATCTCAAAAATGAATCACAAAACCGAGAGGGCAGGTGATTGCTGGTCCGTGGAAGGCTTTTGTGGGGTGGCCAGGTAGTCTTAAAGGCCCCAGGCTTGAGCTGGGAAATCATGAGAAAGAGTCATTCCAGGCCTCTGGTGGTAAGAATAAACAGAATGAAGTGATATCTACACACACATAAGCACAGGCATAAGCAGATTCAGCAATTACATATCAACAATGATCAACTTCATTAATATGAAGTCAACAAACCCAAGGCATTTTTTAAGAATTGAGGGAGTTGCTGTCTTTCTTAGAATTGAACAGAGAAAAATTACTTTACAGTTAGACATGAATCTCCAAAATACAGAATTAGAGATCATTTCTGCACAGGGATGGTACACATGTGTATATCTGTGCTCTCCTCTTTCTGTGCGTGTAGTGTGTGTGTATGTGTGTGTGTGTGTGTGTGTGTGTGTGTGTGTGTGTATCTGAGTCTGTGTATGTCTGTGTGTGTGTGAGTCTGTGTATGTCTGTGTATGTATGTCTGAGTCTGTGTATGTCTGTGTGTGTTGTGCGTGTGTGTGTGTCTGAGTCTGTGTATGTATCTGTGTGTGCATGTGAGTGTGTGTGGTGTGTTGGGAGCCGGGGGTTGCACTGAGATTCAACTTCACTCGGGTGTGTTTGCAGCACTCCTATAGGTCTTTCCCCTTAGGAAGGCAGGGGCGGGAACACAGCCCCCCTCAAGGGACATGCAGTATAACTGTGAGTCTCATGTAAGACTGTATTATTTTCAACTTCAGAAATATCTACCAGAAAATCAGGGACCATGACCTCCTTGACAAGAGGAAAACCGTGACAGCACTGAAGGCTGGGGAGGACCGGGCTATCCTTCTGGGACTGGCCATGATGGTGTGTTCCATCATGATGTACTTCCTGCTGGGAATCACGCTGCTGCGCTCCTACATGCAGAGGTAATGCCATGGGCACCGAGAAATCCACTGCCTCCTCCTTCTCTGCTCCCCCATTGCTCATTCAACCCTGATGTCATTTTTCTCACCTTTCCTCAAAACTTTCAAAGGCACCTGGTGCAGAGTTTCCTAATGTTATCTGATAGTAACAATGAATGTGTGAGCTGTCTACTGTGAGCCGGCCACTTTTCATATTCTGCCTGTTTCTTTCTCACTAGCACCCATCAATGTACCCATTGGTGCAGAGACAATGGGGACTTGTGACACAGGAGATGATGTGACACGGGGACTTAGGAGATAGCTTTCCACAGCAAGCGTGCTGCACAGTCACGAGAACCTTAGACGCAAACCTGGAACCCACATAAGAAGCCCAGGCATGGTGGCATGCACTTGTAATGCCAGCACTAGAGACGCATAGACAGGCAATCTCTGGAGCTCACTGACCAGGAGGCTCGTCCAATTGCTGAACTCCAGGCCACTGAGAGACCCTGTCTCCAAAAAAGCAATGTGGACGATATCTGAGAAATGACATCTGAGATCATCCTCTGGCCTCAACAAACACACACAGAAAAATACTCACATGAACATGTACACATACTCATACACATGCACCTGCACACACACAAACATGCATATGTACACATGCAAGTGTATCTGCATACACATACACACACTTATATACAAACATGAACATGCACACATGCGTGCAAATTCACCCACACACGAGTACACATGCACACACATACCCACACACACACATACACATACGCACACACGCATGCACATATGCACACAATGTCACATAATTCAGTGCAGCACAGTATGTAACAGTTAAGATTTCAAAGCCACATCCCACAAATTCAAGAGTCCTGATTCCTGCTATCCTCTAAGCCTGTCTCCTTTTCTAACCCACCCTACTTCTCCATCACCAGCTTCCTTGGGAACTTTTGTATGTCCAAGACAAAGAAGGTGAGAATTAATTGTCTGAAGACAGACCAGTACTCGGTATTCTGGAACTCCAGTGATTCTGATGTGTTGTGAAGCTGGGAGACTGACAGTAGTCTCTTAAAGTAACAGCTTCTGAAGCCTTTTCGGTTCAATGTTTACCTTGGGTTTACTGAGTTAGGAGAAGTCACTAGGCGATGATACTAAAGTGTGTCTTCCTGAACAAGCCAGCTGATACATCCCCACGTGCCCCTCCCTCACAGCCATCCAGACCCTGAGCCCTGAGACTCGGTGCGTCTGCCAATGGTTAGGCTTGAGGAAATGAGACCCTTTCACATGAAAGTGGAAGTTTCAACCCAAGAGAAAATCAAACCGTTTTGTGCCGCTTGTTTCTCTAGCTAAATTAATGCTTTCGTTTCAGAAGGCAAGCAGAGCTGAAATGTAGCAATTTGCTCCTCTTTCACATCCTGGTTGGCCTGTTCTTTCTCTGAGGGCTTCAGCTGTCCTCTCTTCCAGTAAAAGTGCTGGTGCCTGGGGCCCCAGTATTTACCGAGTCCAAAGCCTCTTTCCGATTCTCACACCTGCAAAGATCTAGGATGTGTACCCTTCCCTGCCCCCCAGTTGTAAAAGCAGATTCTGACCATTCATGTTCCAGAAAATTCAATTTGCTACACCAGAGGAGACTGAGTCTAGTCATCTGGCACATGCAAAAGTAAGGAGCTATCCACGTGTGTCCAGCCAAAGGGCAGGTTGTTACTCCTTGTGAACATGTGTTTCCTGCCCCCTGCGACAGAGCTTACATCCAGGGGCAAACCATCGATTGCCACTGTGTTTCTTCCTAATTGCAAATGCTCGACTTGATCGCAAAATGGAAGCTACTGTAAAACGAAATTCAGCCAATGGTTAGCTGGAATCTCTGGCTGCCATGGCCCAGAGCAACCTGCCTGAGCCCTTTATCTGCACCGAAGGGTGTATCTTCTGTTGATTTCCTGGGAAGGCACACCATCACAGAATGAAACATAGCCTCGGAGAAAGGAAAGCCACAGTTTCTGTCACTTTCCAACTGTGTGTTCTTGACTGTGCCACCTGACTTCTGTGGCCCCCAATTCACTCATCTTTCAAAGGGATTAATATCCAATATATAGGGCTGTTGAGAGAACAAAAGGAAATCACTTGTGTCAATTACCAGTTAGGGAGAAAGGCTCTAAGTAGCCATCGCTCTTGACATCTTCCAAAGGCCGTTGTTATCTTATTTCCCGTGTTAGAATGAGTTTATTGCATGGTATTGCTCTCCCTCTGTCTGTCAAGCCCAACCCTGAGCCACCCCACCTTTGTGCCACCTCTCCCCCAGCCCCTCCCTCAGTAAAGCCTTTCCCACCTACAAAGCAGGCTGAGGTGGAGTTTGGAATGAAAAGGCCTGAGCAGGCAGCTGTACAATGCAGAAATACTGGGAGAGTGCAGGTTCTGCTAGGCAGATAATGCCTCCTGCCATCCCTCCCCTCGGGAGGCTCAGACGGCAGGATTCCAGTTTGATGTTAGCCCAGGCTAGAGAGCACATCTGAGGCCATTCTTACCTGTGTGGTGAGACCTTGTCTCAAGAAATAAAAACTAAAAATAAAGCGTGCATTATGCTTACCAGTGAATTCAATAAGGAGAAAATAATCACTTAAAATATTAGCAAATATTCTATGCAGCGGACATCACCAGGAAAGTTCTCAGGCACCAAAGTTTGTGCTGTGTCACAGCATGCCGGAAGCTGGTCTGTTCAAAATTGTAAACTTTACACAGACATACAGATCATAGATTTTGGGGAGGCCCATGCAGTTCAGTAGCCAAGAGACAGTCCTGTGCAGCCACACCCTCCCTGCCCTGTACTCACCCTCGCTCCTTCTCTGCAGTGTGTGGACAGAAGAGACTCAGTGCACCCTGCTGAACGTGTCGATCACAGAAACATTTAACTGCTCCTTCAGCTGTGGGCCCGACTGCTGGAAGCTCTCTCAGTACCCTTGCCTGCAGGTCTACGTCAACCTGACTTCTTCCGGGGAGAAGCTCCTCCTCTACCACACGGAAGAGACCATGAAAATCAATCAGAAGGTAGGCTCGCTGTGCCCAGGCGCCCACAGACTACCTGCCTCCCCTCTCTCCACTATCCCTTTGTGAGTATTTCAAAGGAAACACACCAGGAAGGAGGCCCTGCTTGCTCCATTCACAGAACTCACTCTCTGGATCTGTCCGAGGAAATGCTTGTTTTCTGTACAAGCCATGGACAAGCTATTCCTTCATTTCATGGTAGAGCGGATTTAGCTGTGTTTTCTGTTTGAGAGGATATTTCCATAAAGAGCCTAAGTCTTTCAAAGCGAGTACAGAATTTAATAAGAGATGTGCGTGCCCAAATACCTATCATGACTTGGGAGATATTGGGCATGTTACTTAACTTCCCTGATACTGGGCCTGCTTTTTCAAAAGGAAAGTAATAGCCATGTACAAAATCATTATCATAATTAAGGATTAGAGAGTAGAATATGTTGTACTAAGAAATTGAACATGTGGTCAACAGTGTGTGTGTGTGTGTGTGTGTGTGTGTGTGTGTGTGTGTGTGTGTTTGTGAATTCACACACATATGTTCTTTCTTTATATATGATGTTCATAGAGGCCTAATTTATAGTACTGTTCATATTAGTCACTTTTCTGATGTGATGACAAAACACCATGGCCAAAGGCAACTTATGGAAGACAGGGTTTATTTTGCTTTATGGCTCCATCATGGCAGGGAGGCATGGCAGCGGGAGCAGGAGTTGAGAGGCCCCATGCTCAACCACAACCTAGACAAGAAAGCGAATGGGAAATGAGATGAGGCTATAAGTTCCTACAACTGCAACACAGTTCCTTCAGCTAGGCTCCACCTCCTCATAACCTTCCCAAACAACGCCGTCAACTAGGGACCAAGCACTCAAATAACTGAGCCTAGGGAGCATGATTCTCACTCAAAACACCACACTAGTATATTAAAATCCACATGGGTAGACGCTTAGTAAATGTGCATTATATCAAAGCTGTGCATAAAATTTACTTTGATGTGGGCCATCATGGTTTCAAGCCTATAATACCCACACTTAAGAAGTTAAAGCAGGAGGATTGCCACGAGTTTGAGGCCTACCTGGGCTACTAAGCAAGTACCAGGCAAGCCAAAACCACATAGCAAGATCCTGTCCAAAAATATTTACATTTATAAGGTCTAGGAAGGACTGTGATGACTAGCATGTGTTTTAATTGAACCAATCTGCCATCATCAATTTCAAGTTATATGTATATTAGGTTTGAGTTTTATATTAGCTACTTAGGTGTGCAGAATATTCTTGAATAGGCCAAGACAGTCTGATTTCGGCCTCCAATAGCACCATTGGTGCTTATTTCCAGGAAGCAAGTCTCGTGAATGCTAATCGTTCTTGTAAAAGTTTTCATTGCAGTGACCATCCCTTCAGTGATAGCTTACAAGGGTTTTAGTAGCTTAGAGGTTCCACACTAGCAAATGGGCAGCAAACGGTGTTGCTGCAAAGGAATAAAACCCACCTTGCATTTTGGTTACAACTTGAAAGAATTCCTGCAAATATCCCTGAGGGCTCTCCTTAATGAATAGCTCAGAGAATGTTATTGAAAATGTTGCTTCTGATGTTCTTTCATTTGTAGTAGGCAGCAACAATAGCAGTTCTGACAAGCCTCCACAAACCTGTAAAGCTGAGCCCTTCCGAGCTGTCTGTTTTCTCCCCATATGTCAGATTCCTAATCAAAGCTGGCTTGTACTGGCGGTGCCTATAAAACTCTCTGGTCTCCAAGGAACTGAGAAGCCTCAAAAACTGAAGAGGAACCAGACAGTAGGGCCTCTTTCCACTTCCTCGTCTGGATATCTCATCACTTTGGCTCTGGCTGCATTATTTAGGTGACAAACAGGGACTGAGGTTCCCATTATCAATCCCAGGTACATGTTCAGGATCAGGATCTTGTCACCTCTGTATGGTCACGGGCCCCATTTGGTTTCTTTGACCCACTATCTTGTTTTTAAGTGTGAGTCATGACCCCATACAGAAACATGTGTGCAATGTAGAAGGAATAACCCAAGTATTTATTATCACGAGCTCCCCATTAACCACCACAAAGGAAACAAAATGACTCTCTTTCCTTTTCCCCCAAAATACCCTTCCTTCCCCTCGCAGTAACCACAGGCTCTGCTCCCTCCTGGATAACCACCACCGGAGCTATTATGGCATCTGCCTCTGTGTTTTTCTTTGTGGCTTTTATCACCTAAGCACATATCGTAAACATTGTCTTACTTTCCTTAAAGTTACACCTGTGTATATTCAGAATCACAGAGAATGTTTCTATCTGTCTGGCTTCCTTCACAGAGCACAGTGACTGGCGTCATTCCACTGGGGTGAGATTCATTCATTTCCATTTCACTTGGGATGTCGGCTTAGGTTTTCACTCTACAGTTGATAGACATTGAGTTTTCTACAGCTCAAGGCTATCGTAAATAGCTCTGCCATAGACGTTCTTGTATATAACTCTCCGTGCCTAAGGCACAGCCCACACACTCTGTCATGTGTAAATCTGAAGGTGAACTACCTGGGTCATAACCTGACATATGTATATCTTAGATCTTACTAAATAAGGACAGGGCTTTCCCAATGTGCCTTTATCACGAAAGCTCCTCACAGCCCTGTTGGGAGGATTCATAGCATTTCAAATGCTCATCGTGACTTCACAGCTAATGCAATGAGGTCTCCTTCTGGTTTGGATGGCTTTTCAAGTGTCTGTCATTTGAATATCCTCTTTCCTTCAGTCCCCCGGGTGGTTCACTTTTTGTATTTCTTGTCGGAGTTGTTTAAAGATATAGACAAGGTGGCATGTGCCGATAGTTCCGGCTACTCCAAAGACTGAGGTGAGAGGATCTTTTGAACCCAGGAGTTCAAGACCAGCCTGGGCCATACAGTAAGAAACTGACTCAAATGACAGGAGTTATGTGTCTGCCTCTTCCTCCCTCTCTGCACCATCTTCATATGGAAGACATTTCCAGTTTTACTGTGACCATGCCTTGTCATAGTAAAGGCATTTCAATTTTGTTTAGTACTTCTGTTGTTCTGTTTATTAAGTTCTTGTTTAACCTAGTCATTTCTCTTAACTAAGCATTACTTTTTTTCTTCCCCATGCACTGTCTTCCTGAAATTGATCTTTATGTTGGGGTCAAGTTCGTGGGTCTCTTTATTTTTGTTTTTTGTTTTTAGGTGTTTGTGTAAGATCAGCAGCTGGCTCAGTCTATTTTGTGAAAGACTGCCCTTCTTCACTGGGTCCCTCGCAGGACCCACTTCCTCTTCCTGGAAACTAATCTGCTCCTACAATGTCCATGTTTAGCCCGGAGACTGCTGTGGCAGTTCTGAGCCCATTTATGTGTTATTATTACCATTCTGTGTTTACCTAGACTTCGGCACAGAGGAGGAAGTTGTGTGCAGTGAATCTGAATGTCCATGAGCCCACAACTCTGCATTTCTTTTGTGTCCGGTCTTTCATTCTGCTCTTCCATCTGCAGCCGTTCCCCACAGCCTGGAAAACAACCTCTCCTTAGAAGGATGTGAGAGCAGCGTCTGGTTCAGAGAATTTCCTCAGTTTGTGTTTTCCTGAAGCCTTTCTGTCTAGCTTTGCTTCCTGAAGGATGCATTCATTGAGCGCACGGCTCTAGGTCGGCCTTTCCTCTGTTCCATTGTCTCCTGATGAGCAGCGATGCTGTTCATCACTCAGCCCTGTTTCACTGCTGCATCTGGGAGGCAATCTCGCCTGTTTAAAGATCATTTCCTGTGGTTTTCTAGTTTATCACACACCCAAGTAGGAAGTTAGCCTTATTCAGACTTCTAAGCATTCAGAGAGTTCTTCCCCTTCCTGTTGTACTTTGTGTTGCAGAAAGTTCCCAGGCTATCTCATTAAGCACTGTGTCCTCTCTTCCTCTGACCCTCTTCCCTTCTGGGACTCCTGTTGGCTAGATGCTGGCTTCCTCACCATGTCTGGTCTCTTTCTCCCTTTCTCTTTTCTCTCATTTCCCCTCACATCACTTCATTCTGGATTTATACCCTTTGGCAATTCTTTTCTCAAGTCTAAAAAGTTTAACTGTCACTCTCATCCACTAAATTCTGAGCTTTTCTTATTGTATTTTCATTTTTTCTATGCTAAGAATTTTGTTCAATTACTTTATTAATACTGCCATTCTAATGTAAACTTATTTTTCCCATAAATGTGTGAACTTCTACAAAATATACTGAATAACTATAAGTAATAACTTGAAATGTATTTTATCATATAAATTTAGAAACAGCGATATTGCTCACTTACAGTGAATGATTTTTGCATTTATTGGACATACATGACAAAAAATTGCAGAAAGTCTTTGATGAATTGTAGATCATGAAGTAAAAAGTATATGCTTATCTTCTAACAGGAGGGACAAGTATCAAGTAAATTCTTCCACAAATAATACATAAAACATACACAACATTTGATGTTTTGATATCACATGGGAAATGCAACCATTATCAATAACTATAATAGTAATAATTAAAACAAGCTAATATTTATCAAATGGCAATTCTAAACTTGGAGTGGTACTAAGCACCATACATGGACAATTCATTTAACTTAATACTTCTGATACTTATTAAGGCATATAAAATGTCTACACAAAGAGATGAAAACATAAATATTCCTTCTTTTATCAGACACCACAATGAAACCTTAAGACAACTTGTTGTCATTGTTACTGCTCCTATTATTTGCTCTCTGCATCACTCAGAGCTCAACTATTTCCTGTCAAATGCAAGTTCCATATTCATACTGTTTTTTGTCTTCCAAATTAAATTTGATAAGTAACTATAGAAAAGAAATAAAAAAATTACAGTTGAGATTTGTACATTTTCTTCTTGAAGTTCAGCATACTATTTTTCAGTGTTTTGTTTTGTTGTTTCTCTGTTTTGGGCTTTTGGCTTACATTGGATTATCTTCCCCCTAGCCTTGGTTTTCTTCCTCCCATTAATGTACCTCTTCTTTCTCTTCTCAATTTTTCTCTTCATCTCCATGTTTTCATCCTCAGTTTTCATTTCCTCCTTTGTTAAAAATCTTTTACTGCAAAGAGCATCCATGTTCCCAATAAGGCATTTGGAAATTGAGTCTACTATCAAAATGATTACAACACATAGCACAAAACATTCCATTCTCAGTAAAAGTGGAGAAATAAGCACAATGAATCACACACAAGTGAGCAGGGCACCTCCCAAGATGGATCCCAAAGTTGGTAAACTGTGGCTTGGTCACTGATCTGCATTACACCCAGCTCCCAGTCTGGTAGCAGTCATGAGGCAATGGAAATGGCAAGCGAGAAGAACCCCACGCCAAAACTGAGGAGCCTCTTCACCATGTGCTTGACCGTGGGTGGCTTCAAGGGCTTAGGCCAAACTGCTTTGCCGTCTTCTTCAGTATATCCGGTTGCTTGCTGCTTTGCCCTGGTGAAAAGTGCACAGGAAAAGTGCTGCATGTCTAATATTTCCAGTTCTTGAGCATGTAGTAACAGCACAAGCAGCTTTGTAGGAATTGTTCCAAACAAGCTGAATATGATGAGAACAGTCGCTGATGCAAGTGTCATTTTAGAAATCATAATTTTTCCTTCTTGGCACCAACTTCCAATAGTTATACTTGCAGTAAATTCATTTTCAGGAGCAACCCACATATTTTCACCAATACCGTTAAATGAAGGATGGGATGCATGTACTTTATCTAAATGAGTGTTACGCTGATATACACATTTCCCCTCATGCTCTAGTAGTTGTGATACAGCTACATCCCAAGTTCACTGATAAAGTCTACTCCTCTTTGCCAGGATTCAAACCAGAGAGCTCATCAGAAGTCACAGCTCTCTGAGCCACAGATTCTATATATCCCTAGCGTCAAGAGATGCAAGTGAGCACACGCACCACAGACAGACAAACAGACCTTCACGGTCCTCTTACTGTATTTTCAATTCTAGAATTCTCGTTTGGATCTTCTTTGGTCATTTCTAGCTTCTTACAATATTCTAATTCTTTC
This sequence comes from Peromyscus maniculatus bairdii, assembly GCF_049852395.1. Lineage (NCBI taxonomy): Eukaryota > Metazoa > Chordata > Mammalia > Rodentia > Cricetidae > Peromyscus > Peromyscus maniculatus. The sequence continues at coordinate 8,319,226 of NC_134857.1, read as the reverse complement.
CTTGGAATGCTTGTGATTATTTGAAAGCCTGTCTTGATCACTTTAACAGCTCCAGCCCCATGGGCATGTTCTACTTCTGGTATTTATGTTATCTTACCTTATCTGAGCAGTTTATTACTTTTCAGAAAACATGCTTTCAAAGTTATATATATATGGGTACAGTGGGGTGTATGCATAGGTATGTAGTATGGACAGAAGCCAGAAAAGGGTATTGGATCCCTTGAAGCTTGAGTTATGTGAGCCATCCTACTCAAGTCCCAGGAACCAAACTCAGGTTTTTGCAAAGGCAGTAGATCACTAAATGACTGAGCCATCTCCCCAGCCTCTTCAAAGTTCTTCATAAAATCTCTTTCAGCCTGGGTTGATGTCATTTTTTTCTAGTGTTTCCATTTGCTTCTGCCAGGTGTTTGTGGACACCAGTCCTCAACATCACGACCTTGTAACTGCTTAAACTGAGGCAGTCAAACCTCAAACTGCAGTCAGAGCATTGCTCCCAGAAGCATCCATTCAGAGCCCTTGCTCACAGAGAAGAGAGGGTTTAAATGATAGTTTTTGGCCACAGCACTTCTGGGCTCTCAAAAATACCACACAAGCACTGAGGCTTTCAGGCCCCAGCCACAGTTAGCAGATTCACTGCACGAGGCACTGAACACTATGGATGGACTTCCCTGACCCAGCTCTTCATCATCTGCATGGGCAGCCTCTGTTTTTAGTCAGCAATACAGTTCTGAGAAAATAGTCATCTCCAGACCATTTCTGTTCAAGGTGAGGAGTATTCCAGATACCCCTGGTAAAGGAGAAAATAAAAATACCCTCAGTGTCAGAGAAGGAGTTGGGATTGTATGGGGGGGTGTAGCTTGAGTTTTCCAGCCTTACCCACAGTCAGGACAAATCTTTGTCACCCACCAGTCCCACAGCCGCTCAGACCCAACCAAGTAGTAAACACAGAGACTTATATTGCTTACAAACTGTATGGCCGTGGCAGGCTTCTTGCTAACTATTTTTATATCTTAAATTAATCCATTTCTTTAAATCTATACCTTGCCACGTGGCTGGTGGCTTACCGGCGTCTTTACATGCTGCTTGTTCTGGTGGTGGCTGCAGTGTCTCTCTTCAGCCTTCCGCTTCCCAGAACTCTCCTCTCTCCTTGTCCCACCTACTTCCTGCCTGGCCACTGGCCAATCAGTGTTTTATTTATTGACCAATCAGAGCAATTTGACATACAGACCATCCCACAGCAGGGGGGAAGGGGAGTGTCAAGGTCATGACAGGGGAACCCATAGAGACAGCTGACCAGAGCTCATGGGAGCTCACGGACTCCTGCACCAACAGCTAGGGAGCCTACATGGGACTGACCTAGGCCCTCTGTGTGTGTAACAGTCGTGTAGCTTGGTCTGTTTTGGGGGCTCCTAACAATGGGATCAGGACCCATTTCTGGCACTTGAGCTGGCTTTTGGGAACCTATACCCGATGCTGGGTTGCCTCACCCGGCCTTGATGCAGGGGGAGGAGCTTGGTCCTGCCTCAGCTCTTGATGTGCCAGGCTTTGTTGATGCCCATGGGAGGCCTGCCCTTTCTGAAAGAAGACTGAAGAGGAAGAGTGGATGGTGGGGGAGGGGTAGAGAAAAGGTAGAGGGGAGGGAATGGGAGGGGAGGAGGGAGGGGATTTGGATGTAAAATAGATGAAAAATTTTAATTAATAATAATAATAAATACCCTCAGGGTCGACATCACGTTCCTGTTACTTCCCCCAACCTCACAAGAGCAATTGGCAGCCCCAGGCACTAAGAAATGGCCATGCTTCCCTTGAGGTTCTAGCTACTACCATGGGTGCTGGAACTTGGACAACAGGAGACAAGAGGGATCAACTGAGCTGTCTGCATCTTTGTGGGAAAACATTCAAAAGATTTGATTTTACATTTTCAGCTTCTCCCTTTTCTTTCTTTAGTCTTTAAACCCGGCTCACAGCCTCTTGACAGTAGGCAAGCTCAAGCTGCTGAACTGGAGAAGTTGGCACGTTCTCATGGAGCTCTTAGTTGACTGATGGCCTCTGGGAGCTGTGAGTGACTTAGGGGACTCGGCCTTCCTCAGCCACTGGCCACTAGGCTGTCACTAGAATGACAAACAGTGGTTGAGTATTAATTCAGCATGGTTTGGGGCCTTTGCTTCCCTGGGCCGCCAGACTGTCACTGGAGCCATAAACAGCTGCTGAATATTAATTCACCATGGCTGTCGATTTCCAGCAGTTCTGGTCTCCTCTGGGAATTAAACTTCTTGCTAAACACCAGTGACGCTCAACACATACTTATTTAAAGGTGAATTTAAAATGAAATTTGTAGTGAAATAAAAGACTGTATCCATTTTGATGCATGCTGATAAATATATATGTAATAGGTATGATAAATACAAATATGTGTTATATTTATTCACAGCCATCATGAGGAAAATGGTTGCTTCCAATGGGGCATTCCATTAATTAGCCATAATTCACAACTCCAAATTCAGCATTGCTTCTCATTCTGTTGCCCATTCCAAAGCATTATGGGTCTCCTATTTCAGAGACTAACATGTCTTAGACCAGAGCTCCTCAACTTGGGTGCTCTTGGCATTGTGGTCATGACCCAGGGACCTGCCCTCTGCTGCCAGATGCTTGGTGGTGTCCCCAGCCTCTTTCTACCATGTGACTAGCATCCTCATCCAATCAAATTGTGACAACTAGACATGTTTCCAGATAGCGGCAGGCACAGGTGGCTTCACATTGGCATGCTGTAAGATCCTTGTGGTGTCTTTAGCACAGTACTGGCAGGCAAAGAAGACAGAAGACAGAACTGAAGCACTAAATGGAAACCAGTGTTAACTAAGTTCTCACCCTGTAGAACATGACCACTACTATACTAACATATATAAAAAATTACCTTGCTTACTCCTGCTCCTAAGATACTCACAGCCCAATTTTATCAAGAACTCACCATGTGCTGGGCACTGCAGTGTCTGGTACTTTGCATAAACTAGGTCCTTTAGCTGCAGCAGCAATCCCCTGTGCACCACACCATCCTCATTCCCACTTCATAATACTGAAGCTGAGTGCAGAAAGTGGATTTCCCCAAAGCCATGCGCTCACCAAGTGGGTAGGTATGAATTAAAATCTAAGACACTTTACTTTATTTTGCTGTGTCCTGAGGAGAAACCCTTCACCGTGTGCTCTTGAGAAAGCACAGATGACTCGTGGCTCAGTCAAGTGCTCACTGCACAAGCATGGGGACCTGGCTTGGGTCCCCAGAACCCGGCTAAGAAGTAGGACACAGTGTCGTGCATCTGGGATACCAGCACTGGGAGAAAAAGATGGAGTTCACTGGCCAGCCAGCCTACTTTGTAAATTCTAGGCCAGTGAGAGACTGTATTTCAGAAATACAGTAGATGGCTCCCAAGGAAAGACATCCGGGGACATCTTGTCTCCACACACACACATTTGTGTAGTCAGACTTTCTTTGGACTGCCAACTCCCACATAATGACATGGAGACTTTTTATTGGTTATGAAAACTTGGCCTTAGCTTAGCCTTGTTCCCAACTAGCTCGTAAAACTTAAATTAACCCATTTATATTAATCTACATTCTGCCATGTGACTGGTTACCTCTCTTCCGTACTATACATCAGACTTATTCCACATCTTGCTAGTGACTCTCCACCTCTGTGATTCTTACCCCAAGCTCCTCTCTCCCTGGACGTCCTGCCTACCCTCTCCTAGCTATCAGCCATTCTTCCTGTTCTGCTGGCACCGGCTCTGCCACAGCTACCAAATGTAGTTTGTAACTAAGTCTCTATGTTCTGTTTACCAATAAAGACTCAGAAGTCAGATGTTGGGGTGAAAACCTGCTAGATCAAAGAGGCCAAGAAGCTAGCACTGACCTTCTTTGTTGGCCAGAGACCAAAAGAGAACATCTTTCCAGCCATCCCAAAACAAAAAGGCTGTGAAACTCCAAGTCCTTTCTACTCCTTCCTGTGCATCTCTGTCAATATTCCTGGCTCCTCAGTGAGTATTTGGATTTCATTAAACATCTAACTTCTTCTTGAAATATGATAGCTCCTTTCTTATAAAAGAGCAAATAAAACCCGAGACTTCCTTGAAGTCCCAAGGAACTGATGGTGCCTCCCTCATCAATGCAAGAAAGCAGAGGCTGACGGTGAGGTTATTCAGCCAGATCCTGCGTCTGCTGCTGGCCCCATCTTTCATCTCTAGGATGACTGCCTGTCACTCTGCTTCACATGTGCCTCGTGAAGCATGTCTAGAAACCCAACAGGTGGTTTTTTTTTTTAATTTCCTGTCTATCATAAGAATAAAAATAACTCTGTTGACATAGAAGGTCCTGGAATTGATGGGAAGGCAAGGTAAATTCAGTTGTGTTCCGAAGAGTTGAAGAGAAGATGTGATTGATGTGTCTCCATTGACCACATAAAGGAAGAAGCATCCTGAAGATGCTGAAGACCAAGTTTCCACAACGAGGAGAGGAAGGGTCATGCCGTGGATGATCTCTGTGATTTTCTTTAGTAATGGGAAGTTTCTGCCCTTCAAGGAATCAAAGGGGCTAGGGAAAGAAGCCAGTTTTATTGGCAAAACTCTGGGTTAAGAAGAGACCATTAAAGGTTGGTGAGATGGCTCAGTGACTAAAAACACTGACTCCTCCTCCAGAGGTCCTGAGTTCAATTCTCAGCACCATATAGCCATTTGAATTCCAATGCCCCCTTCTGGTGTGTAGTGTACATGCAGACAAAATCATCCCCACGCATAAATAAATAAATCTTAAGAAAAAAAAAAAGAGGTGGGGAGAGAAGCTACTGGTAAACCAGCTCTTAATGATTTACCCATAGATCAGTACATCTCTCATTCCTCATCAGTGTTCAGCCCTAAATGGGATATCTTTATCACAGCCCATCCTCCAAAGGCTCAGGGATCTCTATGGAAGAGGAAGTAGAATGATTGTAAGAGGCAGAGGTGGTGGATGACTCCAAGGAAACTCTTTCCTGGATACAACAAGACAGTTGCACACAGGAATTTACAGCAGTTGTAACAACAGGCATAAGACCTGGTCAAGCTCCAACCAGACAAGATCCCAACATAGAGTCAGGCAGTAGATCACAAAGTCCCATCCCCAGCTGAAGAGCTGCTGGTAATTTATAGCTGCCAAGACAGGGAGAGTTAGTTTTCTTTAAGGGTGTGGCTCTAATAGGTTGACCATCCAAGAGTATATACCCAGCACTAACTGGACTTAATTTTTTTTAAATGAGGGCATTGAAAACTCCATGCACTTCAGATGCAAAGGCCCCTGAGCCAGAACTCACCTGAAAGCTTCCTCCCTGAGGACTAACTTCCCTGGTACCAGAAAGTACCGCACAAGCTTCCAAAGGAGAGAAGAATCAACCCAACTATGAACCACAGCAACGACTAGCATGGCATGATAACCCTAAAAGTGCGGTAGCAGCCCACAGCCTTGGTGATAACCAAAAGTTCTCTAAATGGATTTAAGATCCACACAACAAGAACAAAACCATTCCTGGCACTGGAAACTTAGCCAACTACCCAGGGCTAGTGACGGCATGGAGCATAACATATAACTACATTCTAAATATTTGTCCTTGAACCCACAGATAAGTGTGTTCCTCATCTCTCATCATGGAAACTTCCCTTTGCAACAGGTGGAGACCATTACAGAAAAACCATAGTCAATCAAAATGCAGAGTTGTGAATCCCAGTCCCAATGGAGACATCTATAAAACAATTTCTGCATCTAAGGCTCAGAGGAGGGGCAGGAAGATTGTAAGAGTCAGATCAGGGAGTCTTCTTTGAGATTGTGTCTCCTAGGAATCTCAAAATCTGCATCCATAAGTCTCACCAACACAACTGTCCAAAGATGAGCTGACTGAGGACACCAAGATACGTGCTAGCATGGATGGTGAAAGACTATGGGGCCTCAGCCTTAAACAAAAAACTACAGGTAATTAAGGAATGCTGAGAATGAGAGAAATATTCTTCCCCAGGTTAAGAGTACACCAATTGGTCATCCCAAGTGATCAGCTCTGAAAACATACATACAAGTGACATTACACAGATCGAGTAGGTTTGTTTAGGAATACATACGTATATACACATACATATATGCATGAAGCAATATTAATGAAAAAGAGACCATAAATTTGAAGGAGAGCAAGGAGGGGTATATGGAGGGCTTGGTGGGAAATGCTGAAATTATATTATAATCTCAAAAAATAAAAAAGTAATTAAAAAAGATGAGGACTCAAAGTTAGATGGGTATTGTATGGGGAATGGATCTGAGAGGAGCTGGAGGATGGGAGCAAATATGATAAAAATGTAATGCATAAAATCTCAAAATATAAAATTTAAATGAAATGAAAAAAAATGAGGGACTGTCAAGGGTGGGAAGACAGCTCAGTCAGGAAAGCACTTGCCATCAAGGCATGAGGACTTGAATTCAGATTCCCCAGGATACATAAAAGTGATACATCTGTATTACCAGTGCTAAGGAAGTGGAGACAGGAGAAACTCTGTGAGTTCCAGGTTCAGTGAGAGACCCTGTCTCAAAACAATGTGGAAAATGATTCCGAAAGATGTACAACATCAACCTTTGGCCTCCAGATACAAGGATCCACATATGTGGGTACAAACTAACACATACACAAATACATGCACACACACACACACACACACACACACCACAAAGGAGACTTCTCAGTTATCTGATGATTTGCAATCTCGAAATTCCATACATCCTCGTGGTAACAGATTTACATACTTTGATCACTACCTAAATATATTGTTTATAAAATAGCTAATTTCTTTCTGTTTTTTGTCATTCATAGTTTAAAAGTTAAATCTTCCCAGTCCCATATCCACTAAATAAAAGAATTACCTAAAAATGATGGTATCTTTATCTTTTTGATCACATTATAACTTCCAAATTAAGTGTAGATTATGATAGTCAAATATTATTTACTGAACTGCATTTTGTGTATTGTAGACCACTCACATAAAATTACCCCACAAATACATGATGAAGGCGCGTGATAATTAAATCATCGCTCCATGCTACATCCACTTCTGTAACATACACCTGGCTATAGCACAATCACTAAATCTTTGTTTTGAATCCATACTCAATTCACACGACTAAAACTGGAGCAAACACCTACATCCTAAGGTAGAATTTGGCTCAGTGCAGATCTTCGAAGGCAATAAGGCGAGCTGACCCTGTAAGAAGCCCATGGCTGGTTATCCAACCCTCTTTAGAGCTTTTGTAACTCAGTATGTGGCACTGGATTAAAGACTTTAGAAGAGCGTGTAGGAAAATGTGGTATTCTAGTAGGAATATGTGCTAATAAAAATTTATGGGGGCCTTATGCATATTCATCATCTAATTCTGAAAGATAGCTGCCGGGAAGTCTCGATTAACCTCATTACGGAGATGAAATTGGTTCTGAGGGCCACGTGCTTCTAGTAACCGGATCCCATAAACTCAAGTCAGGAACTTATTATACGACCTCATTCATTCATTATCATAAGGGATCTGTCAATAATAAAAAGAAACGGACAACTGACATATGGTAGAGTTTTCATGGACAGAAACAGGAAGTGGCAGATAGCCAGGTCAGGAGGGCTCAGAGCACCCCAGACCCTCACCACTAGCATTTGCGTGTTGCCTTGATGTGTGCCCCTGGCACAGAGTGAGTGTGAGCGTGTATGAGTGTAGCCAGGCCACTGCACACCTCTCAGGCCCTGTCTGCTTTAAACTTTAATAAGGAGCTCCTGTATTACAACCTTGCCAGATGGCCTCAGAGGTACTTTATATCTTGTTTTGTTTGGAAGAATCTTACCTAGTGACAGAATTATTACCATTTGCATGACAGATGTTTCTTTAAAAAAAAAATGTAAGTTGAATTGATTCACCATAGCAGAAGAAAATAGAGGAAAAACTCCATTTTTAATAGAATGCCATTTTTATTGAGATCATTTTAGTAACTCAGTTCTGTTAGCCACGGAAAGGGCTTCCGTAAAGTGAACACAAAAACGTACCAAGACCCAACGCCTTGATAACCCAGACTGGCTCTGCCTGAATTCGTCTACAGATGGTTTATCTGTGTTTGCTTTGCTTTGTTGTTGTTAAAATTATTTGCTTCAAGAAACATTTCTAAAAATACTAAAGACATGATCCGTATGTGCAGCTTTAACATGAACAAAAGAGTCACATGAGAGCCTGAAAGTTATCATCCAGCTGGCCAAAAATTTAGCACACGAAGCCCAGACCCATTGTCGCACTGAATTATAACTTTCTCTGAAGAGGCTTTCAGCCTTCTTCCCCACCCCAGTGCCAGGCTGAGTCCAGCACTCTGCTGAGTTCACACTTGTGAGTGGATGGGCATTGACTCAGAGCTGGTCACATTTTAAAGTCTATCGATAGTCTCTGCTAAAGAGCATCATGGTAAGTATGATGAGAGGTGTGCCCAACCTTATAACATTGTGACATGGGGCTGACATCTACAAAGTTCATACATGAGACACAGACAATCAAGCTAAAAAAAAAAAAAAAAACAAAAAAACAAAAAAAAAAAAAAAAACATGTGTACTTGCATGTACATGCACACGCTCAGTGTTTTGAGTCAATTTATAATGTCTTGGGCTACATTCATACTATCCGTGGCCCCATGTCAAACACATGCTCATCTTCTATTCTTAACTAATCAGAGAAACTTTTGCTCTTTGGAGTCTAATAACCCCGTGGTTACAGCTACACAAGTTTCTGGTGCTGCCGATAAGTCAGAGGGAAATTATTCCAGGAAGCTCCACTAGCTGAAACTTAATTCATTTCTTTTATGTTTTCCCCCTGTGAGGTTTACAGATGTAAATCTCTCCAAGATTCCAGGATGCTGCTCCAAATCTCGTATCAATACACACGTAATACCCACAAGCTTCTTTTTTTTTTTTTTTTTTTTTTGGTTTTTCGAGACAGGGTTTCTCTGTGCAGCTTTGCGCCTTTCCTGGAGCTCACTTGGTAGCCCAGGTTGGCCTCGAACTCACAGAGATCCGCCTGCCTCTGCCTCCCGAGTGCTGGGATTAAAGGCGTGCACCACCATTGCCCGGCCTACCCACAAGCTTCTTATGAACGTGTGGAAAGAGAAAAAGAGGGAGAGACAGAAAACAAGAGATCTAGGAGAGATGAGCTGATCAAAACCAGGCTCAGGTCTCAGGTCAAAGAGTGCACTCTGCTGCCGTCCTGCTCTCTGTTCCTGTGGCTGACAGGAAAGGGTGCCTCGGCATGCTGAGTCTCTTCTGCTCCTCACAAGCTCTGTTCAGCCTCTCTGAATTTTCCAAGGTCCACCAAAGGTGTAGCTGGCTTTTGTTTGTTTGCTTTGTTTTGCTTTGTTTTATTTTGTTTTGTTTGATAACAGTAACAAGATGCCCAAGGTAGTTTGGTTGAACAACATGCAGTTAAATCTGTATTCATAAATCACTCTTTTCTACTGACGTGTGTTAATGATTTTCCCTTTGTTGTGACAAAAGGCCCTACGGAAGCCACTTAAGGAGGGCGGGTTTACAGCCTGGGTTGTCTTGATCACATTTTGAGGAGACAAACACCTTCTATTCAGGACAGAGGGAAGAAGGGGCTTGTCACATTGTATCCACAGTCAGTAAGCACAAAGAGTTGGACAGTTGTATTCAGCTTAAATTCTTTTTTTTATTCAGTCTGGCACCCAAGCCAAGGGTCAGGTGCCACCTACATTCCATGTGGTTACTACCTCCTGAGTTAGACCTTTCTGGAAATACTATCATAGACCCACCCACGGGTGTGTTTCCATGATGATTCTAAGTCCAATCAAATCGACAAGATTAACCATCACAATATGTTATAGTAATATATTATATTATGTGGGCAGACAGAACTCAGGAAGGTTTGCACTCTGAGCCCCTGGACAAGTGTGTTTGAGAGGAGATAATTAAGACCAACCACTTTTAGCTACAGCAAAAAGTACTGCTTACTTTTTCTACATACGTGACGAGATTGTTACAGCAAACCAACACATTCATAATTAGATATTGATCAACAGCTAAGTAATTCATAGGTGAGTTACTGAGGAAAACTTGGTCTAGGAGCGCCAACCACTACTTTAATCAGTGTGCGACCTCTCTGACCTTGGGAGGCATTGGTTTGAATGTATCAACGTGAACCGCCATGTTTGCCTCACAGGTAAAGTTAGGTTGGCTGCTGTCATCTTCGTGTTCCCCTTAGTGACAGTCCGTCTTGCTCTTCACAGTGCTCCTATATTCCTAAGTGTGGAAACAACTTTGAAGAGTCCATGTCCCTGGTGAGCGTCGTCATGGAAAACTTCAGGAGACACCAACACTTCCCCTGCTATTCTGACCCGGAAGGAAACCAGAAGAGTGTCATCCTGACCAAACTCTACAGCTCCAATGTGCTGTTCCATTCTCTCTTCTGGCCGACTTGTATGATGGCTGGGGGCGTGGCAATTGTTGCCATGGTGAAACTCACTCAGTACCTCTCCCTGCTCTGTGAGAGGATCCAACGGATCAATAGATAAAAGAAAAAAAATCATGGATAAGATATTTTTCTTTAAAGCTCAAATACTGTTTTCTTTCATTCTTCACCAAAGAACCTTAAGTTTTTAATGTGCAGTCTGTTATGGGTTCCTTAACGTATTATTCTAAGTAGAGCAATAATGCAAATGCTGTCCTATATGCAAACATGATGTCCTTATTGTTCAGGAGAATTAACTGTTCTTTGTCAGTTGGTTGCTTCACTATCTTGTTTTGATGCTGGAACTAGTCCAGTCCTCTTTCCACCAGGACAGGGCTCAGCTGCTCATTGCTAAGTCTTGTGGGGAAATGGAGGCACTGTCCACGTGACAAGGTCTGCACTCTGAGTTTCCAGACCTCTTGAAGACCAGATTTTTCTTCATTTGTTGTTTACTAAAGCTACAGCCAAAAACATGTTTTTCTTTTCTTATTCTGCATTGAGCCCTGTAGCAAGTGATGGGGTGGTTTCCTGACTAAAGGGTGTTAAGCTTTTCGTTTGTCTGTTTTCTATTTTTACATATTGCTGTAATGAAGAGAGGAGGCCAGCTACTTTTCTTTCATTCCTTTTTATTCACAACCTCAGATTTTTAAAATGATCTCCAGGTCAATAATGTCTTCCAAACAGAGCCCTCTCCATCTATGACCCTGCTACTGTGTGGGAGACGAAGCTGGTGAGTTCATTCCCAGTGAACTGACTGGATGTTGGTAGGTATTCCATCGCAATGTGGGACAGTCTAGGCTGCAAGGACACGTATGTGACATCCTAACTCCATTTCCACTGGACGGTTAGAGGCAAACATTAATATGCTAAAGACTGATGGATTCGTTGCAATGGGTGAGTCTGTTACAACAAATTATCATGTTGGACTATTACTCTGTGGGAATTTATGTTTCAGTGAATGAATGTGTAGTCTCTCCTGAAAAAAATGTTGCCTGTTGGAGTTTAAAAGCTATGTATGCAGAATCTTTGTCTCCTCTACATATTTTATTTTTCTATTCACGATTCCCTTTTGGTTGTTATATTTTATATGCAGAATAGACCTTTTTCCTAACACACATTTGAATCGAATAACAGGTTTAAAGGAAGCCTTTCTTCACGTTGATGTTTACTCATTCTATTTGCTGGGGGGATGAGGGGTTGGTTTTAAATAAAGACATTCCATCTTTTATTTAATATCAATATCTAAAGGAGAAGACAAACATCTCTCTTTCTCATCTATATTTAAGTACCCTTTTGTAACATAGTATTGATGTTTTTTAGGTAATTGCAAAATTTTACAAGTCATTTGTGGATTGAATGGTGAAACCAATGAGGAAGCAGAATGTTGTGATTCATAGTCTGACTTTTCATAAGCAAATAAATGCCTAGGGTGTAATCAGGACTTCAAATGTGTAAGGAAAATGTTTTAAGACCCACTCGATCACAAGATTTGAATACTTTTTACATTCAGCACACACATGCCTGTGGCAGTCCAAACAATTCTGATCTACTATACTTGAAGATATTTTAAGAGACTGTAAAGAAAATCCCTTTTTCTGACACTTAAACAATACATGTAATGTTGTAAACATTTGGAAAACACACACAGAAAATTACTTATTTCTATCCTTTCTTTAAAATGTATTTATCAAGATGGGAGAGGAATCTTAGGGATGATGGGGCTGAAGTTTGTAATCTTAAATGTTTCCTAGGCTTCCCTTCAAGTGATCCAAAGGTGAAACAGATATGATAACATTATGACATGTATTATTTTTATCTTCCTTAGATTGTTTTCACTAAAAGTTCCCAACTGAGGCCTGGGGCTGTATTTCAAAAGTAAAGTGTTTGCATCACATGCATGATACTCTAGGGTCAATCCCCAATACTGAAGAAAAGAGGAAAACATCCCAACTGTTGGTTAGCTAAGAATGCAGAAAACTTTTTTAAAAAGGGGGGAAGGGGCATCAAAAGATGTTAACTAGGACCTTCTTGGATGTCAATCTAGCAACAATACCTTTAAACTACCTTAGATGAGAACACAACTGGATGTTTGCTATCAAAGAGGAAGACCCAGAACTATAGTGATATTTTATTTGTACTAAAATGTGATTTGTATGTTAATAAATAAAGTTGCCCAGGGGTCAGAGCTATTAGAGCCATAGCAAAAGCTGGGTGGTGGTGGTGCACGCCTTTAATCCCAGCACTTGGTAGGCAGATCTAGGTAGATCTCTGTGTAGTCAAGGATACAGCCAGCATTGGAGACACACGCCTTTAATCTCAATACCAACCATGGAAGACCTGGAGGTCTGTACAGACAGGCAGTGACGAGGCAGTCATGTGGTTGGGTTTACAACCAATGAGAAAGCAGAATAGAAAGTCTATATAAAGACAAAAACACAGGAAGTAGGTCTCTGAAGAGGCTAGCTACAGCAGATGGGTAAGGCTCTTAGCTCTGATCTCTTGGGAAACTTTATTTATTAACATACAAATCACATTTTAGTACAAATAAAATATCAGAACAAATAACATGTTAGATGCCTTGCATGTGTTAACTAATTTGCTCTTCACAACGTCTCTATTGAAGACCGTCATTAATTACCTCAGCCTACAGATGTTAAATCACCTCCCTCAAAATTATCGTTATTGTGAAAAGCAAAGAAAAGGCCCACCTGGTAGTTTTCCAATTATGGAAGTCACTACTGTGGCTTTGACATCTTTTCAATTGACCCCGAGGAATTCTGAGGTCTAGAAGGGATCATAGAAATGACAAAGAAAGAGAACTGAATGGGAAGACTTTGATCAAAAGATGGTGAGGAGGGGGCTACTAAGAAAGTCAGTTACCTTCTTGGCTGTGTGTAGATGTCAGACATCAGATAAATATAGAAGTCCTTTGTAACACTAGCATTCTAAGGGCCAGTGAGTTGGCTCAGCAGGGAAAACCACTTGCCAGCCAGCCTGAAGACCTGGGTTCAATACCTGGGACCCACATGCTGGAAGGAAAGAAATCTACTTGACAAGTTGTTCTCTGACCTATACACATGACCATCATAACACACACATTTGTGCACACACAAAATAAATAAAAACATAATAAGACTAGAATTTCATGCTATGTGTGTGTAAAGAAGACCAACGCTGACCTTCAGGGGACATTCTGATGCTCAAATAGAATCTATGCATATTAATCTATGGTTTAAGAGAAGAACAATCTCCCTCCCTCTGATACTCCCAGTAAGCCACTTGTCTCTTTAGGACCTAGAGCCTTATTCACACTGGCAGCAGCAGACCACGGGCTCCACATTACTTAAAGAGAATGATTTCCCCAAATGCTACAAATGTCTATGTGTCCAAATCACTTTCATTATCCAATTGGCACATCCCATCTAAAACTTTATTGATTTCAGATTGCCTGAGTTGCAATTGTATTAAAACCCAGGAATGATAAATGTATCAATGACTGCTTGCAAATAGCTATAATAAAAAGATATGGTTTCATGGAAAGCTACCAGCAAAGTACCCGCTGATGCTAATGTGTGGGCATCGTAAATACCTCTATGCAGGCTGGTGACAGCCAGAGCTTCAGCACACTGTCCTTCCCGTTGCTGCAAATGGCCAAAGAATACTTACACATGACATTTATAAAACAAACGCTGTTTCCACAGTGTTGTGCTATAAACAGCTCACTACATTCCTGGGGGTAAAACATGTTGAGTGTAATTGTTATGTTGACGTTAACAGAGAGAAAAGTGAGATGAACAATTGACTGAAGTGAGTTTAGACAATAACTTTAACTCCAAGTATAGTTACAATGCTCTGTCCCCGACATAAACACTGAACTAAACAATGTTCAAGAAGGTCGGGTAACTCTCACTGTCCTCCTAAGAAAGAAGGCATGATTAAAAGTCGAATGCTGTTCCTTTTCTTAAACTCTTGGGGTTTTGTTTTAGATTTATTTATTTTTATTTCATGCATATGGATGTTTATCTTGCATGTGTATCTGTGCACCTTATGTGTACCTGGTACCCTCGGAGGTAAGAGGAAGGAGTCAGATCCCCTGAGACTGGATTACAGATGATTATGAGCTGTCATGTGGGTGCTGGGAATTGAACGTGGGTCCTCTGGAAGAGCAGCCAGTGCTGTTAACTGCTGAGCCTTCTCTGAGACCCCCTTTCTTTCTCAACTCATTTCCCATTTCCTCTTGTCTAGGAAGTCGGCCAGAACAGTCTTACAATTCTGCCATAACCCTTCCAATATGTACACCACATGGAACTTTGGCTTGAATGGTCTTGCTTCGGGATTCTTCTGAAAAAAAAAGTGTCAGTGTGGCAGGAGAGTATCAGGCACCACATGGTGCACATATATATGCAAAGCTAAACAACCATATACATAAAATTAAAAATAAATAGGTCTTTAAAAGCAAATTCAATTTTATCAGAACTCATGCTAACACATGACTCCCTTCCTAGCATCCTTGATGAGAGCTGTCCAGTGACAAGGATAGCCACTGTATTGGCTACTACAGTGAAATACTTCAAGATAGGGTACTTGTGCAAAAAGGTTTACTGAGTGCATAGTTTTGGATGCTCCAGATTGGAGGACTTTTTGCTTCGGGCCATTGGTGAGAACCCTAGATGGCAGTGTCAGGATAACATGTGTGGCCACCTATGAGCCAGGAATCACAGAAAGAGACTTGGTCTCACAGTCCCTTTGAAGGCATGCCCTTGATGACCTAAGGGCTCTCCATTAGAATCCATAGCACTTCCCAGTGCTTCTCCTCTGGATGGATCCAAACCATGACAGTTACCACCTGAAATACAGTTGCTTGTAAGAAAGGTCATCAGCTAATGCTAGAAATTTGCCTCCTGGGAACATATACTAAAACTACAAAATAAACCCAGTCCTCCCACTATTGACTTACTTTACTAGTGTGGTTTTATTGAAAAATGATGAAAGGATTGTGAATGCACAATTTTTATCAGTTTGGAATGAAAGTCAACAGAAATATGTCTATCCAGTGAGGGTTATTGGCATAAGTGGAAACTTGTGCAGGTAGCATGAACAATATAGGTTTCAAATAGTCGGAGGTAGATCCATAATAACCTAATGTTCATGGGTGAAATCATGGGTGAGCCAGCTAAATAAGACATCTTGTGAATTCTAGTCCTGAACCACCTGTCAAGTAGATTTGATCTTCTAGAAGATAATACCTTCTGAAAATCTACAGTGTTCTTATTCGGCCCTCTGACAGCCAGAGGGAAATCACTGAAGGGCACAGAACAGCTCCTAGCAAAACTTTCCTATGGCTGCCTTGCATTTGCCTTGGCTAAGGCATCGGTCTCTGAGGAAACTGTCAAGAAACTGTCAAGCTGCAGATTCCAGGTGTGGCTAGACATTCCATGCACATAGAAAGAGGAATTTTTCTCTCATATAATATAATTTATTAGTTGGGCTTTGAAAACTATTCTTTAATTTAGTCTAATGTGATTCCCCTCATCCCTTAAAAACTACATTATGACTTGTCAATATAGCTACAAAAGGACCATGAAGAAGGCTTCAATGGCCTTTACACAAGTCCATCAACAGATAGCAATATCTGAAATTTCTTCAAGTAGTCCTCCTTCTTCCTCTCCCTCTCCCTCTCTCCCTCTCCCCTCCCTCTCTCCCTTTCCACCTCACTCTCTCTCCCCCCTTCCTCTCCCCCTCCCCCTTCCTCTCCCCCTCCCCCTTCCTGTCCCTCTCCCCCTCCCCCTCCCTCTCCCTCTCCCCTTACCTCTCTGTGTCCCTCCATTATTCTTCTCTGGGTTGCAACCTTATTCTCCATGGTTATCAGCAAAGATAATTTGTGGTTCTTGTTCATATAATCTGTCTGTTTTTAGTCACAGAAGTAAAACTCAGCACTAATAACAGACCTCAAAAAAAAGCATGTCATCTTTTGAGCATGTGTCTACTACTAGGATAGCCAATATAGGGTGGTGAACATTTACTGTCCAGACTGCAGAGCCCAGCATGGCCACCTCTGTAATCATAGGCGCAAGGCATGTGGTTGAAGTTGTGCTAGATGAGAGTTAACTCATTCTCTAAAGAAAAGTCAGTATGTAGTGGTTGGGTGTGTGGGTCAATTGATAGAGTACTTCCCCAGCATGCACAAAGACTTGGGTTCCATATATTGGGTGTGGGTCTGTACATCTGCAATCCCAGCACTCAGAAGATAAAGACAGGGAGATCCAGTTCAGGCCATTCTCAGCCATACAGCAAGTTTGAGGTCAGCCTGGGACACATGAGACTATGTCTCAAACTTTAAAAAGAAAACCTAGTGTGTGGTAAATACCTGCTCTGTGGTAAAGAACAGAAAAAGGAAGAAAGGATGCTGGGCAAGTAAGATCAGCAGATGTCTACTGCAGGCAGGTGGAATAAACAGTACCAAATGCTTCTTCCAGCATTTCCCCTGAAGGAAAGAGTTTCTACACTGAAGACAAGAACAAGTGTTGCTGAGAAAGAAAGTGGGGAGGAGCAGGTGCTCAAAATGCTCTCTGCAACATGCATATCACTTCCTCAATTTTCTCATGCAATTCCAAAAGGGAAGAATTGTTTCTGGTTTTCACTAAATGCAGAGGTATTGGGTTTTGTTGAAAACAAGATGCTCACATAGAGAAAAATAGATGGTCTGCTGTTGACACAATAAGAACTGATAGGAAACAGAAACAAGGTTAAAAGAAGATCAATAATGTCTGTGGAAAGGGTATTGGGAACGCTTATTGACAAATACTGACATTCATCAGACACTGAGGACCTGACTTACTTCTCCTAGAAGGCTTACCTTCTGGGGGCCTGGAATGGCTATTTGGCCTGCCAAAGATACAGTGGCTCCCACTGCATGCTTACCTTGGAGTAAATTAATGTGAGAATCCCATGAATAGGTGAGGTGGGGAAGGGGTGTGTGAAGGGGTGAGGTAGGTAAGGAGTGTGTGAAGGGGTGAGGTAGGTAAGGAGTGTGTGAAGGGGTGAGGTAGGTAAGGAGTGTGTGAAGGGGTGAGGTAGGTAAGGGGTGTGTGAAGGGGTGAGGTAGGTAAGGGGCATGTGAAGGGGTGAGGTGGGTAAGGGGCATGTGAAGGGATGAGGTAGATAAGGGGCGTGTGAAGGGGTGAGGTAGGGAAGGAACCTGTGAAGAGGTGAGGTAAGAACTATGGAAGGAAGAGACTTCTCCCAGCTCGTAGATTTTTACACATCAGAACATCTAACAAGTCACTTTTCCTTGGACATCTATTGTCACAGTGAAATCAGGAGGAAGCCTTGCCTTCTGCAGCCTCACCTATCTACAACACCATGGTTAGATGAGCACCCAAACTGCTCTATGATGCCCTTTACTGATTCTTTGGGAGGATCATGTCATGCACCCCAATTCTGCTCCCCTTCCACTTCCCCCACACCCTTCCCTCACCCCTGCAGCACCTCCTTTACAAAACAAAACAAAACAAAGCAAACAAACAAAGAAAAACAAGAACAAAAAAACCAAAACAACAAAAAAGACTCTTCCCTTCTCCTTCTCTCCTGCCTCTCCATCTCTTAATCCATCTGCCGGCATTCGGAGCCTCAGTGTGTCATATAGTATACCCTTTACTAGCAAATTTCATTGCAATGACTCATCACTCTGGTTCAAGGCCTCTGGCTTCTGGTACAGCATCATCACAGGATCTTCCCTGGGACTCCTAGTGGATATCCCACAGCCACCCCAAGTCTTCCATAGATCCAGCCCCTTCACAAGCTCCAGCAGGTCCTAGATGGGGTAGATATTAGGGTGGGCCAACCCAAGGCCTTGCTGTGGGCCTGGGTGGTAGCTGAGCTGGTTAAGGGTCAGCTCCCCTACCCCCATGCCCTCAGGGTCAGTTCACCCTGCTGAGATGAGGGATGGAACCATCTCTTCTGAGTGCAGGGGCCAACTCTCTTGCTGCAGCATCCTGTGAGAGGAAAAGCCAGATTTCCCTGGGCCAGTGAAGGGCAGGGCTGGCTCAACATGGTCCTGTGATTTCAACTCTCATGGTTCCTAAGGCCCCTTGAGGTGACATGGGCCACAGACATCAATATGGACCCCAGCTGCAACTGGACCATAGACCCAGACATGGCCCTCAGCAGCAGCTTGGGCATGGACAACATTCTGGCTCTGGGTGGAAGCACCAGCCACTCAGATTGGGATGGTTGTGGGGACAGCATGGCCCCAGATACCACCAAGGCCTCAGGTTGTGGTCCAAACCCTATGTGACCTTTGGTGACAATACAGGACTCAGACTTCAGCACAGACCCCAGCTGCAGTAGGACATTTTGTTGTTGTTGTCTTAAACAAATCTTTTGTTTGTGTTTTTATGTGTGTTGGTGTTTTTCATGGATGTTGGATCCCTTGGAACTGGAGTTATAGACAGTTGTGAGTTGCCATGTGGCTGCTGGCAGTTGAACCCTGGTCCTATGGAAGAGCAGGCAGTGCTCTTAACCACTGAGCTGTCTCTCCGGGCCCTAATACCCTTGATTTTTACCTGTCCTAACTCAGCATCTTCCAGTCAGTCACCCTGTCATTCAAATTTTAGCAGTTCCTTCCAGACAGCTGCTCTGCCAGAATGAGCTCCTCCTGGTGAGCCAACAGGCCTTCCCTGCCCATCCTGGAGCACGGCATAAGCCTCATCCTGCAGCCATTAACAGTGTGTGTCGGGCTGGAGAGATGGCTCAGCCATTAAAGGCTAGGCTCACAACAGTGTGTGTCATTAACCAAGAAAAGCCAGCTGTGACAGCTGACACCCAGATGTACTGAGAAGTCAGGGAGTTCAAACACAACACTCAAGATGCAGGTAGCCAAATCTGCCCATCCCTTTCCAACAGTAGCCAGGTGCAGAACTCACTGCCAATGCTGGGCTCGGATTCATCTCTAGGAAACTATAACCCTCTCAGAACATTCAGCCTTGAATGCAGCTGTCTGGGTTTGGCTAGTGCAAGAAGAGCGCTCTTCCCTTTGCGGCTTTGCTGCCTTTGAAGATGCCAATCTGGGTGGCTGACTGAACAACTCTTTGAGCGCTAACAACCATCAGGCTAGCCCATGGGCATCCAAGGCTGTTTAGAAGATCTGAGTGTGACCAGGAAGCCGCAAGTCCAAATCCTCCCACTGAAAACCAGTGACTTTTCCTTTTAAGAAGGAATTGATTAATTGACCTACAAGAAACTGCCAGCATTTGCCACTAAACTCAGTTTGGAAAAACTTCATCAAGAACTGAAGCCCAGGAGCTATTTGGAAAACCAGCACCAGCATGGAATCTTACCTCTGACTGCAGTTTCGGCCAAGAGCCCTACACTGCAGCCATGGAGTCGTTCGGTTTGACTGCCCTGCGGGCGGAAATCAAGAAGCCAAACCTACCATTTGCTGGCATCAAGAGACACTTCAAATTTCATTCCGTGGGGGACGCAGGCTTTGTTAAGGGAGGCTTACACACCAAGAAGAGCTGGTGACACTTGTTTCTGCAAATGACTTGGACAGTGGCATGCACTTCAGGTGCCACCAGTCATCCCACACCTCTCCTCCAGCCATTCCAAGCAAACGTCACTCTCAGGGTTCCAAATCCCCACACCCTCCGAATGTTTGCATCCCTGCTTTCTCCAGGGCACCGCCGCTCCGCTCCGCTCTCCATCCACCCTGTGCTCTCTCATTCATTTGTGCTTCAAATCTCATCCCCAACCTAGTCTGCTCCAGAGGAAATGCCCAACACTCCCAGCCCCCATCTGCCTGCCCATCTTCTATGCGTCTATAATCCTGTCACATCCCTCCAAAAGAAATATTTATCAAGCCAGGCTGAGTGGCACAGACCCCAAAAATTCAGCTTCTGAAGAGGCTGAGGCAGCAGGATTGCAGGTTCAAGACCAGCCTGAGCAACTTTGAGTGAGGCCCCCTCTCAAAGCGGAAAAGTACAAAAGGGCCGGGGATGAAACTTAGTGGTCGAGCATGCACAAGCTCCTGTGTTCAATCCCCAGGAAGGAAGGAAGGGAGGGAGGGAGGGAGGGAGGGAGGGAGGGAGGGAGGGAGGGAGGGAGGGAGGAAGGAAGGAAAAGGAAAAGGAAAGAAAATAAAGAAAGGGAATTGGGAAGAGAAGTAGGGAGGGAGGAAGGGAGAGAAAGAGGAAAGAAGAAGTCGGACGGTGGTGGCGCATGCCTTTGATCCCAGCACTTGGGAGGCAGAGGCAGGTGGATCTCTGTGAGTTCGAGGCCAGCTTGGGCTACCAAGTGAGTCCCAGGAAAGGCGCAAAAGCTACACAGAGAAACCCTGTCTCGAAAAATTAAAAAAATAAAATAAAATAAAATAAAGAGGAAAGAAGAGAAGGGGAAGGAAGGGAAGAAAGGGAGGAGGAAGGGAGGGAAGGAAAAAGCAAGGAAGGAAAGAAGACATATGTTTAACAAACACATTATCTCTCTGGGGATCCTTGAAGAGGACTTGTTTTATCACAGTTATGTTGCTCTGCTTTCATATTCCCATCCCCTAAACCAGCACAATTACAGGTACAGAGGAGGGCGCTCAATAAATGCTACTTAAATGAATAAATGAACAACTGGATTATTGAAAAGAGAGCATTATGCCCAGAAGCTCTGCCTCTGAGACAAAACACCTGAAAAGTGAACAGCTACAGATTGCTCCTAGGCTCCTGGAGTCTGACAGGAAAATAGCAGATGGCCCAGGGTGGATGCTGTCTGTCTTGGACAATAATTTCTCAGCACAGTAACATGCTGAGACTCATCCATCACCCCGGAAGCCAAGAGCATCACTGCGCGGGAACATGAAGGGTAAGTGATGATAAGAAGAAGGGACACCTCAGAAAGGACAGGTGCTTTAAATAACTGATCAGGTGCACAGCTACTGGAATCACTCAGGCCTGGTTTGGATTCTTCATAGTTACCACCCTAGTTGTGACACTGAATGAAATATATTTAACTTATTCATCCACTTCATCACTTACAAAACTGGCATAGTATTAGCTGTGCCCAAGACTAAGTGAAATAATGTATTAAAATGCTTAGCAAGTCGCCAGGCACCAGTGGCACACACCTTTACTCCCAGCACTCAGGAGGCAGAGCCAGGTGGGATCTCTGTAAGTTCAACCAGGATGGGCTACAAAGCGAGATCCAGGACAGGCACCAAAACTACACGAAGAAACCCTGTCTTGAAAAACGAAAGAAAGAAAGAAAGAAAGAAAGAAAGAAAGAAAGAAAGAAAGAAAGAAAGAAAGAAAGAAAGAAAGAAAGAAAGAAAGAAAGAAAAATTGACCACCAGAGGTTAGTCAGAAAGATGGCAACTGTTTACTGATGATTCACAGTCACAGGCCAAGGCAATTATTATTATTTTTAGGACTGGGTATTGAGAGATAGAGGCAGCTCTGTTCCCCCAGATCCAATGCCCCAGTCTCATCCCCAGTGCCACAACAGTATTCCTGCCACAGCCTTCCCTGACCCTGACTCCCATCTCTGTGGATCCCACAGATCTTCCCCTTCTAACAGTCCTCCTTCCACTTGTTGCTTTGCCCAGACCCCGACTCCAGCAGGCCCCCCTGCTAAGGCAAGGGTTGCTCCTCCCAGGACAAGCAGGCTGAAGGTAGACCCAGACATTTCCTACTGCTCTTGAGAGCCACCCCCACCCCCACCAGCCTCATCCCCAGCTCTGTAGCAGGCAACCTGCTGCGGTCTCCCTTTCCTCTCTGACCCCATCCCCAACAGATCACAAAGACCTTCTCCTCCAACCTTCCTTCCTCCAACTCTTCCCAGTGGTCCAGCCTCTAACACCAGCAGGCACTCCCTGTGAACACACCAGCTGACCTGGCAGGAATACAGGCAACACACAGCCATCATGCTCTCAAAACACCCAGAGAGGAAACAGAAACCAAGAAACGAAACACCCAACCCAACAAAGACAAATTCAGAAATCAGCACCTAAACCTATAGTCATTCCAAACTCAGATGCCTAGACACTAGCATATAAACACAATCAATAAGCCAGGGCAATACGTCTCCTCTAGAGCCCAGCTATCCTGCCACAAGCCCTGAATGTTCCAACACAACTGAAGCACAAGAAAAAGACCTTAAAACCAACTGTATGAAAATTATAGAGGTCCTTAAAGAGGAAATTAATAAATCCCTGTAAGAAATCCAGGAAATCACATCTCTTTCCCCTTCCCAGGGCAATCCATGCATCCCTCTTAAGGTCCTCCTTGTTACCTAGCTTCTTTGAGCTGTGGATGGTGGTCTAGTTACCCTTTGCTTTACATCTAGTACCCACTTATGAGTGAGTACATACCATATCTGTCTTTCTGGGTCTGGGTTATCTAATTCAGGATGGTTTTTTCCTAGTTCCATCCATTTGCTTGCAAATTTCATGATGTCATGTTTTTTTACAGCTGAGTAATACTCCATTGTGTAAATGTACCACATTTTCTTTATCCATTCTTCCATTGAGGGGCATCTAGGTTGTTTCCAGGTTCTGGCTGTTACTAATAATGCTGCTATGAACATAGGTGAGCCAGTGTCCTTGTGGTGTGATTGGGTAAACGGGGAGTGGAGGAGGCAGTAAAGGGGAAGGTATGGGGGGTGAGAACATGAGGGAATGGGATAGTCCAGTTGGGGAAGGGATGAAGTGTGAGAGCAATGAAAGAGATATCTTGATAGAGGGAGCCAGTACAGGGCGAGGGAGAAACCTGCTGCTAGGGAATTCCCAGTAATCCACAAGGCCACAGCCAAGGCACATAGCCATAGCAGAGAGGGTGCCTGACCTGGCCTTCCCCTGTAATCAGATTGGTGTAACACCCTAATTATCATCATAGAACCTTCATTCAGTAACTGATGGAAGCAGATGCAGAGACCCACATCCATGCACCAGCCCAAGCTACAGGAGTTCAGTCAAAGGGAGGAAAGAGGGATTATATGAGCAGGGAGCGGAGTCAAGATCATGACGGAGAAACCCACAGAGACAGATGACCTGATCTTGTGGGAGCACATGGACACTAGACTGACAGCTGGGGATCCTGCTAGGGGACCAAACTAGGTCCTCTGCACGTGGGTGACAGTTTTGTTGCCTGGTCTGTTTGTGGGACCCCTGGCAGTGGGATCAGGATCTATCCCTGGTACATGAGCTGGCCCTTTGAAGCCCACTCCATATGGCAGAATGCTTTGCCCAGCCTTGATGCAGGGGGGAGGAAGGGGGACTGAGGGTGGTCCTGCCTAAACTGAATGTGGCAGGCATTGTTGACTCCCCCATAGGAGGCCTTACCCTTTCTGAGGAGTGGATGGGGGTGGTTCTGAGAAGTGGATGGGGGAGGTGGGGAAAGGGGGAACTGTGGTTGTTATGTAAAATGAATAAAAATAAATAAATTTTTAAAAAAGAAATCCAGGAAAACACAGTGTGAGGAAATGAATGAATCACTTAAAGAAAGCCAGGAAAACACAAACAAACAATTAGAGGAAATGAATACATCCATTAAAGAAGGGAAAAAAGAAAAAAGGAAAACACAAAGAGTTGAAGGAAATGAATAAACTGTTCAAGACCTGAAAATGGAAATAGAATCAATAAAGAAAACACAACTGAAGGAATTCTGGAAATGGAAATTCTAAGCAAGTGAACAGGAGCTATAGACACAAGTATCACCAACAGAATACAAGAGATAGATGGAAGAGAGACTCTCAAGCATTAAGCATACAGTAGAAAAAAAAGACATATCAGTTAAAGAAAATGTTAAATCTAAAAAAATTCCTGGCCAAAAAAAAAAAAAAAATTCAGGAGGTCTGGGACACTTTGAAAAGACAAAACCCAAGAATAATAGAAATAGAGGAGGAGAAGAATCCCAGCTCAAAGGCCAAGAAAATATTTTCAATAAAATCATAGAAGAAAATGTTTCTAACCTAGAGAACTATAAAGATATAAGAAGCTTACAAAACAAAGCAAATAGATTGGACCAGAAAAGAAAGTCCCCTTGCCACATAATAATCAAAACACTAAACATACAGAACAAAGAAAGAATATTAAAAGCTGCAAGGGGAAAAGGCCAAGTAACATATAAAGACAGACCAATTAGAATTATTTCACCTGACTTCTTAATGGAGACTCTAAAAGCCAGAAAAGTCTGGACAAACTCTAAAAGACCACAAGCACTAACCCAGACTACTATACCCAGCAAAACATTCAATCACCATAAATGGAGAAAGTAAGATATTCCATTATAAAAATCAAATTGAAACTATATCTATCTGCAAATCTAGCCCTAGAGAAAGTGATAGAAGAAAAACTCCAACTTAAGGAGGTTAACTACACCCATGAAAACCGAGGAAATAAATAATTTCACAGCAGCAGAACCAAAAGAAAGGAAGCATACACACACACACACACACACACACCACCACCACCACCAACAACAACAACAACAACAAAATAATAGAAATCAGCAAACATTGGTCATTGACAGTTCTCAATTCAATCATCTGAATTCCCAAAGATACAAAGTAACAGCGTGGATGCAAAAACAGGATTCATCCTTCTGCTACATCCAAAAAACACACCTCAACATCAAGGACAGACATTTCCAACGCTCAGAGTAAAGGATTGGAAAAAGATATTCCAAACAAATAGACTCAAGAAGCAAGCTGGTATAGCCATTTAAATAATTTAACAAAATAGACTTTAAACCAAAACTAACCAAAATAGTTAGGGAAGGACATTACATTACATACTGATCAAAGGAAAAATCACCAAGATGACATTTCAGTTCTTAACATCTATGACCCAAACACAAGGACAAGTTTGTAAAAGAAACACTACTTTAGCTTAAATTACATACTGACCCTCACACATTGATAGTGGGAGAATTAAATACCCCACTCTCACCAGTGGACATGACATCCAGAAAAAAAGCTAAACAGGAAAATAGTGGAGGTAACAGACCTTATAAATCAAATGGACCTATCAAATATTTACAGGATATTTCACCCAAACACAAAAGAATATACCTCTTCTCTGCACCTCGTGAAACCTTCTCCATACCTGGACCACATACCTAGACACAAAGAAAGTCTCAACAGATACATGAAAATTGAAATAACCCCCTGTAGCCTATCAGACCACCATGGGTTAAAGTTGGATATAAACAACAATAGAAAGCCTACAGTCTCATGGGAATTGAGCAACTCTCTACTGAGTTACCAATGGATCAAGGAAGAAATAAAGAAATTATAGAGTTCAATGAAGATGAATGTACAACATAGCCAAACTTATGGGATACAATGAAAGCAGTGCTAAGAAGAAAGATCATAACACTGAATGCCTCAATAAAGAAATTGGAGCTCTCTCATACTAGCACCTCAACAGCACACCTGGAAACTCTAGAACAAAAAGAAGCAAATGCACCCACGGGGAGTAGACAACAGGAAATAATCAAGCTAAGGGCTGAAATCAATAAAATAGAAACAAAGAGAACAATACAAAGATCAATGAATCAAAGAGGTGGTTCTTTGAGAAAATCAAGAAGAAAGACAAACTAACTAAAAGGTGGAAAGAATATCCAAATTAACAAAATCAGAAATGAAAAGGGGGACATAACGACAGACACCAAGGAAATCCAAAGAACCCATACTCCACAAAATTGGAAAATCTAAAAGAAATGGAAAACTTCCTCAATAATTACCACTTACCAAAGTTAAATCAAGATCAGATAAATAGAAGAAATAGACCTATAACCTCTAGAGAAATAAAGGTAGCCATTAAAGGTCTCCCAAGCCAAAAAATAAAAAGAAAAAGAAAGAAAGAAAAAGAAAAAAGTCCAGGGTCAGATGATTTTATCACAGAATTCTTCAAAGAAGAGTTAATATCAATACTTCTCAAATGATTCCACAAAATAGAAATGGAAAGAATATTGTCCAATTCATTTTATAAGGCCATAGTTACCCTGATATCCAAACCACACAAAGATTCAACAAAGAAAAAGGATTACAGACAAATTTTCCTCTTGAACATTGATTCAAAAATATTCAATAAAATACTTGCAAATCAAATTCAAGAACACATAAAAAAATTATCCACCATGATCAAGTAGGATTCATGACAGAGAGCAAGGATGGTTCAATATATGAAAAATCTACAAATGTAATCTACCATATGAACAAACTGAAAGACAAAAATAACATGATCATCTCATTAGAAGCAATAAGGCCTTTGACAGAATCCAATACCCCTTCATGATAAAAAGTCCTATAGAGACTAGGGATACAAAGAGACATACCTAAACATAATAAAGGCAATTTCCAGTGAGCCTATAGCCAACCTCAAATTAAATGGAGAGAAACTCAAAGAAATTTCACTAAAATCAGGAACAAGATAAGGTTGACTCTCTTCATATCAATTAAATAGAGTACTTGAAGTTTTAGCTAGAGCCATAAGACAACTGAGAGAGTTAAAGGGAACAAATTAGAAAGGAAGAAGTCAAAGTATTGTTTTTTGAAGATGATATGAGAATATATGTAAGTGACTCTAAAAATTCCACCAGTGAACTACAACTGATAAACACTTTTAGCAAAGTAGCTGGCTACAAGATCAACTAAAAAAAAAAAAAGCAGCACTCCTATATACAAATGAGAAACAGACTAAGAAAGAAATCAGGGAAATACCTTTCACAATAGCCTCAAATAATATCAAATATCTTGGGGTAACTCTAACCAAGCAAGTGAAAGATTTATATGATGAAAACTTCAAGTCTTTGAAGAAAGAAATTGGAGAAAATATCAGAAGATGGAAGCTCACCCATGTTCATGAAAGAGTGGGATCAACACAATAAAAATGCCCATCCTATCAAAACCAATCTACATATTTAATGCAACCCCCATCAAAATTCCAACAGTTCTTCACAGACCTTCAAAGGATAATTCTCAACTTCATGTGGGAAAACAAAATACCCAGGATAGCTAAAACAATCCTGAACAATAAAAGAACTGCTGGGGGTCTCACTATTCCCTATTTCAACTTGTACTACAGAGCTGTAGTAATAAAAAACACATGTTATACTATCATCAAAACAGAAGCATTGATCAATGGAATTGGATCGAAGACCCAGACATAAATTCATACACATATGGACACATGATGTTTATGAAGAAGCCAGAAAAACCCACAGGAAAAAAAGAATCTTCAACAAATGGTGCTGGTCAAACTCAATGTCTGCATGTAGAAGAATGCAAATAGATCTGTGTCTATCACCCTGCACAAAACTCAAGTCCAAGTGGATCAGAGACTCCAACATAAAACCAGATACATTAAACCTAAAAGAAGAGAAACACATTGGCACAGGAGAAACTTCCTGAACAGAACACTGATAGTACAGGCACTAAGATTACTAATTAATAAATGGGACCCCATGAAACAGAAAGGCTTCTGAAGGCAAAGGACACCAGCAGTGGGACAAAACAGCAGCCTACAGAATGGGAAAAGTTCTTCACCAACCCCACATCTGACAGAGGGCTGATTTCCAAAATACATAAAGATATCAAGAAACTTGACATCAAAAAACAAATAATCCAACTTTAAAAAATGGTGTACAGATCTAAACAGAGAATTCTCAATAGTGGAATCTCAAATGGCTAAGAAACACATAAAGAAATGTTCAACATCCTTAGCTATCAGGAAAATGCAAATCAAAACTACTTTGATATTCCATGTTATACCTGTCAGAACGGATAACATCAAAAACAAAAGTAACAGCTTATGCTTGTGAGGATGTAGAGCAAGGGGAACTCCTCTACTGTTAGTGGAAGTGCAAACTTGTATAGCCACTATGTAAGTCAATATAACAGTTCCTCAGAAAGTTGGGAATCGATCTACCTCAGGATCCAGCTATAGTACCCCTGAGCATATACCCAAAGGATGCTCCATCCTACCACAGAGGCATTGCTCAGTCATGTTCATTGCAGCTTTATTCATAATAGCTAGAAAATGGAAATAACCTAGATGTCCCTCAACAGAAGAAGTGATAAATTGTGGTACATTTACACAACAGAATACTACTCAGCTGTTAAAAAAAATGACACCATGAAATTTGCAGACAAATGAATGGAACTAGAAAAAAAATCATCCTGAGTAAAGTGATCCAGACCCAGAAAGACAAATACAGTATGTATTCACTTATAAGTGAATATTAGCTGTTAAGTAAATGATAACCGAGATACAATCCGTAGACCCAGAGAGATTAGGTAAAGAGGAGGGATCTAGTGGGGATGCATGACTCTTCCTGGGAAGGGGAATTAGAATAGAATTTACAGGCAGACTGAGGGCAGAAGGGGACAGGAATGGGGGGGAGGAATCAGGTGTGTGTAGGGGGATGGAGTAGAGGGAGTGAGTGTAGGGAGAGACAAATGAAGCTGGGGGACACGTGGGAGTGATGTGGAAACCTAGTGCAGTGGAAACTCCCTGGAATTCATGAAGGTTATCCTAGTTAGAACTCCTAGTAATGAGGGAAAAGAGGTCTTAACTGTCCATCCCTTGTGCCAGGCAAGGCTTCCAATGTCAGGATTGGGTTATATTCAATTGAATTGTTGGCCAAGGGGGTCCCATAGAAGTTCCCAAACAACCCAGGCTGTTGCTAAGACAAAAGGTTGCTCTCCACAAACCAACAGTGAGCCCCATTTCTAAGAACAACACCCACACAACTCATTGTACATGGAGAAGTTGAGCTGGTCACTAAATGAAGCTTTAGTCTCTTTCTAGTCTCTTTGGTGTGGGAACATACTCTGCAGGCTACTGTAAGATAAATGTGGACACCAACGCAGCCACAAAACCTTTGACCTACAATCTGTCACACCTGCAAAATATGCTAAGGCAACATTGGCATAGAACTGTGGAAGTAGCCAACCAATGTCTGATTTGACCTAAGGTCTACTCCAAGAAGAGGAACCCACATCTGACACTGCTTGGGTAACCAAAAACCAAAGAAAGCCCAGAAATCCAGGGTAAAACCAAACACTGCAGGTCTTTAAAAAAAAAAAAGGCCTGTAATTCCTAATGATATTCTGCTATCCTCACAGATCAATGCCTTATCCACTCACCAACAGAGAGACCTTCCTCTGCCAACAGATGGGAACAGATGCACAGACACACAGCCAGACATGCAGAGAGAGAGAGAGAGTCTAAATGGGATGTCGCTATCAAATCCCTTCCCAAGAAAGAGGGGGCAGAAAGATTGTAAGAGCCAGAGGGGATGGAGGACACCAAGAGAACAAAGTCTTCTGAATCAACAAAGCAAGGCGCACATGAGCCCACAGACACTGAAGCAGCAAGCACAGGGCCTGCCTGGGTCTGCACCAGGTCCTCTGTGTATATACTATAACACTATTAGGTTAGTGTTTTTATGGGACTCCTGATTGTGAGAATGAGTGAGTCTCTAACTCTTGTGCCTGCTCTTGAGGCTCTTTTCCTCCTGTTGAATTGCCTTGTCTAGCCTCAATGTGATGGTTTTTGCTTCATCATACTATATTTTATTTTGTCATGTTTGGTTGTTACCTCTTAGAAGCCTGTTCTTTTCTAATGAAAGACATAAAGGGAGTGGATCCAGAGGGGAAGGGAGGTGGGGAGTAACTGGGAGGAGTAGAGAGAGGGGAAATTATACTTAGCGTATATTTGTATGATAAAAGACTCTATTTTCAAAGAAAGAAAAAAATGGAAAAAGGAAAACTGAATTATTAAAAATACAATGAAGCCTAAAAAAATAGAAAGAAAGAAAGAAAGAAAGAAAGAAAGAAAGAAAGAAAGAAAGAAAGAAAGAAAGAAGGAAGGAAGGAAGGAAGGAAGGAAGGAAGGAAGGAAGGAAGGAAGGAAGGAAGGAAAGAAAGAAAGAAAGAAAGAAAGAAAGAAAGAAAGAAAGAAAGAAAGAAAGAAAGAAAGAAAGAAAGAAAGGTAGAGACAAAGAGAGAAAGGTGTTGCCTATGTAATAAGAGTCCAATGACAAGTTTTATTCCTCCTGTGGGATTTCCTAGGATGGGCTGCAGCCTTAGCACTGCCAAGGAGAATATCTCATAGCTCAGGATGATGTTTACAGAAGAACAAGAATAGGGTGTCAGGAGCCTGCCTGGACCCCCAGTTTCTTTGGGGAAGAAACCTCTGAGGAGGAGTCCTGTATGCATTATTTTTCTCATGTCTGTCATCAAATACTTGGCAAGAAACAACTTAAGGAAGGAAGGGCTTATTTGGGCTCCTAGTTGGAAGGTATAATTCACCACAGCAGGGAAGTCATGGAGGCAAGACAGTAAGGAGCTGGCCACATTGCATCCACAGTAAGAAGCAGACAGAATGAGCACCGGTACAAGCCCAGTCAAGGTGGATGTCACTGGTGCTAGCCAGTCAGGGTGGATGTCACTGGTGCTAGCCAGTCAGAGTGGATGTCACTGGTGCTAGCCAGTCAGGGTGGATGTCACTGGTGCTAGCCAGTCAGGGTGGATGTCACCGGTGCTAGCCAGTCAGGATGGATGTCGGTGGTACAAGCCCAGTCAAGGTGGATGTCACTGGTGCTAGCCAGTCAGGGTGGATGTCAGTGGTACAAGCCCAGTCAAGGTGGATGCCACTGGTGCTAGCCAGTCAGGATGGATGTCACTGGTGCTGGCCAGTCAGGGTGGATGTCACTGGTGCTAGCCAGTCAGGATGGATGTCGGTGGTGCTGGCCAGTCAGGAACTATAACCATGCAATGATACCAGAACAAGGTGTGTCTTTCCATTCCAACTCAATCTAGGAACTCCTTCACATGTAGCATGTTCCATGGTGATTCTGGATCCCATCAAGCTAAAAGTAAAGAAAAACTGCCATCACAACCCTATCTGTTCCCCTCGTGGAAAAGGATTCTATCCCTCTACTGGAACCCATCTGCACATCTGCAATGTCTGAAACCCCAGAAACCCACTTTAAAATAAAAGTCTAAGCAATCAAGCAATTGAGCATCTCTGTCTAAGGGCTCCCCAAAACCATCTTTAAAAAGTTGGTGTACAGCATGTTGCAGAGAAGGAGCAGAGGGCATGTGTGGGACACACTTGAACCAACCATTGAACAAAGGCTACAGTCAAGAGTGTCCAAGATTGAACCCTAGTTCCTCTATTTTCCCCTAGAGACAAAATATTGGCATCTGATTGCCACGCATCTTATCTAAGTTTGCTCATACTCCACCCAGGGATGACACAGCAGTTATACCAACTTCATACTGTGGACATAAACATTAGCTACCAACTCAGAAAGTGGAAACACTGCTTACTCCTCACTTCCTGTGTCCTGTTCCCAACCAACTGGGAAGAGTCACCATGCTGGAAACCTTTCTTTCTCCCAAGAAAGAAAAGATGGCTATAGACAACAAGCATGTTCTCTGTGATGTAACTTCCCACACTCAGAACAACAAAAACAACAAAAACATTTAAATACACAAAAGTCTGATGTGATGGGGAATGGGCTATGGTGTGGTTCAGAACATGCACACACCCATGCTCACACATGCACAGTGGGATAATTTGAGTTCTTCCTGACAGGGAGCACCTGCTTCCTGTCTGATGTCACTCTGTTCTTGACACTGTACAGGGGAGAGAGAAGCTTCTGGAACTACCCATTCACATCCATGAGTCATCATTGATTTCTATGACAAAGCACAGTATAAGGACACTCTGACAGTCAAAGAAAAAGTAGATGTCAATGTTTTCTCTGAAACCAGACCACTGATACATAGACACCAGTATCACTGATGGGAAACTAGTTTCAAGAGTAGCGGGAAAGCACAGCGCAGCGCAGGCACCATAACCTGTTCTTCCTACAGTGCCACCTGCTATGAGCTTAAAGAGGTTGGGAAGGAACCAGAAAGATGACTCAGTAGTTAATAGTGCTTGTTGCTGTTCAAGGGAACCGGAGTTCAGTTCCCAGCACCTATGTTGAGCTGCTTACAACAACCTATAACTCCAGCTGCAGCAGGTCTGGTGCCCTCTTCTGGCCGCTTTGGACACCTGCATGCACATGCCCACATAGACATGTACACAAAAATAAAATAAATCTTTTTTATTAAAAATGTTTTTAGACAATTATTTTGACCATGTTTCTTCTCCCCTAATTCCTCCAAGATTCTTACTATGCCCACCTAACTGTATGTTCTCTCTCTCTCTCTCTCTCTCTCTCTCTCTCTCTCTCTCTCTCTCTCTCTCAACAAAAAGAAACAACAACAAAGTCCAATAAGACAAAAAATGTCAAAGAAACAAAAAGTTCACAAAAATACATTGAATTCATTTATGTTAGCTAGCTAATCCTGGGCACATGACCTGCCCTGGAGTATGGTTGATATACCCAGTGATGTTCCAATGGAGAAAACTGATTTTCCCTTTAACAGGGGGTATCAGTTGCAAATAGCTTTAAAGAGAGAGGACTGCCTGGCCCAGTTCTCATTTTGGTGACCCTCAGAATTCCACAAGGACCTGACTCACACACATGTCATAACATAAGGCCTTTCACCTAAATAAATAAAGCATGCCACAAAATCACACGATACAGATGTCACAATTTGTCGTGTGTGAAAGCTCTCATGCAGGATTTTCCAAATGTCACTGTCAGCTCAAGATTGGGGACTAGGGGAATAGGGAGAGAAGGAAATGGATGTTTTTATTTAATCTTAACTTTAAAAAATTGTGACTGTTGCGTCTGTATTGCAAGGCAGCCATCAGGCCTCTCCAGTATGATGCTCTGTGCTCTCCAGAGAATGTTCTCTGTAGTTCATCAGAGTAGATGAGGAAAGCATCAGGAAGCCTGACTTCACACACTCTGGATGTCATTGAACAAATGAGAGTCATGAGAGCCTGAAACGCCACACACTTAGGTCAGATGTTTCAAAAACAATGAAAGGTAAGAGAAGCCTGGTGACAGGTGATGTCAAAAGGACTGATGTAGAAAAACAGCTGGGCACTGAGCAAGCCTCTGAGCTCACCTGCACTGAAGGCCTCCTTGCAGAGAGAGACTTATGCATCGATGCCTGTCCATCATTATGTTTACTGGATGGCCAGCTGTAAGACAAGCATAAATTGCAGAAACAAATTGCATATGTCATGATTTGATATAAAGCCTTTTTCTTTTTTTAAAAAAAGGATTTATTTTATTTTATTTGTGTGTGTGTGTGAGTGTCTGTGTGTACAGGTGGCCATGAAAGCCTGAAGAATAAGTCAAATCCTCCGGAGCTAGAGTTATAGCCAGTGGTAAGTCACCCAACTTGCGGGAAACAAATGTGGTTCCTCTTGAAAAACAGCAAGCATTTTTAATGGCTGAGCCATCTCTCTAGCCCGGAATTTTCCT
Organism: Peromyscus maniculatus bairdii; assembly: GCF_049852395.1. NCBI lineage: Eukaryota > Metazoa > Chordata > Mammalia > Rodentia > Cricetidae > Peromyscus > Peromyscus maniculatus. Next base: position 8,285,299 of record NC_134857.1, on the reverse strand, counting down.
TTTATTTTTTTAAACACTTGCAAGTGCATGCATGTGCGTGTGCATGTATGTGTGCATGTGTATGCGTGTTTGTGCGCATGGGTGTACCTGTGTGCATATCCTATGCACAGGTGAGGGTGGAGCATATGTGCCACAACTCATCTGTGAAGACAACTTGTTGGTCTTGCTTCTCTCCTTCCCCCAGAACTGAACTCAGATTGTCAGGCTGGTGGCAATCTTCACCCACAGAGCATCTTAGCATCCCACAAACATGTGGAGAGATATCATATCTTCTCTTCCAAATTTTGTCCTAGTGAGGACTGCATCTCAGCTCCAGCCATGCCAGCATGCCACAGAGGGCCAGTGTGAAAGGTAGAAAGAACACTAGGTACAGGGACCCTCATACCTCAGCTTACCCCCTCCCCAGCTAAGTGTATTCCCCCATATTCATCGTTTTCTCCCTTATGAAACCATGATGCCACAATTGCCTTTATTCCATAGCTCACATGCCTATAAATAAAATAAATGAAAGGACATGTGGAAATGTTTTATGTTCTGTCAACAGTGCCCCCCACACACACACACACTTCTCCATCCATATCCAGGGATTTAAGAGGCAATAAATCAATTAATGTTGCCAAATGTATAGACTCAGTTTGTAACCTCTTTCCTAAAGTTCTGTCCTTCCCTCTGAACAGCTGAGCCTGGGTGGAATTCAAACACCTATGACTGAGTATCTTCTGCCTACCCAGGTATCTTTCTAAATCAGCGAAAACATGCATGCTCAGGTAGCCATGCCCTACTTTCTCACTGCTGTGGCCAAGCTCCAGACAGAAACAATTTAAGGGAGGCAGGATCTATTTTGCTCATGATTTTGGAGGTTTCATTCCACTGTGACGTAAGAGTGCCTATGGGAAGTGGTAGTAGGGATTACTGTGATGGAGGAGTGTCTATATGAGTGGTGGTAGTAGGAGGGATGTAGTTAAAATTTGCTGAGTTAAGTGAATATTAAGTGACCATCTACCATGTCAGGCATTGTTGCTGGGAATGCAGCAGTGACTAAGTCAACAGTTTCATTCCCCGAAGACGGAGACAGGGATAAACATCTGTGAGTTGAAGATCAACTGGGAGGGGACAGGCAGCCAACAATGAGAACAGTCTCTGGTTTAAAGGTTATTATTAGTCCCGGGCTGTTTAACCATCACACAAGTGCTACACAGTAGTGACCCAAATTACCCCAGACTCTGAAGCTCTGACCCCTCTGATCCTCAGCGACGCAGGCTCTGTGCTCAGGTAGAGTGTGTGTGGTTCTACGGGGTGACTCAGCTCAGGAGAAAGGACCACACAGTGCGAATCTCCAGAAGAGCTGGAAGCTACTTGTTCACACCCACTCAATCATGTGCCTGTGTGTGCCGTGTGATGATAACATAAAAGAAAAAAATCTGAAAAAATGCATGTTCTTCAAACTCACCATGCTGTTCTGGTTTCCTTTCTGTTTCTGGAATAAAAAAAAAATACTTTGAGAAAAAGCAACTTAAAGGAAGAAAGGATTTATTTGGCTTAAGCTTCTAGGTCACACTCCATCACAGATAGAATTCAGGGCAAGAACTCAAGTAAAAACTTGAAGCAGAAATAAATGCTACACGTTGGCTTCCTCACAGACTCATGCTTAGCTAGCATTCTTATACATCCCAGGTGTACATGCCTAGGGAATAGCACCACCAACAATGGGCTGGCCCTCTCATATCAATTAACAATCAAACTCATTCCCCACAAGACAATTTGATCTGGGCAAAGCCCCAGTTAAGATTCCTTTCTCGGGAGGCTCTAGTCTGTGTCACGTTGACACAGAGAAAGCGTGTCAAGGATCTACTAAGTGGAAGGAGCAAGTGCAGAAGATGTGTGCAAGAGGGCAGCCACTCTCTTTTTCCAGCAGCCTTTGCTGGTACCAATGGCTTGTGGGATAAGTGTCCACAGTAGCAGTGTTGAAGGCTACATGTGAGCTCAAAATAGTTTTCTCAGTCCCTGACACTGATCTGTCCACAGCCACAGATGAGGGTGTCACCCAGTGACAGAGATTAACAGTGAGGCCTGGGATTGACAACCAACTGCCTGGAGGCAGCTCATTACAGGCAACCCCTGCTGACACGAACAGGTAGCATTCTGAGCTTAAGACACACCAGGAATAGGGATGTGCCTCAAGTCTATATGGTGCTTTTGCTGGAACCACCAAGGCCTTACACGGTGCCTTCCCCAGTAAAATTTCACACCATTGCTTCTGACCCAGGGCATCTCTTAATCGCAAACGAAGAGCAGCAATGAGCTGATGCTGTTCCAACCGAGTTCTGCACAGTCTGGCTTGATGCAACAGTGAAACACCTGCAGGATTCGGTGGCTGCACCAGCTAAGTGGCAGTGAGCATCCTGTGAGGCTGGACCATTCCCCGGGATGCAGTGATGATTCTCTGGTAGAATCGTCAGGCTCCAGAATGGAGTGGTGGGAACGAGAGCAGCACCTCCGTCCCACCTGGAGTCACCTCCTATTGGTGAAATTATTTTCACCAACTCCCAGCCAAGCTTTTGTTTCTCTTGCTCATGGCCTCTCCTCCTCTCATTAGTTTCAAATGGGAAGATGATTTCATCAGAAGATGCTGCAGTTACTTTACTGACCCAGAAGTCATGACTACCACCCAGTCACTCAGTCAATGGACAAAGAGGGAGTTATCTTATTGACTGGCAAGTTGGATCTCCATTTTCAAGAATAAATTAAATTACCACTACACAATAAGTCTAAGAAATCATATGCTTATAATACAAGAGGTGCCTTGGGTTGTCTTCTAACAAAGACTACTGGAGTCCAGCTCCTTAATAGCCTTTTCCCAGGGTCTGGGGAAGAATCTACAATCAGCTGTGGATCTAATCTCAGATGATATCAAATTAATTGACAGACATGAAACGCTTTGGTCCATTCACTTTACTCTTCTGAGTCAGTTCTCTCTCTACACAGCTTCTTTTCTGCTCTCATACTTAGCTCCTTACTTGCCTGATATTTCCATCTTAATTCTCCATTCGTGGTTCTTTCCTATCTAGTTCTTTCTAACTAAATTCTTCTCCACCCTAGTTCCCCAATCTAGTCATGTCGTGCCCCCGTCCCGTGTCTCCCCCACACACACACCAGTCACTGAGGTTTACAGTTACATACCATGTAATCAGCAATGCCCTGGCCAAAGCAAGGTCACACAGCTTGAATTCTTTCAGAATCAAAAGGAGGGGTAATAAGTAAGATCCACACAAAGAGCAGTAATTGTCAGCTATTATTAGCAACTCAAAAAGGAAGTGACTAATGGGGACTGAATCAACTGAGGGCTAAATTCGGTTACAAGATCTAAAAAGGGAATTTATGTGCTCAAACTATATTCTTAGAAGTGGTTAGTTAAAATGTTAAGAGCCTGCAAGTTGCTAAGTCACAAGTGAAAATAAAACTGCCTTTTCTTCCTTTGGCACCAAAATCCGTCCAAGCTGTGCTGTCTTCTGGCAGGGCAGGGGTGGGGGGAAATGTAGTTAGGTAACTAGGCAACCTGCATCACAGCTTGATGTACCTGGTGTGTAAAAACCCTCTAGTTCTGAGGTAATTGTTAAAGAGAGATCTAGAACTAGAGATAACACTTGGAAGAAGGAGAGTTAGGCTTAATTAGCACATTTGCCTGGCCTGGGCGGTTTTCAGTGTAAATTTTATCTTCCCTCAGGAACTAACAGATAGTCTGGATGCTTATCTACCTGCAGTCTGCTTTTAGAAAGTCTGGGAAGTATATTAGTCTGGATAATATACTGGATAATACACAAAAGTCTGGATACTTTTGTCCAGAGAAGGTCCTGGCCGGATGTTGCTAATGATGATAATTACGAAAAGACCTGAAGTTAGGGGTCTTGACTGGGACTGCTGTCATCACAGTTGGGGGAAGTTAGCCAAATATTACAAACTGTGCAGGGGAGATTGTGCTCAATAAATGATTCAACCACGCTGCTAGAAGATCTTGGGGGGGAGAATCAAGTGGGAGAGCAGTAATAGCACACAAGAAATTCACTGCAGAAAACAGCTGATACATTCAAAAGCCAATATTACCAAGACTCCTTGAGGCTTGCCTTTATCCTCTGGAAGAGCCCTGCTCTGCCAGATATTAGCTTTGCCATAGTCAGCTGAATTCCTGCTTCACATTTCTGTGGCTCACAGCAGTCTTCTACTGTTATTTATGCCCTTTGACTAAAATAAATTTTAAAAAAAAAAAGACAACTCAATTCAAACAGGAATTCTAATGCCTCAGATCCTTTATGAATAAATAATTGGGGTATTCCATCAGGCCAAGTTACATGCTGAGGACAAAAGTGAATGTAATGAAGTGTGGGAGAAGGTAGATAAAACTATCAGCCACAGCTGAGCATGGTATTACACATCTGTATTCCCAGTACTAGGAAGGCTAGCCTCAACTACATGGCATGTTTAAGGCCAGCCTGGGATATACAAAACTCTGCCTCAAAAAGGAGGGAGGAACTAGAAAGAAAGTTCTTACGGAACAAGCATGAGGATCAAAGCTCAAATCCCCAGTCATCACATAAAAAGCTGAGCATGGCTGGGCATGCCTGTAACCCTAGCATCAGGGGCAGAGACAAACTCAAGAGCTCACTGGCCGGCCAGCCTTGAAAGAGTGAGCTTCCAGTTTAGCAAGAGACCCTTGTCCCAAAGCAATAAGATAGTGATAGAGGAAGTCCCCTGGCATCCAACTATGGCTCTGTTTGTGTTCACCTGGGCATGTCAAACACTCAAGTGTAACACACACACACACACACACACACACACACACACACACACACAGAATGAAGGAGAAAAAACAGCTATTACAATCTGCAGAAATGAGGAGTCTGATAGTTATGAGTTTTTCCTTGATTTATTGTAAGTCTGTATACAATTTCAAGCAAATATATTTATTTTCTTCCTTGTCTCATCTCCTTGTCATCTAACATAGTGTGTACAATACTTAACTATATATTGCTGTACTTAAGTTATAGGCTATCAAGGACAATGGTGAATGTCACCAAGGAATTTGCATCCTCTTCAGAGAAGAGTGTATATGACCATTACATACAGGGTAGTTCCATTGTGTCAGTTAGAAGTATGACATTGGTGCTGTTTTTGGAAAGATTAAGGATGACTTAAGAACACTGAGCAAGTTCCAAGTTCATAGACTGTGACAACCAGTTTTGTATCAACTTATCTTAGCAACTTATATACTATCAAATGCTAATGCAGGTGTCACCATCATCTGTAATTGGTTGACTCTAAGAGACACGCCTATGTAATCTGAGTCACTTACCAGAATTCTACCAATTGTGTGACCTTCAGAGCAAAAATGAAGTTTAACTGAAGAAGAAACTCTGCATGCAGTTTGAGAGTTCCAATTCACCCTTCCTCACAGCCTTCACTAGCAATGTGTAGGTTAGATAGGTGACAGATACATGCATACATACATATGTAGTGCAAATTCTAATTGGTCTTAATAATAAAAACCCAGAGTCAGATATCAGGGTAAATGCTGAAAGACCAGAGATGTAAAGGAGCAGCCAAATTCACCTCTACCTCCATGATTCCTTAGAACAAAAAGGGAGGCGAGCACCTGTCTCCACCCATCTTATATTCCTCTCTATGTCCAGCCATATCACTTCCTGTCTCCTGTCTATACAGACCTCCAGACCTGTATGATTAACTAATGGCTAGCTGCACCCTCTGATCTTCAGGTAAGCTTTATTTGTTAGAGCACAAACAAAATATCACCACATACATACATACATACATACATACATACATACATGATAGATAGATAGATAGATAGATAGATAGATAGATAGATAGATAGATAGATAGATAGATAGACAGGTAGATAGGTAGATAGATGATAGAAAGGTTGATATATGGACAGATAGTAAATTATTGATAGATATAGAAGGTAATAATGATACATATATGCATACATTCACTCATAGATGATAGATAGATAGATAGATAGATAGATAGATAGATAGATAGATAGATAGATAGATAGATAGATGGATGGATGGATGGATGGATGGATGGATGGATGGATGGATGGATGGATGGATGGATGGATGGATAGATAGATAGATAGATAGATAGATAGATAGATAGATAGATAGATAGATAGATAGATAGATAGATAGGATGGATGGACAGATAGAAAATAACTAATAGGTGCAGGTGGTAATGATGACAGATACACATATATTTATAAGATGGATAGATAGATGATAGATAGATAGACAGACAACAGACAGACAGACAGACAGACAGACAGATAGATAGATAGATGATAGAGATAGAAGATAGGTAGATAGATAGACTTGCCTGCACATTGTTATCTGCAAAATGCATGAAAAACTGGTGTTGTTACTTGCAGTATAGGCTATAAGGGACAAAGACACACTCCTACAAGTTCCTTTAGGAACTTGGAATTTTAAACTTTTGAATGAGTTATCCATTCAAAGATTCTTTTATTTATTTTATTTTATACTAAAGCTATATTATTTTTCTGTTTTTTTTTTGTGGGGTGTTAGTTACTTTTTCTGATGCTGGGATTTAATACCCAACAAAAGCAACATAAAGGGATTCTTTGGCAGACAGAAGGGCACAGTCTACCACGGCAGGGAAATTCAGGCACCAAGAGCTTGAGGAAGCTACTCGGGCTCAGGCTGCAGTCAGGAAGCTGAAGGCAGGCTGCCCCTGCTCAGCTGCCCTTCAAGCTTCTCAACCTAGTACAAGATCTAAGGCCAGGGAGCAGTGGCCCCTTTCTTCAGGGTAGGTCTTCCACCTCCATTAGCCAAACAAGATAATGCCTCTCAGGCACAGGCAGAGGCTAACCTGATCTAAATGACCCCTCACAGGTGTGCCTAGGGATTTACCTCCCCTACCCAGTTACAGATCCTGCCAGGATGACAGTCAACACGGTCATATTTGCTTTTGTTTTGTTTTTATTTCATATACTTATTTATTAACTTTGTTTCTTTATTGATTGGTGTTGCCAGAAGGTTTCTCCGGATTCGCCTGGCCCCAAGATCCCACAGTCACCATGATAAAAGATAAATTAGATATGAAACCTTAGACTCATAAATATAGGAGAGATAAAATATTTTCTTTAATTTTGCAAAATACAAAGACTAGATATCATAACTATAATTCTTACTCTATAACTATTCTATTATATATAATTTTACTATGTTTAAGTTAAAATCTTCTTTTTTGATTAGATAGAAAATGGGAAGTGCTGGGAGATATCTTTCTGTACACTATGAATAAATGTTGTTCCCATTGGTTAATAAATACGCTGTTTGTCCTATGGCAAGGCAGCTTAGAGGCAGGCAGGAAATCCAAGGATGGAGAAAGGCGAAGTCTAGGCAGACACCAGTACCAACAGGAGAAGCAAGATGTGAAAGCATCAATAAGCCATGGCCATGTGGCAACTTATAGATGAATAGAAATGGGTTAAGTTATAAGAGCTAGCAAGAGGCCTGCCACAGGCCATACTGTTGGTAAATAATATAAACCTCCGTGTGTTTACTTGGGTCTGAGTGGCGCGGGACTGCAGGTGAGAGAGATTTGTCTGGGGGGGGCAGGGAGGAGTGGGCAGGGGGTGCCCAAGAAACTTATGGCTACAGGTTGATTTTTTATTTATTTTTTTTAATTACACTCATGATATTCATTACTGACACTAATGATATTAATCACATTTGTGGTATTCATAGATTACATTTGCAGTATTCATTCAATTATATATATTTTAATTTTAAATGTCGAATGTCATTTCTTGAAGGGGGTAGGAGGTTAAATACAGCACAATGGGAGGACTCCGGAGGGCAGAAGTTCGCTACTGATGTTTTACAATCTTGCATTTAAGCTGTTAATGCCCATTATTCAGGATACACAGACAAGGAACTTCCCTTAAGCATTCAGGAGGGTGGAACCTGGCAGGGAATTAGCATTGGGAGGATATCAAGGTCAAGGTCCGCAAGCAAGGCAACAGTTACCCAAAATGGGGGCCAGGGCCCTGCAGTTCCCCCTTTTATTAAAAAATGAACTTCTGACTTGGGTTGCATGGGACATCAGCAGGTCACCTTACCCGTCATGGAGACGCCTGCCCAGGCCACACAGGTGCTCTGTTTTAGGTTGGTGAGTGCCACCAAGGCATTACCCGTCTCTGAATACTCATTATCATACAGGCTCAATCATGTGTGAACTGCATGGTTAATTGCTGCCAAAGATCTCAAAGTGGCACTGGGCTTGTAAGCTGTGTGTTTGATACAGAAAAGACCAACAGAGGTCCTATCTCACCCATAGCCAGTAGGCTAAAGGCAACTGAGCCATTCCCTTCCTTAATGAGCCATACTGTATGTTGGAGTCCTTGTAAGATAGTATCCGAAAAGCAACTGGAACTTGAGTTTAAAAGTTTATAATTTTCATAGCCAATCAAGATGTATATAACTACTGAATTAAATTTATCATGCCCAATAGAATGAAAGATTAACTAACTGTGGTAGCTACTTTTGTTGCCAGGGTCTCCACTGTGCTAGCTGTAGTAAGCAATTATGAAATGGTAATCCCAGAAACAGTAGCAGCGGTGTGCGCCATTATTATAACAGCAAGAGCGGCAGCAGCAATGTCAAATTCTCTTCTGGAGTGTGTGGACATCCACTGGCATGGATACAACTCGAGGAACACAAACCGCCAAGGCCCGTTTTTCTTGATCCCAGCATGATTTTAGCTGGCAGCTCTTCTGGAGAATCCAATCTCATGGCTATAGTTCCTAGCCTTACATTAATGCTTGCCAAAGCTGGCTATATTGGGCTCTCAATCTCCATTGGCATCAGAAGGGTAGATTTTTTTCATGAAGACCCATTAGGTCTCTGTCATGTTGGGCTTCAGCAGCAGCCACAGGGTGCATTCAGTGCTCAGGAATCCAAAGAAGAACCTCATTGTCCTGAGGAAAGACATAAACTAAACTCCGGGGCCACACCAATGCTAGATCGGGTCTCCTCCACATGCTAGTAGAAAGATCCTTCCATCGGTCCAGAGGGTGATTTGCAACAGGGGCCCTCCAGTGCTTATCTGTATTGGATCCTCCAGCAGAATCCACCGATAAACTCCAGCAGAATCCACCGATAAAAAAATTTAAAATATATAAAACAAGGGAAAGAATAGAATGTGGAGAGGAATGATGAGTCCCTAGTTCTCCCTTTTTTTAACTTTAGTAAAATGTTTGTTTATTTGTTTAATATTTCAAATTTTTCTTTTCTTTTAATTTATTTATTTATTTATTATTGTTTAAAATTAATTATTTTATTTATTTTTTATTATCAGCTTGATAGAGTATGTTTTCTTATCTTAATAGTGAGATGTTTCATTGAGGTTTGCTCAGTAATTGAGTAAAACCAAAATTTATTATAAGCCACAGTCTTCCTAGGAACCTCCATGCTATATATATAGCCTCCATGGTTCTATGGGTTGTAGTCTGATTGTTCTTTATTTTATATCTAGAATCCACTTATGAGTGAGTACCATACCATGACTGTCTTTCTGGGTTTGGGTTACCTCACTCAGGATGATTTTTTCTAGTTCCATCCATTTGCCTACAAATTTCATGCTTTCATTGTTTTTCTCTGCTGAGTTGTACTCCATTGTGTATATGTACCACATTTTTTTCATCCATTTTTCCGTTGACGGGCATCTAGGTTGTTTCCAGGTTCTGGCTATTACAAATAGTGCTGCTATAAACATAGCTGAGCATGTATCTTTATGGTATGAATCAGCATTCCTTGGGTATATGCCCAAGAGTGGGATGGCTGGGTCTTGAGGTAGTTTGATTCCTAATTTTCTGAGAAACCGCCATACTGATTTCCACAGTGGTTGTACAAGTTTCCATTGTTCCCTTTGCTCCACATCCTCTCCAACATTGACTGTCATTGGTGTTTTTGATCGTAGCCATTCTGACAGGTGTAAGGTGGTATCTCAGAGTCATTTTGATTTGCATTTCTCTGATGATTAAGGATGTTGAGCATTTCTTTAAATGTCTTTCAGCCATTTGTGATTCTTGTTTTGTGAATTCTCTGTTTAGCTCTTTAGACCATTTTTTAATTGGACTGTTTAGTATTTTGATGTCTAGTACCTTGAGTTCTTTAAATACTGTAGAGATCAATCCTCTGTCAGATGTGGGGTGGGTGAAGATCTTTTCCCATTCTGTTGGCTGTCTTTTTGTCTTATTGACTGTGTCTTTCACCCTGCAAAAGCTTCTCAACTTCAAGAGGTCCCATTTATTAACTGTTGTGCTCAGGGCCTGTGCTGTTGGTGTTATATTTAGGAAATGGTCTCCGGTGCCAATGTGTTCAAGAGTACTTCCTACTTTCTTTTCTATTAAGTTTAGTGTAACTGGATTTATGTTCAGGTCTTTGATCCACTTGGACTTGAGTTTTGTGCATGGTGACAGATATGGATCTATTTGTAATCTTTTACATATTGACATCCAGTTATGCCAGCACCATTTGTTGAAGATACTTTCTTTTTTCCATTGTATAGTTTTGACTCCTTTGTCAAAAACCAGGTGTTCATATGTGCATGGATTAATGTCAGGGTCTTCAATTAGATTCCATTGGTCCGTATGTCGGTTTTTATACCAGTACCAAGCTGTTTTTATTACTATAGCTCTATAGTAGAGTTTGAGGTCAGGGATGGTGATGCCTCCAAAGGTTGCTTTATCGTATAGGATTCTTTTAGCTATCCTGGGTCTTTTGTTTTTCCATATGAGGTTGAGTATTTTTCTTTCCAAGTCTGTGAAGAATTGTGTTGGGATTTTGATGGGGATTGCATTGAACCTATAGATTGCTTTTGGTAAGGTTGCCATTTTTACTATGTTAATCTTACCTATCTATGAGCGTGGGAGATCTTTCCATTTTCTGATATCTTCTTTAATTCCTTTCTTTAGAGATTTAAAGTTCTTATCAAAAAGGTCCTTCACTTGTTTAGTTAGTGTTATCCCAAGGTATTTTATATTATTTGTGGCTATTGTAAAGGGTGATGTTTCTCTGACTTCTTTCTCAGCCCTTTTATCATTTGTGTATAAGAGGGCTACTGATTTTTTTGAGTTGATCTTGTATCCTGCCACTTTACTGAAGGAGTTTATCAGCTGTAGTTCCCTGGTAGAGTTTTTGGGGTCACTTATGTTTACTATCATATCATCTGCAAATAGTGAAAATTTGACTTCTTCCTTTTCAATTTGTATCCCCTTGATCTCCTTTTGTTGTCTTATTGCTCTAGCTAGAACTTCTAGTACTATATTGAATAAATATGGGGAGAGTGGACAGCCTTGTCTTGTTCCTGAATTTAGTGGTATCGCTTTGAGTTTCTCTCCATTTAATTTGATGTTTGCTGTTGGCTTGCTATAAATTGCCTTTATTATGTTTAGGAATGTTCCTTGTATTCCTGATCTTTCTAAGACCTTTATCATGAAGGGGTGCTGGATTTTGTCAAAGGCTTTTTCAGCATCTAAGGAGATGATCATGTGGTTTTTTTCTTTCAGTTTGTTTATATGGTGTATTACATTGACTAATTTTCTTATGTTGAACCATCCTTGCATCCCTGGGATGAATCCTACTTAGTCGTGATGGATAATTGTTTTGATGTATTCTTGGATTCGGTTTGCCAAATTTTGTTGAGTATTTTTGCATCAATGTTCATGAGGGAGATTGGTCTGTAGTTCTCTTTCTTTGTTGCATCTTTGTGTGGTTTGGGTATCAGGGTAATTGTAGCCTCATAAAAAGAGTTTGGTAGTGTTCCTTCTGTTTCTATTGTGTGGAACACTTTGAAGAGGATTGGTATTAGTTCTTCTTTGAAAGACTGGTAGAATTCTGCACTGAAACCATCTGGTCCTGGGCTTTTTTTGGTTGGGAGACTTTTGATAGCTGTTTCTATTTATTTAGGGGTTATTGGTCTATTTAAATGGTTTATCTGGTCTTGATTTAACTTTGGTATGTGGTATTTGTCCAGAAAATTGTCCATTTCTTCCTGGTTTTTCATTTTTGTGGAGTACAGGTTTTTGAAGTATGATCTGATAATTTTCTGGATTTCCTCATTGTCTGTTGTTATGTCTCCCTTTTCATTTCTGATTTTGTTAATTTGGGTGCTCTCTCTTTGCCTTTTGGTTAATTTGGCTAGGGGTTTGTCTATCTTGTTGAGTTTTTCAAAGAACCAACTCTTTGTTTCATTGATTTTTTGTATTGTTCTCTTGTTTTCTATTTCATTGATTTCAGCCCTCAATTTGATGATTTCCTGGCGTCTATTTCTCCTGGGTGAGTTTGTTTCTTTTTGTTCTAGAGCTTTCAGTTGTGCTGTTAATTCATTGGTATGGGATTGCTCCATCTTCTTTATGTGTGCATTTAGAGCTATGAATTTTCCTCTTAGCACTGCTTTCATAGTGTCCCATAAGTTTGGGTATGTTGTACTTTCATTTTCATTGAATTCTAGGAACTCTTTAATTTCTTTCTTTATTTCTTCCTTGACCCATTGATGTTTCAGGTGGGCATTATTCAGTTTCCATGAGTTTGTAGGTTTTCTATGATTTTTGTTGTTGTTGAGATCTAACTTTAAGACATGGTGGTCTGATAAGATACAGGAGGTTATTCCAATTTTTTTGTATCTGTTGAGATTTGTTTTGTGTCCAAGCATGTGGTCAATTTTTGAGAAGGTTCCATGGGGTGCTGAGAAGAAGGTATATTCTTTTGTGTTAGGATGGACTGTTCTGTAGATATCTATTAAGTCCATTTGCGTCATAACATCTGTTAGGTTCTTTATTTCTTTGTTAAGTTTCAGTCTGGTAGATCTGTCTTTTGGTGAGAGTGGTGTGTTAAAATCTCCCACTACTAATGTGTGGGGTTTGATGAGCGTTTTAAACTTTAGTAGTGTTTCTTTTATGAATGTGGGTGCTTTTGTATTTGGGGCATAAATGTTTAAAATGGCGACTTCATCTTGGTGGATTTTTCCTGTGATAAATATGTAATGACCATCCTGATCTCTTTTGATTGATTTTAGTTTGAAGTCTATTTTATTAGATATTAGGATAGCTACACCAGCTTGTTTCTTAGGTCCATTTGCTTGGAAAGCCTTTTCCCAGCCCTTTACTCAGAGGTAGTGTCTGTCTTTGAAGTTAAGGTGTGTTTCTTGTATGCAGCAGATGGATGGGTCCTGTTTTCTTATCCATTCTGTTAGCCTGTGTCTTTTTATAGGTGAGTTGAGACCATTGATATTGATGGATATTAATGACCAGTGGTTGCTAATTCCTGTTATTTTTTGTGGTTGTGTTGTGTTGTCCTTCTTTGGTGTATGTTGGTGTGGGATTATCTATTGCTTGATTTTTCATGGATGTGTTTAGCTTCTTTGGTTTGGATTTTCCCTTCTAGTGCTTTCTGTAGGACTGGGTTTGTGGACAGGTATTGAGTAAATCTGGTTTTATCCTGGAATATTTTGTTTATTCTGCCTATGGTGATTGAGAGTTTTGCTGGGTATAATAGTCTGAGTTGGCATCCGTGGTCTCTTAGTGTCTGCATATAAGATTCGTCCATGACCTTCTAGCTTTCATAGTCTCTATTGAGAAGTCTGGTGTTATTCTGATGGGTTTGCCTTTATATGTTACTTGGTCTTTTTCCTTTGCGGCTCTTAATATTTTTTCTTTGTTCTGTGTGTTTAGTGTTTTGATCATTATGTGGCGAGGGGAATTTTTTTTAGATCCAGCCTATTCGGTGTTCTGTAAGCTTCTTGTATCTTCATAGGTATTTCTTTCTTTAGGTTAGGAAAGTTTTCTTCTATGATTTTGTTGAATATATTTTCTGTGCCTTTGAGTTGGTATTCTTCTCTTTCTTCTATCCCTAATATTCTTAGGTTTGGTCTTTTCATGGTGTCTCAAATTTCTTGGACGTTTTGTGTTATGACTTTTTTGTCTTTAGTGTTTTCTTTGACGAATCCATTTTCTCTATTGTGTCTTCAGTGTCAGAGATTCTCTGTTCCATCTCTTGCAATCAGTTGGATTTGCTTGTTTCTGTAGTTTCTGTTCATTTAGTCAGGATTTCTATTTCCAGCATTCCCTCAGCATGTGTTTTCTTTATTGTCTCAAATTCATTTTTCAGATCTTGGAATGTTTCTTTCACCTGTTTAATTGCTTTTTCTTGGCTTTCTTTGATTTCTTCCCATTTTTTGTTCATTTTGATTCCATTTCTTTAAGGGAGTTTTTTATTTCCTCTTTAATGGAGTTTTTATTTCCTCTTTAAGGGAATTTTTTATTTCTTTTTAAGGGCCTCTATCATCTTCTTAAAGTCATTTTTAGGATTGATTTCTTCTGTTTCATCTGTCTTAGTGTTCAGGTCTTGCTGGTGTAGAATCACTAGGTTCTGATGTTGCCATATAGGTCTTTATGTTGTTGCCTGTATTTTTGCACTGGCGTCTACTCATCTCTTCCTCTGCTTGGTGCAGGTGGTGTCTGTGTCTGACAGTGCCTCTCTTGTTCTATTTTTTAGTCTTGGTTCACTAGGAGTTCTTGGTTAAATTGGTGCTCTTGGGCTGTTTCTTCAGGAGCAGCTGATCTCAGTCAGTGAAGTACCTACTTATGATTCTGGTGATCTGGTTTGGTGGCTGGGCAGCGCCTTCTTCTGTGTTCTCAGATCACGTTTTATTCATTTGTCGACTCCTCAGCTGATCTTGTTTCTTCAGACTTCAAACTGTAGGCATCTGAATCCTCTCCCAGACGGATTTCAGCTGAGCAGGGTACTCTCACCAACACCTCCAAGTTGTTGGGTTTCACAGGATCAGTAGCTGGGCCCTGGGTTGGCCTCAGACGGAATGTTCAGATTCGTTCTGGTTCCGTCCCACGGAGATAGCTTCTTCCCCAAATGTTGGGATTAAAGGTGTCCCTGTTCCAAGCTCTTGATTAAGAGCTTGTTTTCACTAGCTCTTAAATGGGTAATAGCTCAGTTTCTGGTCTTTATTGCAACTGTGTTTTGGCCGCCGCCTGCTGGGCCTGCCTGCCTCCACGCCGAGCTTGTCTGCCTCTGCCGGGCCTGCCTACCTCTGCGGGCCACTGCTGCCAGGCATACCTGCCTCTGCTGGCTGCCGCTGGGCCTGTCTCAAGACTGAGTTTTATTGCTTGCTGCAATGTGGTTTCTGCTGCCTCCTGGAACTCACGAACCGGTCTCTTCTGTTCCTTTCTCCAAAAGGGCCAGGTTGGTTTTTGAGACAGGTCTTACTGTGTAGGGTAGATTGGCCTAGACCGCATGCAATCCCCAGTCTTACATGTGCTGGTATCATAGGTATGAGCCACCACACCCAGCATAAAGAGACCTAACTGTTTAAAGGATTTGATTCCAATTCTCACTGGTTTGGGTCCCATTCACCCCTGCTACCCCTTCCTCTCCCACTCCTGCTGATCCCCCCTTCACCAGTCCCTCTGACTTCACGTCTTTTTGTGTGACTCAATCCGTTTCATTACGGTCACCGAGAGGAGGACTAGAAAGATGGCTGAGTGGTAAAGCGTATTTGATGCTCTTCCAAAGAACACAAATTCCATGCCAGTAAATGCCATGTCAGATGGTTCATAACCATCTGTAACCACAGCCAGCTCCAGGGGGCCCAATGCCTCTGGCCTCCATGGTTACCTGCACGCAACTACATATACCCACATGCAGGTACACACACCTTCCCGCACATAAGCAAACATAACAAAAATAAATTTGTCAAAGGGTTACCTGCAGGAGAGTGAGCAAGGGGCTACTTACAGGAACATGAATAACTAACCAGAGGTTATATCACTGAAGACAATGTCTCTTCCTCCCCCAGCAGACATTAACAACCAATAGCTCCACAGGGAGAATTGGGGTATCATGAGTTCCCTGGCAACCACTAACACAATTTTAAGGCCTTAGAAGTATATATCCCAGCCTAACTCTCAGGGAACATGAAGTGTGATGCTGTGGGATGTCTTTCTATATGCTGTGAATATGCGTGGCTCTGGTTGGTTGATAAATAAAGCTGCATTGGCCTATGGCAAGGCAGCTTAGAGGCAGGTGGGAAATCCAGATACACGGAGAGAAGAAAGGAGAGGAGAGAGAGATGCCAGCCACTGCCAAAGGATCAGCAAGATGCCAGCAGACTGGTAATGCCACAACAATGTGGCAACTTATAGATTAATAGAAATGGGTTAAGTTATAAGAGGTAGCTAGCAAGAAGCCTACCATAGGTCATACAATTGATAATTAATATTAAGCCTCTGAATAGTTATTTTATAAGTGGCTGAGGGACCATGGGATCGAGCAGGACCAGAGGAACATGGGACCACAGGGCCTGGAGGGGCCTGAAAAAACTTATGGCTACAGCGTGAAGAAATGCTTGGGGAAGAAAAAAAATGTTTAAAGGGGAAATTTCTTTTTCTAAGATTTATTTTAGCTGAGCAGTGGTGGCACATGCCTTTAATCCCAGCACTTACGAGTTCATGGCCAGCCTGGTCTACAGAGTGAGTTCTAGGACAGCCAGAGCTATTACATGACAAACCCTGTCTTGAAAAAAAACATTTTAAAAAGATTTATTATATTTTTAATTCCATGTACAGGTGTGTTTTTCTGTGTATGGTTATGTGGGCATGAATGCAAATGACCCACCATTCCTCCATCCCAATACAGTACAAAATACTAACACTACATGATTCTTGCTATGAGCAAAGGTGATAAAAATGAATTGTCCCTTTCTGTTTGTGCAAATGGTGTGGTATAGCTTCTCTGGAGCACAATTTCTGAATACCATCAACTGTTCAAGTGTGAATTTATGGATATGATGATTCTACTTCTAAAGATGCCCTTGAGTGGACCTGGGAAGATGTCTCAGAGGTTAAAAGTACTATTGCAGAAGACCAGAGTTTTGTTCCCAGAAGCACATTAAGCAGCCCCAAACCACCTGTATCACCAGCTCCTGGAGGCTCAACACTCTCTTCTAGCATCTATAGATGTCTGCATGTACCTACATGCTCATACAGAGACATACATACATACATACATACACATAAATAAAATATAAAAATGTTTAAAAATATGTATGCCAATTAGTGAAACAATTGTACTCAGATATGTGGCAAAGGATCATGCATTGTGACAATGTTCAGAGTTGAAGAAAATGAAAGTCAAGGCCTACCACTGAGGAAGGGGATTATGATGCATATAAACCTTGATACTTACTATGCAAATGCTAAAACACTGAAGTAGATCCATGCATACAAATACTATAAGAAATATCTTTACATAACACTTAAAGGCAAGTCAAATTTATAACCTGTATAAAATGGATATACACACATATCCATGCCATGTGAATGTAGGAATATAGGGGGGTGTAGAAATGTGAGGGGGGAACCTGAAATACAAACATCCGTTAGCAGCATTTGCTTCTTAGAAAAAGACTAGAATGGGAAGCAAACTTCTCTTTATTGTTCTATGGCATCTGAATCTTAAGTTTTTAACTTATTAATCTCTCTCTCTCTCTCTCTCTCTCTCTCTCTCTCTCTCTCTCTCTCTCTGTGTGTGTGTGTGTGTGTGTGTGTGTGTGTGTCTGTGTGTCTGTGTGTGATGCAAACAGAAGTGGGACTATTTGAAGGAATGAAGGGGACCACAAGAGAGAGAAGCGAGGCATGAATTTAAGTGCAATGGAACATATGGATATCATAATGAAATCCATTATTTGTACAATAATGTTTCATTAATGAAAATACACACATAAGCATAACTTAGGGCTTAAGGAAACAACCTGAGGTCAGGTTCCCACAAGTCAATTATGCTACGGCTTTCACAGCAGCAGTTCTCCTGGCAGAAACAGAATACAACTGTTCTAGGCTATGTAGACCATATGCTCTCCGTCAGGGCAGCTCAGCTGGGCCACTGGAGTGTGAGAGCAGCCACAGGCAGTACGTAAGTGTGTGAGTATAGCTGTGTTCTAACAAATGTTATTTATAAGAACAGGCAACATCCTAATCTTGTCAGTGCCTTTTTCTGTTCTGTGGAATGCAGAGATTAGCAACAAGTTTTTGGACAACCTGATTCTTTCTTTCTCATTCATTTCATTGCTGTGGGAATCGACAATTGACAATCAATTGTTTTAAATGATATGCAAATGAAGGATTTATAATTAATTAATCCATTTGTGTTGTTGTAGATCATTGTGCTAGTTAGTTTTTTGTGAATTTGACACAAGCTAGAGTCATCTGGGAAGAGGGAACCTCAGCTGAGAGAATGCCTCCATCAGATTCCCTGTGGGCAACTCTGTGGGCCATTTTTTCTTGATTATACTTGGTGTGGGAGAGCCCAGCCCCCTGGAGGTGGTGTCACCCTGCACAGGTGGTCCTGGGTAGTAAAAGAAAGCAGGTTGAGGGAAAATCCATGGAGAACAAGGCAGCAAGCGTGTTCCTCCAAGGTCTCTGCTTCAGTTCCTGTCCTTAGGTTCCTGACTTGAGTTCCTACCCTGACTTCCCTTTACAATGGACTGTGAACAGGGTATATAAGCCAAATAATCCCTCTCCCCTCCAAACTGCTCTTGGTCAGAACATTTGTCACAGCATAGAAAGCAGGAGGGTAGGACAGCCACCAGACCTACGATGGTTTATTTTAGAAGCAGTGAGAAACAGACATGCCTACCATCCAGTTTATTACAAAAAATAAAAGCATGCTTGTAGTTGTGACCATACTTCTTACTAGAAAGAGTTAGTTATAATGACTCTGAGAAGTCATTTGTGTATGTATAAGTCAAAAGCGCTGCTAACCAACCAGTTGAGCCTTAGTTTCAGGGTTCGTGTCTGTACATGCCACTCACCAGATGTGCGCTCTTCATGTCACCATAGGATGAGCTGCACTTAAAAATACCTGCACTGAATGCCATGGCTTTCTGACCTTGAAGTCTGTATTCGGTGGGGGAAGAGCATTTAGCCAGAGAATGGAATGACCTTTGGCACCCTTCAGTTTTTGTATCAGAAGGGGAGAGACTCAAAGCTTCTTTCTTTAAAAAAAAAAAAAAAATGCCTATATCATTCAAGAAGGTATTACTCCTCAAACCCCACACATATTACCATGGACTATGGGAAAATGAAAAAAAATTGGAGACTTATTACAACCTCCACCATCTATACTTCCCACCTCTGTGGCTAGCATGTCAGTTCCAACACCCTTTGGCACATTCCCTGGCCATCACAGTTATCAGCTCTCCTCTCACAACTGCTCTTCTCTGATCTCTCTCCTGGACCTTGTTACCAACCCCAATTGGAGAAACCCCCATGGCTACCATCATTGCACCTTCTGTCTGACCCAGGAGCGTGGCCAGGGTTAACCTCCTCGCTTCCTACTTGGATACACACCCACCAACAACAAGAGCAAGTTGTCCCCTCGTCCTATGCTTACCTTCTACTGATTTTCCATAGCAACTGCGTAATCACTTAACATCACACTCCACACGGTCTCTTAAAAACACAGCTTAGGGCTGGCACGATGACGTGGCTGGTAAAGGCACTTGCCAAGCCTGTTGGTCTGAGTTCAATACTCAACACCTACATGGTAAAAGGAGAAAATGGATTCCCACATGGTGGTCTCTGACCTCCACATGCATGTACCCAGCCATGCAGGCATGCACACACACACACACTCTCTCTCTCAAATAAATACACAAATAAACTTAGCCCAGAATTTTCACTCCAAAGATTGGAGAACATAGCAAGTTCATGTCCTTCCTTGCACTCTGTCTAGGGAGACATACCTGGCAGAGCACTCTCCACTCCACTGCATTCCTCTCCTCCTGCACCTCAGGTGAGCACCCTTCTTCCTACGTTCTTATACCATGATTTCCATTTAGACTTAGCATCTCGATTAGTCTATGAACTTTCTCTCTTTTTTCTGTTCTTCAATCAATGTTCCCTCTTCCAAAATATTTAAATAATTAAAATTAGACTATAATACATATATCGCACTTACCTCTTTTGGGTGCTAAGTATTTATTGTCTTTTCCTTGAGATCCAGGACTATGCTATGTGCTTCTGTGTGTTATCAGTTATTCCTCTCAAAGTGAGTACTGCCGTTCATTCTTCTGTGGGCACAGAGAAGCTTCTAGAAAATCAAGTAACTCATCAAAACCACAAAGCTGGTACAGGGCAGAATGCACACTTGAGCCCAGGCTAGCAAGCTGTAGACACTGTGCTAGCCACTGCACACCACTGCCCTCTCCTTTCTGACTGTCACAGTCAGACCCTTCTCTGCTTACTGTCCTGGAACTGCTCTTTGAGGGCCATTCGTGAAAGCTTCATGTCAATGGCCAGTTCCTAGTCCTCATGAGCATGGGTCACCCAGACCTCCCCTGGGTCCAATGACAATGACCACCGCTGTCCCCTCCTCCATTGCTGCTGCTCTCTGTGTCCCTTTTCTGGTCAGGTACGCTCTGGAGTTTACTATTTGTTCTTTGTACCCTTGCCTTTTGCTTACAGCCTTTCCCAATGATGAAAACCATCAGACCTATTTTGAAGACTCCTTTCCTTAATTCAAAAACAGTATTTTGAAGTTTTCCTCCTCTGGTTCTGGAATGTTTGTTAGGACAAACATGGTAGCTCTCCTGAGACTCAGCTATCGTCTGGTGATATCATCAAATGCTCTGTGACAGCCTTGAAGGTGCTGAAGAGAGGCACACAAGGCTCTAAGAAGGCTCACATTCACAGAAGACAGCACCTTCTAACCCTTCCTCCTTAGGACGGCAGACCTAAGAAGGCCAGCCCACACCAGCATGTGAAGTTCCACAGCACAGGGCACACGTCTGTCAAACACAAAGCAGTGAGCAGAGGAACAACAGCAAACACACCAGCCACAGGGCCAAGGGGGACATTCCCCCGCAGGCTGTCAGCCCCTGCTGCCTCTGAGCTTACCTGCTTGGTGTTTGTTAGTTTACAGTCTGAATCCTCCTTCAATCTGTATCACATTCAGGGCAGTGGATATTTTGTGTGCTCTTCCAACTTAAGCAAATCCCTTGAAACAGTTTCCTGGAAAGCATTCAGATAACACCCAATGGACACACTCCAGTGTGTTGTGAAGAGCCAAACGGTGATGAGATAATTGTTATTTATTAAGTTCAGGAAAAGTATTAGCTGCGTGGGTTTTCACTAAAGGCCTTAATTCTCCTTTTCCAGTTCAGGCGACACAACAATCTGGTCTCTTGAGACACAGACAAGAGCAGAACCCTATGCTCATTGTACAAAATGTTCTCCAAAAATAGTCGGCCCTTTGATTCCCTACGGTACCTTTCATCTGCCATTGAAAGATTTTCACAAATTCGGTGCAGGTTTCAGCTGAGGTAGAGGAGGTCAAGGCTACTGTGTTCAAACTTCATTGGTCCCATACCTTTCCAACCTTTGCAATGTCTCCACTATCTCAAGAAATATATCCTTCAATTTTCCCTTAATTTATTGAATAACCTTAACAAAAAGGAACTACAGAAGCCATCATGGCTACCAATCCTGTTTTTCTCATCATGCCACTAGAAACATGAGCAGAGATGATCACAGGTGATTTTCCTACAGATTCACACTAAACATGGAAATCAGAAAAAAAAAATTAAAGGCATCTTCTGAAGTTTAATGAAGTCAACACACGGTGGGAGGAGACAGAAGTCTCTTCGTCTCTACAAAAAGACTTATTCTTCTAAAAACATGTAGTAGTAAGAATTCATTCAAAGTAAAAAGTTGGGGGCCAAGCCAGGCTTGATGTGCATGTCTGTAATCCCAGCTCCCACAAGGCTGAGACAGGAGAACTGAAAAAGGAGTAAAGAAAAGTCAGTGATCAGCAGCCAGAAGCTGTGTACGGAAACTAACCATGGAGAGCTGGGTGAAGAGCAGGTTCACATAAGGAAATGGCTGGAGCAAGGCTTGACACTCTGGACACCGAAGAAGTCTTTTTTCTTAGCATAGAACTGGAGAGAATCCATCAAATTCTTCTGTATCTCAAATAGAGTTGATGAACTCCAAAACAGTTGATCTACCTGCTCCTGAAGCAAATATTTCATTGCTAATTTTTGTTTTAGTTCCCAGCTACCTCAAAACAAAGAATGAGAACACCTTAAAATGAGCCACAAACCATTCTGAGCCATACCAAGGGATGACCCTCTGAGCTATGCTAAAGTGTTCTTTGTGGTCATCCGTTGTTCTGCTAGTGTGTGTTGGTATCCATGGATAGAAGTACCGGAGAAAGATTTGACTTCTGTAACTGCAAGACTGTAAAGCTTGTTAGGAAGTCAGTTTTTGACCTCCCTCCTCTGGTTTCTTGGGTCACAGGGTGTATGCTCTCTCTAAAATATCACACCTATTACAAACAGGGTTGGCAAGCAAGCATATAAGGAGTCCAACCCATACTTTATGTAACAAAAAAATCTGCTATTTATGTTAGTCTCAACAGTACCTAGTTACAAAATCTAAAATCTCTTTCTTAGTGGCAAAATAGAAAATTGAAATGCATAGACCCTTTAAGACCAAAGTGATAAAACATAACCAAAGGCATCCAAGATTTTATCAACTACAGAAAGACCATGCTCTCCAATATATATATATATATATATATATATATATATATATATATATATATATATTTGCTTTTGTAAAAAAAAAAAAAGTCACAGTAAATTTATATAGCTAATGAAATGGTCAACAAATTTTCAAAACAATTTGGAGGGAGCTTGACCAAATAGTTCTAAATTTCTTCATAAAGTATAAGACAATAGACTTCAAATGCCTTCAAGTAATAGTCTAAAGAAAAAATAATGCAGGGAATACTCCACCTGGAATAAGAGTGCAGTAATCACTTGGCACAGGTGCCAGAAAACAAATGGGACCCCACAAAGGAAGCCCAGAAACACACCTATTCTTTGTTTGATGAACTTGAATGTGATGGCTCTTCTTGGTAGCCAACTTGACTACATGTGGAATTAACTAAAACCCAAGTGGCTAGGGACACCTGTGAGATTTTTTTGTTTCTGTTTTTGTTTTTTCTTTGTTAAATCATTGAAGTGGGAAGACCCTTTTTTAATCTGAATCCTTTGAACTGAGAACATACACCTTTAACCCAAATCTTTTGAGGTGGGAAGACCCACCTTTAATCTGGACCACACCTTCTGCTGGCAGCCTATATAAAGGGTGTGGAAGAAGGAAGCTTGTTCTTTGCCTGCTTGCTCTCACGCTCCAAGAGAAGTCCATTCCTTCACTGAAATTGAATTCTTTGGAATTCTGGCATATACTGAAGACCAGTTGAAGCATCCAGCTTCATAAACTATAAACAACTACCGAATTATTGGACTTTCTGTTGGTAGACAGCCATTTTTGGCTTAGAAGGACAACAGCCTGTAAGCCATTCTAATAAATTACACACACACACACACACACACACACACACACACACGTGAATAATATATGTATGTGTATATATAATTATACATAACACACACACACACACACACACACACACACACACACACACACACACACAAGGTAGTTTGAAAGAAAATGTCCCCCAAAGGCAGTGGCACTATTAGAAGGTGTGGCCTTGTTGGAATAGGTATGGTCTTGTTGGAGGAAGTGTGTCACTTGGCTTTGAGGTCTCATATAAGCTTAAGCCATGCCTGGTGTCTCAGTCTGCTTCCTGTTGCCTGTATGTCAACATTCAGCAGCTCCTTCTCCAGCACCAATGCCTGCCTGCACACTGCCATGCCCCTGCCATGACGACAATGGGCTGAATCTCTGAAACTATAAGCTGCCACCTCAATTAAACGTTTTTCTTTATAAGAGTTGTCATGGTCATGGTGTCTCTTCACAGCAATAAAAACCCTAAGACAATATATAAATGGAAGTTAATAAATACCATATATGTATTTATATAAAGGGAATGTATATGTTTTTATATATACATACATATTTTATATATAATTTACACATATATACACATTATATCAGCTCTGTTCCTATAGTGAACCTTGTAATACAATGACATTTTTTACTTGGTTTCTTTTTGGTTTGGTTCCATATTTGGCATTTTGAAATGGAATCTAATGTAGTTCATGCTAACCTTGAACTCCATAGTCAACTGATGTTGACCTTGAACTCCTTTGCATCCCAAGTGCTACATCTACAAGCCTAAGAAAAACAGCTGGTTGAAAGACACATCTTCATTTGGAAGGGAAAAACCAACTATTGTACATGCCATCACTACACTAGCTGACAACTGTACCAAAGAAAATGAGGTTGGAGGGAGGGAATTCCTGAAGGGGAGGCCAGGACCTGCGTTTAATCCCCAGAACTCATATAAAAAGTCAGATGCGGTAGTGTAAGCTTGTAATCCCAGTGCCAAGGAGGCAGAGACGGGAGACTCTCTGGTGCACACTGACCAGGTAGCCTAACTGGTGAGCCCCAGGCCAGCAAGAGAGAAGCCCTGTCTCAAAGGAAATGGACAGCATTTCTCAGGATGATGCCTAAGATTGTTATCTGGTCTCCACCCCACACAGGATGTGCACCCCACACAGGATGTGCACCCCACGCATTTGCAAATGCATACATTGAAACAGCATACACTTGAGATGATACAGTTAAAGCTCCATTTCAAAGCTTAAATGAATTCATAAACCATAAAATATCTAAAGAAAATAAAATTTTCTTTTTTATAACATAATTCTTTAGAAATTTCACATCATGCATCCCAATCTCACTTACCTCCCAGCCCCTCCATATCCTCTCCTCACCCCTGCAGCATTCCCCCCAAAAGAAATAATTAAAAACAAACAACAACAAAAAACCCTACCTCCATCCTCCATCTGTCCAACACCTCTTCCCCAGCACTGGCACGGCCCTGGGACACCAACATGTCCAGGCAAGCAGGCTGCCAACATCAGCCCACTCCTCATCACCCTTGCTTCTTCAGATCCACCCCTTACCACAGCACATGAACCATTCTTCTTTCTTCCTCTCCCCTTTCTTCACCACGTACGGCTCATCATAATGGCACCCACTCAGAAGGCAAATGCCTTCAGGCAGGCAGGACCATGAGGACACAGCTGCCCTATGGGTGTGTTGTACCCACCTGAACTGCACAACATCAAGTGGCCCATGGATGCTTCCAGGCATCACGGACCATCGAAAATAAAGTGGGCTTCTAATTGGAGTTGGGAAAGACTTTATAATAAAAGTGAAACAAAAAAAATTGAAACAAAAATAAAAACGTAAATTTCCTACAAAATATTACATTGAGAAATATTATTAACAAAAATCTTTAAAAGATCGGATAAACAACTTGTCCTGGCTAGTTAGTTGTGCGTCAACTTGACACAAGCTAGAGTCATCTAGGAAGAGGGAACCTCAGTTGAGAAGATGCCCCCACCAGATTGGACTGTGGGCAAGCCTGTGGTACATTTTCTTGACTGATTGTTAATTGATGTGGAAGGGCCCAGCTCACTGTGGGCAGAGCCACACCCAGGCAGGTCGTCCTGGGTATAGAAGAGGGCACAGTACAAGCCATGAGAAACCGGTAAGCGGCACTCCTTCATGGCCTCTGCTTCATTTCCTGCCTTCATGTTCTTCCCCTGCTTGAGTTCCTGCCCTGAGTTCCTTCAGTGATGGACTACAATGTGGAACTCTAAGCTAAAGTAAAGCCCTCTCCCTCCTAAGTTGCTTTCGGTCATAATGTTTTATCACAACCATGGAAACCCTTACTAAGACATGGGTTGTTTTAAATTTTAAATGTAGATAGACAGACAGATAGACAAATTTGGCAGTTAATACCCCAAGTGTTCAAAATTCAACTAAAAGAAATCATTCAAGCAGAAAAAAAAAATCAAAAAGAATAGACAATTTGAAGGGAAAAAAAACTATAAGGCATTCAAGCAATCAGCAAAGACATGATGATATGAACTGTCCCAGTAATAATGGAATGTCACTTTAAAAAATGAGACACCATTTTTACTACCAAGTTGAGAAATATTTTTAAACCTGCCAAAACAATCTGTGAATCTGGAGTGCTACATAACTCATGTACTTCGTTCACAAATAGCCAGAATGCCTTTTGGAAATGTGTGTAAAGCCCACAATTGGCCTGCTGCTCATCCTAACAAAACAATTCAACATTCGCCAGTTGATAAGATAAAAGGATGTTCATTCCATTCATCTGTATCTTCAAAACTAGACTAAAGTATAAATTCAACCCTTCATGATAAATAACAACGTATCTTAATATCTTGACAGATGTAGCCATGATCATCTAAATGTACACATGTTCATTTAGAAATATATTCATTGAAGATTTTAAGTGACATTTGAATATAACTATAAATACAAATAAAAGGAAAACTATATTCTGAGTTTTAAGGTCTACTATGAATATGAAAAATTCCTTATTTATTTTGTTTGTTTTGTTTTTCAAGACTTGGTTTCTCTGTGTAGCTTTGCACCTTTCCTGGATCTCACTCTGTAGACCAGGCTGGCCTCAAACTCACAGAGATCCACCTGCCTCTGCCTCCCAAGTGCTGGGATTAAAGGCCTGCGCCACCACTGCCTGGCTCAATATTTATTTTTATTCCTTCTTCATCACCTGTGTCTATTTTACACTCTATTCCACTCCCAAATGTCACCCATCAACTTCTATAGTCATGGAATTTTCCTGGTCTTCAAAATTTGTAAATCTTAAGTGCTACATTCTTGTAATCCTACACTTATAAAGCTGAGGCAGGAAGATGGTGAATTTCCAGCCAGCCTTGGCAACATAATAAGGCTATGTACTCACACATGTCTCTGTTTCTCTGTCTCTATCTCTCTATCTTTCTATCTCTCTGTCACAAAAACTCAAAGAAAAGTCTGAGAAGGCCGCTAAATTGACTCTAAAGCGACACAAGGGATGTCTCTCTCTCTCTCTCTCTCCAGGCTCAGCCAGAAGCTGTGGTGTTCCTTCCTCTCCCAGCTCACTCCTGCCTGCTGTTTAGTCAGCACCTCTCTGAACTCCCCTCTGTCTCCACCCTCACGCCATGAGAAAACATCTGCAGCATGTATTACTGATTGTTGATATAAACATCTGTAGCAGCTTCCCAATGGGGACCATTCCATCTCTCCCTCCCAGTCAAGCCCTACACTTGGTTTAACTCCCAAGCCTCCTCTTTTTATTTAAGCCTTTCTTTTTCTCTGTCTTCTGGTGTCTTTCCATGGTCTTCATAAACACCCTGTCTGAAGCCAAGACCAGCCATCTCCTTGAACTCATCCGTCTACCAAAAGGAAGCTTCAAGTTTAAATGAAGGAGTGGAATGGAGGAAGTGATCCCTGGACCGCGTGCACAAATCTCTCCCGTTAGCACTTTCTACACATTTGGGAGCAGGACACTGTGCTCCTGACCTGAGAGCTCGGAACTCACAGTAAATGCATAATAAACTGTGTAAAATGCCTGATAAAGAAAAACAAGTGTGGTGGGGCAGGATGCTTCCTGGGCAAAAGTGTCTGCCTCTAAGCCTAGCAGAGCTCAAAGTTCAATCCCCCATGGGTTACTCATGGAGGTAGGAGAAAACTGATCTCAGCAGGCTATCCTCTGACCTCCATATGAGAACTGTGTTTTGTACCCTAGAATGTGGACACATACATACAAAGTAAATTCAGAAATTAGTCAGTGGGTGGCATTATTAGTTATGATTATCATCATATTATTATTTATGTAATTCTTATTTCCAAGCATATCACCTTGAATAGTTCATAAAGCAGAGCATATTATACTCTGAAAATACTGTGATAACATTTAATTATATATGTTTATAACAATATTCAACCAAGTCTCATTAAAATTTAAGAATAAAAGTTTAGAAAGGGAAGAAAAGGTAATAAAGGCTTCTCTTAACCAAACATAAATAGTAACTAAATATTACCACCACTTCCCACTCTGAAGCTAGATTTTCAGAAATGTATCACCACCAAATCCAGTTTCCCATAACGACTTGTCTTAGTCAGGATTTCTATGGCTGCAATGAAACACTATAACCAAAAATCAAGTTAGAGAGGGAAGGGTTTGTTTGACTTATACTTCCGCAAGTATTAAGAAAATGCCCCATAGGTCTGCCTACAACCTGATCTTAGGGAGGCATT
The DNA here is from genome assembly GCF_049852395.1 of Peromyscus maniculatus bairdii. Taxonomy (NCBI): domain Eukaryota; kingdom Metazoa; phylum Chordata; class Mammalia; order Rodentia; family Cricetidae; genus Peromyscus; species Peromyscus maniculatus. The sequence goes on along the minus strand of NC_134857.1, from coordinate 8,257,068 downwards.
TTCTTAATTGAGGCTTCTTCTTCTCAGATGACTCTAGCTGTGTCAAGCTGACATAAACAAGCCAGCACACTGCCTCTAAGCAAACAAGTCTCACAGGAAGAGAGGAAGAGAGGAAAACCACACTGGAGAACACCTATGCAAGTGCAATGGCAGACAGAGTCTACATCATTCAAGGAGCAGCTTGTCCCCATTGTTAGTAGAAAAGGAGAAAACTAAGAATGACAAGTTAAAACACTCCCGGACGCCAGCTGGGCCCCCACATGGTATCTTTTATTGTATTCCTAGCCCAGTTTGTTCTTGGTCAAACTGTATTGCTACATACAGTTCAGCAAACTATGACGTAGAAAGACTTAGGGGAGGGAACTCAAAAACAGGTGGAACAGAGTGAAGCACTGCAAAGGAATTGTTTTACACTCACCTGGTGTCTATTTCCCCCTTCGCAAAAGTGTTAGGCTTACCTAGAGTGCATCTCACCGACAGTGCTCTCCATAGCTTGCGTTTTGAACCCAGACAATTGATTTGTTAGCATCTGGGCCGAAAGCTAGACAGTTTGTGCCTAGGATTTCAAAACCACACAAAGCATAAAAAGGAGAATGGCTTTGCTTAGGGTGCAGAGCAGATCAGGGTCTGCTGTTCCTTACAGCAGAAGAGGGGCAAACTTCAGAACCTAAGTGAACAAGATGAGTCCACGGCAGCTGGGTGGCAGTCTCAGAAACACCACACCAGAAATCATGACACCGACAGTCCATCAAGGTTTTAAAGAGAGAGGAAAATAATTTTAGTTTCATTCTTTTTACTGACTTAACCATGGGTTTTTTTTTTTTTTTTCCAGATGATCTTCCACTGAGATGAGAAATTTATAGGTGCAGACACTTCCCCAGACCTGTCATGTCCAGGTCAGGATTTCCTGAGTTTAAGCAATAAGCTTCCTGGAATTCATTAATGGAGAGGAAGTGACTTTTTTTTTTTAATGTGTGCAGAGAGGGGAAAGAGAATGGATTCACTCATCCAGCTCATGGAAAACCTTCCTAAATGCATCAAGAGAAGTCCCAACAGACCTAGACATTTCTGTCAAGAATCTGAGCCCTGGGGCTCAGGAGACACTTCATCCATACAGTGCTTGCTACACAAGCTCGAGGATCTAAGTTCAAATCCTCAGCACCCGTGTCAAAGCCACGCAGTGAGCACCTGTAGTTCCAGCACTGAGGAGTTGGGGGCAGGAGTCCAGGGGCTCACTGGCCAGCCAGTCTAGCTAAATCAGTGAGTTCTGGGTTCAGTGAGAGACCCTGCCTCAAAAACTAAGGTGGAGAGAGACTGAGGGAACATGCAGCATTGACCTCTACATCCACACGCTGGTTCACACACATGCATGTTCACATGCCATACACATGGACACACACACACACGAGCAAATCCACATGCATACACACTATACACACACAATAGGGACAGAGTGCCCTACATTTTCTACTCACTGTCTTCTTAGTAGTTGGAGCCAGGTATGGAACACCATAGGTGTTCAGTAAATACTGTGCAGTTTATTCTATTAGCCGCAAGTCACAGAGTAGGGAGCAAACCAGAGGATCCTTGAAGGAAAAGAGAGAAGAAGGGAGGAAATGAAAAGAGAGAAAGCATAAAGGGACAGACAGAATGAAAGAAAAAGAAGGCCAGAAAAGACTCCACTTCAGTAAATAACAGAAGTCCCACACTAAATAATTGCAGTTTATCAAAATAACATCGCATCACACTACTGATGGTCACAACCTTCAGGAAGCAATTCACCCTGGTTATTACTGTTCCTGGGTCTCTGAAAGCTTTGGCTTAATTGCCTTGAATTGTGGAATAAATTGCTATAGAGTAGAAAAACAAACCAAACACAAATCACTTTCAATTGGCTACCCATCTGTTTTTCAAATTTAAAATACACTATGAAAAAATGCAGCTAAAGTAATTATCTGGTGGAATAAATGGCATGCGGCTCCATTTTGGGAGAATTTTTGAGGTTTTGGTGTCATGTGAAGAACTTCTATTTTTAGCACTATTCATCGTCACATTGACGACCATAAACCAAGACGTCTCAAAAATGATGCTGTTTTATGTCAGTGGGATAGCCCCCACGAAGGCCATGCTGTGAGGTAGGGGCTAGCTCAGTGGGCACAGGAGTTCTGGTGTGAACACGAAGACCTAGGCTGGATTCCAGAACCCACGTGGAGAAGCAGGGCACAGTGGCACACACTTGTGATCCCAAAACTGGGAAGCAAGGACAGGCAGATTGCGGCTCTCTGAACTAATGAGTTCCTGCCTACCTAGTGACCCCGACTCAGGAAACACTTGATGTTTGAGGAACAACACCCTCATTTGACCTCCGGCCTCCACAAGCACGTGCATGTGCATTCACACACATGATACATTCACACACACAGTGCATTCACACACACTGTGCATTCACACACATGATACATTCACACACACGGTGCACTCACACACACTGTGCATTCACACACTGTGTGTTCACACACACAATGCGTTCACACGCACGTTGCAGTCACACACACTGTGCATTCACACACTGTGCACTCATACACTGTGCATTCACACACACTGTGCACTCACACACACTGTGCATTCACACACACTGTGCAGTCACACACTGTGCATTCACACACACGGGGCAGGCACACACACTGTGTACTCACACACACTGTGCATTCACACGCACGGTGCAGGCACACGATACTGTGCTAGTTACTTCTTTGTCAGCCTGACACAACTAGGTTCATCTAGGAAGATGGAGCCACAATTGAGGAAATGCCTGCATAGGGCTGGCCTGTAAGCAAGCCTGTGGACATTTTCTTAATTAGTTATTGATGTGCGTGGCGCTGCCCCTGGCCAGGGTCCTGGCTGTCTAAGGAAACTGAGCAATGGGGAACAAGGCTGCAAGCAGTGTCCTCCTCAGCCTCTGCTTCAGCTCCCGCCTCCAGGTTCCTGCCCTGACTTCCCTCAGTGATGGACTGCTACCTGGAAGTGTAAGCTGAAATAAACCTTTTCCTCCATAAATTGCTCTGGTCATAGTCATAGTGTTTTATTACAGAAACAGAAACCTAACATACACACACACACACACACACACACACACACACACACACACACACACACATCTGCACACAAAGTTTCTCTTTAGGTGCCCGGAATAGAAATCCAGTGATCTTTCTTCTGGAGTTTCCTTTTGTTTATTGGTAATTAATCAAGAAATACATAACTTAAAAGTAGGGCCGAGGATATAACTCAGTAGTAGTGCACTTGCCTAGCATGGATTAAGCCCTGAGTTTAGTTTCTGGTTATGGAAAAATAAGATAAAAGCAATTTTCCCCTCCAGTGTCAAGGTCTTCACTAGACAGACAGTCAATCTCCACTGGTCCTGTCAGCGCCAGCTTCTGCTGTAGAGGCAGTCGGCTGGTCCAAGCTGAGTAATTGATGGATATCTCCCCGGACAAAAGGTGCAGAACCACACCCAGAAAATTCAATCTGTTCCGGGCGGGATCCGCCTCTTGCTTTCACCCTGGCTACCAGAATAATGAACTGCCATCTAGCCTCTCCTCCAAACTTCCAGAAGTCATTCTTTCTTTACAAAGTGAAACTTCTGTTCATGATAAAGAGCCCTGAGAAATGGGGAGATGACAAGCCACCAGCACCCCAGCTAGTGAGGACAAACACAAGAGACCAAAGGCCTTCCCGTTTGTGCTTCCTTTTGGATCAACTGAATAGTATGCAATGTCAACATCCTTCTGGGGGACAGGTCTTGAGAGTCCCGCAGAGAGGCTCCACCCCTCTCACACTGTATCCCACACCTTTAAAACTCTTCCTCAGATAGCTTGTCGATAATTAAATTTCTTTCACAGGGAAGAACTAGTGAAAGAAAACTAACCTTAATATGTGTATTCTATAGTAAGTTCTGAATACATATAAATACAATATAATAATAAATACATCATGCCCTCCAACTTACAGCAGAAGGGATGAGCCAGGAAAGGCATGGAGTACTTTCCCAGCCTATATTATCTGGCAGACAGGGGAGACAGATGTCTTAATACAGGCATGTTATGTCATCCCATCCTACACAGAGCATGTGTTAAGGACATGCCAAGGAAAGGGGACTGATGTGGGAAGCTTTCATGAGATCAGATCTTTTAGTGTTGTCTGATCTGTGAGAGGAGACTGTGGCCCTCAAGAGGAGAGCAGAGTGTATAAGATGAAAGAGAAAACACCTAGGACAGACACAGCCTCCCTGCCTCCCGGGATCTTTCTGAAGGCCTTTGTAGCCTCAGCTGTGGACAGAGCTAAATTCACTGGGGAGTTTTATTCTGTAACAGGAAAGTTCTATCCAAGGACCACTATAAAGCAGATGAGTTCTAAAGTTATTGTCTTGATGGCTTCTGGAAAACCAAGTTTTTGATCCATTCATCGTGCCTGGGAATAACCTATGCCTGAGCGAAAGGGCCGGAGAGAACCAGAAGCGAAGCCAGCTACCTGAACTGTCCCAGGTGGGTACCATGATGTGAGCTACCCAGTGTGAAGCTGCTAGTCACATGTAACTACTGAGCACTTGGAACAGAGCCAGTAAAACTGAGACTTGAATGTGTAAAGTTATTTAACTTTGTCTTTTAAACTGAAGTAGCTCTATGTGGTTAGGAGTTAGCACCTGGGCCAGATAAGCTCTCCAACCCCCACATAACCCTCTCCCCATCTGAGCATCCTTTCTCATGTGCGGATCACTCTGTTTCAACTCAAGTCAAACCTAGACCCAACTCAACAAGTACCATTAAGGAAGAGGTGTGGAGAGTGGTGAGGTTAACCTTGATTGGCTGTGCTGTTTACGTTTGTGTTCCCGAGCATGACCAAAACCAACCTAGAGGAGGAAAGTTTATTTTGGGGTTACAGCTCCAGTGAGGACACAAACGATCACAGCTGGGAAGACATGGCCACAGGAATGTAAGGCTGGCCTGTTCATTATGAAGCAGGAAAGGTCACATTCCATCCACACATCACAAGCAAAGAGAGAACAGGAAGTGGAGTTGGGCTATCAAACCCCAAAGCCCATCCCCACTGACACTTCTACTAATGAGGCTCCACCTCTAAAGGTTCCATGGTCCCACAAGCAGTCCCACCAACTGGAGACAAAATATTCCAGTACATGATGCGATGGGGGACATTTCTCACTCAACCTCCACACTCGGTCCCTGGACCGCTTAGGTTCACAGCCACCTCACAATGCAAAACGCATGTATTCCAAGTCTACAGCATTCAACATTCTCAACACTGCCCTCTGAAATTCAAAACAACCTCTTAAGTGCAACCCCCTGTAAATATTTTTAATTATACACTTCCGAAATACAATGGCACATAATATACATTCCCATTCCGAAAGGGAGGAATAGAGGTATAGTAAAGAAATACTGGACCAAAGCAAGACCAAAACCCGGCAAGGCAAATGCCAAATCCTATGGCTCCATGTCTCACACCTGGGGCTTCAGTTTCCAAGAGTTTAGACACTCTTCCCCTCCAGCTTTGCTGTCTGCATCATACACCCCTGTCTTAGGATGGTTCCACTCCCTGTCTGCAGCTCTCCTGAGCAGATGTCTCACAGCTCTGGTGTCTTCAACATCTTGGGATCCCCACCAAACACAGCGTCACAGCTTCACACAGTGTCTCCCAGGACCTCCTCATAGAAACTCCTGACACATGTTACCTAGACCTAGTGACTCTCTGAGTTACAGAGGAAAAAAATCCATGAACACCTCAATCTTGTGCTGTGAGATGGTCTGTATGTGCTCTGATTGGTCAATAAATAAAACACTGATTGGCCAGTGGCCAGGCAGGAAGTATAGGCAGGACTAACAGAGAGGAGAATTGAGAGAACAGGAAGGCAGAGGGAGACACTGCCAGCCGCCACCATGACAAGCAGCATGTGAAGATACCAGTAAGCCACAAGCCACATGGCAAGTTACAGATTTATAGAAATGGATTAATTTAAAATATAAGAACAGTTAGCAAGAAGCCTGCCATGGCCATACAGTTTGTAAGCAATATAAGTCTCTGTGTTTACTTGGTTGGGTCTGAGCGGCTGTGGGACTGGTGGGTGACAGAGATTTGTCCTGACTGTGGGCCAGACAGGAAAACTCTAGCTACAATCTTGCATTGTTTTTTTCTCCTGTGCTGGCTAGTTTTGTGTCAAGTTGACACAAGCTAGAGCCATTTTGAAAATGAGAAGCTCAGTTGAAAAAAATGCCTCTACCAAATGTGGGAAAGCTTGTGGCACATTTTCTTGATTGATGATTTATGTTGGGAAGGCCCAACCTGGGCTGTTGGTCTTGGGTGATGTAAGAAAGCAGGCTGAGCAAGCCATAAGCAAGCAAGCCAGTTGGCAGCACCCCTCCATGCCCTTGCATCTGTTCCTGCCTCCAGGTTCCTACTTTGAGTCCCTGTCCTGAATTCCCTCAGTGATAAGAGTGTGACTTGAGAGTTGTGAGCTACAATAAGTCTTTTCTTCCTGTGGTAGTTTGAATGTAATTGGCCCCAGAATCTTGCAGGAAGTGGCACTATTAGGAGATGTGGCTTTGTTGGAGTAGTTATAGCCTTGTTGGAGGAAGTGTGTCACTTTGGGGGTGGGCTTTGAGGTTTCCTATGCTCAAGATACTGCCCGTGTCACAGTCCACTTCCTGTTGCCTTCTGATCAAGATGTAGCCAGCACTGTTGGTTCTGGGGTCTCGCAATAGTGGGGAACAGACCACCTAAGTCTATTAAACCAGAAGCAAACTTTATTCCAGAAAAAAAAAAGAAAAAAATTTTTTTTAAAAAAATCACTGTGGAGCACAAAATCTTATTAGCTAGCTGAGGCCACAGCCAATGTTGGAATTCTAGGGCTATGGCAATGGAGGGGGTGCTGGGCCCCTTTTATAGTATCAGGCACAGGGTACATGCTAGAGTCATGGTAGAAACAACTATTTAAAGTTAACTTTGGCTAGGCTGTGGTGGCACATGACTTTAATCCCAGCACTCAGGAAGCAGAGGCAGGAAGATCTCTGTGAGTTCAAGGCCAGCCTGAGCTACGGAGTGAGTTCCAGGAAAGGCTCCAAAGTTACACAGAGAAATCCTGTCCCCCCCCCCAAAAAAAAGTTAACTTTGGTAGAGGCAGTCATTGGCTATAAGGGGCAAGGAGGTTAACAGTTAACTCCTGGCTGTAAAGCAGGCAGCCATTGTTAGCAGTTAACCTTTAGAGCTGATGACTGTCAGCTTTTATTTATTAAGGTTATAATGTTATATTTGTATATTACTGGAGCCTTCAGCACCATGCCTGTCTGCACACTGCCATCCTCCACATCATAATGATAATGGACTGAACTTCTGAAATTGTAATTGAGCCACCACCACAATTAAATGTTCTCTTTATAAGAGTTGCCATGGTCATGGTGTCTCTTCACGGCAATAGAAACCCTAACTAAGACACTCCCCAAGTTGTTTTTGATCATGGTGTTTTATCACAGTTATGGAAACCCTAACTAAGACATCTCCAAAACCAATACCATATGGTTGACACTGCCAAGTTCTGTTGCCAGCTTGAGATGAAACCTGGTCATCTTGGACCACAGTTGCAACAGCTTCTGTGTGTTGAAGCTGGTGAAAATTTTTCCTAGATATTTTCTTTCAAGGAGCTTTCCTCTTTCACAGGTTGGAGGGTTAACTTTGAGTGGTCTCGCCTTTGGGGCGTCTTTCCTACTGTTACAATGCAGAGTTAGAAGTTTATCTCTTTAACAGTTACAGCCTCTTCTGCATTACCTGCCCCTACAGGATTGTGAACTTCCTGGTCTTCTTTTCTCTATAAGCTGCAGTTTTTCATTCCTTTCTTTGCCACTTATTGCTCTTTGTCATTATAGACCTACCTAAGAGTAATCAGTAATAATCAGCCACAGACTCAATGTTATGCTCTACCTCTTTTGTTTTGATTTGGTTTAGTTTGGTTTGGGTTTTTTTGGTTTTGTTTTGTTTTGTTTTGTTTTTTCAAGATAAGGTGTCACTGTGTAGCTCCAGTTGTTCTGAAACTCACTCTGTAGACCAGGCTAGCCTCAAACTCAGAGATCTGCTTGCCCCTGTTTCCCAAGTACTGGGATTAAAGTGTGCACCACCACCCCCACGTAACATTATGCTGTCTTGATGTTCGTTAGGGTTTCTATTGCTGTGAAGAGACACCACAATCACAGCAACTCTTATAAGGAAAGCATTTAATTGGGCTGGCTTACAGTTTCAGAAGTACAGTTCATTATCATCCTGGCTGGATATGGCAGTGTGCAGGCAGACATGGTGCCGAAGTAGGATACATCTTGATACACAGGCACAGGAAGTGAGCTGTCTCCACTGGGCATAGCCTGAAGCATAGGAGACTTCAAAGCCCACCCCCACAGTGACACACTTCCTCCAATAAGGCCACACCTATTCCACAAGGTCACACCTCCTAATAGTGCCACTCCCTATGGACTTATGGGGGCCAATTACATCCAAACCACCACACTTGAAATCTTCTCTACCAAAGAAATTCTTCCATATTTTCTATCCAGATTTCACTTTCATTCTCCGGACACATGCAGAATACAGCCAGAGTTTTAGCCAAAGCATCACACAAACAGCTCACAGCCCATGTCTGAATAGTGCTTGTGTTGCTCAGAAACCGCACGCACGGGGCCTACACTGCCCGTTTCTTTCAGCATGACTTATTCCTAAACTCCCACGAGAATGGCCCCTTAAGCTCTGCCTACAGCACTCAGCATCTTTCCTAACCCAGAGTATAAAATTCCTCCACAGAATGTCCAAAGGTCCACACGGTTGGGCCTGTCGCAGTAATACCCCACTTCTCCAGTACCACTTTCTGTCTCAGTTCCTCTTCTGTTGCCACGACAATGAAGCATGTTGACCAAGATCAACTAAAGGGAAGGATTGATTGGGCTTTGTGTGCAGAGGGGATGCAGTCCGTCATGACAGGGAAGGCATGGCAGACAGCAGAAATACGAGGCTGGCCGAGCAGTCAGAAAGCAGAAAGAGAGAACAGGAAGTGCAGGTAGCCCATAATACCTCAAAGTCTTCTCTCAGTAGCACGCTTCCTCCAGCAAGGCTTCACCTTCTAAAGGTTCCATACCCCCTCCAACTGGAGACCGTGTGTTCTAACAGATGAGCCTGGGGTTGGGGCATTTCTCACTCAAACCACAACAGTCAGCTTGAGTGGATGTAGAGTCACCAAGAAAGCACTCTGTACGGGTGTGTATGAGGGTGCTTCCAATAAGGTTTAACATGATCATCTGCTCCTAAGACAAGACTCACTTGGAGCCCAATTTCCTCTCTTCTACCAGTTTCTGTCTACCCTCCTGTACCTTCCTAGATCTAATGTATCCTTCTCTTGAGTTCTCTCCAGGCTTGGGAGATAGCCCTTGGTCTGGCAAGTACCTATTCTTTCTGTGAGTAGGGCCGGCACCTCAAGATCTCTGTAGATGCTTCTGCATCTCCAAGAGGGGCCTCTGCATCCTGGCACACATCAAAAGCCATCTCTGCGTGCCATTAGGGATAGCCAGGCAGTAATCTGCCCACTCCAGCATGGGGAGGCAGTAGAAATAGCCTTCCCATGTGGATGACATGAACAAGCAAGTCAGTTGGTAGCATTCTTGCATGGCCTCTGCATCTGTTCCTGACTCCAGGTTCCTGCTTTGGGCTCCTTCCCTGACTTCCCTCAGTGATAGAGTGTGACCTGAGAGTTGTAAGCTAAAATAAACCCTTTTATTAAATAAGGATGAGGCAGAACTAGCTCTGTTGGCTCCGACTATCTCAGAAAGCTAGGGATGAAGGACTAAAATGACCCCTAGGGGTCTCCCTGACAGTGTGCTGAGGGAGTGGCTGTGTCCTCAGGGTGGCCCAAATGAGGACAATGAGCACTCGTGAAAGGCCTGGTGTGACATCTCAAGCACTAACTCTGCACTTGACAGTGAAAACAAGCTTATGCTTTTATCATGAGCCTAGCCTTTAGCAGCAAACCATCTGAGATGGCTCCACAGTTAACAGCACTTGCTGGTCTTGCAACGGAACTGGGTTCTTTTCCCAGTACCCACATGGCAGCTCAAAACCATCTGCAACTCCAGTCCTAGAAGTCCAAAGCCCTCTTCTGAATTCTGCCAGCAACAGGCCCTCACAAAGTGCACAGACATACGTGCAGGCAAAATACTCATACACATAAAATTAAAATAAACAAATACTTAAAATAAAGTCATTAGGGTGGACCTTACTCCAATTTAATGTTGTAATGGTTAATCTTGATTGTCAACTCAACAGGATCTTGAACCAACTAAAAGACACATCTCTAGGCAGGTCTGTGAGAGAACGTCTGGGAAGGATTAGCTGAAGGGAGAGGACCTTCCCCAGAGTGGGTAATATCTCCAGGAGGATGGCCCAGACATAAAAAGGTCTGAAGGAAAAGCACCATGGGTTACCTGCATACCTTGCTTTTAGAGGGTACGTGTATGTGTGCGTGCGTGCGTGCGTGTGTGTACATCTGTATCTGTGTGTGTGTGTCTGTGCATCTGTGTGTGTCTGTGTATGTCTCTGTGTGTGTGTCTCTCTGTGTGTGTCTATGTGTGTGTGTGTGTATGTCTGTGCATGTGTCTATGTGTGTATGTCTGTGTGTCTGTGTGTGTCTGTGCATCTGTGTGTCTGTGTGCTTGTGTCTGTGTGTGTGTCTGTGTGTGTGTGTGTGTGTCTGTGTGTGTGTCTGTAGGTGTGTCTCTGTGGGTCTCTGTGTCTGTCTGTGCATGTAAATGTGTGTGTCTGTGTGTATGTCTGTGTGTCTGTGTGTATGTCTGTGTGTCTGTGTGTGTCTATGTGCTTGTATACATGTGTGTGTCTGTGTGTATGTCTGTGTGTCTGTGTGTCTGTATGCGTGTCTCTGTGTGGGTCTCTGTGTGTCTCTGTGTCTGTCTGTGCAGGTGTCTATGTGTGTGTCTGTGTGTGTGTGTGTGTGTGTGTGTGTGTAAGTATGTCTGTGTGTATGTCTGTGTGTCTGTATGTGTGTCTCTGTGTGGGTCTCTGTGTCTATCTGTGCAGGTATCTATGTGTGTGTCTGTGTGTGTAAGTCCGTGTGTCTGTGTGTGTGTGCCTCTGTTCCTCCTCCTGCTTTCCCTGCCACCACTGATTCTATGATCTACCATACTTACTGACGTCAGACTCCAGCTTCTTGGGCCTCCCAGTGCTAACTGGAGACCACTGACTTTCCAAGAACCTTCCATACCTCCAGTATCATATTAGGACAGCCAAAGCAGCCAGGTTGGGGAGTGAGCAACTACCCGGCTTCCAGCATCTCCAGTATGCAGACAACGTTTTTGTCCTACCCAGTCTCTATCATGTACAAGATCCCAGTAAGTCCTCTTTTGTAATATACATACAGTCGTGGCCTGGTCCCTAGAGTGTCCTGCCTAGTATACCTTGTAAGATGAAATGTAAACATAGAAGATTCATGTGAAGACAGCCAGAAGATGACCATCACAAACCAAAAAGGGCCCCCATTCTCGGGGAGGGGGGGGGGTTCTTTTAAGCCAGGAACCCAAGACATCTCAGAAGCCCTAGAAGGGTTTAAAGCAGGGAAGTGGAGTGTGGGAGCCTGGTTTCAGGTTCCTCACAGCTTTACACAGCAGGTGTGCATAGAGAGGATGATTGGACCACGGGCCTGAGTGCAGGTGTCTGAGATGGTCTGCACTTGGCTGTGCTGGGGGGAGGTCTTTTGCTCCACCCCTTGGCATTTCTATAAATACCTTAGGGCAGAGGCAGTCAGGGCCCGTTGGAATAGGTTCCAGGCTCTCTCGAGGCTATTCTGTATTTTCTATCTGTTTATCTCCATACTCTAAATCCTTCTAATATTTCCTGCTGCTCGCACTCAAGAAAACTCTGGGGAGCTGTGGGGTTGGTGGGGAGCTGCCCTGCAGTGGAGTATAGCCTGATTGGCATTTTTGAAAGTTTATTTCGTGTGTTTGGTTTAGACCTTGACCTTTAGCATTTGTTCCAGTCTCCAGGCCTGGCTCAGCTTTGAGTTCCAATGCTTCATGGAAGCAGAAATAGCTGTGATAAAAGCCGTTAACTCTGTGGAGCTTGCCACAGGTCAGTAGACAGCACTGTCTTGACATGTTTTAAAAGCCTTTACTTGCTGCCCCTGGGTCAAGCATGATTATTTTGCATTCACTGATTCAAATTCCTTAAGTGCCTCAGTGGTTCTCAGATAGAGGAGCTGAGCAAGGTCGCCAGCTTACCATCTCACCCATTATTGTCAATGAGCTTTTGAATAAATAATAGGTTGTAGGAGGAACAGAGACAATTAGCTTCACAATCTGGCTTTAAACAAAGGGAGACAGACAGTGCTGAGCCACAGACAGGATGGCTATGATGTAATGAGGCTTCAAATAAAAACAGACAGAAAAATTTGCATGCAAATGAGCATCGTCATCTTAGGAGCCAATTTGCTTATTCTAAAAACCCTTCGAGTCACCTAGAATATGTTAAAAGCTGCTACTGCTAGAAGCTGGCTGCTCTATTGTTAACTGGTCACAAGTTAGAGTTACTTGGGAAGAGAGACTCAATTGAAAAAATGCCTCCATAAAATTTGCTGTAGGCAAGTCTGTCATGCGTTGATTGATATGAGAGGGCTCGGCCCACTGTGGATGATGTCACATCTGGGCCCAGGTTGTATAAGAATGCAGGACAACAAGGGCCAGGTCTGGGTCCATGGTCCTACCACAGCCAGAGTCTGTGCTGAAGTCTGAGGCCCAAAAGTTACCAAAGTCTGTCACCAAAAGTTACATGGAAGCCCCGGGTTGGGGCCACAACCTGTGACCTTGTTGGTGTCTGGGGGCCATGCCACCACCAGAGTCATCCTGACCTGAGTGGCCTGTGCTTCCACCCAGAGCAAAATGTCATCCAGGCCCAAGCTGCTGGCAGGCGCCATGTCTGGGTCTGTGGTCCTGCTGCAGCTGGGGTCTGTGTTGATGTCTGTGTCTCCTTGGGGGGCCATAGAAACCATGCATGATGAAATCGAGGGCCATGCTAAACCACCCCTACCCTTTGCTGGCCCTGCCCCTCACTGGACACTGCAGCAAGACAGCAGCCCCACCTTCCTACACTAGAGAGAGATCACCTGCCCACACACACCATGGTGGAGGGAGAACTGACCCTGATGGAATGGGTGTAGAGGAGCTGGCTCCACCCCTCGCCTGAGTGGGGCTGCCCCAGTGGCCTGGACTGACCAGCTCAACTATCACTCAGGCCACAGCCAAGCTTTGTGTTGGCCCACCCTAACATCTACCGCATCTAGGGCTTTCTGGAGTTTGTGAAGGGGTTGGTACTGTCGCACAAGATCTCCATGATTCTCTGCAGCCGCAGGATATCTGAGAGGAGTGTCAATAAGGGTCCAGTGATGATAGTGTGCCAGAAACTAGAGACCTTGAACCAGACCAGTGATTCATTGTAATGAACATTTACAAGTAAAGCTGACTGGACCAGAGGGTAACCTGTGTGACACTGAGAGGACCAAGCAGACACCATAGGAGGCTGTCAGTCTTCTCTCACAGATCACGCCTCAGTTTCAGTTTCCTGAGACTTGAGCAAGCAGTTCCAGGGGGGGTGCGGGGGGGGGGGGGGGGGGGGTGAACAAAAGACATAGTCCTTGCAGTAGCTCCCTTTCTGCCCTTACTCTGACTGCTCAAGGTTCATATTTACTGTCTGGGACCCCTCACCAACTTAGAGCTACGGGCATGTGTCAATGTGAACGTGTGAGGCCAGCCAGCCTCCATGGCAGCTCAAGGGCAGAGCCTGGGACTTGTCTAGGCTCTGCCCAAAAATGATAACTGTAACTCCCAACCAGTAAATTCAAGTTACACACCCTTACCCAATCATATGATGTCAAGGCTTGTGCCACCCTGTTTGCGGGTTTTTCCCTTTAAAACCCCTCCCCCTGAGAGCTCAGGGCCGTCCTCCTCCGCCTGCTGTGTCGAGTGTTGGACACTGACCAAGCCTGGGCTTGCTTGTGTTTTGCATTGGATATGGGCTCTGTGGTGGTCTTGTTCTGGGGTCTGGAGATGTGGGCACTACAACACACTGTGGCTCCCAATGCCACCAGGACAAATGAAGAGGTATTGGAGAGTCCAGAAAGATGGAGGAGCAAGGATGGGTTTTTCGTTTCTTTTCTTTTCTTTTCTTTTTTTTTTTTTTTTTGGTGGGGGGAGGGGTATATTCTTTTTGTTTTTATTTATTTATTTTTTGCTTGCTTGTTTTGGTTTGGTATTTTTTTATTTTCTTTTGTGGGAGTGTACAGCAGGGGGGAGGGGTGGATATGGAGGGCCTGGGAGGTGAGCAGAATTAGGGTGCATGATGTAAAATTCCCAAAGATTCAATAAAGAAATTGTGGTTTTTTGTTTTTTGTTTTTTTTAAGGAGGCTGAGCAAGCTCTGAGAAGCAAACCAATTAGCAGCGTTCCTCTGTGGCTCCCCGCTTCATTTCTCATCCTGAGTCCAACCATACCTCAGCAGCGCATCTCCTAAATCCAACATCATCTATGTAAAAGCTTAGTTCTTCAACTCAAAAGTTTAAATCTGTTGTTCTGCTACTTAAAACAGAAAATCATCGCCACACAATACCCTCTCTCTACATGCCAATCCTAATCGAAGTAATAGATATAATGCTGTTAATTTCTCATTGTGGTGATTTGAGAAATGCCTGACCCCCATAGTCTCAAGCATTCGAACGCGTGGTTCCCAGTTGGTGGTACGTTTGGGTTGGTTTAGGCAGTGCAGCCTTACTGGAGGAAGTCTGTCATTGGGAGAACATTTTGAGATTAAAAGCCTCACACCGCTTCCAGCTCATTCTCTCTGCTTCATGCTTCATAGCTCTCTGCTGCTGATAGGAGCTCTCGGCTTCCTGCTCCGGCCGACATGTCTGCAGCTCCAACCGACATGCCCGCAGCTCCGGCCGACATGCCCGCAGCTCCGGCCGACATGCCCGCAGCTCGTGGCTGCTTCGTGCTCTGGCCACCATGCCTGAAGCTCGTTGCAGCTTCCTGCTCCGGTCGCCATACCTGCAGCTTGTTGCAATGCTTCTCTGTCATGATGGATTCTTGTCCCTCTGGAGCCATAAGCCAAAGTAAACCTATATGTTGCGTTTAGTCATGGTCCTTCACCATAGCAACAGAAAATAACTAATGCTGTTACAATTTGTGTATTTGAATAAGCTGACAAATTCTTTTTTAATAGATATACTTAATGTTTAGTTTTAATGTCTGTGTTGAATGATCATTTGTGTCTTATGTTTATGTCACTCTTAGTTGTTTAGAACCATAATTTACTATTATTCGAAAGAGTGTGTCTACATTGTCTTTTTATAAAAATTAAGTAGGTTTCGGTGCAGTAAAGTCAGATATCCTCAATTAAAAACATTTTACCGTAGTTGCAACACTGAATACCCACTGGGCACAGTCTTCTGGAATGAGTAACACCTCTGTATTAGTTGTTTTAGTTAACCTGAAATCTCTAAAAACTAACATTCTTAATCCCTCCTCAGCATAAAACATTAACCCACAAATCAACGTAATAAATAAAAAATAAAAACAGGCTGGAGAGATGGCTCAGTGGTTAAGAGCACTGGCTGCTCTTCCAGAGGACCGGGGTCCATTCCCAGCAAACACATGACAGCTCATAGCTGTCTGTAACTCCTGTTCCAGGGTATCTGATTCCTGAATACAGACATACTTACAGGCAACACACACACACACACACACACACACACACACATATAATAAAAATAAATAAATTATAAGAAAAATAATAAACAAAAACAATTTTAATCAATTTACATTATCTTTGGCTGAGATCTAGCAAAAAAAGAAAACAGGATTAGTACATGGTGAAACAGACATGTTAATGCATATTTGAAGACATCTCACATGACCTTACCAAGCTAACAGGGAAATAAAATCTATCTCTGAACTCTACAGAATGAAAAGAGTAGTTCAGGTTTATGATTCATGAAGATAACCAGCCTAAAAGTAAAGTTTAATTGCGAGTGTAGGAAGCCACAGTTGGCTCCAAAGCCAACCAGACAACACAGAAAATACTTGGAGGGGGAAAAAAACTATATGATTTTGTCAGGGAGGGGTCCCCTCAAACACCATAGCCAGTACAATATCAGTCGCATGAGGTAAGAAGGAAGTCCAGTTCAGCCGGACTCAGTAGCCAGTGTTGGTTCAAACTTCGAGAGACTGACACGGGGCAGTTTATTTCAGGCATACTTAAGCACAACACAATTTAGAAAATAGTTTCCTGGTGTAAATTAACTCAATCCCATGTGTACAACAAAGCTTAAGACATGATTACATTGAAACTCTTGTTTCATGTGAGCCAACCCATAAAGACGGGTTCTGTAGATTGACTGAGAAACAATGTTCAAGATCAGGGTCTGGGGAGGATGACTGAGATAAACACAGGAGTCTGGGGGAGCCAGGTGTGGCCTTGGGCATAGAGACAGTGCAAAGGTCACCAGGCTGTTAACCACATCATTCCCAGTTGAAAACAGGTGTACGTCTCTTCTTTTAAAGAGACAGCATGCATATTTAACATTCCTGGTTTCCCTGATGCTTATCTGTGAGCACAGGAACCTCTGTGTCTCCTCCATGACTTAAATTGCCTCTGGAGTTTTTCTTGTTTTTGAACAGTCTGAACTTAGAGATGGGTCAATTCCTTCTCTCAAATCAAAGCTACAGGTTGACAGGCTGCTCCTTGTCAGACATTCTTGAGAAATGACTGGCATGTGGGTCAGAAGGAAAGTGTTTGCTAACTAGCAATCCCATCTACTGGCCTTCAGAATCCACTCTGGGCATGTCACCCCACCTCCAGGCTGATTCAGGGACCACCAATGCTGAAAGGCTTCTTGTTGTACTCTTACCCTGACAGATTCTTCAATGAGCTCATGGTGCACCCATCATCACCAAGTTAATGAATACAGCCTGACACCTATTGCTCAAAGAGGTAGTCGTTCATGGCTTGTTTCACAAATGTATTTTTAACTATCTTTCTATATGTAGTCTCTGCCAAAGGCTGCAGATACAATAATGAACAAAATGGAGATTTTTTTCTATACTCATGGACTGTGGAGGCTTGCATAAAAAAGAAATATTTAAAAAAAAATCACACACCTTCTCTGTTTCTGTTCAGAAAGTGGCAGACCTCCCATGAGTGTCAACAAAGCACTGGATATCAAATTGAGGTAGGACTAAGTACCTCCCCTTTTATTAAGGCTGGGTAAGGCAACCCAGTATGACGAATAGCTTCCTGGAAGCCAATGAAGCATTAGGGACAGGCCCTGCTGGAAGTAGGGGGAGGAAATGGGAGGGGAAACCAGTTGTGATATAAAATAAATGAATAAATTTAATTAATAATGATAAGAAAATAGATTAATGTGTATAGTAATATTATTTTAGTTGAAATTTTGTACTAGTTTTAACAAGTAAAATAAAATCTGGGCACATCACAAAAAAAACATGAAATGCCAAATTTTGTAAAAAAAAAAAAAATTGCACAAATAATTATTATGGTAACCTGGGAGAGAGTGTAAACGTTTTCAAGATCCAAGCCTTTTGGATAAGTTGGCACACTAGAAACTGCCTCCATGTGGCCTGCTGAAGGAAATGAGTCAGTCAAGGAAAAAAACAAAAGAGAATAACAGCTCCAGAAATGCACAAAAGTGGTGATAGGATTTGTGAAACATCTGGAGAAGACAGATGCACAGAATGCACAGAATGCACAGAGCCCACGTCAAGCACCCCTGAGCTTGAGGTGAGTAGTTAACTCTCTCCATAGCCAACTATCTGCTGTTCATAGCTAGAGAGCTGGGAAACTCTCAGAGTTCAATAGTCTGTGTGGCAGTGTGAATGAGAATGGCCCTATAGGCTTGTAGATTTGAATACTTGGTCCCCAGTTGGTGAAACTGTTTGAGAAGGATTGGGGGTATGGTCTTCTTGGAGTAAGTGTGTCACTGGGAGTGGACTTTGAGATCCACACCATTTCCAATTAGTTCTCCCTGCACTGTGCTTGTGGATCAAGATGTGAGCTTTCAGCTACTGCCCTACTGCCGTACCTGATGACATGCTCCCCACATGATGGCCGTCGACTCTAAACCTCTAAAACTGTAAACCCCAAGTATTATAAATTACCTTGGTCATGGTGTCTTATCACAGCAAATAGGAAAATAACTAAGGGTGACTAATGCATAGGTGGTCTTGAACAAGTGAAAACAGGATGTCTGCCTTTACAGATATCAGTGCTGTGGTTGCTTCCAAACTCCTAACACAGTCACGAAACACCCCTGCTGGAATAGTGCTAATCCCAAGGGTGTATGAGCTAAGGACTCTTGGGGGCTGAGAAAACTTGCCCTGCTCACAAACCACAAAGCTACTTGTGGCCAGCATAGGATACAAACAAGCATATTGATTCAATCCAGGACACAGAAAGGAAAATCAGCAACATAGAGAGAAAAGAAACTGCATAGATAAGAAAGTTATCAGTATGGATAAAGTAGTAAGAAACAGGAAGAAACTTTCAGCAAGGAAATTGAAATTTTGAGGGAAAAAATGAAATGTTGGAAATTAAAAACTCAACAAAGCAAATAAAAACCCAATGCAAAGCTTCACCAGTCAACTCATACAAGCAGAGGACTATGGGGGAAGGGGCTATCAGGGAGAGATGGAGAGAGCTATCAGGGAAAGAGGGGGAGGGCTACCAGGGAGGGAGGGGAAGGGGCTATCAGGGAGAGATGGAGAGTGCTATCAGGGAAGGAGGGGTAGGGCTATCAGGAGTAAAGGGGAAGGCTATGGAGGAGGGCAGAGGGCTATCAGGGAAGGAGGGCAAGGTTGAGGACACACTGTACCCAAACACCAATAAAAAAATAAATGAGTGTGATCACAACATCTAAGAATTCTGGAATATGATCAAGACACTAAATGTAATATAGATGCATATGCATACACACACACACACACACACACACACACACACACACACACACACATCTAGAGGAAGAAAAAAGATCCAAGATTTCCTGGAAGAAGTAACATAAAACAGAATCCTTAACTGTTTAATCTTGGACTTGAAAGGAAAAGAGATAGAGGAGGATGGAAAGAAGCAAGACAGGAGGACAAGGACTCTAAGTACCAAGATGCAGACCTATGAAGTCTTATTGAACACGAAAAGCAAGAACTTGACTGTTGTAGAATATTATTTTAAGGTGTGTTACTTTTGTTTATGCTGCATTTGTTTAACTCTATGAAGCTGTGTTACTTTGCCTGTCTAAAACACCTGATGATCTAAT
This sequence comes from Peromyscus maniculatus bairdii, assembly GCF_049852395.1. Classification (NCBI taxonomy): domain Eukaryota; kingdom Metazoa; phylum Chordata; class Mammalia; order Rodentia; family Cricetidae; genus Peromyscus; species Peromyscus maniculatus. The sequence continues at coordinate 8,237,640 of NC_134857.1, read as the reverse complement.
AAAGAACTGAATGGCCGATAGCAAGGCAGGAGAAAGGATAGGTGTGGCTGGCAGAGAGAATATATAGAAGGAGAAATTGAGAGGGGAAAAAAGGAGTCAGAAAAGAAGGAGGACTCCAGGGGTCAGTCACCCAGCTACACAGCAAGCCACAGAGTAAGAGTAAGATTTACAGAAGTAAGAGAATGGGAAAACCCAGAGGCAAAAGGTAGACAGGATAATTTAAAGTTAAGGAAAGCTGGCAAGAAACAAAACAAGCTAAGGCTGGACATTCATAATTAAGACTAAGCCTCCCTGTGTGATTTATTTGGGAACTGAGTGGCAGACCCCCCAAAAAGAGCAAAAATAACAACATTTTGGCATCCAACGTGGGTCACAAATTTCCATAGTACCTGAGAAAGCTTTGAGAGAGAGAGAGAGAGAGAGAGAGAGAGAGAGAGAGAGAGAGAGAATATGGCTTCTTTAAGAGTTTCTGCCTGCTGACAAGCCCTTGAGCAGCCAGTAGTTAAGTGGGAACAAAAACCTAACGAAAACGCCTGCCACAATGCAAGCATTGGCATTCTAAAGTTCTAAGAAGGTTGAACACAGTTTTCAGTCACACATCTTCCAGCCCTGAGCTTTAGGCTCAGCCGACTGGAGAAGTGGACAAAGCCAGCACAAAAGCTGCAGGCAGAATCCCTAGCCTGTGTCACTTAGCAGTTTAAAGTTTGCTCACAAGGTCAAAAAAGGCTAAAAGATACACAGTAAAAAAGGTCCAGATGGAAAAACTCATAGACAGGTTCTGTGTGTTTTACAATGTGCATAGGCTTAAGAAAGAAAGAAAAGGGGCAGTAGTTTTTAAAAATAATAGCATCTTTAAAGAGACAGTAAAAGTATATAAAAGAAAAAAAACCATGTAAGATGGGAAATACACAGGGAGTCTGCATCCTACATGTTACTGTGTTGATTTTGAATTTTTTGATTGTTAATAAACAACAGCTGCAAAGAGTCCTGGAATTGAAAGAGGGACTGTTGAAATAAATCAGCCTATATACTTTAGGAATGCCTAAACTTTTCAAAAGTCAAAAAATATATTCATCAAACAGAAATAAAAAATGTTTTGGAGTTTTGTTCCCACAGGAGATGAGAGGCTGTGGATTCTTTCAGGGTTAATATGGATCAGGTTGGATCAGGTTTGATCAGGCAAAGACCTCCTGAAACTTGACAAGTATTATCAGAAAAGGTTACTGCTGGTCTTCCCAGGACTCGGTCATTATCTCAAAAATGTCTCTGTGGGACCTTAAAGATACTTCATCCACAGACAGCAGGAAGTAGTTTGGTATGGTGATATTTTATTTGTGCTGAAATGTGATTTTATTTGTATGTTAGTAAATAAAAGTGCCTGGGGGTCAGAGCTAATAACAAGCCATTTAGCAGAAGTCTGGCAGTGGTAGCATGACCTTAATCCTGATCACATGACAGGCAGATCTCTGTGTGTTCAAGGATACAGCCAGTATGGAGACACACGCCTTTAATCTCAATACCATGCCTCCCCTACCTTGATGAACTGAGATGCTCTGAAACCAGGAGCCAAATAAATCCTCCTTACATTATTCATATCTAGGGTAAATCCTTCCTCCTTACAACATCCATATCTAGGGTAAATCCTTCCTCCTTACATCATCCATATCTATGGTAAATCCTTCCTCCTTACAACATCTATATCTAGGATAAATCCTTCCTCCTTACATCAATCATATCCAGGGTAAATCCTTCCTCCTTTATTTCATCCATATCTAGGGTTTATATCCAGGATATGTGGCACGAACCCTGGAAAAATTATTTATGAATTAAAGTTTTCTCCTCAGCCTCAGAGAATTTAAAGGGGACTAGATAATTTATTTTATCAGGCTATGCTTCTAGTTGCACCCCAGTAAGCCAAAGCTGCTGGTCTAAGAACTTTACAGTCCCAGCACACCCCCTAGGATATGCCTGCCTCAGTGAAGCTCTGAGCCACAACTGTTGTAAGCTGACGTGCAATTTCAAATCAATGAACCTCTCCCAGCCTTCTCCTTGTTTGCTAAGACACCAGGGTTCCACGCTCTTGAGAGCTTGGCTAGCTCTAGGACTGCTCTTGAGTGGGACTACTCCTACCCACAATTCAGCCTTTCATCCTTGCACCAAGTGTGTCACTTCCCCTCTCCAAAAGTCAGTGGTCACTAGTGATTGTTACTGGGTGGAACTTAATTTTTCAGACTTCCATAAATGTTAACACCTGCTCACGCCAACCAGGTTTATTTTGAAATAAACAATTTGAAACTCTGTAATTAAAATGCATTACTTTGCAATCCCAGACAGCAATCTGCATTCCTGACATTTCCTAAGCCTACAGCAACACTTTAAAAGTTTTCCTGTGCTAGACTATCCACTTGGACGACCTTTGATTTGTTTTGTTTTATTTTGGTTTGGTTTGGTTTGGTTTGGTTTGGTTTGGTTTGGTTTGTTTGTGATATAGGGAATATGTAGTCTTGATCAGTACAAATAAGCATCTTAAAGTAATTGCTTAAATTTAAAATTAAGCAAAACACTTTGACCTTAAATGTAACTAATTTGCTTTAAAAGATGGTTTTCCTTTATTTTTATTTTTTAACTGATAAGTAAATACACATGTTTCTAGAGTACTATATGATACTTATAATCTGTGCATTGCATAATTTCAAGTCCAAGTGTAAAAATGACTTTTACCAATTTTTTTTGTTATGAAAGCATTCAAATACAGCTGGAGCAATGCGTCAATGGGTAAGAGCACTTGACGCTCTTTCAGAGAATGGGAGTCCAGTTCCCAGAAATGATGTTAGGCAGTTCAAACTGCCTGTGACTCAGTTCCAGGGGATCCAACACCCTTTTCTAGCCTCCACTGGAATCCACACCCAGACATGCACACTCACAAACACATACACACACATAAACACACAAACATCAAAATAAATTCAAAAAATAAGAAAGCATTCAAATTATCTTCTTCTAGTGTTTTACTTTTCAAATATACAACACATTTTTATAATCAATAGTCACTCTGTGATGCAAAAGAACATTAAAATGTATTTATCCTTCCTGAGTGATTTAGTTACATTTACTAACCTTCTGACATCACTTTCTCTCCTCATTCAACTCCCAACACTTTAGGAACCACTTTCCTCTCCTCAGCTTCTGAGATGAACTACTTTATATTCCACATGTGTGTAAAATCACACGGTAATTGTTTTTCTGTCTAACTTATCTCACCTAACACAGTGACTTCCAACATCAGGCTAACATCAGCACCAAAGGGGCTGCATCATTCCAAGAAAAACAGAACAGTTATTTAGAACAGACCCATAAGGAATATTGTTTTGGGGGGGTGCACATGTCTGTCTGTCTCTGTCTCTGTCTCTGTCTCTCTCTCTCTCTCTCTCTGTGTGTGTTTTATATGTATATGTGTGCATTGTATGTGTGTGTGAGAGTGTGTGTGTGTATGTGTGTGTGTGCAATGTATATCTCTGTGTATTCTTGTCCGTGTGTATATGAAGCTCCACGTGTGTGGAGAGGCAGAAGTCAATGTCAGGTGTTTCCTCAATCACTCCCACCTTATTTTTGAGACAGAGTCTCCCACTGAACCTGGAGCTCACACTGGCTAGACTAACAGGCCATTGAGTCCCCAGGATCCCTTGCTCTAGGGCTACAGGTACACACTGCCACACTCAGCATTTTATATGGGTTCTAGGATCCCAAATGCATCTTTTCTTGCTTGTATGGCACACACTGTGGCAACTGAGCAGATCACACCTTCCATTTCTACACCCTTTGCCAATGGCACACCTCCTGGGTGCTGGTAATAACTTAGCTCATTCTGCTACAGAAATAATCCTCCAACCAAGGCAACCCTGCTTTTCATAGGCCTGTGAGCCCCCTCCCTACTTACTCCGACTTCTCAGGAGACCTCTATGTACAGCCCCATTTGGTGACCAGCATTCTAAGTAGCTACTGGCTCTCCCCACCTGCAATAAAACTGAATAGGTTCATTTCTACCAGCATTCTTCAGCCCACTGATTCAGCCACACTATTCAGCCAGCCCCATTCTGGTCCATGCTGATTCCAATTCTCTCTTGACATTTCATGTTTCTCTCGCTCTGACATCTCTGGCTTTGTCCAGGATATAATCAATAGTTATCTGAAATTTGAAGACTTATGTACAAATTTTGTACAACATTGGGACTGGAGAGACTGCTGGAGAGTCAAAGTATTTGTTTTGTAAAACCTCACTCACTGTAAAAGAAAGTTCTACTTAATATAAAGATACTAAGCAGAGAACATCATATTGTTTTAAATCAAACTTAATATTCCCATAGAACATCTTTCTGTATAATCAAACCTCATCCTCTGGCACAAATCCAAAGCTTAAAATATTCAAATGACGTATGAAATATAAACATTTGCATCTATTAATTTTAAATATACATACCCCACAAATTCTGCCCAATTTTACAAATAATTTGAAGCAAAACTAGTCATGGTTGCATTTACCTGTAATCCTAGCACTTGAAAGGGAGAAGCAAAGGGTCAGGAGCTTGTCAAGGTCATCCTCAGCTATGCAGCAAGTTCAAGTTCAGCTTACCCTATATGAACCATTGTCCCTCTAAAAATGACAAGAGCAATAGTAATCATTTGAATTGATATATAGAATCAACATATGTAAAACAAGATATGTAAAATAGGTATAAAACCATGATCACTGGTCATTTGAAAATCTGAGGGGGAACCTTGAACTAGTTGTCATGAATCTGTAATACATATGCTTTCTGTAAATGAGTACTGAACTCAGCTTTGAGTTTATGTCAGACAATTAAAAGTAGATGCGTAGTTGTTGCTTTTGCTCTTTTGGGGGAACCTGTCACGCAGCTCCCAAATAAATCACACACAGAGGCTTATTCTTAATTACAAAGGCCTTAGCTTGGCTTCTTTCTTGCCAGCTTTTCTTAAATTATCCCATCTATCTTTTGCCTCTGGGCTTTTACCTTTTTCTATTTTTATATACTTTCATTTCTTGCTTGTTATGTAGCTGGGTGGCTGGTCCCTTACATCCTCCTCTTCTTCTCTCTTGCTCTTTCTTCTGCTCCTCCCAGATTTCTCCTTCTATTTATTCTCTCTGCCTGCAAGCCCCACCTACCCTTTCTCCTGCTTCACTATTGGCCATTCAGCTCTCTATTAGACCAATCAGGTGTTTTAGGCAGGCAAAGTAACACAGCTTCAAAGAGTAAAACAAATGCAACATAAAAGAATACAACAGATCTTTGCATCATTAAAGCAAATGTCTCACAGTATAAACAAATGTAACATATCTGAAAATAATATTCTACAACATAGATAAGTGTTAGATTATACCAATTTTATTATTCAAAGAAAAGGAAGGAGGAAGAGGAAGAAAAGGGGAAGAACTCATACTTGCAAAGGCTGAGTACTCCTGGACATACTGACTCCTTGTCCTCATGCAGGAAGCACCAATTCCCTGTCCTAGTTTGTTTCCATTTCTGGGATATACACCAGGACTAAAAGCAAATGGAGAGGAAAGGATTTATTCTATTTTACAGATTGCAGTCAGTTATCAAGGAAATCCAAGGCAGGAACTCAGGGCAAGAACCGAGAGCAAGGAACTGAATTAGAGGCTATGAAGGGGTGCTGCTAGCTGACTTGCTCCCCATGGCATGCTAAGCTAGTTCTCTTATCCAGCCCAGGCCCACCTGCCTAGGGATGACACTGCCTACAGTGAACTGAGCCATCTAACATCAATCCGCAATCAGAAAAATACCCCACAGATGTAGCTGGAGAGTTTTCTCTCCAGGTCCCGCTAAGCTTCGGCAGTCTGACAGCCCACTTATAAAATAAACACACAGTCACTTATATTATTTAAACTGTTTGGCCTAATGGCTCAGGCTTCTAGCTATCTAGTTCTTACATCTTAAATTAACCCATTTCTATAAATCTATACCTTGCCACATAGCTCATGGCTTACCAGCATCTTCACATGCTGCCTGTCGTGGCGGCGGCTGGCAGTGTCTCCCTCCGCCTTCCTGTTCTCTCCTTTCTCCTATACTTCCTGCCTGGCCACTGGCCAATCAGTGTTTTATTTATTGACCAATCAGAGCAACACATTTGACATACAGACCATCCCACAGCACACAGATACATCCACAGAGCAGGCTAATGGAGATAGCTCTTCAATTGAGGCTGCTTCTCCCTAGGTGTGTCAAGTTGACAACTGAGATTAGCCATGGGGGTCCTGTAATGACCAAGATGTTTTTTAACTTCAGTTCAAAACTCTGAAGCATGACTCATTAACTGTGATGGAGGTACAGCCTAATCCATACCTAGGTAAGCCATAAAGACAGAATTGCCTGTTTGCTAATTATATTTCAATGCTGCCAAACATTAGAAACTACATACTTGTGGTGGTAATCTAATTGTACTGAAATGTGATTTTGATTGTATGTTAATAAATAAAGTTGCCCGGGGGTCAGAGCTATTAGAGCCATAGCAAGAGTGTGGCGGTGGTGGCACACGCCTTTAATCCCATAGATCTCTGTGTGTTCAGGGATACAGCCAGCATTGGAGACATGCCTTTAAGACCTAGGGGGCTGTACATTCAGACAGTGACGAGGCAGTCACGTGTTTGGGTTTACAACCAATGAGAAGGCAGAACAAAATACTATAAATAGATGAACAGACAGGAAATAGGTCTCTTTTGGGAAGCTGGGACACCGCAGGCGGAAGGGTGAGATTTTAGCTCTGAGCTCTGACCTCTCGGCTTTCTCTTTTACATTGTTTCTGTGTTTCTTATTTAATAAGACGGTTGGTTACATCAACACATACTTGTCTATTATGGTATTTACTGCATGTGGGTGTAAATTAATGGAGTGAATTCAGTAATGTTCTTGTTGTCTCAATAATTTGAATTAAACACTAGGCATGTTTCCTGCCCCCTTTTTCTCACAAATTGTTCATATTAAAGACTATGAAATTTCTTAGTAGAAGGAACAAAATCATTAGTTTTTAAAATAGTCTGTGAATAGAAACTGGATAAAATTTATTCCCAAAGAAATCATAATTGAAAATATTGTGTTTTATATATAATATAATTATAATATTACATATTACATTATTATTACATATTACATATTATATCTATAATTCTATGAAGCAAGACTAAACTCAATGCACTGTTGGTCTAGCACATAACAGATGTTTGATATTCGCTTGCCTTAAAAACTAAAGTTCCCGAGACAGGCCCGGCGGCAGAGACAAGCAGACGCAGGTAGGCCTGTGGCGGGGGCCCGTGGAGGTAGACGGGCCCAGCGGCGGCAGCCGACAGGGATATTCAGACCCAGCGGCAGCCGGCAGAGACATTCAGGCCCAGTGGCGGTCCACAGAGGTAGACAGGCCCGGCGGCGGAGACAAGCAGACGCAGGTAGGCCTGTGGCGGCGGCCTGTGGAGGTAGACGGACCCAGCGGCAGCCCGCTGATGTAGACGTGCCCGGCGGCAGCGGCCGACAGAGACATTCAGGCCCGGTGGCGGCCCCCAGAGGCAGACAGAACCAGCGGCAGCTGACAGGGACCACAGGCCCGGCGGAGGACCGCAGAGGTAAACAGGCCCAGGGACGGAGACAAGCAGACGCAGCTTGGAACAGGGACGCCCCTAACCCCAACAACTGGGGAAGAAGCTATCTCCGTGGGTCAGAACCAGAACGAATCTGAACACTCCATCTGAGGACAACCCAGGGCTCAGCTGCTGATCCTGTGAAACCCAACAACTTGGAGGTGTTGGTGAGAATACCCTGCTCAGCTGAAACCCATCTGGGAGAGGATTCAGATGCCTACAGTTTAAAGTCTGAAGAAACAAGATCAGCTGAGGAGTTGACAAATGAACAAAAAGTGACCTGAGAACACAGAAGAAGGCGCTACCCAGACACCAAACCAGATCACCAGAATCATAAGTATATAATTCACCGATCGAAATCAGCTGCCCCTGAAGAAATAGCCCAATAGCACCAATTTAACCAAGAACCACTACTAAACCAAGACTAAAAATTAGAACAAGAGAGGCACTCTCAGACACAGACACCACCTGCACCTCACAGAGGAAGAGATGAGTAGACGCCAGTGCAAAAATACAGGCAACAACATAAAGACCTATATGGCAACATCAGAACCTAGTGAGTCTACACCTGCAAGACCTAAACATACCATGACAGAAGAAGCAGAAGAAATCAACCCTAAAAATGACATTAAGAAGATGATAGAGGCCCTTAAAGAAGAAATAAAACATTCCCTCAATGAGGAAATAAAAACTTTCCTTAAAGAGGAATTGAAAAACTACCTTAAAGAGGAAATAAAAACTTTCCTTAAAGAGGAAATAAAAAACTCCCTTAAAGAGGAAATAAAAACTTCCCTTAAAGAGGAAATGAAAAACTCCATTAAAGAGGAAATAAAAAACTCCCTTAAAGAAATGGAAGAAAAAATGAACAAAAAATGGGAAGAAATCAAAGAAAGCCAAGAAAAAGCAATTAAACAGATGAAAGAAACATTCCAAGATCTGAAAAATGAATTTGAGACAATAAAGAAAACACATGCTGAGGGAATGCTGGAAATAGAAATCCTGACAAAACGAACAGGAACTACAGAAACAAGCATAACCAACCGATTGCAAGAGATGGAACAGAGAATCTCTGACACTGAAGACACGATAGAGAAAATAGATTCGTCAGTCAAAGAAAACAATAAAGACAAAAAAGTCCTAACACAAAACGTCCAGGAAATTTGGGACACCATGAAAAGACCAAACCTAAGAATAATAGGGATAGAAGAAGGAGAAGAATACCAATTCAAAGGCACAGAAAATATATTCAACAAAATCATAGAAGAAAACTTTCCTAACCTAAAGAAAGAAATACCTATGAAGATACAAGAAGCTTACAGAACACCGAATAGGCTGGATCCAAAAAAAAAGTCCCCTCGCCACATAATAATCAAAACACTAAACACACAGAATAAAGAAAAAATATTAAGAGCTGCAAAGGAAAAGGACCAAGTAACATATAAAGGCAAACCCATCAGAATAACACCAGACTACTCAATAGAGACTATGAAAGATAGAAGATCATGGACAAACCTCATGCAGACACTAAGAGACCATGGATGCCAACCCAGACTATTATACCCAGCAAAACTCTTAATCACCATAGGCGGAGTAAACAAAATATTCCAGGATAAAACCAGATTTAATCAATACCTGTCCACAAACCCAGCCCTACAGAAAGCACTAGAAGGGAAAATTCAACCCAAAGAAGCTAAACACATCCATGAAAAATCAAGCAATAGATAATCCTACACCAACATACACCACAGAAGGACAACACAACACAACCAAAAAAATAACAGGAATTAACAATCACTGGTCATTAATATCCATCAATATCAATGGTCTCAACTCACCTATAAAAAGACACAGGCTAACAGAATGGATTAGAAAACAGGACCCATCCATATGCTGCATACAAGAAACACACCTTAACTCCAAAGACAGACACTACCTCCGAGTAAAGGGCTGGGAAAAGGTTTTCCAAGCAAATGGACCTAAGAAACAAGCTGGTGTAGCTATCCTAATATCTAATAAAATAGACTTCAAACTAAAATCAATCAAAAGAGACCAGGATGGACATTACATATTCATCACAGGAAAAATCCACCAAGATGAAGTCTCGATTCTAAACATTTATGCTCCAAATACAAAAGCACCCACATTCATAAAAGAAACACTACTAAAGTTTAAAACGCACATCAAACCCCACACATTAGTAGTGGGAGACTTTAACACACCACTCTCACCAAAAGATAGATCTACCAGACTGAAACTTAACAAAGAAATAAAGGACCTAACAGATGTTATGACTCAAATGGACCTAACAGATATCTACAGAATATTCCATCCTAACACAAAAGAATATACCTTCTTCTCAGCACCCCATGGAACCTTCTCAAAAATTGACCACATGCTTGGACACAAAACAAATCTCAACAGATACAAAAAAATTGGAATAACCTCCTGTATCTTATCAGACCACCATGCCTTAAAGTTAGAACTCAATAACAACAAAAATTATAGAAAACCCACAAACTCATGGAAACTGAATAATACCCACCTGAAACATCAATGGGTCAAGGAAGAAATAAAGACAGAAATTAAAGAGTTCCTAGAATTCAATGAAAATGAAAGTACAACATACCCAAACTTATGGGACACTATGAAAGCAGTGCTAAGAGGAAAATTCATAGCTCTAAATGCACACATAAAGAAGATGGAGCAATCCCATACCAATGAATTAACAGCACAACTGAAAGCTCTAGAACAAAAAGAAACAAACTCACGCAGGAGAAATAGACGCCAGGAAATAATCAAATTGAGGGCTGAAATCAACGAAATAGAAAACAAGAGAACAATACAAAAAATCAATGAAACAAAGAGTTGGTTCTTTGAAAAACTCAACAAGATAGACAAACCCCTAGCCAAATTAATCAAAAAGCAAAGAGAGAACACCCAAATTCACAAACTCAGAAATGAAAAGGGAGACATAACAACAGACAATGAGGAAATCCAGAGAATCATCAGATCATACTTCAAAAACTCCACAAAAATGGAAAACCAGGAAGAAATGGACAATTTTCTGGATAAATACCAAATACCAAAATTAAATCAAGACCAGATAAACCATTTAAATAGACCAATAACCCCTAAAGAAATAGAAACAGTCATCAAAAGTCTCCCAACTAAAAAAAGCCCAGGACCAGATGGTTTTAGTGCAGAATTCTACCAGACTTTCAAAGAAGAACTAATACCAATCCTCTTCAAAGTGTTCCACACAATAGAAACAGAAGGAACACTACCAAACTCTTTTTATGAGGCTACAATTACCCTGATACCCAAACCACACAAAGATGCAACAAAGAAAGAGAACTACAGACCAATCTCCCTCATGAACATTGATGCAAAAATACTCAACAAAATATTGGCAAACCGAATCCAAGAATACATCAAAACAATCATCCATCACGACCAAGTAGGATTCATCCCAGGGATGCAAGGATGGTTCAACATACGGAAATCAGTCAATGTAATACACCATATAAACAAAATGAAAGAAAAAAACCACATGATCATCTCCCTAGATGCTGAAAAAGCCTTTGACAAAATCCAACACCCCTTCATGATAAAGGTCTTAGAAAGAATAGGAATACAAGGAACATTTCTAAACATAATAAAAGCAATTTATAGCAAGCCAACAGCAAACATCAAATTAAATGGAGAGAAACTCAAAGCGATACCACTAAATTCAGGAACAAGACAAGGCTGTCCACTCTCCCCATATTTATTCAATATAGTACTAGAAGTTCTAGCTAGAGCAATAAGACAACAAAAGGAGATCAAAGGGATACAAATTGGCAAGGAAGCGGGCGTTGGTGGCGCACGCCTTTAATCCCAGCACTTGGGAGGCAGAGGCAGGCGGATCTCTGTGAGTTCGAGGCCAGCCTGGGCTACCAAGTGAGCTCCAGGAAAGGCGCAAAGCTACACAGAGAAACCCTGTCTCGAAAAAAAAAAAAAAGAGGCAAGGAAGAAGTCAAACTTTCACTATTTGCAGATGATATGATAGTATACATAAGTGACCCCAAAAACTCTACCAGGGAACTTCTACAGCTGATAAACTCCTTCAGTAAAGTGGCAGAATACAAGATCAACTCAAAAAAATCAGTAGCCCTCCTATACACAAATGATAAAAGGGCTGAGAAAGAAGTCAGAGAAACATCACCCTTTACAATAGCCACTAATAATATAAAATACCTTGGGATAACACTAACTAAACAAGTGAAAGACCTTTTTGATAAGAACTTTAAATCTCTAAAGAAAGAAATTGAAGAAGATATCAGAAAATGGAAGGATCTCCCATGCTCATGGATAGGCAGGATTAACATAGTAAAAATGGCAATCTTACCAAAAGCAATCTACAGATTCAATGCACTCCCCATCAAAATCCCAACACAATTCTTCACAGACTTGGAAAGAAAAATACTCAACTTTATATGGAAAAACAAAAGACCCAGGATAGCTAAAAGAATCCTATACGATAAAGCAACCCTTGGAGGCATCACCATCCCGGACCTCAAACTCTACTATAGAGCTATAGTAATAAAAACAGCTTGGTACTGGTATAAAAACCGACATACGGACCAATGGAATCGAATTGAAGACCCTGACATTAATCCATGCACATATGAACACCTGGTTTTTGACAAAGGAGCCAAAACTATACAATGGAACAAAGAAAGTATCTTCAACAAATGGTGCTGGCATAACTGGATGTCAATATGTAAAAGATTACAAATAGATCCATATCTGTCACCATGCACAAAACTCAAGTCCAAGTGGATCAAAGACCTAAACATAAATCCAGTTACACTAAACTTAATAGAAAAGAAGATAGGAAGCACTCTTGAACGCATTGGCACTGGAGACCATTTCCTAAATAAAACACCGACAGCACAAACCCTGAGCACAACCATTAATAAATGGGACCTCTCAAAACTGAGAAGCTTTTGCAGGGCAAAAGACACAGTCAATAAGACAAAAAGACACCCAACAGATTGGGAAAAGATCTTCACCAACCCCACATCTGACAGAGGATTGATCTCCACAATATATAAAGAACTCAAGAAACTAGACATCAAAGCACTGAACAGTCCAATTAAAAAATGGGCTAAAGAGCTAAACAGAGAATTCACAAAACAAGAACTACAAATGGCTGAAAGACATTTAAAGAAATGCTCAACATCCTTAATCATCAGAGAAATGCAAATCAAAACGACTCTGAGATACCACCTTACACCTGTTAGAATGGCTAAGATCAAAAACACCAATGACAACCAATGTTGGAGAGGATGTGGAGCAAAGGGAACACTCCTCCACTGTTGGTGGGAATGTAAACTTGTACAACCACTGTGGAAATCAGTATGGCGGTTTCTCAGAAAATTAGGAATCGAACTACCTCAAGACCCAGCCATCCCACTCTTGGGCATATACCCAAAGAATGCTGATACATACCATAAAGATACATGCTCAGCTATGTTCATAGCAGCACTATTTGTAATAGCCAGAACCTGGAAACAACCTAGATGCCCATCAACAGAAGAATGGATGAAAAAAATGTGGTACATATACACAATGGAGTACTACTCAGCAGAGAAAAACAATGAAAGCATGAAATTTGCAGGCAAATGGATGGAACTAGAAAAAATCATCCTGAGTGAGGTAACCCAAACCCAGAAAGACAGTTATGGTATGTACTCACTCATTGGTGGATTCTAGATATAAAATGAATAATCAGACCACAACCCATAGAACCATAGAGGCCATATATATAGCATGGAGGTCCCTAGGATGACTGTGGCATATAATCAATTTCAGTTTTACTCAATTATTGAAAAAAAATAGCCAAATGAATGGAAACACATGAACTATGAACCAAAGGCTGAGGGGCTCCCAGCTGGATCAGGCCCTCTGAATAGGTGAGACAGTTGATTGGCTTGATCAGTTTGGGAGGCATCTAGGCAGTGGGACCAAGTCCTGTGCTCATTCCATGAGTTGGCTGTTTGAAACCAGGAACTTATGCAGGGACACTTGGCTTAGTCTGGGAGGAAGGGACTGGACCTCCCTGGACTGAGTCTACCAAGTTGATCACAGTCCTCGGGGGAGGACTTGTCCTGGAGGAGGTGGGAATGGAGGGTGGGCTGGGGGTAAGGGGAGGGCGTGGGAGGGGGGAGAATAGGGGAACCCATGGCTGATATGTAGAACTGAATGGTATTGTAAAATAAAAAATATATATCACAAAAAAAAAAAACTAAAGTTCCCATTGAGTGGGTCTAGTACTATAAGACCCAAATACCATATGTAGAAGACCCCATGATGTGCAGCCATGTGGCAAGATAGTAGAGTTGTCCTCTGGTTGACACTTTAAGGCTCTGATTCACACACCCCAGAAGGTTTAGGTAATCCATCACCAGCTTACTTGTGGCTACAGACTGGGGACTACCCATAAAGTTGGTAAGCAGTCCCTACCAAAAATTATTTTCCTTCACTGTTATTTCCCAGTTCCTTCCCTTTGGTGATCATTCATTTGTAAGACAGATCAGCACACCTAAGCAAGGCCAACAGCTCCTCATGTCAAAATTTGGTTAGATATAGGGGAGTCCTGGAGCTTTGGTTCCTAAAGTCAAACTCTACGCTATAGGAACTTGTAGTAATGAGAAACTCCTCGTTGTGGCTGCTCATCCCACTCCTGGCAACCTCTCACTGGCAGAACGTGTGTGTGTGTGTGTGTGTGTGTGTGTGTGTGTGTGTGTGTGTGTGTGTGTACATGTTGCATGTGTGCACACACAACAGCCACACATCTGTAGGGGTCAGAAGGACAATCTCCCTCTACAATGTAGGTCCTAGGGATCAAACTCAGATAATTACATCTTTACCTGTTGAGCCATCTTGCCAGCCCTTGACAGATCGATTTTTAAAAAGCCATGACCTACTCCCTGAGAGCTTCCACCTGCCAGTCAAATTCCACCCCTTGAGGCTGTATGAGTACTGTCTTTCACACATCCAGTGAGTCTTAAGATGTCTGAAAGCCAGTATTATATCACACAACAGTTACTGTATTTCCTGCTTAATAACTGTTTTTGGTATATGTAATTTTACTAGGTTAAAGTTAAAACCTTCCTTTTGTTTAGACAGAAAAGGGGAAGTGATGGGGGAATGTCTTTCTGTATGCTGTGAATATGTTGCTTTGATTGGTTGATAAATAAAGCTGTTTGGCCTATGGCAAGGCAGCTTAGAGCCAGGCAGGAAATTCAAACAGACAGGAAGAGAAAGGAGAGGCAAGGCAGACACTGCTAGCTGCTGCCAGGAGAAGCAAGATGTAAAATACCAGTAAGTCACAAGCCATATGGCAAAGTATGAGTTATAGAAATGGGTTAAATTAAGATATAAGAGATAGCTAACAAGAAGCCTGCCATGGCCATAGTTTAAAAATAATATAAACCTGTGTGTGTTTATTTGGCTCTGAGCATCTGTGGGTGAGGGAGATTTGTCCTGATCATGGACCAGGCAGGACACAGGAAAACTTCCAGCTATAAGTTACCTTCCTCAAGTTACAAAAGCCTTTAACTTCAGTCTGATTTCCACAGCAGGGAATCCCCTTCCTCATCTTGGTTTCTTTCATCAGGTACCTCATTCTTCTTCAAATATAATAGCCAAGAGATGGCGCTCACCTCTGGGCTGCGTGTGTTTATATCCTTCCACTCACCTATCATACTTCTACTTGCAACTAAAGTACATGGTTTCCCTACTGGTACTCTTAGGGAATTTATGGTACTTGGTGCTAATGAAAATCATCCCCCAAAAGCTAGTGAGGCAGAGTTACTTCTCTATTCCTGCACCTCAAAACATCTTTTAACCAAGAGAAGAACTTGACATTTACTCGTACAACACTTAATCATTCTCACCTGCTCAAACTGTCACTCTATTTTCAGTGATCCAGCATGGTCATCTATCTAGTCCTCTTTTTTATGACTGATATCAAGAGGAGGAAACTCACTTAAGATGCCCTTATGATTGGGTTTCATGAATAGATACAATGCTTCTGTTATAAAATATGCTTTCCACATTCTTCCTCCTTTCTGAAAGTTTATTACATATGGCTGGGAAGAACCAAATGTTAAATACACCATGATCCTCCTGAATAGTCATAATATAAACTCTTCTTTAGCCTTTGAAATTCCAAACTAAAATGAGCCATCACTATATTAACCTCATTCTGACAAAATAATGAAAACCTGCTGTGATTTGGATGTGAAATGTCCCCCACAGGCACGGCATGTGTTTAAACACTTGGTCCCCAACTGGTGATGCTGTGTGAAAGGTTATAGAACCCTTAGGAGGTAGAGCTTCACTCAAGGAAATGGGTCTCTTAGGGGCAGGCCTTGAGGACACTCCACTTCCTGAAATTCTGTGTTTCCTGTCTGCAGAAGAAATGTGACCAGAATCTCCATACTCCCGTCACCATGCCTTCCCTGCCATAAAGGTCTGTATCTGTTATGGAATATTCCTTTACTCTGTGTAAAGAAGTGTCACCATGATTGGTTTAATAAAGAACTGAATGGCCATTAGCTAAGAAGGTAGAGGTTTGGCAGGACTTCTGGGGACAGAGAGAGCTCTGGGAAGAAGAAAGGTGGAGTCACCAGCTGGATGCAGAGGGAACGAGACATACAGTGGAAGAGGTAAAAGCCACAAGTCATGTGGTAGCATGTAGCTGAATAGAGATGGGTTGATTTAAGTTATAAGAGCTAAGGGGAAAAGTCTAAGCTATAGGCTGAGCTTTTATAATTAATAATAAGTTTCCATGTCATTTTGTGTGTGTGTGTGAACTGGCAGCCCAAAGAAAAATCCATCTACACATGTCACCTCAAACCAAAACAAACTCTTCCTCCTTAAGTCATTTCATGTCAGGTGTTAGTTATAGAAGAACATAACTAAAGCGCCCGGTACATCCTAAAGCCACCATAACACTCTAGAGCCACTGGAGGACCTCAGAAGTACTCATTTCTACTTATCATCATACAGTAAACCAGAGCCAAGGAGATACCATTTGCATGTTGTCTCCCCACCCTCATGACATTTGATGGCAGCTTACACTTACATCTGAAGTCTCTAAAGTAATTCCATTTTAGTGTGTGTGTGTGTGTGTGTGTGTGTGTGTGTGTGTGTGTCACACACAAGTGGTGATCAGAAGACGACTTGTGGGAATCGGTTATCTCTTTCCACCCTCCCACCCTGTGGGTCCTGGGGGTTAAACTCAGGTCATTGAGCTCTGCAGCAAGTGTCTTTACTCAGAGCCGGCCCAGCCAACCACTTTCTGAATGCTCCAACGAACACCCTTTGACCTTTACATGAAAAGCACTCTGTGGCCCAATAAGCTTAAGAAACTAAGAACACTCATTTAGCTTTGGTTTAAAAAAAAAAAAATACAGCAATCTGCCTACAGCTGATCCAGCATTTCCTGACTCCTATATCCCTCCACATGACAACCCCAACATGCATTAGAACACAGTGGGACAAACATGACTTTTCTTCTTACCCTACAACAATTATTCCTCTAAGCTTTAGTCAATTTCACATTTCCCTCCACTCAATGGACTTCCAAACATCTGAAGAAACCTCGATAGTTCCCGCAGAATTTCCCAGGGGCTGGCTGCATATCAGCCAACCATTCTTTTCTAAAGGAAAATGGACAGAAAGATGTAAGAAGAGGAAATACTGACTGGGAATCCCAGTAGCTTTAAAGGCACTGAAGATCTTTAATTCCGTGGAGCTTTCTGGCACAGTCATTGAGATCCAGGTGTGATGTCACAGCAAAGTGATGTCTTCAGCAACCCACAACTGAAAGGAGAGAGTGTGGAGGCAGGCAGCAGTCAGTCTGCAAACTGGTCATTCCTCTGGAGGAGCCAGTTTTGGAGGAAGCACCTCCCTTCCCTGAAGACGCAGACAAAGAAAAGGGGTCCTGAGCCTACTCATATCCTGATGACTATTTCTAAGGTTGCCTAAAGGAAGAGGAATGTTCCAGAGGGTGAACTGGTCAGCTCTAAAAGCCTTTTTCTCAGTGTTGATGAGGAGCTCTGACAGACATGGTGGAAGGAACGTGCTTTTCTCACAGAACGGCATCTAAGGAGAAATTTCTGCCTGGGTCCTCTTCAGTCATTGTAGAACTATGCCCTCGGGACGCCGATAAAAGGAATTTTCCCTCACACCACAGGCAGCCTTGCTGCTCTTTCCACCAGGTGCCGAGCAAAAGAAAATAACAGGAGCTTTACAAACGAGCCTGTTTGGAAGGACTCTAACTCAGAGCTCAGGTTGGCTGTGCTCGGAGATCTGCGAGGGTCTGCACCAACCTCTCACTAGGTTTGTTCTGGGGGTAGCACCTCGAAACACTTCCTTCAGGGTGAGTGATAGTCAAATTCCAGAAATAATTATGCATCTACAGAAAGGATCCTTCCATTCAAGATCAAGAAGAATTCTTGGTGAAGGGCTAGGAAGCAACAGTACATCAGCCGGAGTTCTTTTAGCTTTTACCCTGAAGCAAACCAAACAAAATTAAATATTTAATGAATTCTCAGTCTGAGTCCAACCAATGCAAGCAGAAAAATGACAAGAAGGCTTTTAAACTTAATCCTTAACCCTGGGTCCCTCACCCAGGGATACTGCTAATGGTGTGTGACAAGTGATGTGAGCAGGGGCTGACTTATGGGTGACTCCGAGCTCATGCATCCTTAAAGCTGCACCAGTGTCAAATACATTTCAGCCCATCTCAACGCTGTGGCTGCATGAGCATTGAGGAATGCAGGGGGTAGGTGAGATTCACGCTGCACACTGTCACTCAAAGAAGGAATGAGTTTTTACATGTTGCGTTTTTGGAGCAACAAAAACAAAACAAAACAAAACAAATAAAGCAAGCAAAACATAAACACAAAACCTGCAGTACCGTACAGGATCCCAACAGGGAGAAAAGAAAGGCAACACCTCTGGTGTTAATGGCCCACTTGTACAAATCCTCACCATGCATTAATGGAATAGTTTCTCCCAAAGATCTCCTGGCCAGCACCCCAACACAAAGCAATCTCACAGCGAGTTGGACCATACGGCCTGTGGTACTCACTGCCCTGCCCTAAGACAGTGATGGTTTAGCATGAGTCCTTCCCAGCCCTCATCCCATCCCTCCATCTCCTCACTTGCTCTGCCATCCCACATCCCAGCCCTGCTGCTCATCCACAGCTCCCTGCCTGGACCACTTCCTAGGTGACACTCATACCCAAGCCTCTAAGCCTTTTGTCCTCCTATTACCCTACTTTCAACCCATTCTCTGGGGAACTACTCATGGAGCAAAACTCTCTTCTGAGCAATAAGCATTTCCATGGAGATTTTCCTGGCTCTGTTGGGCTAAACTGCTTCCTTCCTTGGGCTCCTAGGGTACCTTCCCTCTTAATAGTAAATATTAATAAATTAAGATTACTAAGCACTTGCTACTTAGTGGGCATAGTTCTAAGTACTTTCACTCATTTCATTTTCCTTACAACCCACCAGGCTAGTGCTATTGTTACCCCATTTTACAAGTGAGAAAACCAAGTCATCTTGGGATGGAGCGGGGAAGGGTCCAGGGCTGCTTGGCCAAGAGGTTCACTGAGGTAAGAGTCAACTGAAGGAAGACCTCGTCAGACATTGTGAGGTCTTCCCAAAATCAGGGAAATAATGAGACTCATAAACTCAAGCAAACCAATGAAATGAGACTTCCCAAGTCCCCCATATCAAAAGGCAAGTACAGATGTCAGGAGCTGGTCTGAAAGAAAGGATAATAGAAGCTGGGATGAGGCTGACTCTCAGAGCAGAGACACTTTCTATTCACCCTGTGTCCTGGTTGATGAGTTCAGGAGAGTTCTCTTCCTCTGGAGGATTATTTCAATATCTGCTGATGCCTATTCCAGAAAATTAGAGTCCCCCTTTCTGGTCAGGTAGGTCAAGCCTTGAGGGAGTCCTGACTGAGATGGACATGTTTCCAACCATGTACAAGTCAAAAGTAATGAACTCAGGCTGAGGATTCTGCTTGTTTGGAAAGTATGGGCTACTCTCTCATCACACATACATCTGTTCACTTGTTATTTGCTCGGAATTTGTTTCCTGTTTTGGGTCAAATTCACTGAAATCCACTAGTTCTAGGGCCTGGTTGTATTTTATCTGCTTGTAGGTGAAGGGGCAAGTTTTCAGATACCTGCCCAAGTCCTCTATCAACTTTGTTGACAGTGAGCAATGGTCTCTGCTGTTCACATTCTTTGGTGCCAATTAAATTCATGTCACCTTCCTTAATTGGTAATGATATGTGTTTTCCAGGGCAACTCCCACTAACATGAGCAGAATCACAGGTTTTCTTGAAAAACTGTTATGGGACTTTATGCATATTAACTTATTTAACACTATATGACAGATGTATTCTAGGAGAAGGTGGCTTCATGGGTGAATTGCTGGCCTTGAAAGCACAGGATCTGAGTTTAATCCTTAGAGACCATATTGGGGGCGGGGGTGTGGGGAAGTAGGCATGATGCCCTTGTGTGTGATGCCAGAGCTGGGGAGACTGGATTTCTAGGACACCACATCCATCTCTTAGACTTGGGGAGTTCTTGGCCAGTGAGAGACCTTGTCTCAAAATATAAGGTGGAGGGTGGTTAAGGAAGATCCCTTCAGGTCTCCACAGGCACAGGAACACACAAACACACCTGCACATGACCATATGTGAAACGCATGTACATATACATACAAGTAACAAGAGAAACAAACAAACAGAAAAGACTGGCCATGTAACTCGGTTGCCAATCGAGTATCAGGTCCTTGGTTTCACCGCAGCACCGAAAGGAAATGTATTCCGATTCTCTTTTACAGTGAGGAATCTGAAGCACAGAGTTGTTCGCAAATTATCAAGTTCACACATTTAAAAAGCACAACTACAGACTGTTACCAAGCCTGACTGGACCCGGCAGTGGAATCCACTGAACACCCTGAGTGCCAAGCTGCCTTTCCTAGCCTCCGTGTGGGCAGGGTGAATCGTGTGGTCACAGGGCTGGAAGCAGAACAAATTATAAGCCCAAGACAACTGTGTGTGTGTGTGTGTGTGTGTGTGTGTGTGTGTGTGTGTGTGTGTGTGTGTGTGTGTCTCCAGAGCTGAGGAACTTAAGAGTGGCACCTGAAAGCCATGAGTTAGGGTGATATGGTCTCAACATAGAGAGACAGGATCCATGAGACACTGTATGATAAAGTTTCATTATTTTAAGCCTCTGACACCTGTAAAGTAGACATTTTGTCAAAAAAAAATTAATAAAAAGCAGAATCAAAATAAAACCAACTCTCCTATTTAAAAACTGACACAGCCTAGAATAGAATCACTTAGACCTGAACAAATTGGAAGATGAAAGTATATGGGGAATGATTATAAAATGTCTACTGGGACAATGGTGATGTGAGGGTGTCCCTCTGGGTGACGTATAAATCGAGAGTGCCTTGAAGACCAGTTGGTCCCTTGAACATATTAATTGCTCAACAAGAGTTTGCAGTATGCCTGACTGCAGAGTCCTCCCAATCTTCCCCTACAGAAGCACGGTGGGAACATTAGTTCATGGCATATTTTTGGTTTGTAGTTGAATGGCTCTGATTTCTTCCTCAATGGTCACACAGCATGCTCCCCATGTGTAACCTCACTCCATAAGGATGCACTCATCTCATGTCAATCACAATGGATGGGTGCAGAGGCAGGAGGGTTGAGAGATCAAAGTTAGCTTGGGATACATGGGGAAACTGCCTCACATAAGCAACTACATGAATGTAGCATGAACTGGCTCTTTCTAGGATAAGATACAGGTCATGGGTCACTTCCTTCTGGACAGTAGAAAATGCAGTAGCTGAGGCTGCTGTGAGTGCCTCAGACAAGACAATAGAGAAATGGTCATTTCTGTTGGGCACAGGCTAAGACTCAGAGCAGTGCGTCTGAAATTCACCCTGCAGTGAAAAGTCTGGAAGACACCAGGGAAACTCAACCTTGTCTCTGTTCTGGTTGGCTTTCTGTCAACTTGAGAAAAGCTAGAGCTGTTTGAGAAGAGGGTCCTCAATTGAAACAATGCCCCTAGCACATCCACCAGTGAGCAAGCCTGTAGAGCATTTTCTTGACATGGGAGGGTCTGGCCCATTGTGGGTGGTGACAGCCCCCAACCCCTGGGGCAGGTAGTCCTGAGCTGTATAGGAAGCAGGTTGTACAAGTCCTGAGAAGCAAACAGTAAGGACACTTTTCCTTTGTCCCTGATTCAGTTCCTGCCTCCAGGTTCCAGCCTTGAGTCCCTGCCCTGACTTCCCTCAGAGATGGAGTGTGTCCTTAGAGTTTTAAACTGAAATAAAACTTCTCCCCAAGTTGCTTTTGGTTATGGTATTTTATAGCCATAATAGAAACCCTAACTAAGACACTGTCCTAAGCCCAAAAACTTTTAAAGTACTTGAATTCCCCTCCACTTAAATATTGGTAAATAAGTAGGAAATCTAGAGGATCAACCTGGGAGATGCTTCCGTGGAAGATAACAGAGAAGCTGTCAGAGTTCCGGCATCATGTCAAGGACACAAGGAGCCTAGAGTCTGTACATGAGACTAAAACAGAAACAATATACCTTGCAGGTTGTCTCAGTTAGGGTTTCTATTGCTGTGAAGAGACTCCCATGACTACAACAACTCTTATAAAGGAAACCGTTCAATTGGGGCTGGCTTACAGTTTCAGAGGTTTAGTCCATTATCATCATAGTGAGAAGCACAGCAGCATGCAGGCAGACGTGGTGCTAGAAAGGTAGCTGAGAGTTCTACATCCGGATCTGAAGGCAGCAGGAAGAGACTGTGAGCCATTAGACCTGGCTTGAGCTTCTGAGACCTCAAAGCCTGTCCCCTGTGACACACTTCCTCCAACAAAGCCACACCTGTGCCAACAATATCACACCTCCTAGTAGTGCCTCTCCCTATGAGCCTATGGGGGCCATTTTCATTCAAACCACCCCATAGGTTAAGTGTTCTGTTTGTAGTTAAAACAGTTAAGAATAAGTTCCTGTTTGTCCTGTGCAGGTTAAGGTTTCTGTGTAGTTAAAGAATAAGTTCCAGCAATTTAAGGTTTCTGTTGGTAATTACAAATATGTTCTTGTTTCTCAGATCTGATATAAACTGCAAAACATGTTTTTCAACCTGCACTAACTTGCGACCCCACTCACATGATGAGTATCCATACCCTAGTTCCTTCCCCTTCACCGTATCTTTCTAACAATGTATAACAGCCAAGTCTCTCACCCCTGTGAACACCTTATCTCTCCTACAAAAGGGACCTCAAGAGGCCAGCAGGGGCTGCTCTCTGAAATCCCAGTTCCCAAAATACAGCTTGCTTTAATTGGACAGTTGTGGATTTGGTCTTCTCTCCTCTCAATTCTAATAACATGTACTACACAAAGATGGGAAAATCCACATGTCAATAAAAATAAGTGTGGTGGATTAAACACAAAGCCATTAAAATCCACATGTGCCCATTGATGCTTGAACTAGCCAAGGTTCTCCAGACAGACATATGAAGAAGGGTTTGTGTAAAATCTCACATAATGATGGAATCTAAAGTTAATGGACATGTAATATCCCAGGAAACTAGCTGTGTGACTCCAGCCTAGAACCATAATGGGAATCCCAGCCCAAAGGTCCAATAATGAGAAGAATTGAGGACAAAAGCCAGAGACGATGAGTGCCATAGCTCACACTGAAGACAAAGGAAAAACTGGAAACAGCCTTTGTTAGTTTACATCATCCATAGATGAGATTAGTCACCAGCTCTGAAAAGGGAAATGTTTATTCCAGATGCCAATCAAATGCTGTCTCTACTAGAAGCCCTCACCCAGACACACGCAAAAACAACTCTGCCAGGAATCTGGGTGTCTTATCCCAGTACAATATAAGCAGGGTGGTGGAATCGTTATTGGTTGTTGGAAGATGATAAGAAACTAACTCAATGGGATATGTTGGCACACCTACAATTCCAACATTCTAACACTCAACTCAAATGGAAGCAGGAGGATCAAAATTTAAGATCATCCTCAGCTAGATAGTGAGTTCAAGGACAGCCTGGACTACATCAAAAGAAGAGTGGGAACCAATTCGTCATTCTGAAAACTTGTAAGTGATTAGGAAAGAATTAAATATCGGCCCTGCCTTCTACACAAACTATATCATTGTTTTTAGCAATGAAGTGATATTTTTTCTGATGGGAAGGAGGGAAATAGCGGGGGGGGGGGGGGGCAGCAAATGAGACGGCTCAGTGAGTAAGGTGCTTGCCACCAAGCCTGATGACCTGAATTATTCAATTCCTGGGGCCTGAATGGTGGAAAGAGAGAATTGACTCCTGAAAGTTGCCCTCTGATCTCCATATATGCAATGTGGCACATGTGTACCCACACAGAGACACACCACATATACTACACACACACACACACACACACACACACACACACACACACACCACATAAGCATATTTTTAAACATTTTAAAAAGCCTTTCATACACAAAATAAAAATACACTAAAGGCTGTATATTGTTGTTGTTTCTCTTGCAGAAGTGGGAAAGGTTGATGCAAACCAGCCAGGCAGTCCTGGGCAAGCCATGCAAGGATACCAGCTGCTCTAGACAAAGGGAGAAGGGTAGGCTAGACTGTCTTGTGTTTTGCTAGCCTGAATTCCAGACCCACCAAAACCTTCCAAGTGCAGGATCTGCTGGGCTGTCTTCCTGTTCCTGAAGGAAAGTCAGCTGCGGCGTCAGTCAGCACCTCCCTTTGGACCTTGCCGCATTCCCTACTAATGCCGCACCACCCAGGAGAGCTGCTTAAATCAGAGTCCTTCAGAACTTCTTTCAGTTGAGACCTCCAATCTTTAAATGGAAATATTTTTCCCAGGGGCCTTTGACACCCCTCAAATATAGCCACAAACGAACACATTTGCTCAACATCTTTATTAAATCTGCCCGGCTTCGATAACATGGTGTGATCTGGAAAGGTCTAAAAATTAGTTTTCTGTCCTAGTTAATAGAGAGTCCTGGCATACATTAGATGTAAATTGATATTTTTCCAAATTAGACTTCGATTTTTTAAATATGTTACACTCTCATGAAGCCAGGGAATCAGGTGTGGGAAAAGTCAATACAGGGCAGCTGAGCAAATCTGGTTCGGCCCTCCACTAACCACAGCCCCCCACAGGGGGGGGAGGTAATGGTTCAGCCCTCCACTAGCCACAGCCCTCCTCACAGGGGGGGGGGAGGTAATGGTTCAGCCCTCCACTAACCACAGCCCCCTCACGGGGGGGGGGGGGGGGGGAGGTAATGGTTCAGCCCTCCACTAACCACAGCCCCCCCCTCACAGGGGGTGGGAGGCAATGCTGCTCCCCTGCTTACTGTAGTAGTTTGAGTACAGTTTCAGTTTTAAAGGTTTCCACTAAGTTACTTATTAATTTAAAAGTCATTTATTTAAAAGGATATTAGGAATTCCAAGGTGCCTTGAGGCAACGTTACTATAAATTGTTCCTGCCCTGTAACTGTGCAGGAATCCCAGGTAATAAATCAATGCAGAACTAGCATGTTGAAGAATAGAGCATTTACAGGGAATGTTCTGCATATGGTGTGATCTTTGTGGACAGTCAAAAGCACACTTCTTCTTATGTGATTCTCAGCTGACTGTTTCTACTTGTGCGGCTCTCTCTTGTCTCCTAATTAACACCAAGGTAAAAGCTATCTTCACAGCCCATTTCACAGAAATGCCCCCTGTCACATGCTGAACTCTGAGAATGTCTTACCACGTGGGGCTAAATCTCAGAGCAGAGTTGGGGATTCTGCTCAGCAGGTAAGAGCAGGCACCTGCTGTGTAAGGCTAAGGACCAGAGCTTGAATCCAAACACCCATATTAAAAAGCCAGGTGTGGCTGGTCGAGGTGGCCTTTAATCCCAGCACCTCCCAGAGGCAGGTGGATCTCTGAGTCTGAGACCAGCCTAGTCTACAGAGCAAGTTCTAGGACAGCCAGCCAGGGCTACACATAGAAACCCTGTCTCAAAAGACCAAAAAAAAAGGCAGAAAATGAAAGGAGGGCCTGAAGTGGGGAAGAGATGCTGAACTGTGGGAGGGGAAAGTGGGCTGCACCTCGATTTCCAGCTCTCTGCACACAGATGCTTCTGAGACCATCCCTGTGCAATGCTTGCTCTGCCCTCCTTTACTTTAATTCTGCTGGACCCTGCAGTCAGGATGCCTCTGTCTCACATCTTAACTGTGTATAAGCTTGTATAGATTAAAAAACAAAGAGAGATTGGATCCCCAGAACCCATGTAGATGCCAAGGTATCAGACTGTGTTTCAACCTCAGCACTGAGGAGATAAAGAGAATAGGATCCCATGGATTCACTGGCCAGCTCCCTGAATCAGCAAGCTCCAGGTTCGGTGAGAGACCCTGCTTAAAAAAATAGGGTGAAGAGCAATTGAGGAAGACACCTGACTTTGACCTCTGACCTTCACATACTTGTGAGCACAAGTGCACATGCACCCAAGTACAAACACGCACACCATCAATGAGTCACACTACCAGATCAGATTCCTTAACCTTTTAGGCTAGAGTTAACTGTGTCTGACTTGAATGCTCAAGTTACAAATGAGATAATAAAGTTTTGAAAAGCTGTTTATAGGCATCACACCTACACTATTAATAGAATTTAAGAACTTGCCTTTTCAAATTGAAAAGCTACAGTAGAGGAAGTTAATGTGGTAACTGCAAAAGGTTGATCTATGTCTTGACCTTGAAGCTGAGCACAGCATGCCCTTCATTGAATAAATGGAGTCATCATAAAGTCATGTGAGTTAAGCTTTAGAGAAAAAATAGATTCACTCCTTTTCTACTTCTTCAATGTTTTTTTCTCTTCAGTGTTTTAAGTATTATTTATTCTTTATTCAGAGTTATGTAGTCACTGGAAATGAGAATTCAGAACCAGGAACTATGAGATGGAGCCCAAAGCTTTTGGATATTCATAATAACATAGAACTCCAATTCTGAAGGAAATCCAAGTTTAACTCCCCATGTTAGGGGTCAAGTGCTGTGGATATTGCTCTGTATGCTGTGAATGTGTTACTCTGATTGGTTAATGAATAAAATACTGACTGGCCTGTAGCTAGAGTTTTCCCGCCTTGCCCACAGTCAGGACAAATCTCTGTCACCCGCCAGTCCCACAGCCGCTCAGACCCAACCAAGCAAACACAGAGACTTATATTGCTTACAAACTGTATGGCCGTGGCAGGCCTCCTGTTAACTGTTCCTATATCTTAAAGTAACGCATTTCTACAAATCTATACCTTGCCCCGTGGCTTGTGGCTCACCAGCATCTTCACATGCTGCTTGTCCTGGCGGGTGGCTGGCAGCGTCTCCTTCTGCCTTCCTGCTCTTTTATTTCTCCTCTCTGTTAGTCCCGCCCATACCTCCTGCCTAGCCACGACCAATCAGGTTTTATTTATTGACCAATCAGAGCAACTTGACATACAGACCATCCCCCAGTACAGCCAAGTGCAGACCATCTCAGACACCTGCACTCAGGCCCATGGTCCTAATCATCCTCTATGCAAACCTGCTGGGTAACGCCACAAGGAACCCAAGAAGGGCTCCCACAGGACATACATTAACATCCCACAGCACTGGCCAGTAGCCAGGCAGGAAGTATAGGCAGGATAAGCAGAGAGGAGAATTCTGGGAAGAGGAAGGCAGAGTCAGGAGTCACCAGCCAGACACAAAGGAATCAAGATGTAAAGGCAGAACTGAGAAAAGGTACCAAGCCATGTGGCTAAACATAGATAAGAATTATGGGTTAGCTTAAATGTAAGAGCTAGTCAGTGGTAGGCCTGAGCTAATGACTGAGCAGTTTTAATTAATATAAGCTTTTGAGTAATTATTTCATAAGTAGCTGCGGGGTCTGTGGGGCTGGGCAGGACCAAAGAAAACTTCAGCTACAGTTATGTACATACATATTTACAAATATACACAAGGACTGAAGTGCCTCTCCTGAGGCATGGTGAGCTCCTGGCTCTGAACCTTTATCTTTCTACCACAGCACCCGGTCCCTTCAAACACAGGTGACACACTATCACCAGCATGCTTACACTCTGAAGTCCTAGGCTTCCTGGAATGGGGGGAAGTATAAGATAGCATTATCCTACAGAAAATCAGATCTTCCATTTTCTGTGAAATTGAGAGAACTCTTGAGCCTATGGGGTTCTTGGGTGCCAATAGCAAGAGGATCCTGATCACTCAAAAGGTAAAAAGTATGTCTGAAACTAATAGTTTACAGCTTCCTAAATCACCAGAAAATATGGAAATGCAGGGTAGTAGAAGAGTAAGGGATAAGCAATTTAGGCAGGAGCTAGGAGCAAAAGGGAAATCGGGTACAGAGCACGTGGGTGGCTCGCCTGTACTGCAGTCGCTGCACACCACTTTGGGGGGGGGGAGGAACTTGTGTCTAGCTTCTCAGCTTTATCCATGGAAGGTAGACTCTGTAAAGGACTTGCCCACATATGGAGAAGGGACTAGATCAAGGGACAAAACACAGCTAACCAAAGACAAAGGGAAAAAGGAGAACATAGACATAAGATAGCTGCACAGAGACATAGTAGATACACATAGGCAGATAGATATGGCTGCATGATGGTTGGTAGACAGATAGAAGACAGACAGACAGACAGACGATAGACAGGTGATAAATAATAGAATAGATGATGGATAATAGGTTGATACATAGAGGATTGATTATAGACAGGCAGATGATAGATAGATAGATAGATAGATAGATAGATAGATAGATAGATAGATAGATAGATAGATAGATAAACAATAGATAGATCTTGTTTCCAAAACAACTATTTTAGAAAGTTAAATGTATTTGTATCTGCAAAAATATATAACCAAAAATGATCACGGCACATTATCTTAACTAATATCAGTAATAGTGTGAAAGCCCGCACATATATACATACATATATGAGACTATTGATCTTATCCTTTGGACAATGAAAAAGACAAATCACATACACCTTTAAAATGTTTGCTGTTTTCTGAGTGTCTTACTCAGTAGCTTAAGCTGGCCTCAAGCACACAGTCCTCCTGCCTTAGCTTTCTGAATGCTGGGATTACTGACTCACCACTATGCCGAGACATATGGAGTCATTTCTACTAAACTAATAGTAGGACAAGCTCTTTACTCCTCTCTGTGACTTTGTACCAAACCACAAATGTTCTGATGCCTTCTGAGGAAGTATACGTGGATAGCTTCTCACCACACTCAATGAAACAAAATCCTTTAAGTGCTAATCTTACTTATGTAACTGTTCCATAAACACAAATATTTCTACTTTTACCTATAGTATGCACAACAAGTAAACTCTTTTCAATTCTTTTCTTTTTTAGGAAGTGACACAGTTCTGATGCAGAGCAGTTTGGCATCTCAAAACACCTTTTTTCCTCTTCCCAGTTCCCGTTTGCTTCCTGGTGAGCCTTATTGCTGTCAATATGTGGTTCCCTGTAGCTTCCTGCTGTCAGCCCATGGCTCCCTGTAGCTTCCTCTGCTCTTGCACCTGCTGGGTTAATTTATAATACTTAGATTTTTTTGGCAGGCTTTCCTTCCTTTCCCCTGAGATACCCAAGCCCTATAACCCTTAATTTTGCAAGCTGATTCTATGCTCAGCTACAATCTATAACTGGAGATAACCTCAGATTTAGACAGCTGGTCTGATGAGTAATTCTGAAGCTGGTGGCCCTAATTTGCTTTGCTACAGAACTTGTGTGGGGATATGTAGGGCATGTGTATAATCATGTGAGTTTAACAAAGAGGAAATGTCTACAGATATGGACCTGGTGTTACAAAGGCTGCAGGTTATACTTCAGCAGAGAAAGAACTTAGAGTACAACTAGAATGCCTTTGGCATCTCTTTGGGCAGGGATAAAGCTTCCTCTGGATATCGATGGCTTTCCTCATCACTGTGAGAAAATACTGGACAGAAGCAACTTCAAAGAAGGATTTATTTTGGCTCACAGTCTAGGAAGGGACAGTCCAACATAATGGGGAAGTCACAGCAGGGGGAGCAGGAGGTAGCTAGTCACAGTTGCATTCCCAATCAGGAAGCAGAAAGGGATGCTCAGTTATCACTTTCCTTTTCTCCTTTTTGTTCAGTCTGGAATCCTGCCCCATGGGTCTTGGCTCCTCAGTTAAACATCTCTGGAGACATTCTCATAGACAAGCCCAGAAGTGTGTCTCCTAGGTGATCCCAAATCCAGTCTAAACCACACCCTCTCTTCACAGGCTCCTAGCGCCCTGTCTGAAGTGCTTTGTTCACATGGAGTGTGTTCATGAACCCCTCGGCAGCTGAAGTCTGTGCACTTCTCAAGACACATTGCCTATTTGCTGAGGGATGAACAACTACATGGCTAACAACTATATGGAGTAGGAGACACAATCTTTAAAGTCAGCTGTGCATACTGCTGTCACCAAGTTCCAGATACCATGCTCAGATCACCATGGAAGCACGGACAAGCATGTCTACTACAAAGAACATATGGTGTCCATTAGATGTAAATATGCCCTTAGAGAATTTTCAGTCTACAAGAGTTTATTACTGGCTTTATTTGGGGAAAGTCTTCCTCAGAGAAGCTGGTTTTATAGAAATGAAAGCTGAGGTCCACACAGGACAGATGCTCATAATCACTCACTAGTAAGTGATGGAGCCAGAAGTCAGACTCAAATTTGTCTGAGCCCAACAGTTCTATTGCATTATGGGAAATTGACCTTTTCATCTGTTTACTCCTGATACAAACCACCAGCCTGTTTTAGGGCTGC
Organism: Peromyscus maniculatus bairdii; assembly: GCF_049852395.1. Taxonomy (NCBI): domain Eukaryota; kingdom Metazoa; phylum Chordata; class Mammalia; order Rodentia; family Cricetidae; genus Peromyscus; species Peromyscus maniculatus. Next base: position 8,207,035 of record NC_134857.1, on the reverse strand, counting down.
CAAAAGCAATGGCCAGAAACTTGGTGGCTTGAAACAATAGAAATTAATTCTCTCAACAGTTCTAGAGACCAAAAGTCTCAAAGAAGCTAGCTGCTAGCAGGTTGATCCTGGGATACAGGAAGATGTGCCCCAGGCCTAGTCCCCAGCTCTGAGTGGGTGTCAGCAATCTGTGGTGCTCCTTGGCTGGGAGATGTACCATTCCAATCTTCCTCCATCCTTTCAGGACCTTCCTCTTCATGTTTCTCCCCTGTGTCCATAATTTAAATCATCTTCTCCTTTATCTTAAAAAGACATTAGTCATGAAGCTTAGGGTAATTCAGATGATTTAATCTCTAGAATGATAACTATACCTGCAAAGACACCATTTCCAAACATGATCCTTTTCACACGTACCAGAAGTGGTGATGTTAATCCTGAGATTCTCCAGAGAAAAAAACAGTTCCACAATTTTGAGCCAAACTTGAAAAAAGCTTAATTAAGTACTGACCAGAAAAATAGACTCTAGCCAGGTCCACCCTGGGTTCCCAGTGAGTGGCCATAAGACACATTTTGCAGGGGCTTAAAAAGTCAAAACCCATAATTCATGGTTTTTCTCATCAGGTCCAGTCAGAGGCAAACATATATCCTGACATGTTTCGTGCCTGTGAACCTCCCAGCCTACATGTGATCAAGCACGTCCAACATAGTTGGCTCAAACAAGTTTGTTCAGGGAAGTAAAACCATGTGACTTGTTATTTCCCAAGAACTACAACTCCCAGTATTCCAGGACGTTACTTTGTCCTTGGGCATGTAGGACCTGCAGATTAACTTTGGCTCTTACAATGACTTAGCCTCATCTTTTGGGAACAAGGGCAATGCCTTTGATTAGCTCTATCACACTTTGTTTACAAGTCCATCTTTCATTTCCAACTAGGTCACTGATTCTCAACCTATGGGTTGTGACACTGTAGCATAAAATGACCTTTTCATGGGGGTCATCTAAGACCATCAAACAGCACAGATATTTACATTAAGATTCATAACAGTAGCAAAATTATGAAATTATGAATAGCAATGAAAATAATTTTATGGTTGGGGGTCACCACAACATGAGGAACTGTATTAAAGGGTCGCAGCATTTGGAAGATTGAGAAGCACTAATCTGGATCTTTTGGTGTGAATGTCTCACTATGAGCCAAGTTTGTAGAACTGAATGTGGACAGCCTTGAGCATCAGGCAACCTTCCAGAACACCAGGGGTAGGTAAGAACTTACCAAGACCCACATGGCTCCCCTTCCATTTAGCTCCCTGTTAAATTTCTTACTAGCCTGCTGATTTCTGGCTTACCAAAACCAGGGTTACAGTATCCATCCAACCACAGTGGCTTTCCTGTCTGTTCACGGTTTCTGATGGAAGTTTTGAGTTAAGGCTTTTTGTTGTTTTATTTTCCTCTCCAAATTAAGTCACCTGCTAGACTTCTGTCTCCTGTGACTGCCGAACTATCACACGGTGGAAGAGAGCCAGGGTGGTGCTGCAGAGACTCACACCGTTCCACCTAAGACTCAGCAGTTCTAAATATTCACACATTTGCTGTATGCCTATTGTCAGTTTCCAGATTTCTGAGGGGATTGCTTTTGATACCATTTTCCAACTGTATCACTGTCTTTTTAGAAGAGGATGTGCTATTCTCCCCACTCCCTCGTGGTTGTATTGTGTTCCCCAAAATATTGTGTACTCTAATAAATTTATCTGGGGTCAGAGAACAGACAGCCACTAGATACAAAGGCTAGAAAATGGTGGCACTCACACCTTTCATCCTAGCATTCCAGAGGCAGAAATCCCTCTGGATCTCTGTGAGTTCAAGGCCACATTGGAAATAGCCAAGCATGGTGACACATGCCTTTAATCCCAGAAAGCCAGCCTTTAATCCCAGGGAGTGGTGGTAGAAAGCAGAAAGATATATAAGGCGTGAGGACCAGAAACTAGAAGATTTTAGCTGGTTAAGCATTCAGGCTTTTGAGCAGCAATTCAGCTGAGAGCCATTGGGATGAGGACTCAGAAGCCTCCAGTCTGAGGAGACAAGACCAGCTGAGGATCCAGCAAGGTGAGATAGCTGTGGCTTGTTCTATCTCTCTGATCTACCAGCATGGACCCCAATAACTCGCCTCGGGTTTGATTTTATTAATAAGAACTTTTAAGATTCCTGCAACATCTGGCGCCCAACGTTGGTGGTATGAATTCATGAAAAAGCTGTTTGCCTGTAGCCTTGTGAGCCCCAGTCAGGCCCGAGCTACACTCGGCCGGTGGTGGTGGCGGTGGCGGCGCACGCCGGTAGAATTTACTGAAGAAGGCAGAGGCAGGAGGATCCCGAGTTTGAGGCCGGCCTAGGAGGCTTGGGAGAAGCTTTGGCCCGGAATGAACCACAAACAGTGGTGGGACCATGGAAGCAGTGGCTACTGCTCCACGTTGCCAGCTCCTTCTCATTGTGTTGGTGACTGCGATGCTGCTGCTACCAGGGACAAAGGGTTTACTGCTGCTGGTTCAGAGAAGAATTGCCAGGACCATCGTGTTACAAGAAAGCATCGGCAAAGGTCAGTTTGGAAAATTTTGGCAAGACAAATTTTGGTGGGGAGAAATTGTTGTGAAGATTTTTTGTTCTAGGGAAGAATGTTCATGGTTCCGAGAGACAGACATTTATCAGACTGTGATTGCTCCAAACCACAGAGGAGGCAAAAAAAAAAAAAAGTCTGCAGGAAACCATGACCATGCCTAACAGTGACTTTGAAATCTTCAAAAAGATGACAGGATCCTACAACGATGATTCCACATGGACTATGATAAAGCCATTAAGCCGATTAACACCATGGAAAAATCGACTTTGGACTACAAACTGGTCAGAACAATTTTGAGAGGACTAGTTGAGATGATCCAGCCTGACAGACTACTCAAACAAGGACTTGAAACAAGCCCTGAACTTTCCTATTATCCAGAGACTGGACAAACGATACAGGACTTGATGATTAACCCCAAAATTTTCTTTTCAAGACTCCCTAAAGATATCTTCACCCCTAGAAACAAAAATAAAAAGAGAAAATAGATATGAGATAGATCATCGAATCTACTCTGAGAAAAAAGATAAAGAAATAATAGGATAAATAGGTGGATCATTGAATCTACACTGAAGAAAAGGGGGAAGATATAAAAATGACAAAAGGTAGACTACTGAATGTATTATGAAAGAAAAAAGAATATGGATATGATAAGATAAAAAGGGAGATTATGGAATCTACTTTTAAAAAGGAACTACTTGTTTTAAATAAGATAAGTAATGAAAATTTTTTGGTCTGAGTTTATCAGATGTTACTGGACTGGACATTGTTAATATATATATAATGGAGTTTTCATCTGAATCTGTCAAATGTTAATGGACTAGACATCATTAATGTAATTTTTGGCTGTATATATTGTATATACTTATTGGATAGTTTTTCTTGTATTAGTTATAAGCTTTTTTAATTTTAGACAAAAAGAGAGGAAATGTGGTTGTATTGTGTTCCCCAAAATATTGTGTACTCTAATAAATTTATCTGGGGTCAGAGAACAGACAGCCACTAGATACAAAGGCTAGAAAATGGTGGCACTCACACCTTTAATCCTAGCATTCCAGAGACAGAAATCCCTCTGGATCTCTGTGAGTTCAAGGCCACATTGGAAATAGCCAAGCATGGTGACACATGCCTTTAATCCCAGAAAGCCAGCCTTTAATCCCAGGGAGTGGTGGTAGAAAGCAAAAAGATATATAAGGCGTGAGGACCAGAAACTAGAAGATTTTAGCTGGTTAAGCATTCAGGCTTTTGAGCAGCAATTCAGCTGAGAGCCATTGGGATGAGGACTCAGAAGCCTCCAGTCTGAGGAGACAAGACCAGCTGAGGATCCAGCAAGGTGAGATAGCTGTGGCTTGTTCTATCTCTCTGATCTACCAGCATGGACCCCAATAACTCGCCTCGGGTTTGATTTTATTAATAAGAACTTTTAAGATTCCTGCAACACTCCCTGGATTGTTTGTTTCAAAAGCCCCATTTCCTGGTTTCTAAATGTTAACTTTAAGATGAGCCACTGATACCTTCTCACCTGAAATGGTATTCTGCTAGGGTCCGCAAGAAGTCCCATAAAAAGACCACCAGTTACTATGCAATCAACAAGAGCATTTATTAAAAATTACCAACATGTTGGGGGCTAACCATCTGACAAAGTGGCAAATGGTGACCCTGAGAAAAGCCCACAGGCTCCTTTTATTTACAGCTGAAGGAATTCCTAAGGCAATGTGATCATTCTACCTAGGATTGGCTTACACAAGTGGCAATCTTACTAGTACTTTTCTAATTGGTTAGGGCTAGCAGGGGTGGGCTAAGGCTATAGCTTTTCCATTCTTGGGCAAGTCTGCACAAGTCCCAGGTTTGTCCTTATTTGGTTATCACCTGTGGTGGGGAGGGGTTTGACCCAGGCCTCATATGTGCAGCTCCCCTGGTTTCAAGAGGCAGGAACTGAGGCCTAGTTCTTAACTGAGTTATTAGGAGCTTGTCATGGTATTTGCCTGGTCTTCTCATTTCTCAAGTAACAGGGAAGCTTTCTGAGAATTTTGACCTTGAAGCTACTTTAACTTCCCCCTCCCTCCCACTTTTGAAGTACCCCCCCTTTGCCCACATGATTATATTAACTGAAAAGTTATCTTCCTTTAGATTCACAGAACCCAGAACATCTGGAGAGCCTTGTTAGCATCCCTCTTTCACCTTCACATCTGTTGAAAGGAACTACAGGAGGTCAAGGTCCACTGTGATGCTCCAGAGGAGCAAAGCAGGCACACACCCTAAATGATGAACCCACACAGCAAACAGCCTTTCTTCTGTCCTTCCTTAATTTCCCCATGGCCCCTCAATGCCATGGTTGAGCCCTTCATTCCTACCTTTAGTTTGGTGATGGGGCTGCTGGGTATGTGGGTGTCAGTCTCAATTCTGTTCATCTCCCGTGGAAGGAGGGGACCCCAGTGCCTCCAGAAATGCTCGTTCAGCACAGCGAGGGTGAGGCTAGGCAGAGAAGGGTTTACGCCACGTTGTCCCCACTTCAGACTTTCTTGTTTTCGACTCTTTCTTAGTATCTTGGTAATGAAAGAAAAAGAGGAGAATTGACTAAACCTATATTTGTAGAGATAAAAGCAAGAGTTCAAGTGCATATATTAAATATCCATCAAGATGTAAATTACTGTAGCAATTGAAGATTATTCTGTGCATAGAGAAAAACTCCCCTATTATTGTTGCTCGTAGGCCACACTGATTCGCTTTAAATATTTATGAAGATTTTTTTTTTACACTTCATCAATATATGAAACTATCATTATGAAAAGTTTTCATAGCTCTTCTTTCTCTGACTGGGAAAATACTCCTGTTTGTGATACAGCCTCTGTTACAGCTGACTTCATTGCTACTAAGGAACAGCGTGAGTCGATCTATTTTCCCTCTTTTCTTCTACCTGTACACTCCCCCTGTAATATGCATTATATTGCAAATTGTCATGAGCATTTAAGCTCACCAGGAAGCTGGCTTTGGAAGCAGGGTAAGGCCTCCCTCACCCCATTTCAGATTTAAGCAGGGCTGTTTCTAAGTGTCTTCTGGGGTCCCTTGTCCAGTGATGGGCTGCCTTCCTCGCTTTGAAATGAGAAAAGAAGCACCCAAGAGTGTTAAAAACATTGTGTACCAGAGAAAAGCTAAAGGAGGACCGCCTTCCCCCAGATCACTCTTGTTTAGCCATGGTATAAAAATGCCTGTGGTGGGAACAGAGCCGGAAGGTCACCCTGGAGAGGCTCTGGGATGAGAACTCCCGCGTGGCTGCGTCTTCCCCAGTGGGTTGATGAAGGGAGTTTTAAGCCCACTTCATCGGTGATGTTTCCTTCATTCTCCCAATCAGGCCCCTTGAGTCCTCCCTGCCGGATGTGGCAAGCAGCAGATTTGGTGAGGTTTTATTATGTGTCATCCTGATGTTTGTTCTCTTTCTTTCTCTTACCATATGGGTAATAAACTCAGTCATTTGAAACTGAAAGTACAACTGCCATAGATGACTCTCTGGACTGTACTGGACCCCCCACAAACACAACTAATGTGAAGGTCTAGACTTGACTTTACAGGCTCCATCTTAGGGAAAGGGCCACCATCTCAGACCACCTGCTGTACTCAGTTCTAGGAAGGACCTCAGGAATGTGCCATGACAACTCGAACAGACACAGAGCAGTATGCTCCTGCAGACATCCTGTCTGAGTTTTATGGCCCTTGAAGGTATCTAGATAATCCTGCTGAGCAGTCCAGACAATCCTGTTCAGCAGGTTGGGGGTTGGGGTTCCACGCCAAAAGTCTAACCCAATAGTTTCAAAAACTCACCTTGCCCCATATCCCTTCTACCCAGTCCCAAGTTGCTAATTCCCAGCTTGTCGTTTTTTCCTTATAAAAACTCTCTACACCTGGGCTCATGGCCACCGCCACATTTCCTTCCATCTGCCATGCGGTGGCCCAGGTTGAACCTGAATAAAAGGACCCTTGTGTGCTTGCATCGGAAACCGGCTCCTTGGTGGTCTCTGGGGGTTTCGCAAAACGAGTACAACACTACAAGATACCATTTCCTTCAGAGACTGCCAACTGGCAATGCCTGACTTTTTAAGATGACTCTAAGTCTTGTTACATCTTTAAAAATGTTTATCTAAAAATTAAAAGTACATATGTTTCAGCTGGGCAGTGGTGGCACACGCCTTAAATCCCAATACTTAGAAGGCAAAGACAGAAGGATCTCTGTGAGTTTGAGGCCAGCCTGGTCTACAAAGCAAGTTCCCAGACAGCCAGAGCTGTTGCACAGAGAAACCCTGCCTTTTTAAAGGTACATATATTTCATATAAAATATTAATACCTTCCTTTATATGAGAAAAAACCTGAAGACATTAAATCTAATAGTGACAACCACGTTAGACAGGGCAAGAAATGGAATACATTACACTTCCTGTGTGTCCTAATGTCTGTCTGACACTGAGATTGAATTCCACCACCATCAATTTGCTTTCTTTTTCTTTTTATCGAGGATAAATATTTTTCTGTAGAAATGTCTTTATTAGAAAGTGGGAAGTGGGCCAACAAGAGGGCTCGGTGAGTAAAGATGCCTTGTGGGAAAACCTGACAGCTGGAGCTCCATCTCTGGGACCCCGTGGTGGAAGACAGCCCACTCCTGCAAGCCCTCTGACCTCCACACTTCCCCTGTAGCCCATGCACACCCACACGCAAACACACAAAAATAAATAAATGATAACTTTTTAATGGAATGAAAACAGAAACTCAGCCTATCCTTTCCTACTATTCACGAATGTTAGCTAGCCTTCCCTCTCATTAATGCTACCTGTCTGGCTCCTGCAGGGACTTAGGAAACAGTACCTCAAATCATAGTACTTCAGAAGGCTGGTTATGAACTAAAGAAAGCCTCACAACCAAGAGCTTTCTTATTTTCTCCCATCCTTTTGTCTCTCCCTCATTCTCTCTCCAAAAGCACAGAAGAAAATCCCCTGCTGTGGTGGTTTGCATGAGATGTCCCACATAGCCTTGGGCATTTGAACTCTTGGTCTCTGTCTTAGTTGCTGCTCTATTGTGTGAAAAGACACCATGGCCAAGGCAATTTATGAAGAAAGCCTTTAATTGGGGGCTTGCTTACAGTTTCCGAGTTTAAGGGTTAGTCTGTGGTCATCATAGCAGGGAGCATGGCGGCAGACGGGTTCGGCACTGGAGCAGCAGCTGAGGACTCACACCTGATCCACTGGAAGCCAGCAGAGAGAGAGAGAAGAAAGACTTGGCTTGGTGTGCACTTGTGAAACCTCAAATCCCACCCTCAGTGGCACACCCCCTCCAACAGGGCTGTACCTCTTAGTGCTTCCCAAACAGTTCCACTAACTAGAGACCAAGAATTCAAGCATGTGAGTCTAGGGAACCCATCCTAACTCAAAGCACCACAGTCCTCAGTTGGTAGCATTATTTGGGGAGGCTTAGGAGGCGTGGCATTACTGGGGGCAGGAAGTTTGTCACTGGGGGCAAGCTTTGAAGTTTCAAATGCCTTGCACCATTCCCAATGTTCTCTCTCTCTCTCTCTCTCTCTCTCTCTCTCTCTCTCTCTCTCTCTCTCTCTCTCTCTCTCTCTCTCTCGTCACCTTCCTGCTTCTGCTGCCCTGCCTTCACTCCATCCAGCATAGACTCCAACCCTCTGGAACCACACACCCAAATAAACTCTTGCTTCTGTAAGTTGCCTTGGTCATGGTGTTTTATCATAGTAACAGAAAAGTCATTGAGATACCCATGAATGATGACTTACTGTGACTATTAACTCAAGAAAGATTTTGTTCTAGACTTAAGTCTTAACTGAGCAGAAAAGTACTATGTCCACCCTGTGACATCTTTCTGCTGAACCAGATAAGGGACAAAAATGGGAATTTCAGCAGCTCTCCAAAGACTTCTAGGAACTGGATACCAACTTCTTTCCACCCTAAATAGACCCAAGCACCTGGCTGACACTGCCCTTAATGTCTCAGCCTAAAGAAATCAACTTCTTTAAATCTTGTTCTTTACTTTTGCTTTGTGGGTGCAAATCTCTGCTTCCAGCAACTGCAGCCTCAGTTTCCACCCAATACTTTACATAACTAGAGTGAGTTCTTCCAGAAGTAATTGTTGTGAACCTGTTCTCAGAATCTCATCAAACAGGAAATTTAATGTAAGTTAAACAAAGCTAGAACTGATGCTAGATCCAGAGCCCAGAAAGACATTGTCATGGGCTGTTGTCTACTCTTTGGGACCACACATGTCCCTTGAAATTCCTACATTCTCAATCTAAATTGCTATGATTCCCATTTTCCTCTCCTCATGGATAGAGCACACCTAAATCATTATGTTATCAGGGTCTCTTTTTCCTGGGGTGTCTTGTGCTCATAATAACCTTGTGTGCAATTTCCCATGTTCATCTACTGTCAGTTTATATCAGCATCTAATTATAAAATCCTCAGAAGAAGAGGAAAGCAGGTTGGCAAGGTGGCAGAGTAGGTAAAAACACTTGCCACACAACCTTAATGACCTGAGTTCAGTCTCCAGAACACATGCAAAAAACCCAGACACAGTGGCTTGATAAACACAGCTCTAACACTGCTGTGGTGAGATGTGGAGGTGTGAGAGTTTAGCAATACTGTCACAGTACAGCAGCAAATACAAGAGAGACCCTGCCTCAAACACAAGAGGAAAGCAGAGAATCGACTCTCAAAACGTTGCTCTCTGACATCCACACAAATGCCATGCTATGTGTCGGCACATGCACACAGACACACACACACACACACACACACACACACACACACACACACGAGGAGAGACAGACAGACAGACAGACAGACAGACAGAAATAAAATTAATAAAAGCAAATCTTTAAAAAAGGAGGGGGGAGTTCTTTTCACCCCGACCATTCAAACAGTATTTGAATTGGTGTCTGATTTTCCCCCTAGATTAGAGTCAAATAATTTGGGTTTTTTTAAGGCATTGTTATTATTGTTGTTGTTGTTTTTAGGTTTGAGACAGGTGTCACTATGTGAATTCTGAGTTCATGGACAAAACAGAGATAATAATAACACCCACTTTATAAGGTTATATGAGCCTTAAGTAAGTGCACAGCATAGAGTTTGTATAGAGAAACCCATTTGGGCTTTTCCCATGCTTTTCAGGAGAGAGAGATGCTGGAATGCTTGCAAGTTCCTAGGTGACAGGAATGCCTTTTGCTATCATAATTAGCCCCTTTTAATAACACTTGAGCTTACTCCAATGAAGTGACACACAGTAAAACTCTAGACAACTTGTTGGCAGGACCATCAGCAGGAATACCAAGTGATCAGAGGCTGGAAACTGCACACACACACACACACACACACACACACACACACACACACACACACACACCTCTCCAGGAAATAAATAGAAGCTGATGAACTCAGGATTTAATGAGTTTACAGGATGCTGAACACCAGAGGTACTATGAGGGTAGAAAGTCCTTTACCCTGTTCATCCCTTGGTTGTATAGCAATGTTCTCTCTAATGAGACATTCTACCTTGGAGGGAGGCTGCTAAGACTCAAGAAATATACAACTCAAAAGTCCCTGTAACTCCCCGAGGCTTACAAGATTCACTGGGCTCTTCCCTCTCTGAGGTTATATAAGAACTGCTCATAAGAGATTTCCTGGGCTGCCATGCTGCCTGAAGGTCATTCAGAGAACTCCAGGGATGCAAGCTTTTATGAGTCTTCACCGGTGCTACAGTGGGCTTCTGGTGATGCAGCTGTCTCTCAGTCATCCGTGCTCCTACAAGAAACTCCTCAGCCATTCTACTGAGCACCTCTGTTCACCAAGTTGGACTTCAGTAGAACTGTGTCTTTCGTCTTTCATCAGTGCCCATCTGGGGAAAATAGACATCTATTCATATCCCCCCTCTTTCATCTAGCTATTCACCAGTCTATCTATCATCTCTGCTTCTGTCTCTCTCTTTCTCTCTCTCACTCACTCGCTTGCTCACTCGCTTTGTGCATATGTGTGTGTGTGCACATGAGTGAAGGCACTCACACATGCATATGTGCAGGTGGACATGTGTGCACATGCATGTGAAGACCAGAGGGCCATCTCAGGTGTTCTTCCTCGGGAACTATTCACCTTGTTTATTGAGACAGGGCTTCTCATTGGCCTGAGGCTCACTGATCCAGCTAGGCTAGCTGGATAATAAGCGCTAGGGAACCTCCTGTTTCTGCCTCATGGGCTCCAGGATTATAAGTGCATGATACCACATGAGGCTTTATACATGGATCCTGGAGATTAAACTTGATTCCCTGTGCTTGCAAAGAAAGCATTTTATTGACTGAGCCATCTTTCCAACCATGAGTCATATCATATCATTTATAACAAAGTATAACAGCAATAATGATAGTGCCTCTGTGTCTTATGCCATCTAATTTTAGGTTATCTCTATTTCACAAATTTCTCTTTGTACAGTTGTCCTTGGGACTGGAAAGAGTTGGGTCAGTAGTTAAGAATACTTGTTGCTCTTGCAGAGCACCTGGTTTTGATTTCCAATACCCACATGGTGGCTCACTACCATCTACAAGTCCAGTTCCAGGGGTTCCAGGGCCTTTTCTGACCTCCACAGGCACAAGGTATGCACATGGTGTACAGACTTGCATGGAGGCAAAACACTCATACACATAAAGAAAATAAATTAATTTTTAAAAGATTTTAAAAAAACAATATTCTTTCCTGCTGCCTCACCATTTACTCTGCACTGTAACTTAAAAATAAACAAAAACTCCCTTCATTCCGGGGAACACTAGCTGTTGGATTCATTGATTGCAGGAAAAGCAGACTCCCTAATTGCTAATCTTTTATCAGTTTCCAAAGCCTGGACTAGCTAATGATCTTCAGATAGCACTGAAGAGCAGACCAAGGACTCACTAGTCTTGTTCTTTAGTTAAAAGTGGGATAATGTTTAACTCATAAGAAAATGAGTTGATCTGAAGAATTACAGAAACTGGCTTCAGAGACAAAATCAACTGCTAACCCAAGGATGGAAAGAAGAGAAAGGTGACCACAGGCCCTGGCCAAGAAGACCCACCCTCTCCAGTCACATGATCTTTCACCCACAGAGCTCCTTTCCTCTCTATAAAAGCCCTTTTTGCTCCTGAGTTACTTAAGATAGTCTTTGTTTAGGGGACAATGACCTTCTCCTAAGGGCAGCCCTTAAATAGACACACTTTCCTTCCTACAACTCTACGGCCTAAATATGGGCTCTGAAGTGGTGAGCCCACCACCGCTGTGTCTGGTAAAGACAGGAAGTGGGGCTGGTGAGATAGCTCAGTGGTTAAGAGTGCTGTGCAACCATAAAGACCTCAGTTTCATTCTGAAATGATCCATGAGAGATAGTGGTTGACACCCACGCTGATTAAGCCAGTTAAAAGTTTGAAGACTCTTCCTGGCCATGAAGTGAAGATGTCCAATGTCTACCTCTGATGACATATCTGATGATGTCATCTGACGACATAGGCCCATTTCTCCTCTGATTAGGGCCATAGTACTCAAGGCAGCAGTCTCTGTCACCCTCATTCCTACCACCTTTGGAACTAGGAGAGGGGAAGCCCTAGTACCACCAGTAGTCCTGAATAAGCATGTACAACTATACATAAAACTGAATTATTATACAGAAGCTTTGAGGTCATACAGCAGGTGAGGCCAGTGGCACAGGCAAACCAAGTCTCTGTGAGAGCAAAAATAAGCTTCTGTGTTAAGATGAACATAATACCAGAAGTGGTCTCACAGGCCTTTAATCCCAGCACTCAGGACGCAGAGACAGGCAGATCTCTGAGTTCCAGTTCAGCCTGATCTACAAAGCAAGTTCCAGAACAGCCAGAAAGAGGGAATATATAACCAAACAATACCTGGAGAGAGTCTTGGCCTGAGTGGCTCTGGTCCATTTCCCATCCTGGTCTGGAGCAGGCTTAGCGCAGGAGTGATGAATCCAGTTAGGGATCCCACAACCTTTGACTGCAGTTGGTGCTGTCAGGATGACAGTATGAGATCCTTTCCAGGCAAGTCAGTCCTTTCTGAAACTTCTCGATGCACATTTGGTTCCCAGGGTCAAAATGAATGATGGGGCACCAAGAAGGAAACCAGAAAGGTGTCTCAAACCCTACAGTGGACTGCAATGTGGACCTGTTGGAGAGAATAGAGATACTTTAAAAGAAACCAATTAGTAATTTTTTTTTTTTTTTTTTTTTTGGTTTTTCGAGACAGGGTTTCTCTGCGTAGCTTTGCGCCTTTCCTGGAGCTCACTTGGTAGCCCAGGCTGGCCTCGAACTCACAAAGATCCGCCTGCCTCTGCCTCCCGAGTGCTGGGATTAAAGGCGTGCGCCACCACGCCCGGCTCGAATTAGTAATTTTTTAATGATATGGTCACGTGAACAGGACAACCCACCTTGATGCCTTTATGTGTTAGTTTGCATAAGAATGGTCACCATGGGCTCATATATTTGAATGCTTAGTCACCAGAGGCACTATTTAAAAGGATTAGGAGGTGTGGCTTTGTTGGAGGAAATCTGTCACTGGGGGTGGGCTTTGATGTTTAAAAAGCTCATGCCAAACCCAGTGTCTTTCTCTCTCTCTGCCTATGGATCGAGATGTAGCATGCTGCCATGCTTCCCACCATGATATTAATGAACTAAACCCCCAAGACTATAACCAAACCCCCAATTAAATGCTTTCTTTCATAAGAAAAGACACGTTGGTCATGGTGTCTCTTCATAACAATAGAATGGTGACTAAGATACATTCAAAACATAATCTCATATGAAGTGAATCCTGCCTTGTTGGCAATAGCTCTTGCCTTGAGAAGGGCCAGCTATTAAAGGTTGGGCCAATTTTTACCAGTTTTAAAAATTATTTTAGAGAGGATTGACTGACTTAATAGTCCAGATCATGTATTTACATGCTCTGTCCACAGCTCTGAGGTCAGTAAGTGCAGCAGAGCTTCCAAGTTACATTTAAGACCTTACTGACCATTTGAGCTATGCATGAAGTAAAGGCAGGTCTATCATCTAATCCAATTGAAAGCGGAAGCCTGAACCTAGGAATAATCAATGTAATAGAGTATTGACCACTGTCAGAGTAGTCTCTCTAGATAGTAAAGGTTTCTACCTATCCTGAGAAAGTGTCCACAAACACTAACAGATACTTATACCCAACATGAGGAGGCCTCATCTCTGTGAAATCAACTTCCGATTCCTCACCAGGAACTAGTCCCCTCACACAAATGGTGAGGACTCATTTTGCCCCTTGACTTGATTGGAGTTGGTTGGTTGTGTGCAGGAGAGACATTTGGAGGTAGTCTGCCATCTCTCAGAGATGCAGAATCTAATTCCTGGAATATAATAACTCAGTTAGTCTGGTGGCACTCAAATGGGTAGTCTGGTGCAGTTAGCTCACCAAAGGGGCCTTGGGGAAGATAATTCTTGAGTCTGGCAAGATCTACCATTCAGTTGGACCTTATTTTGCATCCTGGGAGCAAGCCTTCTTCTCTTCTTCCTGGGAGTGGGTAGGTTGGGGAAGGAGCTGTGGATCAGAAAAAGCAATGAGAAAAACAGGAAGGGGTTCCACAGACACCCTATCTGCTGCTTGTCAGGCTGCCTGGTCTGCCCTCTGGTTTCCTTAGCTTCAGGTGTGCTGCTGTTTGATGCCCTTTGAATGACTAACAGCCACCTCCTTGGGGAAGCAGACCACTATCAGGAGAGTGAGAATTTTTTTTCTTCACTTTTAAGTTTTTTTCTTCAGCAGTCAATAGGTCTCTGTCTTTATAAATCATGGCATAGACATGAAGGACAGCAAAAGCACACCTGTTTCTGTATAAATGTTCACTCATTTGTCCTTTCCCAACATTAGGCTTGAGTAAGCACCATCAGCTCTGCCTTCTGGGCCAATCAATGTACCTGGTGGCAAAACTTGTGCCCAATGGTGGCCCATTGCGTAGTGACTGGTGCTCCAGCTCTCCTCACTCTGCTGATGACCACACTGTTTCTATTGTTAAACAGATCGGGCTCTGCCTCAGACAAGGGGGTGTCCTGGAGTTCTGGGCAATTGGCCTGAGAATGTCCAGCCAGTCCTCATCGTCATGGAGGGGGACCTCAGGGTTGTCATCAAGCATCGATGTCACAGGGTAGCGACTCTGTACAGCAGCTCAAGTGAGGTGGGGCTGATGAAACAACAGACTCTGATACTGAGTGACATGGGCATTTAGCATCCACTGGCCATGTGTCTATCTCAGGAGGGTTTTCACAGCACAGGAAGTCATTAAATTCAGGTTCTGGCCCAGGGTGAGTTTGTCTGCTTCCTGTCCCAAACCAGGAAGAAGGTTCCCACCCACCCTACCCACCCCCAAAGAATCTCCCTATCTCAAGGAGATCCCAAATCCCTTGGGCCTGTCTTCATTTACCTAGAACCAAAACTGAATTTAGTATAGATTTACTTCCTTGGAGTGTCAAAGGGATTCTATTTTGGTGTGGGGAACATGCAGGTTACTCCAGACCTCTCCAGACTCAGAGAGAGGAGTGAGGATCTGGAATATTTGTCAGGGAGCACCTCCCCTGCAAACTTCCCTGGCCAGGAAGGCCAAGAGTGAGGCTGAGTCCCACATGTGTAAGGGATCTCGCTGAGGCCTCCAATGAAATGATTCACATTAGATAATTATTGACAACCACGTTGATTAAGTCAATTAAAAGTTTTAAGTCCTTTCTATTGATGGCTAGACTAAGAGTGATCTTATGCCTCTGAAAAGTATCTTGGTGCCCAAACTCAGCAGTGCAGAGTTTTGTTGGTGGTGGTGGTTTGTATTTTGTTTGTTTGGTTTTTGTTTTGTTTTCTAGAAAAGGCTATTTTTTTTATTCAAGTAACTCAAATAGGAAACCAGAGGAGGAGCCCCAGGACAGGACAGGTACTGGCCACCCCTCCTGCACAGAACAATGGGAGAAGGTAGTCCTGCACCCTTTTCCCATCAAAACGGGCCCCTGCTCACTGCTGCAGCATCCGTGGGGCAGGGCCCCATCTTCTCTGGTGTGGGGTGGTTGGTAACCAGCCTGCTGTGCCCCAGACCCCCTTCCCCCTAGAGTGTCTTGGGGAGAATGCAGGCAGATCAGGAGGATGAACCTTTGGCGCTGGTAGCAGCAGTAATGGTGGGTGTCTAGGAATGAACACTGAGCAAAAAAAAAACAACACAACTCTCCAGAGGTAGTTTGTGAACAGAGGACAAGGTGGAACCAGGGGGACAGGGAGGAGCAAAAGGGGGGCACAAGGCTGGTTCCTTAGTGCCCCACTGGAGGAAGGGAAACAGCCCAGAGTAGGAATGGGGGAGGAGAGTTAGTGTCCCGGAGAATAGGACCGCACCATGGAGGTGGGTGGGGACTCCCAGCATCACTGCGTTGGGTCCCAGGTGAGAACAAGGTGGGTGGGGCCATCATGTCCTACTTCCTGTAGTTCAAGGTGCTTTAGCCAACCTATGCAGGGTCTAGGTCAGGTGGGAGAGGCAGAAGCGACTGAGAAACCCACCTGCGACAGTTTGGTGGGAAGGCGGCATGCTGGGATCTAAGCATACCTGCACCAACCACACTTACTGCTGCCAGGTCAGCCAGTGGGGCTTGTCAGCATTGAGATGGCTGCGACCCTTTAAGGCCAGGGAATGCTCCCAGGACCCTCTACAAGGAAGCCAGGAACAGCAGAGCAGAAGGGACCTGCAAGACAAAGAGACCCCCCCACCCCCCACCCCAAAGCAATGTCTCTAAGGCAGGTGCGCATCAGGACAGGCTGCGCCTAAATGAGAAGTTACCCCTGTCAGGAGAGGACAGGTATGTTGGGGAGGAGGGCTCAGGGACTGAGCCAAATCCTGCTCCTGTGGGAGCCACAGAGCCTGTAGCTGGTGCGGTCCTGTGCAATGGGGGTGGGAGGGGCCCGGAAGCGGGGCTTCCAGTCCCAGGGGAAAGCTGCTCCTTTGATGGCCAAGGAGCAGGTGGCACTGCGCATGGTCGCTGCTCTTCCTCTGAGGACTCCTGGGAAATGCCCTCCTCTTCCTTCTTCTCCAGTTTCTTGGGTCTGCACCTTGGTTTCCTCCCTGGAGCTGTGGTAGTTTTCCGCGTCTTGGCAGCACCCTTACTTTTGCTTCCCTTTGGTGGGTCCGGAGGTCTCCTCGGTGTTGGTACTCCACTGGGCTCCCTACCAGCGCCGTCCCGGGACTCACCGGAAGCCCTCGCTTTTCAGTCCCATCCTTCTCCTGCTTGGAGGCCAGAGGCCGCCTGAACTTTGAGCTGGACTCGCTCATCTCCCTTCACTACGGGACCGTAAGAGGGACTGGCGGTGATGGCCTTCTTCCTGGAGCCGCGCCAACACCAGAAATAGCCCCAACTCAGGAGTCCCAATTCAGTACAGAATGTTTAAAGGCAAAAACCACAAGGACCATAATTTACATCAAAGTTAAATGAGGGTCATAGTAACTTTGAAACATTTATTCCTGGTAGAGAATAACAATTATTTTAGACATAGCATGCCAGTTATTTTTTTAAAGACATATCTTTTTCAGTTGTTTTAGTTTACATTAATTATTTTAGTTAATACATCCAAGGCCATAGAAATCACAAATGTGTTGCCAAGGCAGACATGACTGCTATGGGGAGAGAGAGGGAGAGGGCTGGGAACTGTCTAAGCAAACACAAAATGGAGTCAAAGCAAAATGACATTTCCTGAGTCATTTCAACTCCAGCACCCATGTAACAAGCAGGGCATTTTCACACATGCCAACAATACACACACACACACACACACACACACACACACACACACACACGCATTGCCCAAGATAAAGGCAGGGTGGTCACTGAGGATTGCTGGCTGCCAGCCTAAGTGGGGAAAAAAAAGTGAACTCCAGGTTCAGAGAGATACTTTGCCTCAAAAATAAGAAATAAGGCAGAGTGACAAAGGCCATCTGATGTCCTCTTCTGGCCTTCACATGTGCATGTGCACACAGGTATGCACACCAGTACCTACGTGTATACATACAGTACACACAAATAATAAATAAGTGAGATATTTCCCTGAGCTTTATAAGATGTTCTAACAAATTATCGAACCAGAGAAAAGAGTATAGAAACCCCTGACTCATACGTGATTGGTTAGAAGAACGAAGGTCCCGGACTTAAGGCTGGCATTGGAACAGGGATGGTATTGTGGTAATGAGCCTTGAACCTGTGAGCTATTTGAGGACATGGTGTTAGAAAGGAATTGAATTAGGAGACACCCAGGTGATGTCTGCTTGGCATGTGTGGAGAAGCATCCATGTATCTGGCTACAAGTCCTCTTCACTGAAAGCATGGTAGGAGTCTGCTGGGTTGTATATCCCAGCCTGGACAGCGGTGAATTCTTTGTACATAGTTGCTGTTACCATGAAAAGAAAGCAATGGCTGCCAGCATTGCCCAGTGCTGGTGGGATTGGCTGTCAAGTGGAGAAATGGCCTATTGCCAGAATATATTCATAAAGTTATGACTATGCAATTAAAATTTAACAGTGAATAAAGCAATCATCTAGTAAGTTGTCATCAGCTAATGAGTTAACACGGACCTTTAATTTGCCTGAACAATTCATATCCTAATTTTTAATATTTTTTAAATATGCATTTATTCTTTGATAAATTCATAAGTGTGTGCCATGTGTCTTGATAATATTCAGCTCTTACCCTCTCTTCCCTTTTCCTGCAGATCCTTCATGTCTTCCATTATTTTCTATAACTCACTGAGTCCAGTTAGTACCGCTCACATGAACATAGGTGTGTGGAATATGGGAAACCTACCAGGCCCCATCACTGGAGAAATTTAACTCTACCTTTCCCAGTGGCCATCAACTGCCAACATGAGCTTCATGAGCTCCACCACCACTACCCACCCATGCTGTAATATGCCTTGGCTTGATACTGTGCAGGTCTTATGCAGGTAACCCCAGCTGCTGTGACTTCGTGAGTGCAACTTGTTAAATCCAGAAGACACCATTTTACAGCCTCCCCCTTATCCTGTAGCTGTAATATTCTTTCTAACCCCTCATCAGCAATGTCTCCTGGGCTCTGAGGCTATAGGGGACAGAGTCCATTTAGGCTGAGCACTCCGTAGTCACTTATTCTGCTTTTTGACCAATTATGAGGCTCTACATTATCTGCTTCCCAAAGACATTGAAGTTTCCCTGACCAAGACTGAAAGCAGCCCAGGTCTATGGGTAAAAAAAGTAAATGTTCTGAAGGCAATTTGACCATATTTAACAAAATGCTAGTAGACTCATCCCTAGGTCTGTGAACCCCCAACCATGGGCTTTTGACCAGGTTAAAGTACTAAGCGTATAACAGTGATGCCATTGTTATATGTGGGCATATCTTGCATGGCAGGTTGGTATTGTAGCAGGCAGGGCCCAGCACTGGGTAAGATCACTGATGTCTTTTCTCCACCAACAGCCTGCATAGCACCTTCTAGTGCTATGAAAACTAACCAGCAGGGAGGGAGTTGCCCACTCAGTTTCAGATCACTTTCTCTCTGTCCTCCAACTAAACCTTTTATTTTTTGACCATATAAACCAAATAGTAGAGATTGGCTCTGAAATATTTGACCATCTTCATCAACTCTCCAAGTGTCCATTATAGTTCTACAAATGTTGATGCTAAATTTAATTAGAAGCCCCTTAAGCTGCTTTCTTTGTCTCTGTTCTTTTTCTTCTCCAAAAGTAGGCATTTAAAATTAATTTCCCTTCCGTGGTCCCAAAAAACCTCTGGTTAAATGATTAAGGATTTGTGGCAGAGTGAGAAAGAAAACAGGAGCCTAACCCAAAAGAATGCACAAACATCAGTCATAACACTTACCAAGGAGAAAACACAGACAGATGTTAGATTCAGATGCACATAGCCCATAAATACACTGAGTGGGGAGTACATAGACATGGGCTCCAGAACACAATCAGTTATGGTTGTCTGTTCTGGAAACACCCTAAACACTATCCAGCAGAACAGAAAAGTCCTTAGATTTCAGCCATGATGAGAACTAGAATCTAAATTCTTTGGAAAAGCCTATCCTAGGACATTATGGTTCCCAGTGGTCAATATTTTGTACTTCAAAATAATTAATCACATCTTCTAGAGACCCCAGGGAAATGCTAAACTTTATATTGGATGATTTGATAAGACCACATGAAACTGGTCCCTTCAAAATATGTGAATTTTTCGGGCGGTGGTGGTGCATGCTTTTAATCCCAGCACTCGGGAGGCAGAGGCAGGCGGATCTCTGTGAGTTCAAGGCCAGCCTGGACTACAAAGCGAGTTCCAGGAAAGGCGCAAAGCTACACAGAGAAACCCTGTCTCGAAAAACAAAATATGTGAATTTTTTTAATGTGCACGTTTTATTTTTAGATATCAAACAATGTTTGGTTCAGCCATACCTCTTCTTTGTCCATCAGTGTTCACAGGAGAACAGCAAGGCTCAGAAATGAGACATTTCATAAAGCAAATATTATTTGGGGGCTTCCCCCCTGAAAGTTTAATAATTCTTGAGTATTCTCTATGCTCCCGTGGAAATAGAAGTATTACAACATTGAACGTCAAGTTTCAAACAGGACCACTAAAGAGACCATGTATTCAGCAGAAAGCACCATGCTCTTGCATACCATAAAAATTACAGAGTCCAGAGTCTAACTAGAAGCCAACTTTTGTCACCCTGTCAACACCCTGCCCTGCTTCAAACTCACTTTCCCTTTATTAGAGTCACCTTCTAAAATCTGAATTAAACATCAGTAGATGAAAAGATGTAGGACAACCTGAGAAAGTAACTAAGTATTTTTTCTGCTTTGAGGATGGGGTTCTAGACAGGGTTTCTCTGTGTATCCCTGGCTGTCCTAGAACTCATTCTGCAGACCAGGCTGGCCTCGAACTCACAGAGATCTGCCTGCTCTGCCTCCCAAGTGCTGGGATTAAAGGCATGCACCATCACCATACAGCTGGTTTTCTGCTTCTAAAGTGTTTATTTAGTGGCTGGGGAGATGGTTCAGTGGTTAAGAACACTGGCTGCTCTTCCAGAAGACCCAGGTTTAATTTCCAGCACCCACATGGCAGCTCACAACTTCCTGTAACTCCAGTTCCAGCAGATCCAATGCCCTGTTCTGGCCTCCTCAGGCACCTGCACACATATAGTACAAATAAAAATATGCAGGTACACACATCCAGATAATAATAAATAAATCTTTAAAGTGTTCACTTAGATAATCAAACTACTGGCAAATGTAAAATGTAAAAAAGCAGCATATCTTAGCAGAATGATAAAGGATTTGTTCTGAAAGTAAGCCAAAGTAAGCCTTAGACCAAGCAAGACTCAGACAGCAAACAATGTGGAATGCAGGTAAAAGCCTGGTGTTTAATCCTGATTTCAAAACTTCCTGCCCAGGTAACCTTGCAGGGCCAGTAAAGAATGTGATTAGAACAGACCAGATTAGCTGGAAAATTCCTTTTTGCCTTTGATTTCATGGCTCTCTCCGTCTCTCTCTCTCTCTCTCTCTCTCTCTCTCTCTCTCTCTCTCTCTCTCTCTCTCTCTCTCCTCTCCCTCTCCCTCTCCCTCTCCCTCTCCCTCTCCCTCTCCCTCTCCCTCTCCCTCTCTCTCTCTCTCTCTCTCTCTCTCTCTCTCTCTCCCTCTCCCTCCCTCTCCCTCTCTTTTGAAGCCATTGACAGAATTATGCCATTCACTCAATTAGAAAAGCAAATATTACCATTTTCATTCAAAGGCCTGTTTCTTTTCCTAGAATTCTAATAAAGCCTTGCATAAGACATGGTGAGCTGCCCTCTTCTGTTCCTAGGCAGTCAGTGCAGGGCAGTCAGCGAACATTGGCCCTGTGAAGGGTTTCACACTGTGTTCACTGTGAACACAGCAGGATTTTAACATCCAAGAACATTCCTATAGACCTCCAGCAATTTCAATATCCCCTTATGCAGAGAAGCTCCACATAAACACCTCTTCACCAGTTAAGAAGTGTCCTCCTCTCTGCAGCAGCACCCTCTTCCTGGCTAAGAAGAAAACAAAACTGACCTTGCGCCTGGTTTCCCTGGACTAGTGAATGAACTCACCTAATGTGTAAACGATGTACATTCCTTGCCATTCTTTCCTGCTTGTTTTTTTTCCACATACATTGTATAGAAGCTTTGACCACAATTCCAAACTGCTAATGTGTGCACACTTCCACCATCACTGTGCCAAATGGTCACAGGAGGACCACGCTAACTTCTTCTGTGCCTTAGCAGAATGTTGGTGTGCAACTGACAGACCAATCCAGAAACAAACAAGACAGGCCAGTCCAGATGGGGTGCAGGGGCAAACAGTTTCCCCCAGAGTGCCCACTGGGCTGCTGCCAGTTGCATCTGGGCAGGAAGGAAATGCAAAGGAAAAGGAAAAATGAGAGCACTTTAGAGCAACGTGAATCCTCAGCAGAAGCTTGGCGCTAACACTCGAGAATAAATTAAGTGTTCTTCCATTTTAAACTGGGCTGGTTGACTACTTTCCTCAGTTACTGTAAAGCACTACTTCCTCTCTTCCCCAGAGTCCACTGAGGTGTTTTCATAAGGGCCCTCACTCCTGGAGCAGGCTTTCCCACAACTGGCACCTCCCCCAACCTCTTCATTTCCTTCCTCTGGATAAAGCAATTTCACATCCCAAGACCATGTTAATGTCTTAAAAAAAAAAAAATTTAGTCATCTCCAAAGCAAATATCTTTGACATTGAGAACCTAGCCTTGGCTCAGAACTGAGTGCTAGACCTTTCTGCTTCCCAGCCCACGAGCTGGAGATTCCTCAGTTGATAGGTGTAGAACTATATATCTCAGGCACACCAGCAAGTGGCAATTAGGATAAAATGAGAGTCTACAAAACACCTCAGCACGTGATGCCTTGTATTTAGAAGGGGCTCTGCTTATTAGTTACTTAGTAAAGCTTTGAATTTTTGCAGCAAGTTTAAAGGGAAGAAGGATGGCTGGGGAGATGAGGCGGCTCCGTGGGTAAAAGCACTGCACAGTAAGCATAAGGACCTGTGTTCAAATCCCCAACACCCATGCATGGCAGCACGTGCCTATAACCCCAATAATGGGTCAAAGGCGGGCAGAGAGTTCACTGGTTAGCCAGCCTAGATTAAAAAAGGAGTTCAAGTTCAGGGAGTAAGAGTCTGTCTTAAGTCACTAAAGCATAGAGTAAAGGAGGAAGACATCCAGTGCCTTTCTATGGCCCCCAGGTACACACCCACACACTCACATGTGTGCAACACATACAACAGTAGAGGGAATTTCTACTTATTTTACAAATAACACAACTGAGGCAGATTGCCTGCCCTCCCCACCAGCTGTACTTGTAGACAGTCTAGACCCAGAGTTCACATCCTCTGTCTAGTCAGAACACCCACTGGTTAGATACGAGCTACTGTTATTCACTTCTTAGTTCACCCAGTATTTCTTGAATACCTATCATGTGCAATGCACATGAATAATTGTCAATTGTGCTGAATAAATGACTCCATCAATGGAACTTTTATAACTGTCCATTGCCACCATCTTCACCCTTCTCACCCTGGGAAACAAAGAGGGTGGAGGAAGATGAACAGAATGATGTAAAGCCAGCATATAATGAGCATTTCAAGAGATAGGCAGTGGTGGCACACCTTTAATCCCAGCACTCAGGAGGCAGAGGCAGGCAGATCTCTGTGAGTTCGAGGCCAGCCTGGGCTACAGAGGGAGTTCCAGGACAGGCTCCAAAGCTACACAGAGAAACCCTGTCTCAAAAACAAAAATAAA
The DNA here is from genome assembly GCF_049852395.1 of Peromyscus maniculatus bairdii. NCBI lineage: Eukaryota > Metazoa > Chordata > Mammalia > Rodentia > Cricetidae > Peromyscus > Peromyscus maniculatus. The sequence goes on along the minus strand of NC_134857.1, from coordinate 8,183,584 downwards.
TAAATAGATTTAAAACAAACAAATAAATAAATAAAAGAACATTTCAAGGCTGGGGAGGGGACTCGGTAAAACATTTGCTTGGCAAGCATGAGGACTGAGTTCAATCCCCAGACTCCATTTTAAAAAGCCAACCCAGTGCAGGCACTTGTGACACTAGCCATGGTGAGACAGAAGGAACAGCCTACACCCACACCTACACACTCACACGGGCAGGTGTGGAGGAGGAAAAGGGGCAGAACCACACACAGGTTGAGTGTAGCCAGACCTTGAGCTGCCTTGAACCCCAGCTGACCAAGCTGCAAGCCCCAACACCTGCTCCCCAGCCTTCTTCACCTCTGTTTTGAGAGCCCCGAAGACAGCTTCTTCAGAGGTATTGTGTGGACCATGGCATTCACCTGGGAAGTCATAAGGATGGTCAGCAGGGGCTACCAGCAACCTGAAATGCAATGGGGAAGTAAAATCAGTGTACTCAGTAGGTAAGTGGAAGGCCCATGCCAGTGATCCTAGCTCTCAGTCGGTGCAGGCAGGACGATAGCAAGCTCAAGGCTAGCCTGAGCTACAAAGCAGACCTTGAGGGAGAGGGGCAAGAGGAAATATTTCCTTTTAGAAACGAGGAAGAGGTCTTGTTTGGTGACACATGTCTAATAATCCTAGCACTTGGAAGGCAGAAGCAGGGGAGGTCACATGTTTAAGACCAGGAAACACTGACTCAGAAAAACAGAAAAGATAATCGGCAGTTTGACACTAATTAAATTTCTTCTTAACCAAGGTATCTGCTCCAATAACTTCAGTTAAATTTCACTTCATTGAAGAATCACCTGTTGTGTGGCTTTTCCTAGGGACCCACAAACTATAACATTTACCCACTCCAGAGAGGGCACCAACAAGAGGTTGTACGAGCATCAGGGAATGGCTACAGGAGTATGGGGAGGGGCTACAGGAGCATGGGGAGGGGCTACAGGAGTATGGGGAGGGGCTACAGGAGCATGGGGAGGGGCTACAGGAGCATGGGGAGGGGCTACAGGAGCATGGGGAGGGGCTACAGGAGCATGGGGAGGGGCTACAGGAGCATGGGGAGGGGCTACAGGAGCATGGGGAGGGGCTACAGGAGCATGGGGAGGGGCTACAGGAGTGTGGGGAGGGGTCACAGGAGCATGGGGAGGGGTTACAGGAGTGTGGGGAGGGACTACAGGAGCATGGGGAGGGGCTACAGGAGTGTGGGGCGGGGCTACAGGAGCGTGGGGAGGGACTACAGGAGTATGGGGAGGGACTACAGGAGTATGGGGAGGGGCTACAGGAGTATGGGGAGGGGCTACAGGAGCATGGGGAGGGGCTACAGGAGCATGGGGAGGGGCTACAGGAGTGTGGGGAGGGGTCACAGGAGCATGGGGAGGGGTTACAGGAGTGTGGGGAGGGGCTACAGGAGTGTGGGGCGGGGCTACAGGAGTGTGGGGAGGGGCTACAGGAGTATGGGGAGGGGCTACAGGAGTATGGGGAGGGGCTACAGGAGCGTGGGGAGGGGTCACAGGAGCATGGGGAGGGGCTACAGGAGTGTGGGGCGGGGCTACAGGAGTATGGGGAGGGGCTACAGAAGTATGGGGAGGGGCTACAGGAGTATGGGGAGGGGCTACAGAAGTATGGGGAGGGGCTACAGGAGCATGGGGAGGGGTCTCAGGAGTATGGTGGAGGGCTTACAAGCACATGGAGAGGTAACTTGCAACAACGAGAGTGACTCAAGGGCAGCTGCATCAATGACCAGTCCATCCTAGCATGGATGACAGCTCACAAAAGCTGCATCCTGGCCCTCCCTGCCCAACAGGCAGCTCCATGGAACAGTCTTCTGTCCTCAACAGTTGTTCACAGCTTACATGACTCTGGAGAAAGGTCTCATGTGTCTTGTAAGTTTCAGAGATTTCTGAGTCTTAGAGCCTCCTGCTCTTCCAGGGGGAATACTTCAGTTCAGAAGAGGTATGTGCACAGCACCCTCTCTAAAAGGTATTCACTGTTATTACTTTCCTTTCAGAAGGAAAGTTTCAATGAAACAAGAATGGATGGACATTAGTCACTTTCCATAGTGTGTCACCTGCCAGGGAAGGCCACTTATGAGCATGCATGCTTTACTACTTCCAGGCATCCATTCCTCTATGAGGATGCTGGCAAAAATGGGTTTCTTTCCTCTCCCACAATATTCCCTCCTAGCAAATATTAGTAACATTGATGTGGAAGGCTCAACACCCCTCCCCTTAAGCTTCATTTCCTAGGGTACACAGTTTTCTATCACATACTACACATGCATGTGTAAGTGGATATGTTACATAACTTTTCCTGGGGAAATGTGAGCTATTTACCCCTGATAGGGAACCAAGAACTGACCAAGAAAACAAATCTATCCAAGACCAGCTTAATGAACCAGGGAGTTTGTGAAGTTTACGGAGCCATGGGCAAGGGGTTATTTCCAGGAGCATGTGACTCAAAAGCTGCTGTGTCAATGAAAACCTCCATCCCTGTGTGGGTGGTGAGCTCATAAGAGCTACACTGATGGATTCCTGCTTCCTGTAACTTCGCACCTCCTATACACTCTGCCTGCTCACCAAGACAATGTACAGCTGGAGGAAAAGAACAAGGAATGGGTGGAAGCCCAGGTAGAGGTCCTGACTCTTTCCCTCTCCCGCTAACCTAGAAAGCACTGTATTATCTTCCTTTTTGTTGCCATGACAACAGGGCCAACTTTCCCTACTACAGCAAACTCTGCTCCATGATAACCAGTGGTCATGTCATTCCCAGACAAAACAGCTCAGTAGAACAGCATATTCTAACCCTGAACTTGGGATGGTTAGTTCTTATCGTTGAGCTGATCTGATTAATAAATACCAAGACTGGTAAAACATATCTCTACAAATGTCAGTGATGGTGTTTCCAGGGACAGAGTGACAGGAATCTGCCCTGATTGATGGACTGACCTCTGAACGGATCCACAGTTCAATGGCATTATGGGAAGACAGGGGAAGGTAGGAGGTGGGTAGGTGTAGGAAGTGGGTCACTGGGAACATGCCCTTTAGGACTTTTTCTTGCCTTGGTCCCTCCCTTCCTGCATCTCCTTTTAAGCTTCTTGTCCACCATGACTTGAGAACCTCCTCATGTTCCCATCATGATGATGTCCTGAGTGAAACCAGGTGACTATGATTGACCCCTCTGAAACCACGAGGCAAAAGAAATCCCTCCTCGTCCAAACTGTTTTGTCAGGTACTTTTTCACAGTGGAAAGCAGCTGGTACAGCTTGACCTTTGGGCACACGGGATGGGGGAGAGACTCCCCCAGTTCACTGTTGTCAGTGAAGCAATCCAAGCGCAGTTCTGAGCTCAGTCATTTTCTCAGACTGACAAATCCACAGCTGTCATGGAAAGTCGAAATGATAGACAGAAAATAACACAGACACTTTCAAAAGTAAAGTGGAGAGTACAAGGTGAGCACAGCCGCAATATAAAGAAGCCGGGCTTCACGGTCAGCGCTGCTTTGCTGCCGGACAAGGCTGCCATTCCACAAGCAGGATGTAATAGAGGTCTCCCACCCTGTGGTACCTGGAGGCATTTGAAACTCAACTTTGGAGAATCTAGGAGACTCCCTCTATTGAAGGATATTCAGTCTCATCAGATAAAATGCCTCAAGGTAGAACAGCCACATGGGAGAGAAAGAGAGAGGAAGAGGGAGAAAGAGAGAAATATATGCACACCTCATGGGAGGAAAAGCAGGGGTGAGAGAGGAAGCAGAGGAATTTTTCCTTAGAATGAGGCTTTTATGTCAGGACACGGAGTGGCACCAAGGGGTGGGATTTCAAGGGGTGGATCAGAATATTAACATTCCTCTGTTTTGACTATTATAAAAAAAAGGTGAGTTATGGGGGCAAGTGGGGGAACAAGGGCGCTGAATTCGCAACACTACTTCAAGCTGACAAGGGGCGAAGTGGGGAGGGGGAACCAGGAGTCGCACACAGCCGAAGGTCTCAGGAACGTTCCTCGAGGGAGCTGGGGCGGCAGGTTGCAACAGTGGTGTTCCAGGAGCTTGGGGGAAATGGCACACCAAATCAGGAGTATAGAAGCCATGGCATCTGCTATTTCTCTGGAGGTCAGGTGGGAACAATGAATCTGCAAAATATGCTTGAAAAATAGGTGGGGTCAGAAATGGGCTCTGAAGTTTTCATCAGACCAGATTTCTTGATGCAACAGCAAAACTTTTCCCAGGAGCCTGTAGGTATCTGTAAGACAGCTGGCATGGATTTATATCATGGCAAAGGGGTTAAAATGCATTTAAGGACTCTTTAAAACTCTTTGTAGTCAATGTTCTATCAGTTTATCAAAGCCACATTTATCAGTATTAAAACTTTGAACCTGTGGAGTTATATCTGAAACCAGTCTGTCCTGTACCATGAAGTCTGTGAATGAGGCAGATCCGAGAAGGATAAATTTAAGAAGTGAGACAGCTTTCCAGCCACCTAGGCAGCAATCCCAAGTCTCTCTGTGGTCATTGGGGTGGGGCAGAAGCCCCAAAGGCAGCACTTGTTCAGCTGATAGGCCCAGAAGATCTGATAGATTTTTTCCTCTGAAGTAGAACTTTGGGGAGACTGACCACCCTTGACTTTGCAGTATGGGGCAAGTGGTCCTCCGTTGTTCCACTTATTCACAGTCTGGACAGGATGTCAGCTTATGGCTGCATGGTCAGCTTTTTCATAAGCTTCTGGGCAGAAGTTCTTCTGCGGCCATCTGTCTTCTTGGAGGAGATACAGGATGCTGCCAGGAGATGACATGTCTCTTTATCATAAAAAGGCTTTTATATTAAATGCCATGTTCTCAGATCTCTACAGGTGTTTGAGGACTGGAGGAACAAAATCTGTTAGATGTATTTATAATGTTGAGAGCCTATATATGACTTAAATCTGAATGTACAGGTTTCCCAGTTAGTTACAGCTTAATGAAGTTAGCAAGGACAAGGAGGCTCACATTCATAAGCCTGAACAGACCTTGAGTAAGGAGAGACATTCTTTAAGCTGTTGGCAGTGATATCTGAATCTCTTATCATTTTTAAGGCCCTGTAGCTGTAGTTCTGATCTTTGAGTACAGCTAGATTATAATCCTGAGTGATTTATATAGAAATAATTACTTCTTAAGCTGTATCCTGAGAAGGCAAAGAAGAGTGACAGGGAAAGATTCCAAGGCCGGATGAGAACAGGAGAAAGGGGCGTGTGAGTCAGCCCCTAAGAAAAGGACTCTGAGAAAGGGAAAAGGATCCTCTTGGTGGACTCTATGTCAGGGTTTCCATCCCTAACCTAGCCTTCCAGCCTGTTCTGGGAATAGGGAGCAGAGGACAATGCATTCTCCATAGCTGTTTTAAGCTGAAACAGGGTGCAGGTGGTCAGGAGGACTCTGTCTAGTTAAAGGTAAGGAGGGAACCCAGGCATGTGACCATCTGAACTGACTCTAGAGACAGGGCACAATACAAATTGCTAAACGGTCTTATTAATTAAAAAAAAAAAAAACAGAGCCAGATATTGGTGTAAAAGCTGAAAGGTCAGAGAAGCAGAACAAGCCATGGCCAACCTCACTTCACCAACTCCTCAGTTGATTCTGTTTCCTCTAACTGAAAGCCTCTGAGTCCTCACCCCTGAGAGTCTCAGTTGAACTGCTGCTTAGTTCCTGTCTCCTCACACTTTATATACCATTCTCCACCCAGCCACATCACTTCCCGGGGTTAAAGGCGTATGTCCTTCCCAAGCAAAGGCATGAGATCTCAAGTGCTGGGATTAAAGGCGTGTGCCACCACTGCCTAACTCTGTTCCCAGTGTGGCCTTGAACTCACAGAGATCCAGATGGCTCTCTGTTTCCCAAGTGATAGGATTAAGGTTGTGGGCTACCACTGTCTGGCCTCTATGTCTAATCTAGGCTGGCTCTGTCCTCTGATCCCCAGATAAGTTTATTAGGGTACACAATATATCACCACAGCAGGGAACGATTGCATTTGGCTGGTCTGGTCCACATCACACAGACAAGAGAGTCTCTGCTGACATCCGTAGCAGGGAAAGTGCTGCAGGTTGTGGTCCACAACCGCTGCTTCAAGATTTCTGCCAGGCTGCTGAAATACAGACTAGAGACAGGAGCTAAAATGTATGAATTTATTTGGAGCCTTTTGGCCCATGGTCTTAATAATTGGGAAGAGCAGGAGTCCCAAGACCAGGAGAGAGAAAAAAAAACTATCCTTAGGAACAGACAAGTGAGGAAAAACTAAAAGTTTTAGATAAGTTAGTATTATCCATCAGTACTGAAATCCAAATCATGGAAAAGCAGGTAATGAGTAGCCAAGGAAAATTTAAAATCCTGAGCTTATGACCCAAAGTGTATCAAAACTGTATTAATATTATAATCTGAAATTTTAAGTCTTAATATAATGATACTGCCTGCATGTGGTTCCGCTGATGCCCTGGAGGGGAGCACATCTGTCTCTGGGCCCCACCTACATGAGCAGCTGCAGAGAACAAATGGCTGGAGCCTGACAGAGGCAGCTGGGGAACACCAGGCCAGGGCTGGAGGACTTTTCCTCGGCCCATAAAACAATGGTAAAACAATGTGAGGTAGGAGGCGATTCTGTAACCTCCCTTTATACTGATGGCTTGAGCACTAGGTGCCCCACCCATGCTGCCCTTAGTAAAGATGGCAGTGAGGTCATATGACCTGCCTTTTTGACCTTAGCCAAGATGGTGGCTAGCCCCCTGGTTGCCCTTATTTAAGATGGCATTACCTGATCGCTTGATCGCCCCATCAAACATGGCACCTGACCACGTATTCATGTGGGGTTTTTTTTCCCCAAAATAAGCTGAGCAGATAAGGAACAGATAAAGTGAAGCATTTAAAAGTCAGTCAGAAAGAAATATAGATGGCCATACCAATCATACATTTCCATTCGCATGTAGGAAACAGACTTTGTGAAAGAAAAATGGAGAAGCAGTAGTGTAGCCTAATCTTCTAGAAAGCTCTTATGGTCATGAGGTCTTCTGGCCACGCCCCTCACCTGTGTTCTGATTTATCCAAACTCTCTAGGCTGGAGTGTGAACCAGCATGTTTAAGTCTCTCTTCCTACACAAATAACAGAGAGACCCGTGTTTCAAAAGGCTCGTGTACACTTAGCTCTGGACACAGTGAGTTCAGAAGTCAAGTTCTACCTTCCTTTCTGTTGCTGTCATAGATACACTTGACTAAAGGCAGCTTGGAGGAGGAAAGATTTATTTGGTTTGCACTTCCTGGTGAAGAAGGTAGGGCAGGAATTCAAGCAAGAACTTGCAGCAGAAACCACGGAAGAGTGCTGCTTGCTGCCCCCTGTTTCATGCTTACTTAGTTAACTTTCTTATACAGATAGCCCAGGCCTGTTGCCTAGAGACAGTGCCACCCACAGTGGGCTTGTCCCTCCCACATCAATTAACAATCAAGACAATCCCCAATCCCCACAGACCTGCCCACAGGCCAATCTGATCTGGATAGTTTCTCCACTGAGAGCCTCTTCTCAGATGACCCTACCTATGTCAAGTTGACAGTTAAAGCTTCTTAGGAAAGGTTGGAAGCCGGGGGCTCTGCCTTCATCAGTGCTGGAGTCTTAATTTGATGATAAAGTTGGGAGGTGGCAGATATCACCAGAGGGCATCAGATCCCCTGGAACTGGAGTTACAGCTGGTTGTGAGCTGCTATGTGGGTGGCAGCAATTGAACCTGAGTACTCTGTAATACCCTGGCTTATTTTTCTCAGCACAATGATTTCCAGTGTTTTCTTGCAAATGTCATAATTTCTTTAAGGCTGCATGGACTATGTTTTTGGTTTTGTTTTGTTTTTTTTTAAATCTATCCATCTGTTGATGAACATCTAGATGGGTCACATTCAGTCTAAGAATATTATTCTATTCTGTTTCTTTTGGGTGAAGTACATCTTCATTATTACTCTAGTATTTTGAAAACTACTATTTTAAAACTTAATCATTTTTACTTATAATGACTGACCTTTTCTGCTGATCTCCAAGCAAGCTTTATTAATTAAAGCACAAATAAAATATCACCACATTTCCCCTTTTTTGTCTAATAAAAAATGTGTTAAATGTTATAACCAATATAAGAAAAACTATGTACAATAACTATATATAATATATATACAAGCAATGAATATATCAACAATGTCTAGTCCATTTGTATTTGACAAATTCAGAGAAAATATTCCATTATCTATCCTATTTTTGTGAATCTAAAATGTATCTAATTAACTTTCTATCCTATCTTGTATTAACAACAGAAAACTATCTTATGATGTCTTTCAAACTTATACACTTAACACCTCTTAGTGAGTTTCTTTTCTGAATTTCTTAACAAGGAAAACTATAACTACAACTATCTAATCTTCAACTCCCTCAGACATCTGACAAGGAAATAATATTACCTAGTAAAACAGGAAGTGCAAACAAGCAACTTTCAAAAAATGTGAGTTATGACAGAAACAGCTGGCTGCCTGGACAGTCACCCAATGTTTCTTTGCCACATTGGGGCATCATCTTTGGCCTAAAGGCTTAGCATATCTGACAGACTCATTTATGAAGCAGGATATACTGAAGGATTACAGCTCAATCCCACATTTGGTGCTAATATTCCATGTACCAGATAAACTTGAATTCCACCAGTGTCATGTCATGATTCAGGATTTTAAATTCTGGAAATTGCTGGTGTTTTTGGAATTTGGCTTCCCATTTTTCTTGACTTGTGTATGGCTTCATCTCCTTTATTAAATGCCAGTCTATCATTGAAAGGTTAGACTCTATCAGCCTAGTTAATCCTTCAAGAATAACTGTTTCAGCTACTGTTACACTGCACAACAGAAGTTATCGGTCCACTGCCTATTCAGCTGTTTTGCAAGGAAGGGGCACTGTACCTTTTCCAGATTGCAAAGCCACTTCAGTGATGGTGCCATACTGTCCTGGCCTCAGAGGATGCCTGTTGCCAAAGCTGCAACCACACTTGTCTTGGCAAGGATCAGTAGTCCTTTGTTTTGTGTCCTGCTTGTCCATTTTGGACAGCATACTGTCAACAGTCAATGCAACGGCACTTTCATGCCAAGTGGCTAACTTTTGCCACAGTGAAAGTTAACTCCATGTGGAGGTTCTTCAATGCCCATCATCTTCTCTGAAGTAGATTGGTGCATCCAGGAACAGACATGTCTCATAGTCATAAAAAAAGGAAAAAAAAAAACTTATATTATTAAAACATCTTAAATGCCACATTCTGTAGATCTCTTAAGGGTTTGAAGATGACCTATCTATCTAAAATATATCTCTGCTTGACCTTGAAAACATACCTAATATGACTACAAGTTTGATTGTAATGTCTAATGCTGCGGGCCGCAGGAATATCATAAGAACTCAGCTGGTTATGGCAAAGTCACTACCTGGAGGAATCAGGGAATTCCTCCAGAGGAAGCCAAATCCCAAGGAGTTTTTGGTGTTACTTGGCTTGTTATATATCAGCTGTATTCTGTTATGAAAATAATGTGTGCCTTCATAGATTTCCCAATTGACTTTTCCCTAAGAAAGGCTAACAGTGTGGACTGATCACTCTCTGGACATACACAATCCAGGTATTTGGAGAACAGCCTCAGGAAAGGCTTTCTCTGGAATCAGATATCTCCCTTGGCTACTTTCAAGGACTAGCAGTAATAACAGTCCACATGCAAATCTCCTGATTTAAGATAAATTCCACAAGGAGACATCACCTAGGTCAGGTGGACGTTAAGTAATAGCTTTACACAATTCAGCTCGGACCCTCTTTTCTTACATCCTTACCAACTTTATAGACCACTAACTCCTTACCTAACCACTTCTAGGAATACTTAGATAACCTTCTGCGCTGACAGCTATGCTCAGCCAGAACTCCAGTTTAAGCCTCCCTGTAATTATCATTAGCAGCATCCGGCCAGGTCCATCCCCAGATGGAGGAAAGTACTTTATGAGAGATAACTCTGTACTCTCTAAGAACAGACTTAAGCATCCGGACTACCTGTTTGAGAAGGCCTGGCGGATGTGCCAATTAAGCCTTACTTCCTCTTTTCCCACACCTTACCACCAGTTCCAGATCTCCCTTTAACTATCACCAGAGGCATCTAGCTGTACACAGGTTGCCTAGCGACTGAGCACACTTTCCCCCACCCTGCAGAAAAATGGCAGATAGCTTGGACAGATAGGAGCTACAAGAAAAAAGAAGACAGTTTTATTTTCTCCCATTGACCTAGCAACTTATAGATTCTTAACACTTTCTACCAACCACGTTTAAGATTATAGTTGAGCACATAAGAGCCCTCTTCTTAGATATTACCTGAATTTAGCCTTTAGTTAATTCATTTCCCCATTGGTCACTTCCCTTTGGGGTTGCAAGTGATAATTAACGGTTATTGCCTTCCTGTGTGATTCTTATCACCCCTCCATTTGACCCTGGAAGCCTGGCTTTACACTGCTAAGGGAATACTGCTTGTAAGTGTATATATACCAGGACTCCCAGGGCACGAGAGGACAGAGAAGAGAAAAGAGAATGGAAGAACTAGATGGGTAAGAACTCGAGAGGAACAAACTGAGATGGAGAAGAAGTAGATTGAAGGGCTACAGGAGAGTACTAGAGGAACGAGATGGAAGATGAGGAAGAGCCAGATGGGGAAGAACAAGATGAGGTAGAACAAGAAGAGGAGAGAGGAGACGGGAGAGGAGATGATATGGGAAGGAACAAGATGGATGAGAACCTAGAAGGGGCAGCACTAGATGAAGGAATTAAGATAGAACCTAGAGGGGATTGCAGACAAGTGTAGAGAGAAATCAGGCTAAAGATGACCTAAATATGAGAGCAGAATATAAGCTTATAACTGTCACAGAATAATAAAGTATATGGACTAAGGAATTTTGTGTACATAGATTCATTTCTTCTCATCAAAGATTAATTATCAGCTGGTTGTAGATTCTTCCCGGACCCTGGGAGGGGACTATCGAGGGGCTGGACCCCCATAGTCCCCAATAGTCTAACTACTAACTTTCATTTCTTTATATCCTAATTAGTTGGTAATAATAACTTTCAAGGATTAGCAAATTGCATTACATTGTTAAATGAACTGTATAGATACCATATCTTGAGCAAGATTAGAAATATATGTACCATATATCAATCTCAAATTGGTATCAATATACACAGTTTTTATATAATATATAAAAATCCAATCCAATGTAAAATATTTAAAACTACTAGTTGCTTTCTAAAAAGTAGATTCAATAATCTATCTTTTTATCTATATCAATAGCTCCATGGTTAAGAGCATTGGTTGTTCTTCCAGAGGACGAAGGTTCAATTCCTGGCATCCACAGGGCAGCTCGCAGGCACTTGTAACTCCAGTTCCAGGGCTCTCATGACCCTTGTAGGCTCCATAGGCACTGTATGAAGATGATGCAGAGACATACGTGCCGGCAAAACACCATTGCATATGAAATAACATGAATAAACTTTAATTATGCTATATTTATGCTCTTATTCTGGTTTTATCTGTAGTGCTGGGAATTGGCCCTGGGCCTCATGTATCCTAGATGAATAATCTACCACCGAGCTACACACTCAGCTCTTTGAATTCTTCCTTTTGGCCACAGACCACGTTGTCAAAAGTCTTCATGATCCCCAATGTGACAGGTGCTGAGGACAATTACAAGATCCTCACTGGAAAAATCAAGAGTCCGACAAGATTGATATCTCAGGCAGGGCTAGATGAGACGCGACAGAGAGAGCCTCTGAAGAATAACACGGTGAGAAATGGGAACTCCAGTCTTCTGTGGATGAGTCGGGAGACCCATGCAGCCAGACCCAGGACTGAGTTGCTCATGGTAGCAGCATGGCTTTGCTCATCAGCAGTGTCCCAGCCATTAGCTGACCTGCTAAGGGGACCCGGGCCTCCCTTGGTCCACACCAGACTGCACAAGCACCTGGTCCAGATACTGAGTCAGTCGTGGTGGCCCAGGCAGGTGGGGGATGCTCAAGACGTGCAGGCAGGAGCATCAGAAGTTTGAGGCTAGCCTTTGGCTGGACACAGTAGTAATAATGCCTTTAATCCCCGCACTCAGGAAACAAGACAGATCTCTGTGAGCTCGAGGCCAGCCTGGTCAACATGGCAAGTTCCAGGCAGCCAGGGCCACATAGTAAGACTCTGTAAAAAAGTAAGTAAAGGCAGAGAAATTTCTAAGAAACCAGTCCAAGAGCCAGATTAGTTCAAATACCTGAAAAGAACACTTACAAAAAATAAAATAAAACTAAACATACTGATTATTGTTTTAAGTTGTATTTGTAAAAGAATTTCACTGAAGCTTAAGTCCTCACAGGCCTCTTCACCAGTGTCATACAATGGTAACAACTGATAAAATGATGACAGTCACAGTCAGGTTGCCCTCACTCATGTGACCTAAACCTTACTCAGTTTACCTGGCTTTGCATGCCCACCTTCCTGTGCTCCCATTTGTGTGTGTATATTTATGTGTTCTGTGTAATTTTAAAATAAATATATTTTATGTATAGAGACCAAGCTTTAAATTTTATAAATGTGATTATTTTATTTTTAAACCTCCACAGTGCTGGTGAGTTTCTTGAATTAACAGCGTATAAAATTCAAGATCACTATTAATAAAAGAAATTATATTTTTTAAGTCAAGATTTCATTTTGCCTTCAAAGCCAGCAGAGATTTCTAAATAACATCCAGCTCTGGAGGGTGGTGAGTCTAGCATTCTTCCAGGCCGCACTGGGAGTCAAGTTCAGAACAGATAATCTATAAACATGTGTTTATTGCGGGCGGTTAAGTTATTTTCTGCCTTCTGGCCTAATGAGTCCTTCCTCAAAACCCTGCAAAAGTATCGAAGAGTTCAAACAATGTTATGGCAAAAAGAGCAGGACAGGCAGAGAAATTTCTAGAGGCTAGACTGAGAGAGAACCCAGTTAGATACTCCCCCCACCCCAAAATAAAACCCACAGGAAAAGAGGCCAAAAAGCCTGTGTTAGTGTTAGCTGCAGTATAAAAAACTGAAAGTAGACTAAATGTCAAAAAAAAAAAAAATAAGAGATTGGTTGAATAAACCAAAGCCCATAAAGGTGATATTCTATTGTGTAATCACTGAGTGTGGAGTTTTAGAGCCAGGAATGGTAGCACACAAGTGTAATCCCAGCACTCAGGAGGCTGAGACAGGCTGATTACCATGAGTCTGAGACCAGCCTAGGGTACGCAGTGAGTTCTAGGCCAGCCTGGGCACTGAACAAGCCCTGGTCCCAAACAAACAAAAGTGTTTAGGGAGCTGATCCTGCAAAGTGAACCTTCCCAGTGAAATAGGAGTGCAGCTCGCGGTTCACGCTTGCGTAGTGGCATATGTAGGTGAAGAGCTTGGGGAGGGAGGGAGGTCTCTGCCTTCCGCAAGGGTGGAGTGTTGTGGAATAATCTTTTTGTACACTGTGAAGATTCGTCACTCAGATTGGTTTAATAAAAAGCTGAATGGCCAGTAGCTAGGCAGGATTTGAGGGGCAGAGAGGACATTGGGAAGAAGAAGGGTGGAGATGCAGAGAGTTGCCAGCCCAGCATGGAGGAAGCAGGAAAGCAGCATGGGCAGAGTAAAGGTACTAAAGCCACAAGGCAGAAAGTAAATTAATAGAAATGGGTTAGTGTAAGTTTTAAGAGCTGGTTAGAAACAAGCCTAAGCCATCAGCTGAGCTTTCATAATTAATACAAAGTCTACATATGGTCATTTGGGAGCTGGATGGTGGGACAGAAAAATCCAGCTACAGTGGAAATGGATGTTCTTCTATTCCCTCTGCTAAGGGAAGATCTAAGACCCTGAGAGTACAAGTAAAACAAACACATGAATAACAGAAAGGCAGACAGAGATGCACACTCGCTAAGGACCTCAGTATCCAAGGGATACTGTGCACAGGCACACACACACACACACACACACACACACACACACACACACACACACACTAAAATAGGTGATTGCCACCAAAAACAGAGCCAGAAACAGGAATGAGGTACAGGTAGCTTATTTTAGGAGTAGTTTGCAAAGATGAGCATGAACAGAAGAGCCAGGCAGTGCAAAGGAGCATGTGGGTGTGGTCTCTGCAGTGGGGAGCTGCAAATCTTCTGAGACCTGTGGGAATGTCTCCCCTGAGACCTACAAGTGGAGTTCCCATCCACAGTCCTGCTTCTAGGCTTGCACCTTCAGCAGCAAAGCTGAGGGCAGAAAGTTTGCCACAGCGCGGTCCCAGCTCAGTTAAGAAAGTGACCTCTGGTGAGTCCACACTGGGAGGGGTGCTGCCAAGTGGCAGTGAGCCTACATCCCCAGCAAGGTGCACGACATGAACTCTTTCATCTACCTACCTGGAGATGTGGGCCAGTAGAACAGAAATCCTCATGTTCTCGTTAAGTCCCTTGCCGTTCCTATAACACTGTAGGGCCTAATAAAGCACATCTGGCAACCTAACTCAGTCCTTAGCTTCTGGTCTGTGACCTTACATTAGGAAAACTTCCTGTAATTATTTAAAACAGGGTCTCACACATTGTAGGCTGGCCTCCTATCTGCTACGCAGCTGAGGGAGGCCTTGAATGTCTTCTGGTCCTTCTGCCATCCCAAGTGTTGAGAACACAGGTATATGCCAGTGCATCTGGTTTCTGTTGGGATGGGGGTCAAACTCGGGGTTTTTGTAGACCAGGTAAGCACTCTGCCTAGTCAGTTACATCCCCAGCCCCTCCTTATATTTTCATGCAGGTATGTCATATATTTGGATTCTATCTGTCCCCAATACCCTCTCTTGCCTCCACTCATGCTGGTCCCTCTTCCTCTTCCCAAATAATTCCCTTTCTATTTTATGTTTTATAGAAATAGGTAGGTAAATAGTAGGCATAAATAGATAGGTAGGTAGATAGATAGATAGATAGATAGATAGATAGATAGATAGATGATAGATAGATAGATAGATAGATAGATAGATAGATAGATAGATAGATAGATAGATAGATAGGATAGATGATTTATAGATGAAGGGATGGATGGATGGATGGATGGATGGATGGATGGATGGATGGATGGATGGATGGATGGATGGATGATTGGATGATATTTCCCTTCAGAATCTGATTTATTTCTCTTAACATGATGGTCTCCAGTTTCAACCATTTTCCTGCAAACAACATGTCAGTCTTTACGATTGAACAAAAGTCTACTAAATACACACACCATGCATTCTTTACCTAATTGTCTGCTGATAGACATCTAGGCTGGTTCCACAGTGCCTGTTATAAATAATACCAGGTACCCACAAGGGTGGACTGTCTTTTAAACTGTGCTGTTATGCATGAATGAACTCTCCATATTTCCTAGTTTGATCTAATCCTCAAAGTGTTGTTGTTGTTGTTGTTGTATTTTAAAGCCATGCCCTGGGTGAGTGAATGCATTGCTAGTCTAACATGTGGGTGGAGGCTGGCAAGAAAATTGTCACATAAGAGACACCATGATAGATACGAAAAGCACAGGCCTCAGAAATTTTCACAGTAACATGTAAAAACATTCTAGAAGTACACAGGAGAAACTACAGAGGGACCACAGACTATACTAGCAAGACCAGTTACTTCTGAGAAGGACAAAATGAGATGGTGAAAATGGGAGCCTGTGGAAAGCATTATGAATATTTGAAAGTGAAAGTGTGTGTGTGTGTGTGTTTATTTGGGCAGTGGGAAATCCCTCAGTCTGAGAAAGCTCTGCACAGCACACAAACATACTTTGAAATAAAGGATGCAGCTGCTGTGAATGTGTTCTGCTCTATTCTCAAAGACATGGAGTAACTGTACAACCCAAACCCACATTGAAAAGCTCAGTTCTGACCACAATAATAACATGCCATTGGGCAGACCCGGCAAGCCGTGAACAGACTGGCTTCCATCCTCTTCCTTGAGTCCAGTCACTCGGCACCACATCCAGGCGGCGGGTTTCCGTTTCCCCGGGGAACAGGTGCAGACACAGCGTTGGTACTGTCAGGAACCTCACCTTCCCTTGGTGAGTTCTTCACGTGTACACTCTGGTCTTCCATTGAAATGGGTTTCATTCAGGATTTCCAAAGTCCCCTTCCATGGGAAGTTCTCCAGCAAACACTGTGTGAGATAGCACCTTAGCACAGCTCTTGACACGTTGAGTATCTCACAGGCGTCAGTGAGGAAACCAAACTGTCAACTAGGAGCTAATTGTCCTTAAAATGGGACAAAATATTTGCTCGAGTGTTCTTCTGATTTACTGAATTAGAAATTCCACTACTCGTTTGCTTCAGCTCCCTATAGGCGAAGCCGTGATTTGGGGAGATGACGTTAAAGCTAGTTAACACACATGCCATTGGCATGTCAGTCACTCTAAACCCAGAGCCACGTTAGAACCACCTAAGGTGCTTACAACAGTCCCTAGAGGCCCAGGGACACAGCGGAGTGGTTAAGTTGAAACTTCCTAAGGAAAACTGTTCTGCTTTGCTTCAAGTGTCCAGGTCATCCATTCCAATTGCTACTGAGTGTGAGAACTTTAATATGCTCACAAATCACCTGAGTTCTTCAATAAAGACAGGTTCTAGCTCCACACGCCTACATTAAGACCTGCAGCCACCGCATAAGTTCCAGGGTGGTGGAATAAGTTTCTAGATTCCTCACACAAGAATCTAGGAAGGAGGTTAGAAAAGGACCAGCAGCAGTTAAAAGGACTGCTGCTCTTCCAGATAGCTGCAGTTCTCCAGGGGATCTGATGCCCTCTCCTGGCCTCTGAGGGTATCCACAAATGTGATTGGCACACAGAAATAAAACGGGTCTTTAAAGAAAGAATAAGGGCCACTCTGGAGGCAGGAAGATCTCTGTGAATTTGAGGCCAGCTTGGTCTATAGAGTGAGTTCCAAGGCATCCAGGGCTGTCTCAAAAAACGAAACAACAAAAAGGAAAAATAAGGGTTTTTTTTTATTACTTAACATAATTTCTTTATTGAATCTTTGAGAATTTCACATCATGAACCCCAATTCTGCTCACCTCCCAGTTCCCTACACCCATGCTATCAGGGTCAATTCTCCCTCACCTGTGGTGTGTGTGGGGGACATTTCTCCCAAGTTAAGGCGGGTGCTAGCTCTCCCATGAGAGTTGGGTCCAGCTCTCTTGCTGCAGTGTCCAGCAAGGGGGAGGATCAGCTCAGCATGGCCCTCTGATTCCATCATACATGGTTCCTATGGCTCCCTGAAGTGACCCGGGCCACAGACAACACAGACCCCAGCTGCAGCAGGACCACAGACCCAGACATGGCCCTTGGTGGCAGCTTAGGCCTGGATGAATAAGAGAGATTCTCATCTGTGTTGTAGAATATTATTTTAAGGTAATGCTACATTTGTTTATGCTATGGAACATTTGTTTAATTATACAAAGATGTGTTGCATTCTTTCATGTTGCATGTGTTTAACTCTGTGAAGCTGTGTTACTGTGCCTGTCTAAAACACCTGATGGTCTAATAAAGAACTGAACAGCCAATAGCAAGGCAGGAGAAAGGATAGGCAGGGCTGGCAGGCAGAGAGAAGAAATAGAAGGAGAAATCTGGGAGGAAAAGAAGGGAGATCAGGAAGAAGAAAAGGAGAAAGAGCAAGAGAACAAGGAGAGGATGATGCTAGGGGCCAGCCACCCAACCACACAGCCACCCAGCCACACAGCCACACAGCTACCCAGCCACACAGCCACACAGCTACCCAGCCACACAGCCACACAGCCACACAGCCACACAGCCAGCTATACAGTAAGAGTGAAAGTAAGATATACAGAAGTAAGAAAAGGAAAAAGCCCAGAGGCAAAAGGTAGATGAGGTAATTTAAGAAAAGCTGGCAAGAAGCTAAAGTCGTGCTGGGATCAAGAAAAATGGGCCTTGGCGGTTCATGTTACTGGAGTTGTATCCATGCCAGTGGATGTCCACACACTCCAGAAGAGAATTTGACATTGCTGCTGCTGCTGTTGCTGTTATAACAATGGTGCACTCCACTGCTACTGTTTCTGGGATTACCATTTCATAAATGCTTACTACAGCTAGCACAGTGGAGACCCTGGCAACAAAAGTAGCTACCACAGTTAGTTAATCTTTCATTCTATTGGGCATGATAAATTTAATTCAGTAGTTATATACATCTCGATTGGCTTTGAAAAATTATAAATTTATAAACTCAAGTTCCAGTTGCTTTTGGGATACTATCTTACAAAGACTCCAACGTACAGTATGGCTCATTAAGGAAGGGAATGGCTCAGTTGCCTTTAGCCTACTGGCTATGGGTGAGATAGGACCTCTGTTGGTCTTTTCTGTATTGAACACACAGATTGCAAGCCCAGGGCCACTTTGAGATCTTTGGCAGCAGTTAACTCTGCAGCTCACACATGATTGAGCCTGTATGATAATGAGTACTTAGAGATGGGTAATGCCTGGGGGGCACTCACCAACCTAAGACAGAGCACCTGTGTGGCCTGGGCAGGCGTCTCCATGACTGGTAAGGTGACCTGCTGACGTCCCGCGCAACCCAAGTCAGAAGCTCATTTTTTAATAAAAGGGGGACCTGTAGGTCCCTGGCCCCCGTTTTGGGTAACTGTTGCCTTGCTTGCAGACCTTGACCTTGATATCCTCCCTATGCCAATTCCCTGCCAGGTTCCACCCTCCTGAATGCTTAAGGGAAGTTCCTTGTCTGTGTATCCTGAATAATGGGTGTTAACCGCTTAGATGCAAAATTGTAAAACATCAGTAGCTAACTTCTGCCCTCGGGGGTTCTCCCATTGTGCTGTAAGCCTGTATTTAAGACCTCCTTCCTCCTTCAATAAATGACATTCGGCATTTAAAATTATATATACATATATATATATATATATATATATATATATATATATATATATATATTTGAATGAATACTGTGAATGTAATCTATGAATACCACAAATGTGATTATTATCATGAGTGTAATTAATGAATATCATGAGTGTAATTTAAAAAAGAAAGAAAGGAAGGAAGGAAGGAAGGAAGAAAGAAAGAAAGAAAGAAAGAAAGAAAGAAAGAAAGAAAGAAAGAAAGAAAGAAAGAGAAAGAAAGAAAGAAAAGCTGGCAAGAAAGAAGCCAAGGCCGGGCCTTCACAAGAAATAATAAGTCTCCATGTGTGTTTTATTTGGGAGTTGGGTGGTGGGCCCCCAAAAGAGCAGAAGAGTAGGGGAAAAAGAAACAAACAACAACATATCTGTGGCTCAGTTGTGGAGCACTTGACTAATAAGCCGAGCCTTCTGTCTGATGCCCAACGCCAGACATGTGGACATCCCTGTGATCCCAGCACTCAGGAAGTAGAGGCAGGAGGATCATGAGTTCAGGGTCATCCATACACACACACACACACACACACACACACACACACACACACACACACACACACAGCCTGAATGACATGAGATCCTGTCTCAAAAGAGGAAAACTTAAAAAGAATAAAAACTTATCCTAGATGTATTACAGTAGTATCTGCTATGAAAAAAAATACTGACTGGCCTCTGCATACTGCTGGCAGAGGAAGAACTATGATATGTCCAAACAATGAATCACACTGAAATAAGGTAAATAACAATGCTCAACAGACTATACATCATCAGTCTATAGGTATTAAAAGTACACACCAAAACACCAAAGTCAAGACTGCAGGTTTAACTGGGAGGGGGAAGGTGTACAGTGAGCCTCTTCCAAATCTGCAATGTTTTTTTTTAAATAGAACAAAATAAAGCAAAATCTGAGGAAATCGCAGAGCTCTGTGGTGTGTGCATGCAGATTCACTCGATTATCCAACTTGCATGCATTGAGTAAGTTTTAATTCTTAGTTTATATACACCCTCATATGCTGTGGGATGTTCTGTATGTCCTGTGGGAGCCCTTCTTGGGTTTTTTGTGGCGTTACCCAGCAGGTCCGCATAGAGGATGATTAGGACCATGGGCCTGAGTGCAGGTGTCTGAGATGGTCTGCACTTGGCTGTGCTGGGGGATGGTCTGTATGTCAAGTTGTTCTGATTGATCAATAAATAAAACCTGATTGGCTGTGGCTAGGCAGGAAGGATAGGCGGGACTAACAGAGAGGAGAAATAAAAGGACAGGAAGGCAGAAGGACTGGCTGCAGCCGCCGCCATGACCAGCAGCATGTGAAGATGCCGGTGGGCCACCAGCCACGTGGCAAGGTATAGATTTGTAGAAATGCGTTACTTTAAGATATAAGAACAGTTAACAAGAAGCCTGCCATGGCCATACAGTTTGTAAGCAATATAAGTCTCTGTGTTTACTTGGTTGGGTCTGAGTGGCTGTGGGACTGGCGGGTGACAGAGATTTGTCCTGACTGTGGGCAAGGCAGGAAAACTCTAGCAACACTCATATACTCAAATTCTTAGAGTTGTCATTTATAATAGCCAAAAGGTAGAAGGAACCCAAATGTCCATTGATGGATAAATAGGTAAGCTACATGTAGCCTCTACATGCAATAGGATAGAATTCAGTCTTTTTAAATGAAGGCAATTTTGACACACAGTTCAGTGCTGAAGAACCTTGTGGACATTATGTTTAGTTAAATAAGACAGATGTGGGGGAGGGAGCTACAGGATCCCACTTATGTAAGATTCCTCAATCAGTCAAATTCATTAGGATAGAAAACAGAACGGTGGCAGCCAGAACCTGGAGGAACAGGCAATGGAAGCATTAGCAGGAAATCTAATTGGTCTGCCTCCCAAGTGCTGGGATTAAAGGCGTGTGCCACCTCTACCTGCCTCTAATTGGTCTTAATAATAAAAACCCAGAGTTAGATATCAGGGTAAATGCTGAAAGATTGGAGAAGTAAAGGAGCAGCCACAGTTATCTCTTACCTCCCCAATCCTCCTACTACAAAGGGGCCGAGCTCCTGTCTCCACCCAGCCATATCACTTCCTGTCTCTAGTCTATACAGACCTCCAGATCTCTATGGTTAACTAATGGCTAGCTCCACCCTCTGATCTTCAGGCAAGCTTTATTTGTTAGAGCAGAAATAAAATATCACCACAGGAAGCTTGTGTATAAGAACAGTTTCAGAATGGGAAGATGGAAAATGCTCTGGAGTGGAATTGTGACCATGGTCACACAACAAAACGAAAGAATTTAATGCCACCACACTGTGCACCAGAAGTGATTACAGTGATCTAGTTTTTTGTGCATGTGTTACACCTTTAAGATTTAACTTTAAAAATCACAATAATTTTATGTGTCCCTCAGGAGGGGGATTCCCTAAACTAAAATTTAAGACTACACATGAAAGAAGGAATGAAGGAATGAAGGGAGGGAGGGAGGGAGGGAGGGAGGAAGGGAGGGAGGGAGGGAGGGAGGGAGGAAACAGCTCAAGCCACATTGCTGGCTGTTTGCATACTGGTGGACACCAAAAAGAAGTGAACAGTGGGGACCGGGTGCCTCATCAGCACTGAACAGACCATCCCCAGAAACCACTCAGGAAACTTGAGACCTTGACCGCTCTGGTCAAGGGATGCGGAAACAGAATTTAGAGTGAGTTCAAGATTTAGCTTGTCAAAAAAAAAAAAAAAATCATTTGGAAGATACTCCTCTAAATCACCCACAGTCCAAAGGAAGGAGTGAGAGGACTACCCAGACCCACCTCACACGGACTCCAGGTGTCAGCCCGAGCCTTTTCTACACGTCCGGGACACTTAACCAAACTGTCTCCTGAGCTGCAGCTCACTAAGCAGAAACTCTGCTGTTCCTGCCCCAAACCCATCGCACCTGGGGAGAGCTTTGCGTCTTGAACTTAGTTTTGTGCTGTTCCTGTGCCGGCTCCTCGGTCAGCACTTGACCCGTGACGTCTTTAACTCCCAACCGTCTTTTTGGAGGTTCGAATTCCTTACCCCTATGCAGCTTGCACTTTCCATTGCTTTATTTTCAGCTCTTGTCCACATGCAGGAAAATGTGGAGACAAGAGGTTGTTTTGTTTTAAATAAAGTAGGCACGCTGAAAGAATTTTATTTGTCTTATATAAAATAGACATTCAGTATTTCCCCCATAATGTCACTTTAGCAGCTCAATCAAGGAAAATATTCACGGATAACTCTTAAAGACACTATGCCTGGATTTGCTTTATTTTCAAATAGATCTGAGTTTTGCTTCACTTACCAGTAAAACTCATACCCCGCTCCAAGTATTTAACCAAATTCCTGATCTGAAGTTCATCACAACAGCTAACTGCAATATTTGAAGAGACCACAAGGTGGCGCTAGATACCTATGGGTCAAGTCTGTCACCTAGTAAACTTGTGGAAATCAGAGCAAAAGGGCCGCGGGCTGAGCCAAGATTAGAAAATTAAACTAATATGAAAGCCATCTTGCTCTCGTCTGGGGGAAGGCTGTCATCCTAATTACATCTGAAGGTTTAATTACATACTGAAAGACCCAAACGCCAAGCTCAAGGTATCAACTCTGTCTTCCGAAGGCAGGTCTGCATTTGCTCGCTGTATCACGGGCATGCCACCTTACATGCATCCCAGGGGCTCCCAAGGACACAATTCACGTGTGTTGGGGGAACACGTATGCGTTGGACACATTTGTATTGGGAAGACTTTGCACAGCCCTATGGATATTCTCATTATACAGAAGTGAACTGGCCTTCGTCCTCAGCAGTTTCAGTATCCCACAAACGGGAATAGATCTTCGTGACTCGAGCTTCAACTCAAAAAACAAGGTCTGAAAACCTCTTCATAAACACTGTGTGTGGCCCTCACTCTCCCCCACCAGGTCGGCAACAGCCTGGGAGCATCTGCTGCTGCTCTTCCACACACAAGCAGCTGTGAAAGATGGACCCATCGTGATCGGGGGGGTGTGAGAAACCATGATCAGGGGGTGTGAGAAACCATGATGGGGGGGGGGGGGGTGAGAAACCGCAAAGTTCCTACGACTGAGGCGCGGCTGACGCCCCACGTCACAGCTGTCTTTACACTCACAATCTCTTGGAAATGACTTAATAAACATGCTGATGCCTCAAGAATGTCCCAAGTTCAATGTGATCTATCCCCTTCATTCAGAAACATTTCTCCAAGTGGACACAGTTTTCTGACTCTCAGTGTATGTGCCCCGCATCCTAATTTCAAAAACCCTAATGGCCACTTTAAAACTTATAATCTACTTTTCAAATGGGCATTTAAATTCAAGAGCGTGCTCCATATAACCCACAGCACTCCAAAGACTGTAGCTCCGTGATGACTGCATTCCACACTGATTGTATCTGTAGCCACACTTTATAGATGAAACACCCAAAAGATGAGTGTCTGATCTCTGATATGTTTCTTTCAAGCAGTGGTCAGCACTCTTCTGGGCTCGTTTTCTCAGAATTTGAAGAGAACATAGATATGAAAAGATTTCCACAAAACAGAGTACACACCAGTCCCAGGCTAGACCTGGGGGTTGAGGGAGGAAGGTAGTGTGGACAACTAGACCAATTCCAGAGCAAGTCCAAGAATCCAGTGTTCTGAGCCTAGGAAAGCATGCAGTAGACCACAAGCCACCATGAATGGAAAACTCACAGAGCTCATCCTCAGTGTGGGAAGAACACCTGTGTGCTAACCACTTAGTACCCTTCACCTCCAACTCATAACCAAGCACTTTTGAGACAAGACTCAAAAACTGTTTTATTAAACTGAACACAAAAAGCCTGTTACAATATCAAGCCTTTATCAGAAATCAGTACATATGTGAGAATATACAGCCAAGATGAGCCATCAACATAAGCAGAAGCTTAAATAACATTCAGACTTCTATATTTAATAGGCAGAAGAAAATAAAACTAAAAGAGCAATTTCAATTTCACAATTCACAGTTGATTGGTTTGAATCCCGTGATGTGTCAGTCAGCTCTGTAGTCCCTGAAGAGGAGATCTCCAAACAGAGACTGGCCCACTGCCCGATGGCTTGCTCAGATTTCCAAGCCCCAATGACAAGTGGAGAGCATTTCACGGCACAGCCCCACTCCTCTGGTTTGGACTGGCACTTCTTAGCTGCATTCTTTCTACTGAAACAGCAAAAGCACATTTACGGTTCACCATGTGACCACATGAAGGTTTCCAAACTGTCTCTTGGCTTTCTACGTCATTTCTAATGTAAGACAATCACTGCATTAAAATGCACCCTTGATACTGAAAGTAAGATCAGCTTTGCTTCCGGACCGAGAGCACTCATCCCAGAGAAGATGTGTGCGTCTCAGCGGACAGCTGGGATGCTCGACAGCAGAGCCTGGCATACCCAGTAAGGCATTTCAAAGACAACACACCTAACCCGCTCCAGGTCACTGCAGTGACTGGGGGACCACGGGTGAGCAGAGAGTCCACATGAGACTCTTACAAAATGACGCACTGGCTTACAGAACCTTTGGCAGGTATTCAGGTACTAAAAGAGGGCAGAACAATGACCAGCCACTTCCAAGAGGTTTGTTCCCAAGCACAGGCTTTGCCCTGCGACAGTATCACTCATCCTGACATATGGAGTCATTTTCTCTAAAAAGAAAAGAAAAAAAGCATCAGGTAGAGAGTGTGCGAGTGGTCAGTGATAAAGAACACCATTTTCACTAGGGAGGGGGTTACTTGAGCACTTACATTGACAGAGTCATCATGAAAGCCATTTAAAGACAAAAGGAATCAGACAGACCCTGCATTAGTTGGTGTTCAATAGTGCAGTGAGACTTGAGCAATTGCTTTGGACTTAAAAACTACAATTATAGCCTGGCATGGAGGCACATGCCTGTAATCCCAGCACCAAGAGGTGGAGGCAGGAGGATTGTGAGTTCAAGGTCATCCTCAGCTACATAGTAGGTAGAATTAAGACTAGCCTGGGCTAGATGGAACTTTACAAAACAAAACAACAACAAACAACCATAGGGATATCTTTATGTCAAAAGAATTGTGAAATGTCGAAAAATAAAATTCTAATTCGTAAAAATAAATACAGTCCTTCTAAAAGCCCCAAAGTGTTCAGTTACTTTGGATCCTAAGATTAAAATCCAGAAACATTCAAGTTTGGGCTCTGACTCATCTGCCCATCCCATCTCCCTGACCTGGAGCAAACCCCTTCCAGTTCCACAGAGCTGTCCACAGCAGGTGGGCACAGGACGGAGGCAGAGGGCAGATGTCCTCGGCATCACTGGCTACAGACTGCTCCAAGGCTCGCCCACCCCTCGGTGGACAGGACTGCTGTCTTCGTGCTCATTCTGCTATGTACATGATAGAAGGCGAGTGGTCACAGTACCCAAAGAGGTCACAACAAGTCCCGTCAGGAAAGTAATCTTTGAGGACCTGGAAACCTGGCGCAGACTTGTTGGAGACTAAGCACACCCAAGAACAGAAACAAGGAAGACTGATGTCCACAGGAGAGAATCATGACTGTTCACTGGGCTCAAGTTATGACCTACACACGCAGCTTTCCTAAGATACTAACATTTAAATGTTAAATCCCAGTGCATGATACCCACAGTATGGGCACTGTCGGAAATTGATACTGAGCCATCTGTCCTGATGGGCAGACAGATGAATACAGTGGAATACAGCTCATGGGGAGATACATAGAAATACAGTGGGAAAATGTTGACAGACAAAGACAGAGTTAGCTATGCTCCAAATGTTTTCACTTTGACAAATATCCGAAATTCTTCTTGATAAAATGTTGGGGTATTACTATTTCTACACCAAAATTAGTTTTATCATACGTTCGAAAGGCTGTAAAGACTCAGGAAACTTAAAGTTTTCAGTTAATCAAACTAAGGAAATTGTTTTCAAAGGCCTCAAGCTTGCTTGGAAAGACCCCTCCATCTGCACTAGACGACCCTGTGGATGTACAGAGTGACCCGAGCCCCTGTCCCTGCCAGTCCCTCAATGCACTTTATGTTCAGATACAGAACTCTCTCCTCTCTACAGAAGAACCAAGCTGGGACGATCAGCGTAGGAAGTTTTTTCCAATGTCAGCATCTCAAGCTGAGTCATCTACATCACCAAACACAGCCCACCCAGGAGAACTGCCAGCCCACGACAGCCAGGACACAGCCCACCCGGGGGACTACAGCCAGACACGGCAACCAGGACACAGCCCGCCCAGGGGACTACAGCCAGCCCACGACAGCCAGGACACAGCCCGCCCAGGGGACTACAGCCAGTCTCAACAACCAGGACACAGCCCACCCAGGGGACTACAGCCAGTCTCAACAACCAGGACACAGCCCGCCCGGGGGACTACAGCCAGCCATAGCAACCAGGACAGAGCCCACCTAGGCGAACTGCTAGCCTCAGCAACCAGGACACAGCCCGCCCGGGGGACTACAGCCAGTCTCAACAACCAGGACACAGCCTGCCCGGGGGACTACAGCCAGTCTCAACAACCAGGACACAGCCCGCCCGGGGGACAACAGCCAGCCTCAACAACCAGGACACAGCCCGCCCAGGGGACTACAGCCAGCCACGACAACCAGGACACAGCCCGCCCAGGGGACTACAGCCAGCCACGGCAACCAGGACACAGCCCACCCAGGGACTACAGCCAGCCTCAATAACCAGGACACAGTCCACCCAGGAGACTACAGCCAGCCACGACAACCAGGTTCCTAGTCAGAGTGCAGTTTTCACACACTAGCAAATTGAGATTGCACCAACAAAGGGGGAAAAGACACAGAACAGAATTCACAAGGACCTTTACTATTTCAAGCTATCTTATGAACTGTGGTTAACGGCAGTAAATTCTGTCATTTCTATCCTCTGTGAAATGCTAACGCTTGCTAAAGGCACTCATATTTTGGACTTAACGGACACAAGGTCGCATGGGACCATAAGCCAGGGCTTGGGGTTTTTTTTTGGTAACTACAGAGAAAGGGAGTTCATAAAGAGTCTCTATTGATAATGGGAAGGAAATGTCACCACACACTATCCATATAAATGTCTCGTGAGAAGCTATTTACACAGCCAGTGTCCACTCGGCCACCACTGACAAGGCGACTCACAGGGGACTCGCTCACCCAAAACACAAAAGCAACAAAGCATTTCTTTAAATCACATATAAAACTCCTAAGAGAGACTTAAAGTGAGGGGCAGGTAGAATTTTTTTTTAAACACCTGATCAAATTTCTACATTAAACTTCTGCACACGCCAACAGAGTATTTCCCCACTCCTAAAGACACCCCACTGCTTGGGCACACACCTCACCACTAGCAAATATTTCCAGCTAAATTCTGACATTTACAGAACCAAGTAGATTCCATCCTAAACCTGCTGTTCTGAGTCTCTCCACTGAGAAAGCACTGTGTGGAAGTCACCTGTCTGTCAGACTCTTTTCACCGTCACTGTCCTCAGAGTCCCAGGCAACACAGGATGGAGGAGCCCTAAGACCCCCCGTCAATTTTTAGACCCTGTCTACACAGGAAGACCTAACTGGGTACACAGATGTATGCACACTTTTTCAGACTGTAGACCAAAGGCTACCCAAAGCTCCGCAGGAGAGCTCTGTGGGTGAGATGGGAGGTTCACCTCCGATCACGGGACGTGCACAAGTTCTCAGCCACGGTCCTTCACTCACTGCCAAGGCTTCAAAACCACTCACTGACTTCTACGCTCACAGCGAATGAAAGGGAAAGAGCTGATGAGGAGGGTTTTTCTCAAGACAAATGGTGTGAAAAGTTGCAGAATTCAGTGTGTAAGAGGCAAGCACACACGCACAGAACAACAGGTCAGAGGGCATGGGCTATAGCTGGACTTCAAAGCGAATGCCCTCTGCAGGCATGTGGATCCAGATGGGAACTGGACGCTTCCTCCCAGCCCTGGATCTGGGTGTCCCCACTGGCCTCTAGTGAGACAGTCACAAGAGCGGACCGCAGTGCTACCAATAATCGATAGAATCTGCCGAATTCTGGACTAAGGTTTCCTTTGTTTAGACTTCTGTCCGTCCATGGCTGTGGCACATCATGAGACCCACGATTCCTGGGGAACAGGGGCCAGTCCTACAGCAGCATGTCATCTAACAGGACAGGGCTTCACAAAATGAAACCAAGAGAGCTCACTTAACTAACTCAGAAGCCACCACAGCTTGGTCAGACAAGATACAATTTCCATAGAGTTCATTTCGTGAGAAACTGGACCATGTGGCTTCATAGCCTCTGCTACCCTCTGCCCCACCCACTGAACAGTACAACCTCAGCCCAGGGATCGTCGGAGTGTTTCAGACATCTGCATAACCTCTAACAATGACCTTGGCAGTTACTTGTCAACTTCCAGAGTTTAGAAACGAGTTGGGTTATTATAGGCAACCTGGCACTAGAGTGTCGTAGAACAAATGCATCGCTCTTTTTAGTGCAAAGGAATACAGAAATAACACTATAAATCTAACATTTCTCTCTAAAGGAAACCACACTTATGCGTCCCTAACATCCATTAAGGGCACTGGGAGACTAGAAACCTGAATTCACGAGGCTTGAAAACACATCAAGCCCTTAAGTCCACTGTTTCTGTACATACAGGAGGGAGGGGGGACATACAGGAGACTGGGGGACACAGGAGAGTGGGGGACACAGAGAGTGGGGGACACAGAGAGTGGGGGACACAGAGAGTGGGGGACATACAGGAGACTGGGGGACACAGGAGAGTGGGGGACACAGAGAGTGGGGGACACAGGACAGTGGGGGACACAGAGAGTGGGGGACACAGAGAGTGGGGGACACAGAGAGTGGGGGACACAGGACAG
This sequence comes from Peromyscus maniculatus bairdii, assembly GCF_049852395.1. Lineage (NCBI taxonomy): Eukaryota > Metazoa > Chordata > Mammalia > Rodentia > Cricetidae > Peromyscus > Peromyscus maniculatus. The sequence goes on along the minus strand of NC_134857.1, from coordinate 8,154,721 downwards.
TGGGGGACACAGAGAGTGGGAGGACACAGAGAGTGGGGGACACAGAGAGTGGGGGACACAGGACAGTGGGGGACACAGAGAGTGGGGGACACAGAGAGTGGGGGACACAGAGAGTGGGGGACACAGGACAGTGGGGGACACAGAGAGTGGGGGACACAGGAGAGGGGGACACAGAGAGTGGGGGACACAGAGAGTGGGGGACACAGGACAGTGGGGGACACAGAGAGTGGGGGACACAGAGAGTGGGGGACACAGGACAGTGAGGGACACAGAGAGTGGGGGACACAGAGAGTGGGGGACACAGGAGAGGGGGACACAGAGAGTGGGGGACACAGAGAGTGGGGGACACAGAGAGTGGGGGACACAGAGAGTGGGGGACACAGAGAGTGGGAGGACACAGAGAGTGGGGGACACAGAGAGTGGGGGACACAGGACAGTGGGGGACACAGAGAGTGGGGGACACAGAGAGTGGGGGACACAGAGAGTGGGGGACACAGAGAGTGGGGGACACAGGAGAGGGGGACACAGAGAGTGGGGGACACAGAGAGTGGGGGACACAGAGAGTGGGGGACACAGGACAGTGGGGGACACAGAGAGTGGGAGGACACAGAGAGTGGGGGACACAGAGAGTGGGGGACACAGGACAGTGGGGGACACACAGAGTGGGGGACACAGTGGGGGACACAGAGAGTGGGGGACACAGGAGAGTGGGGGACACAGGAGAGGGGGACACAGAGAGTGGGGGACACAGGAGACTGGGGGACACAGGAGACTGGGGGACACAGGAGAGTGGGACACAGAGAGTGGGGGACACAGGAGAGTGGGGGACACAGGAGAGGGGGACACAGAGAGTGGGGGACACAGAGAGTGGGGGACATAGGACAGTGGGGGACACAGGAGAGGGGGACACAGAGAGTGGGGGACACAGAGAGTGGGGGACACAGAGAGTGGGGGACACAGAGAGTGGGGGACACATCTTTTGACTTCATTCCCAGAGGAAAAACGCAAAGCAGATGAATGTCACTTTTATAAAATCTAAGTCTATACCCAGAATCTTCAATGTTATTCTGAGATAAAGATGAGGTGAAATTCTCTCTGGGGTATTACATAAAACTAGGAGGCAGGGAAGCATGTATCTTTAGACACAGACACAGGGATACACACACACAGCCCTGCAGAGAGCAAATGAGACCGTTAAACAATCACAGAACCAAGTGGCCGGCATGATATTTAAATTTACCGAAGAATTATATTTAGCAGCAAAATGAACAACCAAATGGCTAACAAGATACATCCTACATTGCCCTAAACTGACCAACTCTGTAGATGGCCGCAGAAGGGGCTCTGGTATGAGGAGTTGCAGACGGAGATCAAATCTCAAGTGAACACTGTTCTTTCTTCTGTTCTGAGGGGGAAACACTGAACCAAATAGTTCCACTTTTCAAGAAACCAGCATTTCAACAGGAGAAAGTACCTGGGTACTATTCTAGAAGCTAATCATAAAATGAACCTTTAATTATGAAGCAAGAATGGAAAGGAGGATCGGTGAGCATTCCTTCCTCTCCATCTGTTAGCCTGGAGAATTCTCCAGGCTACCGAGGTTTCCGGTGGTGATGTAAGTATAAAATGTGCCTCTGTCACAGTGCTAACCACTGCTGGCTGGAACCTTCTGCAGAAGCACGCTGCCCTGCCAAGCACGGGCATGCCGCTCTTACCACATGAAGAAAAGTAGAAAAAGAGAGAACACGGTGAACACAAGTTCACATAATACTCCGGTAGTCGATCTAGACATACTCTATGGCTTTTTATTTAAAAAATAAGAATCCCGTTAGAATCATTAGACACCAAAGCCGTCTGTGTTTTCATTCTCTCCAAGGAGGCAAAGGAGAAAGCACAAGGTCTGTGTGCTCTTCTACTGGACATGACACTGAAACTTGATTAGCTTTTTAAAAAAGAAAACTTCCCACGTAAGAAACAGCAGAGAGCGATATTTCCAGGAGTGCCCACCACCTGCTGGGGCAGTGTCAGGACAATCATCAAAAAGCCACGAGGTAATGACCATCCCAGGAATTCACGTAATTACCAGTGAAAATATAATTCCAAATTGAAATCTCAAACACACCCATGCATTTCCTTGAATCATCTGAAAATATATTTTTTAAAAAGAATATCCATCTTCAACTCATTCGACAGTCAAGTCTGAGTCTCAGACCGACAGGACAGCTAGGGCGAGAGCCGAGCTCAGCAGTAAGTTGATCCATAGGAGGGAGGAGGTGGGGGTCAAACGTGTGCAGGTCACAACTGGAGATGAAGTCACGTCTTCAGAAGAACATGAGCATTCTGCAAGTGTCTGGAGTCAAAAACACCTGCATGTCAATGACGGACGGACATGCCACAGGGGACGCACTGTTGCTGAGAGACCCAAGCGCACACCCTAACCGCACATCACAGACACCGCACTGTGACGATGGCTCCCCGGGAGCGTCAGGAAACGGGACTCTCTGCTTACCTCTTTCCACTATAATCTGAGGGACAAACTCAAATCAAGTCTTCCTCTAATACGCATAAAACTAGAATTGCAAAATAGATGCCGTTTTTAAATGATCATAGCTCCAAACAGGCTACTCCTGGTTAAAGAGAACTTGGCCAAGATAAGAAGTTATTTCTGATGGGGCAGGTAGGTCACATACTGTAAGTCGTTTGACAGGGTTGGCTCAAAAGAGCGTCGTGACCTAAGAAGCACATCTCCCTCCCCCACCCCGACGTGACGGCTCAGGGCACCATTGCAGGTTATTCATACTAAGCAGAGGAATGGAGGAATGGATGTATCAAGGGGACCACAAAGCAAGGCAGGTTGACAGAAGGCAAAAACAGGCAGGACCGGCGTCTCCGTGGGCGCGGCCGTCACTGTACATAGCCCAGATTCTCCATCTCGCTCCTGTACCGCTGTTCCGACACCTTGCTCTTGTGCTGCTTGCTCTCCAGATGCTGCCGGAACTCCACCTCCTCACCAGCGCCGACGTTACACATGGAGCAGTAAAACTGGCCACTGGGAGTGACGCACATGGCGAGATCTCGCGGGATTCTCTGCCGAGAGCGGGCATGGAAGTAAGGACCTGCTGAAGCAAGAGGCAGAAGTGAAGTAGCCAAGGGCTGGGAGACGACTGGAAGACCTCTGAGTTCGGATCCCTGGCACCCACATAAAAGACAAGCATTGTGGCCTGTGCCTGTGACCCCAGTGCCGGGGCGGCGGAGACAGAAGGATCCCGGGGACTCACTAGCTGCCAGCCCAGTCAATCAGTGAGCTCAAAAAATAAGGTGGAGAGCAAGAGAGAAAGATAAACCAAAACTGACCTCTAGCCTTTACACACCTTTACACACACACATACACACACGCACACGCACGCACGCGCGCATGCACACGCACGCGCGCGCAGATGCTCAGGATGCTCATTTAGTAAAAAACAATCCCCCAGTTCTCATTGTAATATATAATTCTAATTCCGATTCAGATTCTAACTTTAAATAAAGGAGAGGTGGATTTAATTACATGTGAATACAAGTTCAATCTATAAACATAAAATGATTCTCCAGCTAGTATCAGGATACCTGCTACAGAGACAAGACCAGGTTCTAAATGCTTATGGCTCTTAAAAATAAATACAATGTTTATAGACTGTAGCCAAGCATGATAGTTTGTACCTGTAATTCAGTACTTGGGAGCCTGAGGCAGAAAGATTGTAGCAATTTTTAGCCAGTGCAGGCAACACAGTAAGACCCTTCACCTCAGCCTGTCTCTGTAATTTTATTACTTTCCACAGAGAACATAATCTCTGTCACCCACATCCTAAAATGCATTTTCCTTGGCATTAACATAGCTATGGGAGGGTCCTTCATCTCAACTAGCTTTTGAAATCCAGCCCGATGATCTTTGTTTTTTAGTTGACTTTGGTCATAACTAGTAATGCGTTGGGATTGCACTCATCAGACCACAGGGTTTTCTGTCTCTATTTTCACTAGCTGTCTCTTATTATTCAGAGGATTGTTTCTGTTTTACTGTCCATACAAACAGCCCCTGCTGGCATGTACAGTGTTGGAGGCTGTGGTTGCGCAGACGAGGATGAACACAGAGCACTTCCATAAACACATGGCTCTCCATTAAATGTGCACGTCACAAGAACTTCACAGATAATTCTCATTTACTACCTGGTTAAAAATCGCTGCTGTGTTTTACATTTGCCCCCGTAGATGAAAACTGAACCTAGTGTGAACATGTCCAGTGTCTTCCTTAGTCTCTCTCCACCTTACATTGTGAGACAGAACCTCGCTGAACCTGGAGCTTGCTGATTCAGCTAGACTGTTTGGCCAGAGAGCCCAGGGACCTGCCATCTCCACCTGAGGTTATAGGTGTGAACTGCTGTGTCTGGCTTGGGATCGAACTCAGGTCCTCATGCTTGCATAAGCTTCCCAGCCCTCAAAAAGCCCAGTTTCTAATCTGCTTTACGTATTTCTTCTGACAAATATTTTTTTAAAAAGTAAGGAATTAGAAAACACTATGATTTTAAAACCAAGATAAATAATATACTGAATAAAAAATAAAGAATACCAGAAATAAACAGCAGCCTAAACAGCCAGAAGAGCAATTCAGTAACACAAGCACTAACTAATTTCTTGGGGCTATACACTGCTATCATTTGCAGGTTTGCGAACACTTGCAAGACACATGGGAGCATGCAGGCTACCTGAACTGTTCTGGACCGTGTATGTATTCCTCCTGGTGGACACTATCTTAAATTCACTCCCTTCTTTCCGGGTCCGCCTTTGCCCTGCCTCTGCGGAGTCCCTGGAGAAAAGAAATTTGAAATGAGTGAGACATCCAAACAAGGCTCCCTTTCATCTCCTCCTTTAAATAGGTTGCTCTCACATAACAACCGGCCTCAGAGGCAATGGCGACACCTACGAGAACGAGTTACTCTGAGCTTCAGACAGACGAAGTCTCTTGGCGTGGTTCTTGCCCTGGTAGTGGGCCTGTGCCACCGCAGGCGAGCTGAAGGAGGCGTCGCACAGCTTACAGTAGTCATTCTCTGTGGCCAGGATCACTCTGCCCCCCGGCTTGCCGGAGCCCACCTGCCAGCAAAGACACAGAAGCAGTTACACCTTCCACTCCTCCAAGATCCTTCTGAGAAACAGCCACAGCCTAGGGCACAGCCGCAGGCAGTGATAAGAAGAAAGTAATTCCAGGGAAAGAGATTACAATCACCTATGAACCAAAGCACCAACTAGTGTGATGCTCTAGCCACTGAAGAAATGTTTTCAAAGTGTGGACATTTAGGGCAGGAGGCAGTAAGGAAGTGAGGCGAAAATCTTCCCAGAGAGAAGGAAGTCTGCTCAAAAATCCCCCAATAAACACTTACTGAGCACCAACTGTATACTGAGCAGCCCACCCAGACCCAAAGCTGCAGAGTTTAGAAAGCTCCAGTCTTACAAACTCTCCAAACCACCTGTGGCTATACAACCAGGGAAAAGACCTAGTGAAGCCAGACACCATGTTAAAAGAAACCAAACACTGTCAGGATTAAATTCCCTTAGGCCAACAAAAATTACAAAGCAAACCTGGACTACAAGTGAACATATGGTTAAGACTGTGGAGACCATACCTTATCTAGAACAGTTCAAAAAACAGCACTGTCTGACCTGGAAGAGGAGGTTCTCCGGGGTCAGTACAGTATCTTCATATTTCACAGAGGTCTGTGCTAAACAAACAAGGTGAGCCAGGCTGTTTGCTAAGGAGGAACAGCCACCTGACTCTAGAGCATCCATCCTGAAGGAACTCATAATGTGAAAACCACTCAGCTGGAAGCGCCCCTGCTGCCATTCTTAATGTATCTTATTTCCTGTAGGTCTGAGGAGGGCCACCTACACACATTTTAAGCAGAAAAACACTCAGGAAAGTAACATTATACCTTGGTAGTTGTGAACACCAGGCTAAGATGACACAGAATTTTTGCTCTGCAACATTTCAAAATATGCAACATCATGGAAAGTTCCTTAGCTTTTCCAGGCTTCTAATAAAGCCCCCATGAGGCCCATGCTGCTGGCCCATGGACCAAGCTTTGAATAATAAGGCCAACACTTTCAAGTAACGGCAAATACTAAATGAGGCCAGGACCCAGGACTAGAGCAAGCCAATTATAAACTTACCTAGTGAGCAGGATTTAAGACAATATCAAAAGCACTCAAGATAAGTAATCCTTCAGTGGAATTTTTTATATTTATTTTACTTTATGCATTCGAGTTTGCTGTCTACACGTACTGTGTGTACCATGTGTACCTGTTGCCCTCAGAACGGACGAGGAACTGGAGTTACAGACAATCGTGAGCCACCCTGTGGGCGCCTGGAACAGAATCCAGGTCCCTCTGCAACAGCAGTAAGTGTTCTCAACCACTTAACTATCTCTCACTTAACCACGTAACCATTTCCCCTAGGGCAAAGCCTAGATATCATCACGTGGTCATTTAACCTAGAATTCTAAAAGGCATATAAAAATAGACATAACAATATTTTTCCATCATCTCACACATCACAGTCCAGTCGAATGAGAGATCTCAAGGTTCAAAAATGTTGGCAGACACAGCCCAAGGAGTTAAGAGGACCGAGGACCTTTCGGGGCGTTGCCCAGACTGGCCCTGACAGACAGTCACAGGACCTGTACTCATGACCACATGTGTGTGACAGCCTCTTCACACAGTGCTGCTCACCTGCGGAGGGACTGGAACGAGGGGAGTGGCTACAGGCTCTGGCATGCTGCTCACCCTGGCTGGAGGAGGACAGCTGTTGGCTGCATAATAATTTCGGAGTTTCTTGCCATGGTTTTTACCCTAGAGGTAAATACAAAGAGGACAGCTTATCAGAGGCAATTGGCACACTCACACAGGTATGCAGTCTTTCCTGAAAACCCAGGACAACAGACCCTCGCCAGATCTGACTCCAGCGAATCTATCATAGGCTGGAGTCTGCTGCTGTGGTAAACACCATGACCAAAAGCAACTTGGTGGAGAAAGGGGTTGATTTCAGCTTACACTTCCAGGTCATGGTGCATCACTAAGTCAGAGCAGGAACTCAAGCAGAAACCATGGAGGAACACTGCTTTCTGGCTTATTCACTGGCTCATGCACAGGCTTTCTTATACAGCCCAGATCCACCTGCCCAGGTAAAGATGGCACCACCTGCTGTGGCCTAGCTCCCAATCACCGATCAAGATAGCCTCTCAGCCACGGCCACAGATCAACCTGATGGAAGCGATTCTTCAACTGAGGTCCCCTCTCCCCAGGGGCTGCGTCAAGGTGACAATAACAACTAAGCAGGATATAGTCTATCATTTGGTTCTAAGAGAACAGTTCTATTCATCTGGAGAAGATAAAAGACTGAGGCCAAAGAAATTAACTTCTTCTAAGTTTCTAGAGAAGCCCTGCACCCCACGGTGTCACATCCTCCCTGAAGCCGGTCCCCATTCACACACCACTGTGTCCATAGGACCTTGCGATGCTCTGATCTGACTGACTTCAGAATCCATAATGAGATGGCTAATCCAATCGTTTTCACAAAAACAGCACTTACGGGGCGTCACTTCATGCAGAGGACCTTGATGAGCCTCCGTTCATTCACTGCTCACAGAAACCTTGTAAGAATCTGCTGGGATCACCCATGCCTCACAGAGGAGGAACCGCAGTGGGGTGGGCACACACCTTCAGAAGGAACCGCCAGCAGAGCCACGGCTTAAAACCTCAGCACAGCCCTTACCACACATCACGGTGGCTTATGGCTGCACTATGAACTTCTGCCAAGTCAGGATGGTCTTTCTCACCATGCTGGGGTTTTGTTTGTTTGTTTACTTTTTTAAGTCATAATTCACACAACTATATTCCTTGAGCTAATAAATAAACACAAACTGGTGGCACCGTTCAGAAGCCCTCTGGTGGAGCTGGAGAGATGGCCCAGAAATGAAAAGAGCTTGCCACTGCTATAGAGAACCTGGGTTCAGTTCCCAGCACCCACATCAGCAGCTCACAATAACTGCAGTTCTAGGAGACTGATGCCCTCTTCTGGCCTCTGTAAGCTCCTACACACACGATGTACACACATGCATGCAGGCATGCACACATAAATAAAAGTAAAATCTTTAAAGGCACTCTGAGTAAGGGTAAGGCAGCTCATCACTTGTTAAACCGTGTTGTAAAATTTAAGCCTACATACCAACATTTACCATCTGCTACCTGCTAACTCCTAAGGACCAGCACACAGCCAAAAGACAGCTAATTTCCATCCCCATCCCCTGCCATCCAAATGCTTTAGCTATACCATCCGTGAGGAACTACCAGAGTCAAGTTGACGGTCCCCTCTATGGTTGTACCTTCACTGAGCTCTTAGCAGCACACCACCGTCGATCTCCCTCCTTCCGGAAATAGTCCCTCTCAGCACGTTCTGTCTTCTGTGGCTCCATCTCTCCTCTTCCCACCTCTCCTCCTCTACCAGAGCTTGGGTTCTGCGGGGCCCAAGGCCCACCCTTGGCTCTCTTCTCTGTCTGTGCTCCAACTCTAGTTCTTTGCCTGGCCTCACAGCTTTCTAAGACAATGAACAGATGTGGGGAGGGTGGGGGAGCGGAGGGGTTCTGCTGTTGTTTTCAGGCAGTCTCTCACAACACAGGCTGGCTTGGAACTCACTATACAGCTGAAGATGACCGTGAGAGCATTATCCCCGGGCCTCTACCTCAGGTATGCTGAATTACATCTAGTTTATGTGATACAAATGATCCACCCACAGCTTTGTGCACACATTCACATCTAGTGTAAGTGGTACAGAAGATCAACCCATGACTTTGTGCACACATTCACCAACTGAGCTACAACCTAGCACTAAGACAATGAATAAATTCATGGGTCCCCAGAATATGGCTGCATCTCTGACCTTCAGACTCACCTTCTTGTCAGCCACACTCTGGGGTCTTAAAAGGAACATCAACTTTACTCTTGAGTCCTCCTAACAGGCCATTTCATCACCACCCAAGTCCTCCACATGTCCAGAAATGCCACCACCCACCCAGTACTTGAGAAAACTGCTGAGGCCCGTCCTGTGCTTGAATCCGCACTTCCATAAACCTGGCCCACCTAATCCATTGACAAGTCCTGTCGGCCTGCCTTCCAATACCTCTCCAGCCACCCCACTTCTCTCAGTTACACCAACTATATAGTAACTCCAACTACCAACACCTTGTACATGCAGCCACAGCGCCACCCGCTCTGCTCAGTCCTGTCCCTTTGTAATTCTCATAAGCCAGTGATGGTTGAAGGCATAAATCAAACCATGCAGCCTGCCTCTCTTAATCAATATTAATCCAGTATTGGCTGGGTATGTACTCAGCAGGGGAGTGCTTGCCCAGCGTGGGCAAGGTCCCTAGGTTTGATTCTCCAGCACCACAAAGAACATCTACCAACGTCTCACTGACAGATCTTTTAAGGCCTGACCCCACCCACCTCCCTGGTCTATGTCCTCCCCAAATCCTCTCCCTGCTGGCCGTTCTCCTATCTTACTGGCCTGCTTTCCTGAGCTGCTGGCTTCAGGGCCTTTGTCCTACTGTGGCTTCTGCCCAGGAGGTTGCTAGCTCTTTCAGACTTCTGACAGGCTGGATCACTCTCATCGTGAAGTGTCAACTTGTGACACAACTCATGAATGGACCACAGTTGCCCCTGCCTGCCGCACATGCATACATGTGTCCATCACATTATCAAATCATCTGATTTCATTTTAACTTAGTACCACTCACCACAGCCCCAAATCATAGGATTGGTTTTTCTTTTTCCCTCCTCTGAAATGTAGAGTCCTTAAAAGTAAGGACCTCTACCATCCTGCTTTCATCCATGCCTAGAATGCTTTCTGACATACAACAGGTAACCAATAATAAAAGAATCGGGTATTATGGCAGGAATAACTTTTAAAAAGAAGACAAAAACTAGGAAAGCATGGGGGGCTGGGGGGGACCCTTATTTCTGCCTGTGCCAGGGAGGCTTCTCTGAAAAGGTGAGACCATGTCCCCTCTCTGACAAGTCCCAAAGCATTTTCACTAAGATCAGGAACAAAACACTGTTCTGCCCACTCCCTCCATACCTGTTCAATACAGTTCTTGAAGTCTTAGCTAAAGCAGTAAGACAACTCACGGAGAACAAGAGGGTACAAACAGGACAGGAACCTAAGGTGAGTACAGTCAGAACCAAATGATCTGGGGACTTGAAAAGACGGAGGTCAAAAGGGATCACTTCCATGGAGCAACACTGGAGGAAAGGTCAAGCGGGCTGCAAAGTGGGCAGTGGAAGAAATGGTACAGGCTGCACAGAAGAGCTCCCGGAGAGAAGGGGCCACCGCAGGGGCAGAGGAGGAAGACACAGAGTTGGGGGAAATGGAGTCACTGCAACACTTTTTAAAGACATAATGGTAGATGGTTGTGTTGGACATGCCTTTTATCCCAGCACTGAGGTAGCAGAGGCAAGTGGATCTCTGTGAGTTCAAGGCCAGCCTTGTCTACATAGTGAGTTCCAAGCCAACCAAGGCTACATAGTGAGGGCCTATCTCAAAAACCAAACAAACAAACAAAAGACACATGGTGTTACACACCTGTAATTCCACTAGTTGGGAGGCTGAGGAAAGATGTCTCACCAGTTCCAGGCCTACCTGGGTAACAGGAGTGTCAGAACACAGTCCAAGAATGGAGTCATGGGAGGGGAATTCTGAGCGCTTGTGAGAAAACCCCAAGAAAAGAAGATGAGTCTTGTGACCTCAGTTTCTTCAAAACACAGAACTGTTCTTGGAATGTTTTTGTGTTCCTCCCAGGTGTGGTGGATGGAGTGAGTGGACTTCAGCTGCTGTTATTCATGTGCCACTATGAAATACACGTTTTTTGCCACACGCACTTTAGCCTATGACTGTACACTTCACTCCATGACCCTTCCCAACCCTCAGAGGATAAGTTGTCTGATTCTCTAAATAAAGTTGGCTATTGCATGAGATGTTTGTCTGCCTCATGTTTAGGCCCTGCTCTCCCGGGTTCAGGCTGCCAACGAGAGCAGTAAACACAGGAGTATCCCAAAACTAAGAATTCAGTGGTAAAAGCACAGGCCTCACAGGAACGAAGTCCTGGTCCCATCCCCATCACCACCCCTTCCCGTCAACACTATCTGGCAAGCCCCACTGTAATTAACAGTCACTGCCGATGAGAATCACCAGTAACGAAGCAAAAGTGTGATGAGAAATAACAACACACATGTGGTCTTAAAATGGTCTGCATCTGATCCTTAGTCAACAGATAAACAGTGTCTTTTCCAAGGAGATCCTTGTAGGCACCACCTTAATTGAGAGATAATTAACACCATGAGAACCACTCATGACTCATGCAGCAGGAAGGACCCACGGCATCCTGTCTGTAGTACTACAGCCAGAAAACACATAACCTGAACTCAGGTAAATAAGGCAAGATCTGGAACCCTCTACAAAACACTTCTTCAAAAACTGTAAGATCATTAAAGAAGACAAAGAGGAAGAAGAGGAGGTGGTGGAGGACTGAACTGTCCAAGTTAAAGAAAACGTTAAAATCACATGTCAGTTTTCCTTTGGGGCTGGACACAGAGGCAGGAGGGGCTATGCGTACACAGCAGGAAAACAGAAACAGGTGAGTGCAGAGCGCACAAGGTTTCCATCAGTGTTGGCTCTTTGGTTTGCTCTGATTGAGTTTGTTGCTGCTTCTGCAGGCTAGGTAGCCCAGGCTGGCTTGGAACTCACTGCGAAGCCAAGCTGAACACGTGACCACCCTGTCTCCACCTCCCGAGTGCTAGGCTTATCTACATGCCACACACCCCGCAAAGTATTTGTTTCTTAGTGTTGATAATTGTACTTTTATATAGACTGTTTACTTGGGGAAACTGTATGAAGCATAAGTTTACAAGTCAAACATGACTCAAACTAAAAACAGTAATAATGTTTTCCAAAGCCATCAGAAAGTGCCATAACAGGGGACAATCATCCATTTGGGAATCCATGAAACCATGCCCCTTGCACCCAGGGACCACCCTGCAGCATTAAAAACAGCAGCAGGCACAAGGAGCTGTTTGAACTACCTGATACATACTGACTGGAAGGTGCTGTGTCAAAAATTGCCATCCTTAAAAGCAGAAACAGGATGTCTCTCTAATATCACATATCAGACATGTAAGACTACAAAATAAACACTAGTGTCACTCTCAAGTTCATGGCTTCATATTAATTGACATCCTATTAAAAAAGGATGCTTTGAAAAGGAATAATTAATCAAAAGAACCTCACTATTTAAAAAATAAAACCAGCCGGGCAAGATGACACACACTTTTAAGTTCAGCACTTAGGAGGCAAAGGCAGGCAGATCTCTGTGATACAAGGCCAGCCGGGTCTGTGGGAGCCCATTTTCAGGTTTCCTAGTGGCTTTACTCAGAAGGTCTGTATACAGAGGATGACTGGATCATGGGGCTGAGTGCAGGTGTCTGAGATGTTCTGCACTGGGCTGTGCTGGGGGGAGGTCTTTTGCTCCACCCCTTGGCATTTCTATAAACACTCTAGGGCAGAGACATCAGGGCCCGATGGAATAAGTTCCAGACCCTCTCCAGACAATCCTGTATTTTCTATCTGTTTATCTCCACTCTAAATCCTTCTATCTAATATTTTCCTGCTGCTCCTACTCAAGAGCATTCTGGAGAAATGTGGCGGGGAGGGGTGGATAACACCCCCCCCATGGGCCTACTGAGTGAGTTCCAGGACAACCAAGGCTATATAATGAGACCCCATCTCAAAAAAACAAACAAATAAATAAAAATCAACATAGTACTTCAAATCAAGGTCACTTCTAAAATTGAAAATAAGTGAAGTAATAATTAGAAAGGAAGAGACAGGTAATGCAGGCCACCCTCATCCCTTAGTTTCACTTTGATACTTAGTTTCACACTATATTACACAGAAAACTCCAGGAAAAGAGATTCACACATTTTAAAATGCTTGTATTTATGAGCAGTGTGGTAAAATGCCCAGCTGCCATGCTTCGTCTGCCTGGATGGGACTCATCTCTTCCTCTGGTCTACCTATGCTCAACTTGCTACCACCTCAGTCCTTAGTCACCAACCAGGTGATGGATGTCACTGTATCACAATACCCGTGTGCCAGGAACCTCATTTCACTTAATGATGGCACCATGGTATAAGCACTACAATGCTGGCATTCATGTACGACAGAGAGAAACTGGTAAGCACTCGCTTGAAGTGAAAAGGAAAAGTTCTCAACTAGACAAGGAAGGAAAAGTAATGTTCCAGGGTGGCTTGTGTCCATGCTGAGGACAGATTTATCCATGAATTATGAAGGAAGGAAAGTGTTGTGGAATATTAGTTTAAGGTATGTTACAGACGTTTATGCTGTGGAACATTTGTTTAATGATACAAAGATGTGTTGCATTATTTTATGTTGCATTTGTTTAACTCTGTGAAGTTGTGTTACTTGGCCTGCCTAAAACACCTGATTGGTTTAATAAAGAGCTGAATGGTCAATAGCTAGGCAGGAGAAAGGATTGGCGGGGCTGCCAGGCAGAGAGAATAAATAAGAGGAGAAATCTGGGGAAGGAAGAGAGGATCAAGGAGTCAGAAAAGAAGGGGCCAGCCACCTACCTGCCACACAGCCACCTACCTGCCACACAGCCAGACATGGAATAAGAAGGAAAGAAAAGATCTACCGAGATAGAGAAAGAAAAAGCCCAGGGGTAAAAGGTAGATGGGATAAGTTAAAAAAAGCTGGCTAGAAACAAGCCAAGTTAAGGCCGGGCATTTATAAGTAAGAACAAGCCTCTGTGTATTTACTTGGGACCTGGGTGACAGGCTCCCCAAAGAGCCAAACAGTAAGAGTAAAAAAATAATCAACGAGCCGGGCGGTGGTGGCGCACGCCTTTAATCCCAGCACTCGGGAGGCAGAGCCAGGTGAATCTCTGTGAGTTCGAGGCCAGCCTGGGCTACCAAGTGAGCTCCAGGAAAGGCGCAAAGCTACGCAGAGAAACCCTGTCTCAAAAAACCAAAAAAAAAAAAAAATAATCAACGAGAAAGTACATGCTAGAACCACTGCCACCCTCACACTACAGAAGTTACAGTCATGTGCACACATGTGTAGTTAAACTTGTGAATGCATGTGTTCGAAAACATGATACATATAGAGTAGTACCATCCACAGTGCCCCAGGGATAAACAGAGATACTGCATAAAATAGCAGTCAAAAATCCAAAATATATAAAGTATTTATCAGTACAACACTATATTTTAATAAATTGGGGGGGGGGCACAAGAAGAAAGCCATCCGTCAAGGGATAGGGATTACAAGGTTTCCAGAAAGGGGGAGGGGGGAAGAGGATATATTTTTTAAAAAATTGAACTATCTCCAAAGCTAAGACAATGGATGAAAATAGATAGAAGGGATCTACTAGTGCTGTCCAGAACAAATTTTAAAGACCCAGACCCAGACACATCCATCAATGTGAAACTTCAGACTCAACAAATAAAAAGAAAAGCCTAAAACCTTACAGGGGTTTGAAAGAAAGTGGCCCCCACAGGGAGTGGCACTATTAGGAGGGGTGGCCTTGTTGGAGGAAGTGTGTCACTGTAGGGGCGGGCTTTGAGGTCTCTTTTGCTCAAGCTTCCCTCAGTGTGACTGTCAGTCAACTTCCTGTTGCCTGTAAGATGTAGCACACTCAGCTCCAGCACCATGTCTGCCTGCACACTGCCATGCTCTCTGCCATGATGATAATGGACTGAACCTCTGCTGGGGGATGTCTTTCCGATTCCTGTGAATATGTGTTGCTCCCATTGGTTAATAAACAAAGCTGCATTGGCCTATGGCAGGGCAGAATGGAGCCAGGTGGGAAATCAAAGAGAGAGAGAGAAGAAAGGCAGAGTCCAGAGAGATGCTGCAAGCCACCGCCAGGAGAAGCAAGATGTGAGAGAACAGGTAATGCCACGAAGCCACGTGGCAAAACACAGAGTAATGGGAATGGGTTGAGTTAAGTTGTAAGAGCTGGCTAGCAAGAAGCCTGAACCACAGGCCATACAGTTTGTAATTAATATTAAGCCTCTGAGTGATTATTTTATAAGCTGCTGTGGTCCAGGAGGGACACAGGAAAACTTCCAGCTACAAACCTCTGGAACTGCAAGCAAGCCCCCCTCCCCAATTAGATGTTTTCCTTTAGAAGAGTTGCCGTGGTCATGGTGTCTCTGCACAGCAACAGAACAGTGACTAAGACACAGGGGAAACCAAAGGAGAGAAAATTAAAGCAGGTCACCTACAAAGGAATAAAACCTGGAGGAAGAAGGTTTCTCTTCAATATTAGATGAGTCTAAACAATGGGAAACGGGCTTTAATTCTCAACCTAGAGCTAAGCTATGTTTCTAATATGAAACAGAATGCAGACACTTTTTGAAATATAAGAGCTGAGAAATCTTTACTTTCTGTTACTCCCTCATATTATTTAAAAGTAGGGTTTGCTGGTGTCTTAGTTAGGGTTTCTATTACTATAGTAAAACACCAAGACCAAAAGCAACTTAAAAAAGGAAGCATTTACTTCATCTTATAGCTTATAGTCTATCACTGAGGAAGTCAGCAAGAACTGAGGCAGAAGCCATGGAGGGATGCTGCTTACTGGCTTGCTCCCCAGGCCTTGCTCAGCCTGCTTTCTCATACCATTCCAGACCAGCTGCCCAGGGATGGCACTGCACCCAGTGGGCTGGGCCCTTGCACATAAATCATTCATCAAGAAAATGCCCCCTACAGCCTCGCCTGCAGACAGTCATAGAGGCATTTTCTCAATCGAGGCCCTTTTCCCACATGACTCGAGCTTGATCAAGCTAACATAAAATGAATGAACACAGGATACACAGTTACGTTTGTTCTCTCTTCCTTGGATACTGTGACTATATTATACTCTGAATAAACAAAACGGGGGTGGGGAGCAAGAAAAAAGAAAATAATATTTAGAAAATAGTTGGCCAAGGAACAGTTGGCATGTATGGAGCAACCCAGAGGACAGAAGGGTAAAAAATGGCATAAGATAGAGATGCACATTAAAAAAGGAGCGTTCTCTGAGGTAATGGGGGTGGGGGTCTGTGGAGGGGGCTATAACAAACATGATGTCGGAGAAAGAAGGAAAAGAAAAGCAACTGAAAACTCCAGGAAATAGGAAAGGCTACACAAGGAGTCGGGATCCAAATGTGAAAGAACCCATACAAATCACAAGAGCGAACCAGTGGGCCTCACGCAATGATTAAAACAGGAAAAAGACTGAAGAGGTAACACAGGGAGGAGAGGGGGTGAAGGATTTCTTTAGGGCATGTGATTCTTCTTCCTGCTTTCAACAAACCTAATAGAAAGTCAAGAAAAATGACACAATTTCAAGTTTATAATCCACATACGGATCCTTGTGAGCGATTTTGATGCTATCCACGTGAACACCTGACTGAGTCCCTGGGGTCCGACCCCAAGTGGAGACAGAAGGAAACAGCTGCACTGGACAGTGTTTCTCCACTCACAGGGAGGCCAAGGCCCAAGGTCAGTCTTCAACAGCTGGAACCAACCTGTAAACAGAGCGTGGAACACTTATTTTGATAACAGACTAGACAAAATTATAATCAGTCTTCCTAGTGTAAACCATAAAACTGCGGCCAATCCAAGCAGAGAGCTAGAAAAAAGGAAAAGACACAGACGGTGTGGAAAATGTCAGCAAGCATCCCACTTTGTCGTCACAGTAAGGTCCTTGTTCCACAGACATGACTTTGAGGAAAAAGGTATCTTCTTAAATTGCTTGAGAGGGAAAGTGTTACCAGTACCAAATGTCACCAAGATGTTACGAGAGACTCAACCAGATTTGGTGACCCCTAAAGGACCAGGAAATATGGTGGAAAGTGGGGGGACAGAAAGAATGTAACAGCCAGAGAGCGGGAAGGAGAGCTATGAAATGCTGCCTTCTGAACACGCACTCAGGAGCTCAGAGCAGCTGCAGCTACCTTCAGAAGACTTACACCAGATCAGGCCAGGTAACACCCCAGCATGGATGTGGTGGGATTCAAGAGTTCCCACCTGCAGCTGAGACGCTATCAGCAGTTGACAGCTTCTAGCGGGGCGGAGTCACTGTTCTGCAGGTGTGTGGACTCCATGAAGTCCTCCAATTTCCAGTGGACATGCAGTTTGGGCCCCATACCCAAACACGGCATCAGACTCAGTAGCTCATTTTTTTAAAAGGAAAAAAAATAATAAGAGACATGAAGTTGGGAGGGAAGGAGGAGCTGGAGGAAGGAATGGGAGGTAAATATAATCAAAATACATTGTGTATACAGATCTGAAAACAATGAATGAATAAAATAATGTATTAAAAATAATGAGCTGGCCATCGTGGCACACGCCTCTAATCCCATCCCTTGGGAGGCAGAGGCAGGTGAATCTCTGGGAGTTAAAAGCCAGCCTGGTCTACAGAGTGAGTTCCAAGACAGCCAGAGCTACAAAATGAGACACTGTCTTTAAAAAAACCAAGGTAAATAAATATTTAAAAATATAAATAGTGGTGAGAAATAAAAAGAAAAAAGACATGAAGGTGGGAGAGGGATTGTTGAGAAGGGACAGAGGGGAGTTGGAGGGGAAACTTGGGGTAGCTATGACCAAGGTACAGTGTATATGTGTGAAATTTTTGAAGAATAAACAATAATTTTTCTTAAAAAGAAAAAAATAAAGGGAAGGTTGCTATTGGTATTTCAATACATTCGGAAGAGACCTAGCCGGTTTTATTTTTTTATAATCTGAAAGAAAAGAGATGGGGACAGCTGGCAAAATCCAGAGCACAGGATGGAGAGTCCAACTGGTCCCGAGCAAGGACGTCTCTCTGAAGGGGGAAATGAGAAGCGGATGGACTCAGCTGGAGAGGCAGCGGGCTGCCAGGACCCAGATAATAACTGGATAAAGAGAGCTGCTGTCCCCTAACAGAGCCAAAGCAAGGACTGGAAGCCCTTGCCATCTGGTGATCCAGACAACAGAACAAGAGAACCAGCAAGGGCTCCTCCCCAGGTAAAGGGACCAAGCTCACAGACTTCCAGTGCGATAAAAATCACATTAATACCTAAGGATCATTTTCTAGGACCTCATCTACTGGTTGAATTATTCTTATGAGGATACTCAGGATGTAGAACCTGTAGGTACTCTTGTAATTCGGCTGCTGGGGAGACTGAGGCAGGACAACTGTGAGTTCAAGTCCAACTGGGCAACTTGGTGAGATCTTGTCTTGAAATCGAAGGTTTAAAAGGCCGAGGATGTGGCTCAGTAGTAAAGCACTTGCCTAGCATGCACAGGGCACTAGGTTTAATCGCCAGAGCTGCCCAAGGAAACAGATAAACTGGTGTCTAGATGTAGGATAGCATCTTTGGAGAAAGACTAGGAGATGAAGTTTTATTTGCTCATACAAGGTCCTAGTCACTATCACAGCAGCTCCAACAGTGAGACCACTGCATTTCTTCACTTAGTATAGCCTTCTAAAGCAACAAAATGAAATACGGTTCTGCCATATTTGTGCTGGTTGGGTTTTGTCGACTTGACACAACCTAGACATATCTGAGAAGAGGGGATCTTAATTAAACAAACTTCCTTAATTAAGATGGACCTTCAGGCAAGTCTATGGGGCATTTTCTTGATTAACAATTGATGAGGAAGGAACCAACCCACTGGGGCGATGAAAACAGAGGGCAGTTGGTCCTGGGGTATATATAAAAGCAAACTGAGCAAGCCAAAAGGAGGACGACAATCAGCAACATTCTTCCATGTCCTCTGCATCAGTTCCTGCCTTAAGTTCCTGCTCTGACTTCCCTCAGTGACAGATGTGACCTGAGAGTTCTAAGGTGAAATATCACCCTCCAACTTCGTTTTGGTCATGGTGTTTTATCACAGCAATGGAAACCTAACTAAGACACAAACTGGTATCAAGAGTGGGGTATTGCTGTGGCAGGCCTGACTATGTTGTCCTGGGGAGGACTGTGGAAGGACTTTTATGGGAATTTAGAAGCTAATGCTGAGATGAGCGCAGAGGATGGAGGCCTGGCTTGTGAAGTTCAGAGGGAACCATCTCTATCAGAGACATTCGTTGTTGTGACTTAAGAATCTGCATGCAGCTCTGGTCAGCTGAAACTGAAGAATTCAGCTGTGATTAACAAGAGACCAGAACCACTAATGTAAACCCTTTGTTTTGTTGGGACACTGGATGCTGGTCAGCAGGGGCTGAAAAATCAGCTGTGATTAAGAAGAGACTGGCACCACTGAGGTGAAAAGTCTTCGGGGAGTGTTTCCTCAGAGTCCGCACACACAAGCTGTAGTCTAGAGCAGGCCAAGGCTGTACCTCACACTGGCAGCCTAACTTGGTAATGTGTAAGTTTCTCAAGTGGTACTGGTCTCGATGGCATGAAAGGGTCGTGGGGAGCAGCTGAGGCTTGGCACTGTGAGAGGTGAGGAGAGGCCACTGGTGAAGGTGAGGCCTCAGTTCTAGCAGAAGCCCCAGGATTGAAGGGCCATGAAGAGAAGCTGAGGTGTGTCACCATGTGGCAGAGTCAGTTTCTGAAGAGAGCCCAGGACAGGTGTTTGGTGAAGGTGTGGTCCATCTCCAGTGGAAACACCAGCACTCCGGAGACACCCGTGCCTTGGGAGGACCACAGCCATAGCTGTGGAGTGGAGCCCGCCTGAGCCTGTGAGACAAGCCGTATGTGCTGAGGACGGCAGAGCCCGAGACCCGCAGCTGCCCAGGCCTTTGGAGCCCAGAAGACCATGAGTCCCAGATGGCGGACGCAGAGCTTCACACGGTCGGACTTCGATCTTGCTTTGATTTTGAATGTTAACTGTGCCCTGGTTCTTTCCTCTGGGAGTACTTAACTTTTTTTTCCTATTTTACAGGAACCCACAGCTCTGAGGCCCATTTTAGAAAGTCTTCAGATATTTTAGAGGGACTTTGAACTTTAAAGAGATGTTGAATTTAAAAAAAAAAAACTTGGACCTTTAAAGTATTGAAAATTTTAAAGACTGAGGGACTTTTCACATTATACTATGTTTAAATTATGACATTAATATGAGATTGTGGGGATGAATAAGAAAGGTCAGGTTATGGTTTAATAACTGATGTATATTAAATGACAAGTGGTCAGTTGTGCTGGTTTTTCGTCAACCTGACACAACCTTGACTATCAGGGAAGAGGAAATCTCAATTGAGAAAATGCCTTCAGAAGACTGGACTGTAGAGAAGTCTGTAGAGCATTTTTTTGATTCATGATTGACAGAAGGGCCCACCCCACTGAAGGAGGTACCACCCTTTGCAAATGATCCTGGGGTATAGAAGGTATAAGAAAGCAAACCAAGCAAGTCATGAGGATGGAGCCAATAAGCAGCATTCCTCCACTGTCTCTGCTTCAGTTCTTACTTTTCCCCTCAGTGATGGAGTGTAACCCGAGAATGGTAAGCTGAAATAAACCTTCTCCCACCCGTCTTTGGTCATGGTGTTTTATCACAGCAATAGAAACATTGAAGCAAAACATTCTAAACAACAGGAACCCATCTCAATGAATCTGAACTTACTAACATAAAATATTCAGTTCTCACACTCCTGCAAGGAAAAATAATGGCTTGTGCTTTACAGATGTTGACTAGGGAAAGGTGTTCTGGTCTAAAGCAATACTCAGGATTCAAGCCCAGATATGTAGCAATTCCTAAGTGCCTAGACCACTTAGGAAAATGCACACACCACCCCAAACCCAAAGAGTATTCTGACCATTCCTAGTTCATTTGGGTAAGAAAAATTTGAAAACATAAAAATTAGCTGAGGGCTGGAGAGCTGGTTCAGCAGTTGAGAGTGCTTGCTCTTGCAGAGGACCCCGGTATGGTTCCCAGCCCCCACACAGTGACTCACACTCATCAGTAACTCCAGTCCCAGGGGAACCTGCATCATCTCTGACCTCAGCAGGCACTAGGCAAGCACGTAGTGCACAAATATACATGCAGCCAGAGCACACATACAAATAAAATAATAAAGTTAATTTGTAATTAAAAAAAATAAACTGAGATTAGAAACACTGACATCCATGCAATCCTGGACGGTTGATGTTAAACTGTGTCTAAATCTGTGGAGTACTGTAATGGAAGCAAAATCCTGCAGGCTGAGAATGAATAGGAAGTAAAGGCCTTTATGGTCCAATCATACCAGGCCAAACTCTGAAAAGAGCAGAGGGAGGAGGAAAGGGAAAGTCCTGCTATTTTAATATATACGGGAAGATCCAACCGCAGCGTGTGTACATTCCTGAATAAGCAGAAGCCAGTTGATGCAAAGTGTCTTCCTCTATTGCTCTCCACCGTATTACTGTCTGAGGTTGGATCTCTTGCTGAACCTGGAGCTCGCCCTTTTGGCTAGACTGGCTGGGCATCAAGTCCCTGGCATCCTCCATCCCCACTCTTCTGGCCCCCAAGGGCTGGCTGGAGTTACAGGTGAGAGTTACACCAACTTCTATGTGGGGGCTTGGGATCGGAACTCTGAGCTGGCACAGCCCTTTTCCCACTCTGCCGTCTCCCCAGCCCACATTCTGTTTATCACGACTGGAGACCGTTGCATTTAGCATCAGAGGTCTAAAACCACTCACAGTTTCTCTCAGCAACATAGCTAACATGACACTCATCAGATACCAAGCACCATCTACCTTTATGACAAACTTCAGAAAAATGCTCCATGTAACTAGTGCTTATTCATGTGACTATGTAAATTAGCAGATAAATTTCTAATTTTCAAGGTGGACACTTAGTAAACTTTATTTATGCAATTTGCCTTTTTTTTTAAAGTTGTTCATCAGATAAAGTCTGATAACCTGAGTTCGACCCCATACACACACATACATACATACATAAATGTAAAAATATTTTCTGTGACTCTCCTTCTCAAAGCAGCTCTTCCTCTGGGTATTTATGCTGAAGAAATCCTATTATATTTCTTCATGCCAGGCTTGCACTAAGTAATCTGAGCATGCAGATAAATTTCAATGAAACGAAAACTCATTTAGCTTCCAAAAATTTGATTTTAAATTAAGTTATAACCAAAGCCATAATTTTAAAACTGAAAAATTAGATAGCCTCATTAAAAAATAATTGACTCGGCTGAGGCTGCTTCGAAGCTAAACGACAGGGCTAAACAGCCTGGGGTATAAACCATCTGTGATGAGCACCCAAGGCTGTAGAAGGCAGCCCTGATGGGGAGCCTCAAGATGTCAGGAGAAATGGAGATGAGGCCGAGGGAGTGTTTACAGAGCGATCGCCACTGTATCCTGAGCACTGGAATGTGATACAGTCAAACTCCAGTTAACAATGGCTGTTTACCACACTGAGCAATATGAAACTTCGATTTCAACGGCATCAGCTCACTAAAGAGGGTTAGGTAATTCAGGGAGAGAATTGTGCATTCACACAGGGCCTTTCCACTTACAAGCATGTGACTGAAATAACAGATGTATGCCCATGATATCACCCTGAAATAACAATTACAAGGCAGGTTTTTCATCTTGCAATAAAGCTTTGCATCTGCCATCATCTCCTTTAGCTGTAAACCGTTGGTTTTGCCAGTCTGCGCTCGCTGCTCCTTGACCACTAGTGCTTAGCGGGTCCTCACCCGCTGGTGTCACCCCTGCCTCTAACAGCTGTCTTCTTTCACCACCTACGGAGACCTACTCACTGATCCATCTTTCAGTCTGACATCTTTGTTTTATGAGAACAGGGTCTCAAGTAGCCCAGGCTGCTCTGGAGTTTCTGGCTACTGTGTAGCAAGAATGCCTTAAACTGTAGCTCCTTCTGTTTCCACCTCCCAAGAGCTAGAATTACAGGTGCCACCATTGCTGGCTCCAGGCTAACACTGCAATGGCTTCCTTCCATGGCGGGTCACCTTCTCCGTTCCACATGCTCACGCTCTGATTGCTTATTCACTCTCGTGCTGACTACTTCTCTCACAGAAATCCAAATCTCAGACACCAGAGAGATGGCTCCGTCAATAAAGCTTTTGGTGCATGAGGAGGAGGACCTGAGTTCGGATCCCTGACATACACATTTAGTTTCTGTTGGCTCGTTTTGAGACAGGATCTCACTAAATAGCTCTAGTTAGTCTAGAACTTGCTGTGTAGACCAGGCTAGCCCTAAAGATGAAGAGAGACAGGCAGCTCCCTAGAGTGCCTAGCCAAATCAGGGAGCTCTGAGTATGGTAAGAGACCCCATCTCAGAAAATATGGTGGATAATGATTGAAGAAGACACCCAACATGGACCTCTGCCCTCCAAATACAGTCACACACATGTGCACCCACACACAGGAACATGTACAAACACATACAACATGCAAGAGGTTCTATCACCATGTAGACACAAGAGTCACAAAAGCAACCCGAGGTAGAAGGATAACCCACACAAACACACTAAAACCACACATTGCCTCATTTTCCCTAAAAGGTAATAACTATGCAAAGGCAAAAAGCAGGTGTATACCCAATAAAAACCTAGGAAGGGCTTCAGAGAGCTAAAAACCTTAACTATCCAACTCATCCTTGACTTTTGCCAGTGACTCTTTACAGAAAATGGAGTATCTCACAGGAACAAAGGCGGAAGTGAGCTATGTTTATGTCTGTTTGAGATGGGTCATCATAACAGATGCCACCTGAACAGAAGACAGGAAAAGCAGCCCCCAGTACCTGCCATCTCGCGGGGAGCAGCACACAGGGATGAGAGACGGGGCTACAGAAGAAAATAGGAAAGAAACACAGAAGCCTTGATTACCCAAGGCTGTGCTAAGATCTGCCGCAATGAATTCCGCCCTGCCGCTGGCAGCAGACAGACCTGAACAAGGCAGAGCAACAGACCTCTGCTTCCCAAGGAAATGTTTCTAAGGCAAGATGCAGTGCTCAATTACCCATCTTTGGGATCAAAACAAAATTAGGTAAACAAAAACCCTGAAGTGGAGAAAAGTGTGGGGAGCTAATGAACTCCTGAGTGAGTATGTCTTACTGACATGAGCAAAGCTATGTCAAGGACCCAGTGCCTCAGACTCTGAGGAATGACAAGGCCTGCCTTAGATCAGAAGGCCTTCCTAGTCCTCTGAATGTGAACACTAGTGTTTGCAGGGTGTGCGAAAATAATCACCACAATGATGACTGCAGTCTGAGCCTGCTCTCCTATGGAGTCCCCCTCCAGGGTAGCTAACCTGCCTCTGCCTTGTTCCTGCTCTAACGCTGAGTTTCCTAGCCTCTGCATTCTCGTGCATTCCCATCAGAGAATCTGCCCACTGGAGCCCAACTTTTCCAAACAGCGTCTGTCTTTTCTCCACTCTCTGTCACCTCAGTCAGGTCCAACAGTGAAGGTCGCAATAGAAAAGTACAGTTTCAGGCGAGAAGAAATACTGTATAGCTAACAGCTTTCTGCCATGTGGTCTCGGCAGGGATAAAAACTAAATCACTAGTGGTCCAGGAGATAACCTCCATTCAAAGGTTTCTGTTTTCAGGTCTCTTTTCTCCACAAAGGAAAAACATCCAATTGTATGCAGACAAGAGTATAAAATAAAAAGAAACACTAGAGGAGGGAGCCGGCTC